>NC_068454.1:41380435-42001155 GCF_023373465.1 Oncorhynchus keta | reverse complement strand
CTACTGCATTTTGCACAAGGCCGAGCTGAAGGACTTTGCATTTACTGGCAGGCCCATGATAAAGGGCCATCATTACGCTAATCTTTGCCACAAATGCACACACAGCACAATCCTAAACCCAGACACCAGGTGTGAGCATGGAAAACCATACCACACTTTTTCCTGTGGGCGGCTTTCAAAATCCTGCCAAGTTTACCTCAGATTTCCTTCTCTCCCCCCTCCCTAAGTCCAGCAGACCTCCCCACCAGTGTTCCTCTGCCACAGTAGAAAGTCATCATGTTCAGGTTGTCTTAGCTGGCCACTAACTGCAATTACACCAACCATGCTGTAGCCAGGCAAAACTGTCAGTTTGTAGCTCTTGGAGCACTCCAACACCACTGTGAAGGTTTGCAGAAGCTTTATTTTTAAAACATGCTCCGACTCGATGTCATATGCACAGACTTCATGGTTATTACCTCTGCCCATGAAAAACCATTGCTGACTTACAACACGGAGGTGATTTGGTGAGGAAAATATTATGGTTGGAGAGAATAGACACAGCACTTTAAGAGAACAGTGAGGCCTTTCTTTAGCCCTGGGCGGTTGTACTAAAGGCTCCTGTAGGCTGAAGTGGAGTCAGACAGGTCTGCAGGTTTGTGGAACTGCAGCTGGTGTTCTATAGAGACATGCCAGGAACTGAGCTCAATGTTAATGTTTGGCATGGATTACCCCCCAAAATGTAAAGTAAGCACATTCTTCAGAACAGAGCCTTTTTCTCAGAACATTTATTCAGGAATATTTCATACAAGGCCATATCTTTTTCATACAAGTAACAATGGCCGTCAATCAATATTCAAACTGTACTGGATGTAAAATAATTTGTTTATGACATCAGATTATGTTGTCATCTTTAAATGTTGGAAGTCTTTTTTTTTTTTTTTTTTACATTTTAAAAATGTTTTTATATACTAGTGTTAACAGTTGTTGCTAATGGAGAAGTTTTCTGAACAATTTGCTTGTGAAATTGTTCTCTGCCTCGTGTGTAGAAATCAATGCTCTCATGCATTAACCAAGAAAATCATACAACATGCCAATGGACTATACTGTCCATAGTCTCCCATCATTGTAAAAATACATTAAAACCATTGTTTGATATAATCTTTGTTTAAATGTAATATGCAAGAATCACTTCACACTCCATGATAGTGGAGGACGTTTATACAGCTTGTTTTGCATGAGCTCTGAATTAAAAAGAAAATGTTTATACATTCTGTCTCATTAGTGTTTTTTTAATGTAATCACAGGAACCCAAGTCATTGTACTGTACAAGAAGATGGCAGTCATTTGGAGAGCCCCCCACCCCCCCAGTTGCTAGTCACCTGTTCTCTAGCCAGGCCACCACTGTTAAGGGTCACATTCCATAGAGGGGTTAGTCACAATTGTTTTGCCCCAGAAGACTGACTGAGTTGTATGATCTGGACCTGTGTGCTCAGGGGCAAAAGACAAAGAGTGACCTGGTTTCACACAACATGAGTGATAGACTGTGGCCAGTAGGTGTTGGCTGGCTTTCATGGAGTTGTGTCAGCGCTGCCATTCCCCCAAAATGCTCACAAGCTCTCCAAGAAGCCTGGTTCATTGTAGTGACACTCTCTCCCCCAACAGATACAAAAGCTCCTCTTATTTTCTTTATATTTCCTGCTAACTGAACACTTGTAATTTGTGTGACCTGTTATACGCCGAGTATACCAACCATTAAGAACACTTGCCTAATATTGACACACTTTGCCTTATTGAAGTGGAGGAACAGGAAAAAACGTGACCTCTTTCGGTGCCTAGTCAAGGCTTTTAGAGCATTCTTCCTCTTGAAGAACTGACCTAGGAACCGCAGTGCTTTTGAGAAAGTATTCACACCCTCTTGACTTTTTCCACATTTTGTTGTGTTACAGCCTGAATTTAAAATTGATTCAATTGGGATTGTTGGTCACTTGGCCTACACACAACACACCATAATGTCAAACTGGGTTTATATTTTTTAGAATGATTGACTAATTAATGAAAAATGAACATCTTGAAATGTCTTGAGTCGATAAGTATTCAACCCCTTCGTTGTGTCAAAAATAAGTTCAGGAGTAAAAATGTGCTTAACAAGTCACATAAGTGGTATGGACTCACTATGTGTGCAATAATATTGTTTAACATGATTTTTAAATGACAACCTCGTCTCTGTACCCCACACATACAATTATCTATAAAGGTCCCATCTGTCGAGCAGTGAACCTCAAACACAGATTCAACCACAAAGACCAGAGGTTTTTCAAAACCTTGCAAAAAAAGTGAACCTATTGGTAGATGGGTCATAAATAAATAATACATGAAATGTCCCTTTGAGCATGGTGAAGTTATTAATTACACTTTGGATGGCATATCAACACACCCATCACAACAAAGATACAGGCGTCCTTCCTAACTCAGTTGCCGGAGAGGAAGGAAACCACTCAGGGATTTCACCATGAGGCCAATGGTGACTTTAAAACAGTTACATGGCTGTGTTAGGAAACTGAGGATGGATCAACAACATTGTAGTTACTCCACACTACTCACCTAATTGACAGAGTGAGAAGGAAGCCTGTACCGAATAAAAAATATATTTCTAAACATGCATTTTGTTTGCAACAGGGCTCTATAGAAATACTGCAAATAATTTGGCAAAGCAATTACACTTTTTGTGCTTCATACAAATTATGTTTGGGGCAAATCCAATAAAACACATTGAGTACCACTCTACATATTTCAAGCATAGTGGTGGCATCATGTTATTGGCATGTTTGTAATCGTTAAGGACTGGGGTGTTTTTCAAGATAAAAAATAAACTAAACTAAATGGAGCTAAGCACAGTCAAAATTATAGAGAAAAACCTGGTTTAGTCTGTTTTCTATCAGACAAATGTACCTTTCAGCAGAACAATGACCTAAAACACAAGGCCAAATATACACTGGAGTTGCTTACCAAAATGACAGAGAATGTTCCTGAGTGGCCGAGTTACTGCAGGTTTGAAGCAAGATTTGAAAAAGGTTGTCAAGCGACAGTCAACAACCAATTTGACAGAGCTTGAAGAATGTCGAAAAGAATAATGGGCAAATATTGTACTACCCATGTGTGCAAAACTCTCAGAGACTTACCCAGAAAGACTCACATCTGTAAATGCTGCCAAAGGTTATTCTAACACTCACGAGTGTGAATATTTACAGTGCATTTGGAAAGTATTGACTCTTGACTTTTTCCACGTTTTATTACGTTACAGCCTTATTCTAAAATGTATTACAATTGTTTTTTTCCTCCTCAGTCTACACAAAATACCACATAAGGACAAAACAAAAACTGTTTTGGGGATTTTTTTGTTGTTGTTGCAAATGTAAAAAACAACAACCCTGAAATATCACATTTACATACATAATTGCACCCATTAACCAGTACTTCGTTGAAGCACCTTTAGCAGCGATTACAGCCTTGAGTCTTTTTGGGTAGGATGCTAAAGGCTTGGCACACCTGTATTTGGGGAATTTCTCCCATTCTTCTCTGCAGATCCTCTCAAGCTCTGTCAGGGTGGATGGGGAGCGTCGCTGCACAGCTATTTTCAGGTCTCTCCAGAGATGTACGATCGGATTCTGGCTGGGCCACTCAAGGACATTCAGAGACTTGTCCCGAAGCAACTCCTGCGTTGTCTTGGCTGTGTGCTAGGGTCTTTGTCCTGTTAGAAGGTGAAGCTTCACCCCAGTCGGAAGTGCGGAGAAGGTTTTCATCAAGGATCTCTTTGTACTTTGCTCGGTTCATCTTTCCCTCGAATCTGACTAGTCTCCCAGTCCCTGCCGTTGAAAAACATCCCCACAGCATGATGCTGCCACCAATATGCTTCACCATAGGTATGGTGCCAGGTTACCTCCAGATGCTTGACGTGACGCAGGCCAAATAGTTCAATCTTGATTTCATCAGACCAGAGAATCTTGTTTCTCATGGTCTGTCCTTTAGGCAAACTCCAAGCGGGCTGCCATGTGCCTTTTACTGAGGAGTGGCTTCCGTCTGGCCACTCTACCATAAAGGCCCGATTGGTGGAGTACTGCTAGATGGTTGTCCCATCTCCACAGAGGAACTCTGGAGCAGATTCAGTGTGAGCATCGGGTTCTTGGTCACCTCCCTGACCAAGGCCCTTCTCCTGATTGCTCAGTTTGGCCGGGCAGCCAGCTCTCGGAAGTCTTGGTGGTTCCAAACTTCTTTCATTTAAGAATGGGTGGAGGCCACTGTGTTCTTGGGGACCTTTTTTTGCTCGTCATTATGGAGTGTTGTGTGTAGTTTGATTACATACAGTGGGGAGAACAAGTATTTGATAACCTGCCAAATCGGCAGTGTTTCCAACTTACAAAGCATGTAGAGGTCTATAATTTTTTATCATAGGTACACTTCAACTGTGAGAGACGGAATCTAAAACAAAAATCCAGAAAATCACATTGTATGATTCTTAAGTAATGAATTAGCATTTTATTGCATGACATAAGTATTTGATCACCTACCAACCAGTAAGAATTCCGGCTCTCACAGACCTGTTAGTTTTTCTTTAAGAAGCCCTCCTGTTCTCCACTCATTACCTGTATAAAAGACACCTGTCCACACACTCAATCAAAGACTCCAACCTGTCCACAATGGCCAAGACCAGACAGGGTGTAAGGACATCAGGGATACAATTGTAGACCTGCACCAGGCTGGGATGGGATACAGGACAATAGGCAAGCAGAATATATCCACATAGTTTTCCTCACTCATGATGCCATCTATTTTCTTAGGTGCACCAGTCCCTCCTGCAGCAAAGCACCCCACAACATGATGCTGCCACCCCTGTGCTTCACGGTTGGGATGCTGTTCTTCAGCTTGCAAGCCTCCCCCTTTCTCCTCCAAACATAAATGGTCATTATGGCCAAATAGTTCTATTTTTGTTTCATCAGACCAGAGGACATTTCTCCAAAAAGTACAAAATGTGTCCCCATGTGCAGTTGCAAACTGTAGTCTGGCAGTTTTGGAGCAGTGGCTTCTTTCTTGCTGAGCGGCCTTTCAGGTTATGTCGATATAGGACTTGTTTTACTGTGTATAGATATTTTGACCCCATTTCCTCCAGCATCTTCACAAGGTCCTTTGCTGTTGTTCTGGGATTGATTTGCACTTTTCGCACCAAAGTACGTTCATCTCTAGGAGACAGAACTTCCTGAGCGTTATGACGGCTGCGTGGTCCCATGGTGTTTATACTTGCGGACTATTGTTTGTACAGATGAATGTGGTACCTTCAGGCGTTTGTAAATTGCTACCAAGGATGAACCAGACTTGCGGAGGTCTAAAATGTTTTTTTTTGAGTTCTTTTGATTTTCCCATGTCAAGCAAAGAGGCACTGAGTTGGAAGGTAGGCCTTGAAATAAGAGCGTCTGCTAAATGACTTAAATGTAAATGTAAATGAAATACATCCACAGGTACACCTCCAATTGACTCAAATTATGTCAATTAGCCTATCAGAAGCTTCTAAAGCCATGACATCATTTTCTGGAATTTTCCAAGATGTTTAAAGGAACAGTCAACTTAGTGTATGTAACCCACTGGAATTGTGATATTATTTCACTTACAATTCAATGTGTCTGTAAACAATTGTTGGGAAAATGACTTGTGTCATGCACAAAGTAGATGTCCTAACCGACTTGCCAAAACTATAGTTTGTTAACAAGAATTTGTGGAATGGTAAAAAAAAAAATCAGTTTTAATGACTCCAACCTAAGCATACGTAAACTTCCGACTTCAACTGTATAGGCAAACTGGAACATGTATATGCCAGCAACCTTGACACACAGTATGAATTAAATGAGTGATAAGTTAATCACTCTGCAAAACAAACACTACTGTACAGAGCTAGACATATTACAAAGTGATATTTAACTTTAAAATTGTTTTGATCCAGCAAAGCTGAAACATTCTTGGGGCAATGCCAGAAACAAGAATGATACGGCACATTTGAAAACAGAAATATATTTATTATATGAAAATACAGCCTTTGTGAAAAGTGTGTGTGTTTGGGCTTGTTCATGCTTAACAGTCCAGTAGGCTGCTGAGCCAGCTGTGGTCAAATGTTTTAACTTTCCTCAGTTCCCTCTCTTGGGCTTTGGTGAGAGCTGGTGCCCCAAACTCCTCGGGTGGGCCCCATGCTGCCGATTCCCCCAGACGGGGGTCTGCTTCCCCTTCGGAGTCCTCTTCCTCTTTCTCTCTCTCCATTTCCCCTTCTTCATGTTCTTTTTCCTCTCTTCAGCAATTTCCAAAAAAACAACAAACACATGTAAGTGGGGTGAGAGCCCTCATGACTAAGCAAGTATTCCAAAATATTAAAACAGTCAACATAAAATTTGATTATCCATAGTACTGTCTAGCATATGTGGGGAATTTTTCTGACCCAAAGTGCATATCAGCCCGCTTTCTCAAGGAAGTGAGATGTAGCATTTGTTACTGTACCTACAGTGCCGTCGGGAAAGTAATAAGACCCCTCGACTTTTCCACGTTAAGACTAATATAACATTCTAAAAAATATATATTAAATCCTCAGCAATCTACACACAATACCCCATGATGACAGAGGGAAAAACAGGTTTTTAGAAATGTTTGCAAATGTATAAAATAAAATAGATAACTTATTTAAGTAAGTATTCAAACCCTTTGCTATGAGACTCAATTTAGCTCAGGTGGATCCTGTTTCCAGTGATCATCCTTGAGATGTTTGTAGTCCACCTGTGGTAAATTCAATTGGAGATAATTTGGTCCCGCAGTTGACAGTGCATGTCAGAGAAAACCAAGACATGAGGTTGAAGAAATTGTCCGTAGAGCTCAGAGACAGGATTGTGTTGAGGCACAGATCTGGGGAAGGGTACCAAAACATTTCTGCAGCACTGAAGGTCCCTAAGGACACAGTCGCCTCCATCATTCTTAAATGGACGTTTGGACCCACCAAAACACTTCCTAGAGCTGGCTGCCCGGCCAAACTGAGCAATAAATAGGGGGAGAAGGGCCTTGGTCAGGGAAGTGACAAAGAACCCGATGGTCACTGACAGAGCTCTAGAGTTACTCTGTGGAGATGGGAGAACCTACCAGAAGGACAACCATCTCTGCAGCACTCCACCAATCGGGCCTTTATGGTAGAGTGGCCAGACGGAAGCCACTCCTCAGTAAAAGGCACATGACAGATCTCAGATCATGAGAAACAAGATTATCTGGTCCGATGAAACCAAGATTTAACTATTTTGCCTGAATGCCAAACGTCATGTCTGGAAGAAACCTGGCACCATCCCTACGGTGAAGCATGGTGGTGTCAGCATCATACTGTGGGGATGTTTTAAAGCAGCATGGACTGGGAGACTAGTCAGGATCGAAGGAAAGATGAACGGAGCAAAGTACAGAGATCCTTGATGAAAACCTGCTCCAGAGCGCCCAGGACCTCAGACTGGTGCAAAGAGTCACCTTTGCAACAGGACAACAACCCTAAGCACACAGCCAAGACAACACAGGACTGGCTTCGGGACAAGTCTCTGAATGTCCTTGAGTGGCGCAGCCAGACCCCGGACTTGAACCTGATCAAACATCTCTGGAGAGACCTGAAAATAGCTGTGCAGCAACGCTCCCCATCCAACCTGACAGAGCTTGAGAGGATCTGCAGAAACTCCCCAAATACAGGTGTGCCAAGCATGTAGCGTCATACCCAGGAAGAATCAAGGCTGTATTCGCTGCCAAAGGTGCTACAACAAAGTACTGAGTAAAGGGTCTGAAAACATATGTAAGTGAGATATTTCAATTTTTAATAAAAAATGTTTTGCTTTGTCATTATGGGGTATTGGGTGTAGATTGTAGATCAATTTTAGAATAAGGCTGTAACGTAACAAAATATGAAAAAAGTCAAGGGGTCTGAATACTTTCCAAACGCACTGTATATAACCTTTTAGGTTTAAGATTATATTGACAGAACAAATTCGTACTTAAAAACAATGGGGGAGACCACGAACTGAACTCTACCCACACGCTCATACTTAAACCCGACACACACACCACGCGCACTGATAAAAGGTGTACTGTTGGGGGGGTACACGAAGACCAGGGTTGGAAAACACTTGTGCTAGGGTGTAAGGTCATCGACACCATACTACTTTCACCTCTCCATTGTTTTCAGGGGAATGTAGATGAACCTATTCATTGTCATTCTATGTCAACATATTCAGCTTTTTTTGTGTGTGTTTTTTTAACTGTATGCCACAAACCATTATCTTGTTGGGAACAATAAACTACTAGTAACTGGACTCACCTGGCAGAGGAGCTGGAGATGAGCAGGGAGCGGACAAACATGGCGCAGAGGAACGAGGCTGAAGGCAGGACGTGGGCTGGGGTGTGCAGCAGCTGAGGGAGAGAGAGCGGGAGAGGAGTGAGTTACGCAGAGGTCCTGATGCGTATTGCTCACTGACTATGCCCTTCAGGGCCAATGATCAATAACCTGGTCTAAAAAGTTACGCTGGGTTCTTGAGAGAATCAAGTAAGTGTTCCCTGTTTACCATTACAATTATTAGCCAATAAAACATTTATTGATTAACTTTCTGATACACTCTGGGAATGTTTGCAGACCATTTCGTCTCACCTAGCATCTAAAGTGAGCTCAGTATATTCAGTAGTTCGCTGCTTGGAAGTATACAAATACTTGGCACATGCATTTTTTAAGCATTCTAGCAAAGCTAAACATGAACTTTGAGGAACAACACTGCAGAATGTAGAAACACAAGGCTTATTTACAGGTCAGCAAATTAACAGCCAGTGAACATTGCATGAACACACACACACACACACACACACACACACACACACACACACACACACACCTCCTTGATGGCAATGGAGCCCTGTGGGAGCTGAGTCCTTTCTGCCATGGGATTGGTCAGTGCTTCCTGCTTCTCCAGTTGCTGCCCTCTGTGTTTCCCTAACAACAGGTAGAACGGCGTCACGGCAACACTGTCGTCTACCATGAGCTGAAAAACACCCGAAAACAAAGAGTCAGAACTGACGCAGAGAATGCTATACATTATCACAGAAAATGTTTAAAAAAAACTAAAATGAATGACAATACATGTTCGCAGCCATTTTGGAACGAAATGGGATTGTACCTGTTTACTGGATGCCAACAGTCTGTCCTCTTCAGTCTTGGTGCTAAAAGTCAACAAATCCTATAAACGGATGTCAGACAGAACCTCTGTGGTTAGTTACCTGCCAGTGGAATAAGAAGTCAAACTCTACACCCCAGATTAACAGTTTCCTTACTTTCAAATGTAATTTAGTAGTTTGGAGGAACTTCAAACATGTGGTGTGTCCAGTCCTTTCATTTACTAGCGGTGACAAAGGAAAGGAGACGAGGAGAGGACACCATGAGTCTGGAGACTGTGTATTACATGTATATATTCACCATGTGTTGGGTGAAGAAGTAGAGCTGGGATCTGTTGAGCCACTGGGTACGCTCCTCGCAGCTCTCCAGCATCTGGTCGCGCGGTGCGAAGACTGCATGCTGCACCTTGCCCGTGCACAAAGCCTTTTGGGAGTAGAGGGGCCGTGGCTCGCTGGGCTTGAACACAAACACTGGTGGGAGCAGAGGGCATATTGAGGAGTGAAGCCCATTTAACCCATTTAGACATGGCTGGGTCTACCGTACGACAAGGCTACAGCACATATTATACAATACCTAAGGGGACCCTGCCATGTGCAATTAGCTACGCTTTGGGCCCTTGGAGTGGGTGTGGCTAAACAATCTAAACCAAATGAGGCAAAATAGTTATGTTGGTACTGGCAGCTAGAACCAGAAACTAGGTAGTACTCACAGTCAGAGCTGCCAGATTGGCTGCAGAAGGCAGCTATGTTCTCAGACAGCGGGTCGGTCTGGAGCAGGCTTACGTCCATGGGGGTACTCCACTCCACTGAGAGTGAGAAGGGAAGAGAGAAACAAATGTAAAAAGAGAAAAGTTTACAGATTGAACAGATTTGTTTTATTTCTTAAGTCATGGATGTGTTGCTTATAGGACAGTTGCACACGAGCACACAGGTCAGAGAGCCACTGTCTTACGTGAGCAGGTGAGGAGGTTCCAGCAGCAGAGTTGGTTCTTGGTGCTGGCCCCCAACAGGTACTTGGAACAGCTTAACCGTCCAAAACAAAGGTCCCTGTTGGATCAAAAGAGTCTGTTAACCTTCAAACCACGTCACCCGTCTCTTACCGTACTGTCAAAGTCCACCTGACCATACCACCACCCACCCTAAAAACATATTTCACAGGATTAGTGGTGGCAAGAAGCTTTTCCACACCAGAGCTCCAACTACAAAATGCAGTCACCTGAAATCATTTCAGTTCAGACCACATGTAAACACCAAACAGAAAAATCCATAGGTGGTTACACAACAGACTATGAGCAGCTGGAATAACAATGCAGAGTCCCAGTGCTTGACTTCCACAGCCATCTGTACCAGCAATTGCCTACATCTGAGCACATACGAGGCAGAGATATCACTATTCAGTGCTGTGAGAAAGTATTTGCCCCCTTTCTAATTCTATACTTTTGCATACTGAATGTTATCAGATACATTTTGGCCCACTCTTCTTTAACTCAGCGACATTTGTGGGTTTTCAAGCATAAACTGCCTGTTTCAGGTCCTGCCACATCATCTCAATTGGGATTAGGTCTCGACTGACTAGGCCATTCCAAAACTTAAAAATGGTTCTTTAGCCATTTTTCAAATCACGTAGACTTGTGTGCTTTCCATCATTCTCTTGCGGCGTGACCCAGCTGCGCTTCAGCTTACAGACAGACGGATGACCTGACATTCTCCTGTAGAATTATATGATACAGAGTAGAATTTAGGGTTCCTTCTATTTAAGGCAAGTCGTCCAAGTCCTGAGGAAGGAAAGCATCCCCCCCAAAAAAATCACACTAACACCACAATGCAGAGAAGCAGAGCTGCCACAAGCATTTTGCTACACCAACAATAACATCTGCTAAACATGTGTATGTGACCAACAATTTTATTTGGTGCTTGACTGTTGGCGTAAGGTTCTTACTGTGGAATGCGGTGTTTGGTTTTCACTAGGCATAATGGGACCCATGTCATCCCAAAAAAAGTTAATACTTTTGACTCATCTGTCCATAGAACATTCCTCCAAGAGTCTTGTTGATCTGCCAGTTGCTTTTTTGGCAAACTTGAGTCAACTTTTTTGGAAGTGATGGGTCCCATTATGTCTGGCGAAAACCAAACACCGCATTCTACAGTACGAACTTCATAGCAACGTTCAAGCATGGTGGTGGAAGTGTGATGTTTTGGGGATGCTTTGCTACCTCAGGACTTGGACGACTTGCCTTAATAGAAGAAACCATGAGTTCCGCTCTGTATCAGAGAATTCCACAGGAGAATTTCAGGCCATCCAACAGTGAGCTGAAGCACAGCTGGGTAATGCAGCAAGACAATAATCCAAAACACACAATCAAGTTTACATGAAAATGGTTAAAAAGCAACAAATTTGAAGTTTTGGAATGGCCTAGTCAAAGTCCAGACCTAATCCCAATTGAGATCTTGTGGCAGGACTTGAAATTAACAGTTCATGCTTGACAACCCACAAATGTCAGAGTTAAAGAAGCAAGAGTCTGTAAGCAGGAGTGGGCAAAAATTAATCCACAGCAATGTGAAAGACTGATCAACAACTACAGGAAGCATTTGGTTGCAGCCATTGCAGCAAAAGGTTGCACAACCACTTATTGAATGTAAGGGGGAAATTACTTTTTCACACAGTGGAATTGGGTGTTGCATAACTTATTTAAATAAATAAATACATACACTGAACAAAAATATAAACACAACATGTAAAGTGTTGGTCCCATATTTCCTGAGCTGAAAAGGATTCCAGAATTTTTCCATACGCACAAAAAGCTTCTCAATTTTGGTTGCACAACTGTGCTTTATATCCCTGTTAGTGAACATTTCTCCTTTGCCAAGATAATACATCCACCGGACAGGTGTGGCATATCAAGAAGCTGATTAAACAGCATGATCATTGCACAGATGCACCTTGTGCTGGGGACAACAACAAAAAAGGCCACTAAAATGTCACAACACAATGCCACAGATGTCTCAAGTTGAGGGAGTGAGCAATTGGCATACTGACTGCAGGAATGTCCATCAGAGCTGTTGCCAGAGAATGTTATATTAATATCTCTACCCTAAGCCACCTCCAATGTCATTTTAGAGAATTTGGTAGTACGTCCAACCGGGTGTGTCCATGCCAGCCCAGGACCTCCACATCTGGCTTCTTCATCTGCGGGATCGTCAAACTCATTCTGATTGGCTGGGCCTGGCTCCCAAGTGGGTGGTCCAATGCCCTCCCAGGCCCACTGGTGGCTGCGTTCCTGCCCAGTCATGTGAAATCCATAGATTAGGGCCTAATGAATTTAATTGACTGATTTCCTTATATGAACCGTAACTCGGTAAAAAAAGTAAGTATCAATTTGTTTAGTTATTTGTAAACGCAGGTTCCCTTTATCTAATATTAGGTTTTGGTTGAAGATCTGATAATTCTGTATAAAAAAACATGCAAAAATAGAGAAAATCAGAAAGGGAGCAAATTTCATCCTGATTTAAAAAAAATTGAGAGTGATGTATAGTTGACTATCACTGTATGCAATGGCTTGGGGCCATTGTGAATACCAGCACTAAAACCAGTGTGAAGTCATTTGCAGGCTGCAGCTAAGAAGCTTTGGTGTGCAATTGAATAAGACAACACCAAATACAAATTGTCTGCACTCACTGACCTAAGGAGAGGGGGGAGGGGGCTGACTTGGCAAGATATTGGAGTAGAGGCTGACACTCAATGTTGCGCAGCAGGTTCTGTCTCCCAGGCTGACACGGCTGGCCAATAGAACTTGTTTTTTTTTGTATGTTCCCGATCCGTTGCCATGAAGTACACTCGTTTTGTGCAAATAATACAGACTTACAGTTCCTTCAGAAAGTATTCATACCCCTCAACTTATTCCACATTGAATCCATTTTGAATTCAGGCAGTAACAACAATCTTTTTTTTTCCTTTCACACATCTACACTCAATGGCCCACATTGACAAAGTGAAAATATGTTTAGAAATCTTTGCACATTTATTGAAAATGAAATACAGAAATCTCATTTACTTAAGTATTCACACCCGAGTCAATAAATGTTACAAACACCCGTGGCAGTGATTAGAGCTGTGTGTGTCTTTCTGGCTATGTCTAAGAGCTTTGCACACCTGGATTATACAATATTTGCACATTCTTTTCAAAATTCTTCAAGCTCTGTCAAGTTGGTTGTTAAACATTGCTAGGCAGCCATTTTCAGCTAAGTATTGCTATAGATTTTCTGGCCAATTTAAGTCAAAACTGCAACTAGGCCACTCAGGGACAATTAATGTAATCTTGGTAAGCAATTACATATTTATGTATATTTACTCTTGTGTTCTAGGTTATTATCCTGCTAAAAGGGGAATGTCTCCCAGCGTTTGTTGGAAAGCAGACAATTATTTTACTAGAAAACTCTAGAGTCTTTACAGATGACAAGCATACTCATTACACGATGCAGCCAACATGCTTGAAGAGTGAAACTCAGTGATGTTATGGGGCAAATCTAACAAAACACAACACTTTTTTTCAGCACAAAGTTAATTCCTTTGCCAATTTTTTTTTTGCAGTTTTACTTTAGTGCCTTGTTGCAAACAGGATGCATGTTCTGGAATATTAATATTCTATAATTGCTTCCTTTTCACTCTGTCAATTAGGTTAGTATTGTAGAGTAACTACAGCCGTGGCCAAAAGTTGAGAACGGCACAAATATAAATTCTCACAAAGTCCGCTGCCTCAGTTTGTATAATGGCAATTTGCATATACTCCAGAATGTTATGAAGAGTGATCAGATGAATTGTAATTAATTGCAAAGTCCCTCTTTGCCCTGCAAATGAACTGTATCCCTCAAAAACATTTCCACTACATTTCAGCCCTGCCACAAAAGGACCAGCTGACATGTCAGTAATTCCCTCGTTAACACAGGTGTGAGTGTTGACGAGGACAAGTCTGGAGATCACTCTGTCATGCTGATTGAGTTCAAATAACAGACTGGAAGCTTCAAAAGGAGGGTGGTGCTTGAATCATTGTTCTTCCTCTGTCAACCATGGTTACCTGCAAGGAAACACATGCCGTCATCATTGCTTTCCACAAAAAGGGCTTCACAGGCAACGATATTGCTGCCAGTAAGATTGCACCTAAATCAACCATTTATCAGATCATCAAGAACTTCAAGGAGAGTGGTTCAATTGTCGTGAAGGCTTCAGGGAGCCAAAGAAAGTCCAGCAAGCGCCAGGACCATCTCCTAAAGTTGATTCAGCTGCGGGATCGGGGTACCAGCAGTACAGAGTTTGCTCAGGAATGGCAGCAGGTGGGTGAGTGAGGCGAAGACTTTTGGAGGATGGCCTGGTGTCAAAAAGGGCAGCAAATAAACCACTTCTCTCCAGGAAAAACAGAGACAGATGGATATTCTGCAAAAGGTACAGGGATTGGACTGCTGAGGAATGGGGTAAAGTCATTTTCTCTGATGAATTCCCTTTCCGATTGTTTGGGGCATCCGGAAAAAAGCTTGTCCGGAGAAGACAAGGTGAGCGCCACCATCAGTCCTGTGTCATGCCAACAGTAAAGTACCCTGAGACCATTCATGTGTGGGGTTGCTTCTCAGCCAAGAGAGTGGGCTCACTCACAATTTTGCCAAAGAACACAGCCATGTGGTCCTTCTGTGGCTCAGTTGGTAGAGCATGGCGCTTGTAACGCCAGGGTAGTGGGTTCGATTCCCGGGACCACCCATACGTAGAATGTATGCACACATGACTGTAAGTCGCTTTGGATAAAAGCGTCAGCTAAATGGCATATATTATTATATTATATTATGAATAAAGAATGGTACCAACACATCCTCCGAGAGCAACTTCTCCCAACCATCCAGGAACAGTTTGGTGACGAACAATGCCTTTTCCAGCATGATAGTCATTATTTTTGTCTTATGGCAAGGTGCTCTAAGTGGCTCGGGGAACAAAACATCAATATTTTGGGTCCATGGCCAGGAAACTCCCCAGACCTTAATCCCACTGAGAACTTGTGGTCAATCCTCAAGAGGCAGGTGGACAAACAAAGCCCACAAATTCTGACAAACTCCAAGCATTGATTGACTGGGTGTATACCATCCAAAGTGTAATTAATAACTTCATCATGTTCAAAAGGATATTCAATATCTGTTTTTTCCCCCTCTTTCTTTTACCCATTACCAATAGGTGCCCTTCTTTGCGAGGCATTGGAAAACATCCCTGGTCTTTGTGGTTGAATCTGTGTTTGAAATTCACTGCTCGACAGAGGGACCTTAATTGTATGTGTGGGGTAGAGATGAGGTAGTCATTCAAAAATTGTTACACACTTATTATTGCACACAGTGAGTCCATGCAACTTATTTAAGCAAATGTGTACTCCTGAACTTTAGGCTTGCCATAAAGGGATTAAATGCTTTGACTCAAGACATTTAACTTTGTCATTTGATTCATTTCTAAAAACACAATTACACAAGGTAAAGTGGTAAAGGGGCATGAATACTTTCTGAAGGAACTGTAAGTACCACAGAGGGTGTTACACAAGTAAACAACGGAAATGTGAACCCAAGTTCATATCACGAGTCATAACTGTTGGTTTAACACTAGGAGAGTCAAGAGTTGACTCAAAATTGACTTACTTTTTTAATAACGCAGCCATTTTTTAAGTCATGTCCTCCTGTCCTCGACGTTTCATAAGTAAGTCTATATAACACACAGTTGTTGTTAGAATTGTAATATCACGAACACAATGTGTTATAAGCAGTTTTAAGAGGACATGTGATTTACAGCCAGTTATTTCACTGGTAGTCAGCCTGTCCAGCTGATGGCCCGTTGACACTCAACCTAAACTATATTGAAACTAAATTTCACAGAGTTAGCCTACAGACAAGATTAAACTGACAATAGTCTAATGGAAAATAATATATTCAACTGTATACGAAGAATCTGATGAACAGCACAGCTTAGAATAGACATGAATTGCAGCAGCAAAAAGGGACATTATTCTACAGAGTCAAAAGCAGGTAAGAATATACTGTATCAGAAAGAGCAGGTTCCGCCATTTCTAAAACCACCTCTCCTTGCCAAACACCTCTTACAAATGACCCCTTGAGCTCCATTTCGAAATATAACTTTTTGGCAGAATTACCATGATTTCAGGCACTCCCGGTGTGCACTGCAACACTCCAAAGCGTAGTAATATATTTGGACTCAGAATACATTATGCCACTCTGTTCTTTTGAAATGCATACTGTTCCTTAAGACTTGCCCGTAACAAATTAATAATGAATGATCGTTGCTATGGTGTTTATTTAATAGATTTTAACACTTGAATTGTGACGTTTGTACATAAACTAATAAAAATGCTGGTGGTCCAACGAGGCCTAGGCTTTTCTAGTGTTAGGCCATCTTGTTTGTTGACAGACTGCTATATCTGCCAACATTCAGTTTTTTTGTTAGCAAAGTTGTTGAAACGTCTGCTCGTTTCAATGGTCGTGTGTGTTTGTGTATACTTGTATCAGTGTGTGAATGTTTGTAAGTGTGTGTGATTTCTGACCTGATGGCCCCTGGGGGCTGGGACAGAGTGGTGAGTAGCTCCCAGGAAGCGGGGCTCCACACGGTCACCACTTCCTGGAAGCCAACGGACAAAAGGGAGCCGTCAGCCGAGAAGGAGCAGCAACCGGGCTTCAGGAGATGATACCCACCCACAAAGTCACATGCCCAGAAGCCCTCTGCTGGTCGTCATACACATACAGAGAAAGGAAATGCCAGGGAGAACGTTAGAGCACCAGTTTGATTTGGCTCATCGGTACCTTGATTGGGCAAATCATGTGTCGGTGAATAATAACTAGCAGGTCTCAAGGACCTATTACATAGGAAGACTTGCCAAATCCTGGCCATCAGGCTCAACAATCCAAACCAAAACCCAAAGAAAGAACCACCTCGGGACTACTTACCGTTGGCGTCTGAGTGGTCTGCCAGCAGCCAGGCTTTGAAGTGGCCGTCGAGGCTAGTGGTCACCAGCATGGTGGTCTCTGGGGAGGGGCTGAAGAACATGGCTGTAATCCGATCCTCGTGGGGAGTTGTCACTGTGGTGTTCAGCACAAAACTACAGAGGGGGACAAGTTAGGGTGGAGAGTGGGTGAAAGATGGAAACCACATACTTAAATATATCACAAATGTAGCAGCGTTATAGCCAAATGTGTGAACAGCAATAACTAAGGGGCTTGTTATTGACGAGCATGAAAACAATGCCACGACATGTTGATATGAAGACATGTACAACATGCAACCAGGCTTATAAATAAATAGTACCTCTGAGTTAGCTTGTCGTACGCCCACAGCTTCAAATTGATCTCCAGCTCAGCGCCTTTTTTTCTCCTCTCCTCCACGGTAGCAAGCCAGTCGCCGCGGGCGTCGAATGCCGCTTTGACCACCTCAAACTGGTCCAGACCCTCCTCGTGGATGTACTCCTGCTGTACTATGTCCAACTGAAGGTAGAAGAGAAAGAGTAAAATAATTTTCATTAACTTGATTGGTCAATAAGAGTTCATTCATTATCAAATAGTTACATGTTTTGTTCATGACAAATGAGCGAAGCCAGACCGTCAAGACTCAGGCCATAGAAATAAAAATGACTTGAATATCCATTCTAGTCATTCCATTTCTACAAGTCATGTGACAAAGTTCAAGAACATTCCTAGGTCGCTGCCTTGCCCAAGTTTACAAGGACAGCGTATGGTGGTTTTAAATTGACAGCTCCTGTAGACAGAAAGGCGTGCATACGTTGTAGAGTTGCTTGTCGCGGTGGAGAGAGTAGAACTGCAGGTGCCCTGGTTTCCCATTAAGCACCAAAGCTTTACTGCGCGGGTCAATGATTAGGTTTGTCCACACACCATCACCTTTAACCAGCCCCTGGATGACGGCCGACACTTTGACACAACTCTGAATGATTGTGATCTCTTGAGAGGAGGACAGAGAAAAAGGGAGAGGGGAAAAAAAACAGAAAGAAGGAATGATTAGGACTACAGATTAAATATTCCTAAAAATCTTTCTAGCAGTTGACAAAAGGAACGTACATAGAATGAAATCATATGGCCACTGTACCCTGTAAATGTGAGACTTAGGACCCTGACCAGATTTAAGCATCCTTCCTTGAAGAATCACGGATCTAACATGATTGGATAGGTGCAAGCATGGATTCGGCACACAGCAATGACCAATCCAGTCATGTCAGATCAGTGATTACTTCAAGGGAGGGAGGAGAGATGAACCGTGAAATTCTTGTAACAGGCTGTAATAGTCCTTACTGTTGTCAGAGTGCGAGGTGGAGAACAAGGAACCGTCAGGTGACACGGCGATGTGTGTGATGGCGGCGCCCAGGCGGGGTAAGAAGTCTTTCTGGTTCTCCTGTGTGTAATGCCAATGGACCAGCACGGACTCTATGCCCCCACTCAGAAGATTAGTGCCTACAGAAAAGGAAACAAAGAGTCACGCCACTGGTCAAAATCCTTCCACCATGAAAACAGTTGGCATAGAGCAGTTGTCTCCAACTACATTCAGCCACGGGAAGATTTTTTTCTTGAGTTGATGGTCGGGGGCCCGGAACGTCATGAATAATTTGTACCCTCCAAATTTGATCGCAATTATGACAAAAACAAATCATTTCAAACCTCGATTGCATTGGGACACGAACGCATATAATAATATATATAATAATAATTTGTATAGCACTTTTCATTCGTTCTCAAAATATAAACATACATTTAGAATTTAGGCAGGTAAAATAGCCATCCATCTACACACAACACCCCATAATGACAAAGCAAAAACAGGCTATGAAATCTGCAAATGTATTTAAAAAATACATTTTTACATAAGTATTCAGACCCTTTGCTATGAGACACGAAATTGAGTTCAGGTGCATCCTGTTTCCATTGACCATCCTTGAGATGTTTCTACAAACTTGATTGGAGTCCACCTGTTGTAAATAGAAATGATTGGACATGGTTTGTAAAAAGGCACACACTGATCTATATAAAAAGGTCCCACAGTTGACAGTGCATGTCAGAACAAGAACCAAGCCACGAGGTCGAAGGAATTGTCTGTAGAGTTCCGACAGGAATGTGTCGAGGCACACGTCTAGGGAAGGGTACCAAAACATTACTGCAGCATTGAAGGTCCCCAAGAACACAGTGGTCTCCATCATTCTTAAAAATGGAACCACCAAGACTTCCTGTAGCTGGCCGCCCGGGCCAAACTGAGCAATCAGGGGAGAAAGGCCTTGGTCGGGGAGTTTGCAAAAAGACACCTTAAAGGACTCGCAGACCATGAGAAACAAAATTCTCTGGTCTGATGAAACCAAGATTGAACTCTTTGGCCTGAATGCCAAGCGCCACATCTGGAGGAAACCAGGCACCGCCCAGCTGGCCAAAACCATCCCTACAATGAAGCTGTGGGGATGTTTTTCAGCGAAAGGGAGACTAGTCAGGATCGAGGGAAAGATGAACGGAGTAAAGACTGGGGCGAAGGTTCACCTTGCAACAGGAAAACAACCCTAAGCAAACAGCCAAGAAAATGGAATGGAAGAAACTCCCCAAATACAGTTGTGCCAAGCTTGTAAGTGCTTCAACAAAGTGCAGAGTAAAGGGTCCGAATACTAATGTAAATGTAATTGAATACACCACAGATGCAGAAACAGCTCAAGGATGATCAATGGAAACAGGAAGCACCGGAGCTCAATTTTGAGTCTCATAGCAAAGGGTCTGAATACTTATTTACATAAAGGTATGTTCTTATTATTAGAACATTTGCAAACATTTCTAAAAACCTGTTTTTGCTTTGTCATTATGGGGTATTGCATGTAGCTTGAGGGGAAAAATGTAATCAATTTTAGAATACGGCTGTAATGTAACAAAATGTGGGAAAAGGGAATGGTCTGAATACTTTCCAAATGCACTGTGCACGCACACGCACACACACACACACACACACACACACACACACACACACACAAAAAAGTTGACACCTACTCATTCAAGGATTTCTTTATTTTTACTATTTTCTACATTGTAGAATAGCGAAGACATCAAAACTATGAAATAACACATATGGAATCATGTAGTAACCAAAAGTGTAAAATCAAAATATTTTATATTTGAGATTCTTCAAAGTAGCCACCATTTGCACACTCTTGGCATTCTCACAACCAGCTTCATGAGGTAGTCGCCTGGAATGCATTTCAATTAACAGGTGTGCCTTGTTAAAATTACATTTGTGGAATTTCTTTACCTTAACCTGTTAAGTCGACCCTCTACTTTTTCGAACATTCTGTTAAAAATCGCGCAACATTTCAGCGCCCTGCTACTCAGGCCAGGAATATAGTATATGCATATGATTAGTATGTGTGGATAGAAAACACTCAGACGTTTATAAAACTGGTTAAATCACGGCTGTGACTATAACAGAACGTGCGTTTCATCGAAAAGTGCAGGAAAATCTGCTCACTGAAAATGGAAATAAATATCCATCCGCGACTTCAAGGAATTGTTCAAAGTGAACCGAATTAAATGAGGCCGAGGTTGCAGTGCCTACAGCTTCCACACGTTGTCTAGAGTCTTGTCATTTGATTCAGCTTTGATTCTTGGTCTAACCGAATCAAGGGAATCGATTCCCTCCGGTCTCCGACCGGATGTTTTGGTCGAGCTCTCTCCAAGTCATTTTTACGAGACAGACACCTATAGAATTGACATCGCCTCCTGATGAATTTTATCACTTATTAACGTGTACTAATACCTAAAGTTGCATTACAAAAGTATTTCGAAGTGTTTTGTGAAAGTTTATCGTCGACTTTTTGAATTAAAAAAAAATGACGTTACGTTATGAAACGCTATTTTTTTCCGTTTATCACACAGTCTTCATATCTAGGCTATATATGGACCGATTTAATCGGGGAAAAAAAGACCCAATAGTGATTATGGGACATCTAGGAGTGCCAACAAAGAAGATGGTCAAAGGTAATGAATGTTTTATATTTTATTTGTGCGGTTTGTGTAGCGACGACTATGCTAATTATTTTGTTTACGTCCCCTTGCGGGTCTTTTGGGGTGTTACATGCTATCAGATAATAGCTTCTCATGCTTTCGCCGAAAAGCATTTTAAAAATCGGACTTGTTGCCTGGATTCACAACGAGTGTAGCTTTAATTCAATACCCTGCATGTGTATTTTAATGAACGTTTGAGTTTTAACTAATACTATTAGCATTTAGCGTAGCGCATTTGCATTTCCAGAGCTCTAGATGGGACGCCTGCGTGCCAGGTAGGAGCAAGAGGTTAATGCGGTTGAGCCAATCAGTAGTGTTGTGACAAGGTTGGGGTGGCATACAGAAGATAGCCCTTTTTTTTAAAGAACCAAGTCCATATAATGGCAAGAACAGCTCAAATAAGCAAAGAGAAACGACAGTCCATCATTACTTAAAGACCTGAAGGTCAGTCAATCCGGAAAATGTCAAGAACGTTCAAGAGTGCAGTCGCAAAAACCATCAAGTGCTATGATGAAACTCTCATGTCTCTCATGAGGACCACCACAGGAAAGGCAGAGACCCAGAGTTACCTCTGCTGCAGAGGATAAGTTCATTAGAGTTAACTGCACCTCAGATTGGAGCCCAAATAAATGCTTCAGAGTTCAAGTAACAGTCACATCTCAACATCAATTGTTCAGAGCCCGTGAAATCAGGCCTTCATGGTCAAATTATACTGATGCACCGATGACATTTTTTGGCTGATACCCAATATTTTCCTTGCCCCCCAAAACGATACCGATATTTAACATTTTAGTACAGTTAAATCCGGCCGTGATTGGGAGTCCCATAAGGCTGCGCACAATTGGCCCAGCATCGTCTGGGTTAGGCCATCATTGTAAATAAGTTTTTGTTCTTAACCGACTTGCCTAGTTAAATAAAGGTCACATACACACACTGACCAAAAATGTATTTTGTTGGCATTACCAGTAAAACAATCAAAACCTATTTCTTTCACTTACAGATGAAGTCGGAAGTTTACATACACCGTAGCCAAATACATTTAAACAGTTACACAATTCCTGACATTTAATCAGAGTAAAGATTCCCTGTCTTAGGTCAGAAGGATCACCACTTTATTTTAAGAATGTGTCAGAATAATAGTACAGAAAATGATTTATTTCAGCTTGAACTTTTTTTCATCACATTCCCCAGTCGGTCAGAGGTTTACAAACACTCAATTAGTATTTGGTAGCATTGCCTTTAAATTGTTTAACTTGGGTCAAACGTTTCCGGTAGCCTTTCACAAGCTTCCCACAATAAGTTGAGTAACTTTTGGCCCATTCCTCCTGACAAAGCTGGTGTAACCGAGTCAGGTTTGTAGGCCTCCTCGCTCGCACACGCTTCTACCCACAAATTTTCAATGGGATTGAGGTCAAGAATTTGTGATGGCCACTCCAATACCTTGACTTTGTTGTCCTTAAGTCATTATGCCACAACTTTGGAAGCATGCTTGGGGTCATTGTCCATTTGGAAGAACCATTTGCGACCAAGCTTTAACTTCCTGACTGATATCTTGAGATGTTGCTTCAATATATCCACAATTTTCCTCCCTCATGATGCCATCTATTTTGTGAAGTGCACCAGTCCCTCCTGCAGCAAAGCACCCCAACAACATGATGCTGCCACCACTATGCTTCACGGTTGGGATGGTTTTCTTCAGCTTGCAAGCTTCCCCCCTTTTCCAACAAACATAATGATGGTCATTATGGCCAAACAGTTCTATTTTTGTTTCATCAGACAAGAGGACATTTCTCCAAAAAGTATGATCTTTGTCCCCATGTGCCATTGCAAACCGTAGTCTGGCTTTTTAATAGAGGTTTTGGAGCAGTGGCTTCTTCCCTGCTGAACGGCCTTTCAGGTTGTATCGATTTTGGACTCGTTTCACTGTGGATATAGATACTTTTGTACCGGTTTCCTCCAGCATCTTCACAAGGTCCTTTGCTGTTGTTCTGGGATTGATTTGCACTTTTCACACCAAAGAACGTTCATCTCTAGGAGACAGAACGCGTCTCCTTCCTGAGCGGTATGACGGCTGCGTGGTCCCATGGTGTTAATACTTGCGTACCATTGTTTGTACAGATGAACGTAGTACCTTCCGGCATGGAAATTGCTCCCAAGGATGAACCAGACTTGTGGAGGTCTGCAATTGTGTTTGAGGTCTTGGCTGATTTCTTTTGATTTTCCCATGATGTCAAGCATAGAGGCACTGAGTTGGAAGGTAAGCCTTGAAATACATCCACATGGACACCTCCAATTGACTCAAATGATGTCAATTAGCCTATCAGAAGCTTCTAAAGCCATGACATAATTTTCTGGAATTTTCCAAGCAGTTTAAAGGCAGTCAACTTAGTGTATGTAAATTTATAACCCATTGGAATTGTGATACAGCGAATTATAAGTGAAATAATCTGTCTAAACAATTGTTGGAAAAATTACTTGTGTCGTGCACAAATGAATGTCCTAACCGACTTGCCAAAAACTAAAATATATATATATATATTTTTTTTTTTGCTCATTAGACTTGAGGGGGCAAATAAAATCAACCTGCCACCTATTGGGGAACCCTGGCATAGAGTGATCAGAGATGATATGTCTAGGTATAATTCAACAGTTATATTACCTTCTGGGGTGAAGCACAGTGTGTTGACAGCACCGTGGTGCCAGTGCAAGGTGGAGTATGTGTACTCCTTCTTCTGGTTGAAGTTTCTCCTATGAAGACAGGGAAAGAACATTGACTGTGAGTGATGCTAATCAAGTGTTTCCCCTAGATTTGGTCTTTGGTGAGGCCATGTTTGGGCATGGTTTAAGTTCTTCGAGCATCACTCACCACATGCGAATCTTGCCATCTTCGTGACCTGTGGCAATACAGTCCTCTTTAGGGTGGCACGAAACGCAGGTGAAGGCATTCTTGGCCCCTTTCTTCATCCCTGACTTCAGGGAAAACCTGTGGGGCACAGAAACAAACAATACAATTAAATGAGTACTATGACAAAGTCATGAGCAATGTTATTTGGGCAATGTCAAATATGGACAATGTCAAAAATACTGTCATGTAATGAATCCTTATGAGGCTTATTAGTTCCCTTTTACAGATAAGGGGTAGCTCAATGGAGAGGGCTGGCTGAATTCCCACTCCTGACTACAGACAAGCAGAAAGGCCACTCATCCAACAGATAAGCTGCCGTTCAGCGTGGTTGGACTTGTGTTGCTCAAACACTAACCAGAGAGACAAAACCACACATTACCATTCATGCCTACTGTCATTGAAGGGGACAGTCTCCTGATGTGCGAGAATGGTGTTTACCTGTAGGACTTCTGCTTCTTGAAGAAAAATACCTCGAGCTGTAAACCTTTGACGGCAGCTATGTATTCACCCTGTGAGAAAGAAACAAGAGGTGCATTATATTCATTAGCGCACATTGTTGTAAATGATGTTCAAGGGGGTCCCTCCCCGTTTCAGCCTGTTTGTTTCCTAGGAGTACACCCAAAGTTTCAAGTAAAAAAACTGCCGTCAATGTTGAAGGCGATAATAAAACATGTCATGCCTTTTGCTAAAATCAACAGTGTGCAAACTATGACAAGAGTGTGCATAAAGATTGTTGTAATGTCTCCTGCAAAAGCAATCATTATGGTTTAAGTGTTACCCTTGGCTAAGTCATTCGCTGCCAGAGACTTGTTTGCTACTGGAGTACCTGGTATACGAAGTATAGGCCTACTACACATACCTCTCTGCCAAAGGAGGCAGCCCCAGGGTGGGGGCTGACATCACAGAGCACGGCCGAGAGCTCTCGCGCTTCCACTTCCTGGTCCCCACTGTGGGGCAGATGAACAGCCACCAGCTGGAACAGCTCTGAAGACACACCACATGTGTGTCAGATGTCACCCTCTTCAACATTCCGCACCATTTTGTTGTGCAACTACAAAGAAATCACCTTTGACTTGAAAGAACAAAGCCATCTTGTCTATTTCAGATTTTCTCATTGATCGAGACAGGCGAGTGTCAACATGACATTTGGCACTTTTGGGGTGGACACCCAGCTGTCTCAATCAATGAGAGACGATATGAAACAGACAAGATAGCAGCGTACACATTGTTGGATTACTTTAATGGATTTAAAATGTAATAACGGATCATTTTCTACATTATAATAAACCCCTTGTAACTAGACATGGACATTTAGAAGACGTGGTGTCTCCCAAGTCGGGATTTGAGGAAGTATTGCAAAGGATGGTCGAAAATTCTCTGTGCTGTGCTTTACATTACCTACTGTGTAACGGCTGTACGGAAGCGTTCACATAGCACCGCCTTTTCAAAGCGTAGCTATACTTACCGGAGCTTTTGTAATTTGCCATGGGAACGACGAGAAAAACAACTCCTCCATGTTTTTCCGAGACGTAAATGGAGTAGATTGGGTACCCGATAATGAAGGTCTGAAACGTATCATAGTAAGTCATTTAATATTAAGCACATGAAGAAAACAGGAAGCAGTGATTAAAACTGACTTTGGTAAAGAATGCTGCTGTGGCAGTACCTTGATGAGGATGGCATCCGTGAAGTCCCACAATCGGACAGTGCCATCTGCTGAACACGAGTATACCTGCAAGAGAGTGGGACAATGTCATGTCTACACTCAAAACATCCAAATGTGCAAACACTCCTCAGACACCCAACAATAGGAGCGATAACAAACCATGTTTCTTTAGACATACACATGTTGCTGATCAAAGTTCGCAGACACATATATGTAGCAACTGTATTTGACAAACCTGCAGATGGTTTGAAGGGTTGAGGACAACGCCTGTCACCAGGTCAGTGTGTCCCTGCAAATCATGGACGTATTCCTCTGTGCTGGTACTGTACACGTTCACGGACTCCCCTGCGGCACACAAAAGGAACCTGCCGAAAACGACCGGATTGAAATCAGTTTACAGACTACGGTTATTCCAGATTCAATGTAACGTTAACTAGATTGGAGCGGCAGGTAGCCTAGTGGTTAGAACATTGGGCCAGAAACCGAAAGGTTGCTAGATCGAATTTACCTGAGGTAAAAATCTGTCGTTCTGCCCCTGAACAAGGCAGTTAAACCACTGTTCCTAGGCCGTCATCGAAAATAATTATATGTTCTTAACTGACTTCCCTAGTTAAATAAAAGGGGGGAAGAAAAGATGCCTGATAGTTCATTGTAATAAACAAACCAGCAAGCTAGTTAAATAGCAAATGCACGTTTAGCTATTTAGCTAACGTAAACATGCCGGTAAAGTAAGCTAACGTTACACGTTATTTCATAGTACAGTAGCCAGATAGCTAACGTTACCTTAATTGAATCCATGGCTTTCTAGAATTCTGTTTCTCTGACGTTTAGAATACTGCTATGTATACTGCTAGAATACTGCTATGTATACTGCTAGTATACTGCTAGAATATTAGCTATGTTAGCTAGCTCACGTTAGTTGTAACAGTAACAAATTAGCTAACCATGACTACAATTTGCGTCCATACTTGTGACATATATTTTGTTCAGGTTTAGCTAATGTCTGCTGCAAGCAATACATAAGTACCTGGAGTCATGTGTAATAACTGGCTCCCTGAAGTTTATTTTGCTGCCACCACGGTGAACCATGCGGATCTCCATCTCCACCATCTTTCCGAATTTCAACTATGAACCTTCGCATCTGAACCACACGTGGATATTTTCTGTTCTTGTTTATTCACAACTGGTGCTTAGTCGCCCTCAAGCGTTCTACTTAAATTACTGCATATGTATATGTATATACAGTAGCAGTCAAAGGTTTGGACACCATTCGTTCAAGGGTTTTTCTTGATTTGTACTATTTTCTACATTGTAGAATAATAGTGAAGACATCAAAACTATGAAAAAACACATATGGAATCATGTAGTAACCAAAAAAGTGTTCAACAAATAAAAATATATTTGAGATTTGAGATTCTTCAAGGTAGCCACACTTTGCCTTGATGACAGCTTTACACACTCTTGGCATTCTCTCAACCAGGTTCACCTCGAATGCTCTTCCAACAGTCTTGAAGGAGTTCCCACATATGCTGAGCACTTGTTGGCTGCTTTTCCACTCTGCGATCCAACATCCCAAACCATCTCAATTGGGTTGAGGTCGGGGGATTGTGGAGGCCAAGTCATCTGATGCAGCACTCCATCACTCTCCTTCTTGGTCAAATAGCCCTTACACAGCCTGGAGGTGTGTTGGGCCATTGTCCTGTTGAAAAACAAACTATAGTCCCACTAAGCGCAAACCAGATGGCATATCCCTGCAGAATGCTGTGGTAGCCATGCTGGTTAAGTGTGCATTGAACTCTAAATAAATCACTAAATGTCACCAGCAAAGTACCCCACACCATCACACCTCCTTCATGCTTCATGGTGGGAACCACACATGCGGATATCATCCGTTCACTTACTCTGCATCTGACAAAGACACGGTGGTTAGAACTAAAAATCTCAAATTTGGACTCATCAGACCATAGGACAGATTTTCACCTGTCTAATGTCCATTACTCATGTTTCTTGGCCCAAGCAAGTCTCTTCTTATTATTGGTGTCCTTTAGCAAGTGGTTTCTTTGCAGCAATTTGGCCATGAAGGCCTGATTCACACAGTCTCCTCTGAACAGTTGATGTTGAGATGTGTCTGTTATTTGAACTCTGTGAAGCATTTATTTGGGCTGCAATTTCTGAGGCTGGTAAGTGCTGGTCGGTCTGGACGCCGACTATGGAACCCAGCACCGCTCTTCGGGACCATATCCCTCCCAGTCGACCAGGTACTGGAGAAGCCACCCATGATGCTGTGAGTCCAACAGGCTGCGGACGGAGTACGCCGGAGGCCCCTCGATGTCCAAGGGAGGGGGAGGTGCATCATGGGGTCTAGCACTAGCCAAGGGACCAGCTGCCACCGGCTGCCACTGGCTTTCTACGAAGGGCCTGCCCTTCCGGAAGCTGAGCCCGCGGTTTGTGGGACCTTGAACGGCCCCACAAACCGCGGGCTCAGCTTCCGGCAGGGCACGCCCTTTGTAGAAACCCAGACCCTGTCACCGGGGTGAAAGACCGGGGCCACACTGCAGTGACGATCGGCCTGCGCCTTCTGCCGGAGGACAACGCGCTGGAGATGGGTGTGCGCAGTGTTCCATACCTCCTCGACGCACCGGAATCAATCGTCCACCACAGGAGTCTCGATCTGACTCAGGTACAAGGGCCGGCTGATAGCCTAGAACACACTGAAAGGGTGTGAGGTTAGTGGAGGAGTTCTGTGCATATTTTGACGAAGACAGAAACGCAGCTCACTTCCCCTGCTGGTCCTGACCGTAACTACAAAGGTACCTACCCAGTTCCTGATTTACCCATTCCACCTGCCCATTTGATTGGGGACGGTACCCGGAGGTGAGGCTGACCATGACCCTCAGTCATTCCATGAAGGCCTTCCAGACACAGGAGGTGAACTGAGGACCACGGTCAGACACGATGTCCTCTGGTATCCCGTAGTGCCGGATGACGTGAGAGAAGGCCATAGGGAGACCAGGCAGAGGAATCAAAGGATGGGCTTTGGAAAACCGGTCCATAACGACCAGGATGGTGGTGTGCCCTTCCAATGGTGGAAGGTCTATGACAAAGTCCATAGAGAGATGGGACCAGGGTAGCTGTGGAACCGGAAGCGGGTGGAGTTCGCCATAGGGGAGGTGTCTAGGTGTCTTGCTCTGTGCTCAGGAAGAGACGTAAACCCGGATGTTCCAGGCCAAGGTGGGCCACCAGTACTTGGCGGAGAGACAGTCGATAATACGGGCCATATCTGGGTGCCCCCCGACACAGGTGATGTGTGTGCCCAGGCGAGGAGATCACACAGAGGGTACGTAGATACGCCCCTTGGAACAGTGGGCAGGTGAGGGCTGCGCATGGGGCATAAGGCTGTAACATAACAAAATGTGGAAAAAGACAAGGGGTCTGAATACTTCCCGAATGCACTATATTTTGAAAACTTGATTGCTGTGAATTTTTGGGGGGACTATCTCAAAGATTTTTGGATTCAGTTTTTCTTTAATTCTGCTTTGCACACAGGTCCCTTCACATATGTGGAATTCACTGGGATGGAAGTTCAGGGGATATCTCACCAGTGGCAATGTTATGAAATGAACCAGAGTGAGTGTCTCAAAGGCCTGTCAGACCAGGGCTCTTGACATGCTTTCAACCCGATTATCATCCAGTGTCTGAAAATAAATTACTGAGGAGTATGTCCAAACTTCTGTTGTAGTATTAGTATGCAACGTCATGTGAATGATTTTTTAAATTGTTATGTGTGTTGGTGTGCTTTCTTGTGGTAAAAAAAGGATGCAATGGAGGCAGTTAAGAGTTGGCAGGATGGACCCTGTAAGTCCCTTAATCTCTTAAAGTAAGCCTTTATTACTTGATAAAATATTGAATTTGGCCTTTACTACTATAGCCCATAGAAAAGCATTGAATAATGCATTCATCAATGGCAAAAAAGACAGTCCTAATATAAATCATAAGGTATAAGGTTTTGAAGTGTCTGTCCTATATCTAGGAGATACTGTCACACCCTGACCATAGTTTTGTATGACTATAGCGTTGTATGTTTCTATGTTTTGTTTGGTCAGGGTGTGATCTGAGTGGGCATTCTGTTACATGTCTAGTTTGTCTATTTCTATGTTTGGCCTGATATGGTTCTCAATCAGAGGCAGGTGTTAGTCATTGTCTCTGATTGGGAACCATATTTAGGTAGCCTGTTTGGTGTTGGGTTTTGTGGGTGATTGTTCCTGTCTCTGTGTTTGCACCAGATAGGGCTGTTTAGGTTTTCACATGTCTTGTTTTGTTAGTTTATTCATGTATAGTCTTTATTAAAGTATCATGAATAATCACCACACTGTGTTTTGGTCTGCCTCTCCTTCACCTCAAGAAAACCGTTACAGATACTGTATATATATTTGACCCCTTCTTTTTGTTGGCACAAAACTATCTCCATACTTCCATTCATACAGTATGTATGGTTTCCTTTAGATTAATCCCGGGACACTTGTGGGGGTCGTTAGTTTGTAGGCCAAACCGTTTCGGACACTACAGATGTCTTTGTGAGAAGACCGATTTTCAGAATGTCTCCTGGTCTGACAAAGAGCGCTGTAGCTCTGCCACTTTCCACCACAGATGTGGAAGGCAGACATAGGCAAATGAGGTGGATTGAGACAAAGCCCATGCAAAAACAGTCAGCTTTAGCTGATGGAATAATATACAGTATATATATATATATATATACACATATGAATATATATTTGACTTTTACCCCTTTTTCTCCACAATTTCATGGTATCCAATTGGTAGTTGCAACTCCCGTACGGACTCCGGAGAGGCAAAGGTTGAGAGCTGTGCACTCACTTCCATCATCATGAAGTGCTTTAAAGAGACTAATCATGGATGGACCCAACACCCTAGACCCACTCCAATTTGCTTACCGTCCCAATAGGTCCACAGACGACGCAATCGCAACCACACTGAATACTGCCCTAACCCATCTGGACAAGAGGAATACTTATGTGAGAATGCTGTTCATCGACTACAGCTCAGCATTTAACACCATAGTACCCTCCAAACTCGTCATCAAGCTCGAGACCCTGGGTCTCGACCCCGCCCTGTGCAACTGGGTACTGGACTTCCTGATGGACCGCCCCCAGGTGGTGAGGGTAGATAACAACATATCCACCCCGCTGATCCTCAACACTGGGGCCCCACAAGGGTGCGTTCTGAGCCCTCTCCTGTACTCCCTGTTTAATTTCGGTTTTGTACACCAGCTCAAACAGCTGAATATGTAATATTTTTGGTTAAGGAAAATACATTTCACAGCGGATTAGATGGTACAATGACTCCCTCCACTATACTTACTTGTTTTGTCAACTGAAATTAGGTGAACTATTAGAATCTTAGAAACCTGGAAATGACAGAGTGATTTTCTGCATAGTGCCTCTTTAAGGATGAGTATCTCTTTGAGGAGCTTGGTTGCAGAGCCCGGCTATGAGTAATCTATCTACATTGTTTCTGTCCCACATATGATAAAGGCACTGCTTGCAGAAATGTGCATGGAGATTGTACGGTTTATATCCAAGGCCATCCTGGAGGTCATAATCCCTGCAACTCTATGTTTTGTACGGATATCAGTATCCGTTAAGTCTCTGAAAGGAGATCATCTAGCACAAGCCTGAAGGTCTGCAAAAGCGGCAGCTGTCACGTCTACTCCCGCTCCCCCTCTCCGGCGCTCGTCGTCATCAGTTTATGCATTATTACGCACACCTGCCACCATCGTTACACGTACCTGCGCTTCATGAAACTCACCTGGACTCACCTGGACGTGTCAAAGGTGAACGACATAATCTCGGTGGCCATCTGCTCCCATCTCTGGGTGAATGTCCCCTTTCATTTTTGCCAGTGGCGGTTTCTCCAGCACCAAGGTGGTTGAGGAGATGGTGTCTTCTTGACCTTTCAGATGCTCACTAATGAACAGTTTATGGAGCAGAGTGTTGTTTTCAGAGAGGATGATGTTAAAGTGGATATTACATATTTAACATGTCATGACAGCCCTCAGTGACACTTTGATCTGCAGCGATAAGGAGGAAAATGATCCCAAGAAGAGGGAACTGCTTTGTGGTGGTGCTGACAATATGAAGATTTTTATTTTATTTTACCAGGCAAGTCAGATAAGAATAAATTATTATTTTCAATGACTGCCTAGGAACAGTGGGTTAACTGCCTGTTCAGGGGCAGAACGACAGATTTGTACCTTGTCAGCTCTGGGATTTGAACTTACAACCTTCCGGTTACTAGTCTAACGCTCTAGCCACTAGGCTACCTGCCTCCCCATGTGCCAAATACAACCGGTGTAGACCTTACCGGGAAGTGCTGACTTACAAGCCCTTGATCAACTTTGCAGTTAACATTTTTTTCTTAAAATATTTACAAAATAAAAGTGCAAAAATAACGAGGCTATATACAGGGGGTGGGGGTACAGGTTAGTTGAGGTAATATGTACATGTAGGTAGGGGTAAAGTGACTATGTATATAATAAAGGGCGAGTAGCAGCAGGGTTGAAGGGAGGGGGAGTCAATGTAAATATTCAGAGTAGTCATTTGATTAGCTGTTCAGCAGTCTTATGGCTTGTGAGTGGAAGCTGTTAAGAAGCCTTTTGTTTGGACCTAGACTTGGCGCTTTGGTACCACTTGCCATGCGGTAGCAGAGAGAACAGTCTGACTAGGGTGGCTGGGGTCTTTGGCAATTTTCAGGGCCTTCCTCAGACACCGCCTGGTATAGAGGTCCTGGATGGCAGGAGGCTTGGCCCCAGCGATGTACTGGGCCGTACGCACTACCCTCTGTAGTGCCTCGTGGTCGGAGGCCGAGCAGTTGCCATACCAGGCGGTGATGCAACCAGTCATGCTCTCGATGGTGCAGTTGTAGAACCTTTTGAAGATCTGAGGACCCATGCCAAATCTTTTCAGTCTCCTGAGGGGGAATAGGTGTGGTCGTACTGTCTTGGTGTGTTTGGACCATGATAGTTTGTTGGTGATGTGATGACCAAGGAACTTGAAGCTCTCAACCTGGTCCACTACAGCCCCATTGATGAGAATGGGGGTGTGCTCAGCCCTCCTTTTCCTGTAGGCCACGATCATCTCCATTGTCTTGATCACGTTGAGGGAGCGGTTGTCCCGTCACCACACTGCCAGGCCTCTGACCTCCCTATAGGCTGTCTCATCGTTGTCGGTGATCAGGCCTACCACCGTTGTCGTCTGCAAACTTAATGATGGTGGTGGAGTCGTGCTTGGCCACACAGTCATGGGTGAACAGGGAGTACAGGAGGCCTCTTTATTTCTCACACAGCACTTTAACAGTGAGCCAACAAGACTGTACAATACATTCTTAAGATATTTTGGTGCTGACAGAGTATTGTCCCATTTAAAATGTCAATCTAAGTATGCCAAATTCCATGGTTGAGGATGGGTACTGACACTATTTGACTAGTTGGAGGGGGGTAGTATAGTGTAGTTGCTACAAAAACCATTGTAGCATCATTATATTTATTTAACTAGGAAAGTAAGTTAAACAAATTCTTATTTACAATGACGACCTACCAAAAGGCCTCCTACGGGGGCTGGGATTAAAAATATAGGACAAAACACATCATGACAACACTACATAAAGAGAGACCTAAGACAACATAGCAAGGCAGCAACACATGACCACACAGCATGGTAGCAGCACACAACATGGTACAAATATTATTGGGCACAGACAACAGCACAAAGGGCAAGAAGGTAGATACAACAATACATCACGCAAAGCAGCCACAACAATACATCACGCAAAGCAGCCACAACTGTCAGCAAGAGTGTCCATGATTGAGTCTTTGAATGAAGAGGTTGAGTTTTTTTCAACTCGTTCCAGTCACTAGCAGCAGCGAACTGAAAAGAGGAGCGACCCAGGGATGTGTGCTTTGGCGACCTTTAATAGAATGTGACTGGCAGAACGGGTGTTGTATGTGGAGGATGAGGGCTGCAGTAGATATCTCAGATAGGGGGGAGTGAGGCCGAAGAGCATCTTATGAATAAGCATCAACCAGTGGGTCTTGCGACGGGTATACAGAGATGACCAGTTTATAGAGTGCAGTGATGTGTCTTATAAAGAGCATTGGTGTCAAATCTGATGGCCGAATGGTAAAGAACACCTAGCCGCTCGAGAGCACCCTTACCTGCCAATCAATAAATTACATTGCCATAGTTTAGCATGGGTAGGATGGTCATCTGAATCAGGATTATAACAGTGTGCTTATAGATATATGCACATTTCTATGTGAGATGGCAGTGCGAGACCATTACAATATCTACATTTAAAGTAATTGCAGTACCCATTTTAAAAGAGAGGGGGCACCCTTTTGCCTCTAATCACATACATACCATTTAGGGGCACCCTCTGAAAGAATTTAATGGCAAAGGAGTGAGATATTTCTAGAAAAGGAACGGATGTGACGCATGCCTCAGATCTCTGTAACCGGAGAAGAAAAAGAGCTCATGGTGTCAGTGTGAGAGTACTCTTTCAAAAGGAAACCCAATTACATTGTCTCCCTTACTCTCTCCATTGACAGAAATGGGTTAGTTGATCTTAGGTTTTACAGGGTAGTAAAATATACACCCTTATGGTGGTGAATAATGGTTCATGCAGTGTTCCAGCCCACATAGTATGAGACTCTAACCCAGTGATGAGTTGGCACTGTGAGAACTTAACTCCAACACTAACTTTCACTATATCAGCTGATCAACTGATAGTAGCTAGACAGGAAGTGCACTTTATTGCACACTGAAGAGAGACAGAATGAGTGAGAAAGGTGTGTGGTGGGGGAGAGAATACAGTAACACTTTTTTTTAAAGTAAAGTGCTTCTCCATCTCGCCATCCTTCCCCTTTTCTCTTCTACAGCCATCAGTGATAAGAGGCGTTGCCCTAAAACGGTCTGCAATCCAATTTCCTAATATGGGCACCTCCTCTGCATGTAGTGTTTTCCAGTGGCGCTGCCTGGCCGTCACAGCAAGAGGCAAGGCTATATAATACATCAGCAGGAATATGATCTTGTGGGAATGATCCAGCCAATGTCACGTAATTGAGAGAATGTGTGATGTATAGGATGGTCATCAAGGTCATACTGTTCATTATTCAGTCAAGTTTTATTGTCACGTGCTCAAGTACAGTGAAATGCCAGTCAACCTTTCCTTCTATGAGAGGGCTGACTGAACAATATAGAAGCCTCTTCTCTGTTTCTCACACAGCACTTTAACAGTGAACCAACAAGACTGTCCAATAAATTCCTATGATATTTTGGTGCTGACAGAGTATTGTCCAATTTAAAATGTCAATCTAAGTATGCCACACTCCAAGGTTGAGGATGGGAACTGACACTGTATTTGTCCAGCTGGGGGAGAGAGAGCCTGGATCAATCTGTCTCTCCCAGTAGACAAGGGTTTGTTGTCACAACTCATTAATTTGATTAGAATGATTTGCTACTGCTCCATGTCTGAATGATAATAGCTGTGCTTTTGTTTTACTTCTGAGCGTAGGCTTACATCATTAGGCTATCATTAGATAATGTACATTTGTTTCCATTCATCATCTATGTTTTATTGAGAGTCTTCCAATACATCCATAGATTAAGTTCAAGTTAAAAGAGCAACTAAATAAATAACATTTTCTAGACAAACTGAATGACCTCCACATGGGACGTCATCCTTGTTTTGAACAGAGTTTTATGAATAGTGTGATTAAAGTTTTGACATACATTCTGGGAAATAAATCGGTATTCGGCACGCGCAATAACTTTCATCAATGCCTTTCAATAATTAAAATATTTCCCGCCGCTAGGGAACCGCAATTCGTCAGAGGAAATGATGCAGGACAAAATTATGATAGAAACCAAGACCAGCCAATCCGCCATAAAGACGCTTCCAACCAATAGGATGTTTAGGGGGCGTAAGATAAGGGATTTTATTCATTTTTACAACGTCAGTACATTACAGTGCTAGTCATTGCCCACGCTGAATGTTAACGTGGTACAGTGACTTTGCCTATCTTTCAATTTCGAGTTTTAGGATTTTTTTCAGGCAGACATTCTCCTCAACTTGCTCGAAAGGATTGAAATGTTACAGTTGAGGTTTTCGGCAGTGCTGAAGGAGTTGTTTCAATCCAACCTAAAGCGCCCTTTGACATGTATTACAAGAAATAAAACGTCGTTACCAATCCACTACTGCTCCAGCAACGCCTCTCTTGATGTCCAAGTCAGCTTCAAATTGAAGCTTCTCCATGCCGGTGTCCACCGCCCTTTGCTTTGCGCCACACCTGGGACCCGGACCTACTGCACGAAGACCGAAGGTGCTGCTATACCTGTGACTGAAAGTGCTATACCGGTGACCGACCAGGAGAAGAAAGATGAGACTGCCAAAGAAGCAGCGGCGGAGAAGTAAGTTGAAGGCATTTGGGTGGGCTCCACATTATCAACAAATTGTAGAATTTGTCATAGTCTAAACTAGCCTATGGATATTTGCCTGTAGCCTGCTATTATTTTTTAGAACCAGGCGCGCCTATTGGTGGGTTTTTATTCCATTTGATTACAAAGCGTAGGCTAATTATTCCATTAGCTAGCCAGTCACGTTCCTGGGCTAAGCCACTCTAATCAAATAACGTTACATTATTGGTCGCTTACAACTATTTTGCCGATGTTATTGCGTGTGTAACTAAATGCTTGTAAAAATGTTATTTTAAAGTGTCCGCCATAGTAGTACGGTGTCCCTGGAGCAAATTAGGGTGAAGTGCATTGCTCAAGGGTATATCGACAGATTAATTTTTACCTTGTCGTCTCAAGTATTCGAACCAGCGACCTTACAAGAAATACAACGATTTGCTTCCCTTGTTGTGAAATACCTCTTGACGGGCTGAAAATGGTCACGAATACAGAGGTTAGTTACTGGTCCAATGTTCTAACAGCTAGGCTACCTGCCGCCATACTGTCCTTATAAACATGTAATACACTTTTGGTGGTAAAATAACTTAGGGGCTCGTTAATTCTACGTCAAATAACAACCGTTCTCAAACGTGTATCCACTTTTTCAGTTCTCACTGTGTAGCGTGCTTACCTTGATAAGGCCTCTGTAAGCGCGCCCACGTTTGTTTCCCTCGTGGAAGTGTACATTTGTTTTTGTATTTTTTTTAAACCTTTATTTAATTAGGCAAGTCAGTTAAATAAAACATTCTTATTTACAATGGCGGCCTACCAAACGGCAAAAAAAAGGCCTTCTGCAGGGAAGGGGGCTGGGATTAAAAATACAAAAACATGAAATAAAAATATAGGACAAAAAACACACATCACAACAAGCGAGACAACATTACATAAAGAGAGACCCAAGACTACAACATAGCTACATAGATGTTATCAAATGGCTCCCGTCCAAGACTGGCTTTGACTTTGTGAACATGGCACTTTAGGAATGTCAATTGTCATTCCCTTTCCATAAACACAGTCCACAGAAAGAAAAAGTTGTTTATCTTACTTCCGAAACAGCAAAATTGTGTTTTTCCGTGACACCTGGTTGCGAACAAGTGACATGATAGGCAAGGCCTACTCCCGATAAAGGTACATTTTGAATTAAGAAGCGTTCAAAAAGAGTGGAAATACACATACTTCGACATGTAGAATGGGAGTCATAGCGGAAAGTAGCTTTCAAGTATTAGCCGACAGACTTGGGTCATCTTTGAACGCCTTTTCCAGCATGACTCACTACTGAAGAATGCGTTGTTGGCTACCGCCACACTGGCCTCAATCTACTGTTCTCTCCACTAGCTTTTCACCTAATACTGAACCTTTTTAAATGACTCACCATCAACAAGTTGTGAAACAACAGGTGCTCATATGAAAGACTACTTGGCACCATAGTTTATCTATAGCCAAAGAGGAATTGCAATGTACTTATCTCGAAGTAGACACTCCATTTGAAGTTTCGATTGGGAGGAGAGGGCACAAGTTATTCTTGACTGACCGTTTGTATAGCGGTTATAAATAAGTTAATGCCTAATCTTAAGAAAATTTTATTTCTTAATGCCTGTAAACCAGTGTGTGTGACACGTTTAATCAGTGGCCTCATTTCTTCTTGTGTGTTGAGAGGGCAGACACAAGGTGTGTGTTTGATAAGCATGTTGGGGGTGGGCTGGGATGGGCTGCTGGGGGCATAAGAACAGTATAAACGCCTGATCTATTGAGTGCCAGTGTCAGGTGACACACACTTGCATAGCAGTATTGTAAATATGGGGATTGCCTGGCCTAAATACAGACACACACACACTCGTCTACTGTTGCTGCTGCTGTAACACAGTGAGGGGATGTTCCCATTGAGGGGTCCGTTCCACCTCAGGCCGGGAACCCTACCCGTGGCCTAGGTCATGTTACCAGGCTCATCCCCAGGAAATCAATGCACACAGTCCTCGTCTAGTTAGAATATGAGGGAGGGAGAGAGGGAGAGGGAGGGGAGAGGTGTTAAAAGTGGGATGTATGTTTTCATGATATTACTATTAGCAGGGGGGTCATGAGGGATATGATGTGAGAAAGGTATGACGTCAGTGCTATGTGGATGTTTTATAGTGAACTCATATGAGCATGCTCCAACTGTTCACAGTTGCAGTACATAGAGCAAGCTTCACATGTACCCTTGGATCCTACTCAGGTGACCTCATGAGGCAAGGATGTTATTGAAATCTGGAAAGAACAGGAGGAACTAAAGCAAATACCTTTATACGACTTGTACAGTAAAGAGGGTGCAGTCAAGAAGTTAGTGACTGTTTGTTGCAGTCAATTAATTAATTTCTTTACTTTCAGTTTGCTGCACTGAAAGTAAAGGGGCTGAATGATTTTGCACGCCCAATTTTTCAGTTTTTGATTTGTTAAAAAAGTTTGAAAAATCCAATAAATGTCGTTCCACTTCATGATTGTGTCCCACTTGTTGTTGATTCTTCACAAAATAATACAGTTTTATATCTTTATGTTTGAAGCCTGAAATGTGGCAAAAGGTCGCAAAGTTCAAGGGGGCCGAATACTTTCGCAAGGCACTGTATATACTGTATGTTACAGGAGAAGGTCAATTTGGGAAATGTATACGTTCCCCATAATACATTTGCAACAGGAAAGGAGCCAGCGTATATTACAAGTTAAATCAGTTGACAAGACAGTGAGCTGGTATGGGTCGTATCAGGACAACTTATCTGGGAAACAAATAACACAAATGTATATACCAGGTATATTGACAGAAAACTCATATCTTGTACCCTAAGGACCAGGAGAAGAGTTTCAGGGTAGAGGAGAAGAACTTGCATATTGTTTTTTAGCTTGTGACATATTACTTAAAAAATATATATATATCTCTCATGCTAGAAAAGGTTGGAGACTCCTGAACTAGGGCCATAAAAATACTGCAACTGTTACAAATATAACATCGGTTCAGACCTCAGACTAACTATTTTTAGAGCTCTACCCTCAAAATAATCTGTAATGTGATTTCTGAAGGGGTTGAGTAGCTGGTTTGCGGTGCATGATACTGAAGTTGCAGAGTTTTCTCTCTGTCACTGTTGACAGAGAGAAAGGGAAAGTGGGATACCTAGTCAGTTGTACAACTGAATGCCTTCAACTGAAGTGTGTTTTCCACATTTAACCCAGCCCCTCTGAATCAGGAGTGCAATGAGTCAGTGATGCAATGAGTCAGTGATGCTCACTAGTTCTTTTAAATGGGGATTGCTTGCTCCACAGACAGACCTCTCTCTCACAGCCTCAACATGTGCGTCACATGTGGCTTACAAGGACAGTACTTCATTTTCTAATGAAGGCAGAAAACCGCAGGTCTCAATGGTGGCATTTTACCCCAATGCCAACGCTTTATTCATTTTTATCGTAGCCGCAGCAACTTCCTATAAATGTAGTTAATGGATTTGACTAAAATCCACTGCGTCACAGGCAATGCATGTAAATGCAGATTCACAAACTCCCTAGACTCGGCACATTGCATTTATGTAACAAAAATGGGTTAATGAGATGCGAAAGAAAAAGCAGATGAGAAGAGTTTGTGTGGTGCATGTTGCAGGCGGATGGGGTGATTAGCTGTCAGCAACAGCAGCATCTGGGTAAATGTTAAGATTTAGCTCATAGATGGCAAGACTAGACACTTGGCAGGTTAAACTATTTTGTAAAGTACAGTGGCTTGGCAAAGTATTCACCCCCTTGGCATTTTTCCTATTTTGTTGCCTTACAACCTGGAATTAAAATATATTTTTGGGGGTTTGTATAATTTGATTTACACAACATGCCTACCACTTTAAAGATGCAAAATATTTTTCATTGTGAAAAAGACAAGAAACAAGACAAAAAAATTGAAAACTTGAGCGTGCATGACTATTCACCCCCCCAAAGTCAATACTTTGTAGAGCCACCCTTTGCAGCAATTACAGCTGCAAGTCTCTTGGGGTATGTCTATAAGCTTGGCACATCTAGCCACTGGGATTTTTGCCCATTGTTCAAGGCAAATCTGCTCTAGCTCCTTCATGTTGGATGGGTTCCGCTGGTGTACAGCAATCTAAGTCATACCACAGATTTTCAATTGGGTTGAGGTCTCGGATTTGACTGGGCCATTCCAAGACATTTAAATGTTTCCCCTTGAACCACTCGAGTGTTGCTTTATCAGTATGCTTAGGGTCATTGTCCTGTTGGAAGGTGAAACTCCGTCCCAGTTTCAAATCTCCTGAAGACTGAAGCCGGTTTCCTTCAAGAATTTCCATGTATTTAGCACCATCCACCATTCCTTCAATTCTGACCAGTTTCCCAGTCCCTGCCGATGGAAAAACATCACAGCATGGTGCTGCCACCACCATGCTTCACTGTGGGGAAAAAGCTAAATGTTAGTCTCATCTGACCAGAGTACCTTCTTCCATATGTTTGGGGAGTCTCCTACATGCCTTTTGGCGAACACCAAATTTGTTTGCTTATTCTTTTCTTAAAGCAATAGCTTTTTTTCTGGACACTTTTCTGTAAAGCCCAGCTCTGTGGAGTGTACAGCTTAAAACCTGACGGGGCAGTATTTTCACGTCCGGATGAAATGCATGCCCAAATTCAACTGCCTGCTACTCATCCGCAAAATGCAAGATATGCATATTATTAGTATATTTGGATAGAAAACACTCTGAAGTTTCTGAAACTGTTTGAATCATGTCTGTGAGTATAACAGAACTTATTTAGCAGGTGAAACCCCGAGGACAAACCATTCAGACTTTTTTTTTCGAGGTTACTCTATTTTTTGAGGTTACTCTCTTTTCAATCAGAATCCAGATTTCTAAGGGACCTTCTTACAGTTCCTATCGCTTCCACTGGATGTCAACAGTCTTTAGAAATTGGTTGAAGTTATTCCTTTGTGTAATGAAGAAGTACGGCCATCTTGAACGAGGGTCACTTGAAGTGTACTGTTAGAAGCGCGTGACCAGAAAGCTAGCTATTTAACTAATTATTTGACTTCTGAAGGTGATTGGTTTCAAGATCTTATTTAGGGGCTTCATAGCAAAGGGGGTGAATACATATGCACGCATCACGTTTCCGTTTTGACATTTTTTTGAAACAAGTAATTTTTTTCACTTCACCAATTTGGACTATTTTGTGTATGTCCATTACATGAATCCCAAAAAAATCCATTCAAATTACAGGTTGTAATGCAACAAAATAGGAAAAATGCCAAGGAGGGTGAATACTTTTGCAAGGCACTGTACATTCACTTTTTAGACATTTTGTTACATTACAGCCTTATTTTAAAATGGATTAAATAAAAGCAACACTTGTTGGTTACAATTTGCTATGCTTATCTAATGGTTTCATTCTTCTATCAGTGTAATGGCTATTTCCTATGAGCAGACAAACATCCAACATTTGTATTTCTCCCAGTACTGTTTGTAGCACCAGAAAGGTCAGTGTAATTTCTCCTTATCAGCCTGGCTAAGTACTTGTCCACTACAGAGCATTGATACAGGATAAGAGCCTTGGAGCAGAATGGCAGTCTTACTGGGGCTATCTGCACTATGTACACTTATGTGGAATACACATTTGTGTAAGCGTTCATAATTTGCCGTATACACTCTTGTGCTATACAAACTTGTGCCGTACCCACACAGTTAGCCCTGAGTCATATCTGTAGAGGATACACTTATGCCGGCATATGCACGCTAGCTGGGTGAGTAGTTTAGGTCACTAACTTCCCGGGGGCTCAAATAAGTCAACCTGAACATTGGTGGAACATACCTAAGTAAGTTTTAAATAGAACAAACCTCCTCCAGGTTCCTCTATGTGCTCTCTCAAAGAGATCCACAAAAACTACTCGGAATGACTGGGCCTACAGGATATTCTTCAGACTATTGAATCAAGTCGAGTAATCCTCTTCAGCAGTGAACATTTTTTGTTCCAAAAATGTACTCTGGTGGAGATTGCTTGACTGAGCTGTACGGTTCTGTGTAGTGAAGGGCATTAGCGCAGTATCAGTTCTCCCAGGATGCTGTAGACTAGCCGGGTCAGGGGGGTGGTTTGACTGGTGGACTGCTGCTCTTTCGCCTAATGAGAGGAGTGTGTATGACAGCAGGCCTACACACACACTGCTCATTGTGTGAGAGACAACTGAGTGTGAAGACTAGACTGGCCTTTGTTGGCATCCCCAGAGGCTCCCTTTTTTTTTTTTTCTCTTCCCCTCTTTTTTTCCACCAACAGACTCAGTGGATAGCTATGCGGTTAGAGGCCAGCTAGCCTGGTTGCCATCTAGCCTACAGCTCATTCAGTGCTTAATATGTGTGTGTGTGTGTGTGTGTTTGTGTGTGTGTGTGTGTGTGTGTGTGTGTGTGTGTGTGTGTGTGTGTGTGTGTGTGTGTGTGTGTGTGTGTGTGTGTGTGTGTGTGTGTGTGTGTGTGTGTGTTTGTTTGCTTCCCTTGGTTCCTTCCGCCATGATGTGACCCGTATTCCATTTATAGTAAGAGATTAGGCTAGGTAGGAAGCTAGATTTATGCTACAGGACCGGAAGCTATTACAGTACTAAAGATGAGGGGATAAAGCCGTTAGCCCTGAGTCACCCTGCATGCCCTCTACTGGAAGTAATAAACCAGTTAAGTTGGCATAGTGTAAAATCACATACAACCCATAGAAACACAGACAACATTTGCACAGACCCATTTTGTACATTCATTAAAACATGCAAGAATCCGAACACGTGCCTACTACACAGAATGCACTATTTCTTTCCCAACACAGAAACTATTCTCCGCTACTATTCTCCGCTATTGGGAAACATCTCAGAGCAATTTGTCATTATAAACTCACAACACAATAGTGGCGAGGTCAGAGGCTTAGACTGGAAATGAAACCAGTCATTATAGCATTAAGTGAGGTGTGGCAGGCTGGGTCAGGTGAGCAGAGTTATTTACAGTGGAGTGTGGCGGTGGTGAGCTCTGTCTTACCCAGCCACTTCTGAGTCCTAGCTTTTGGAACCCGATCTCCGCAGGGGCCCGGGGACCCGCGTCAGTGAAAGAGGGAAGGAAGTGGTGAAAGCCCCAGAGAACAGCAGTAAGAATAGAGGATTGTGGCATTAATGGGGAAGCCATAATGGAGGGAAATGATGCAAAGAAGGAGTGTTGGCAGAGTGGCCATTGGTGCACGTTTTGTTCTGTATTGCTCATAGTGGATTTGCGCAAATGTAATAATGCCCAAAGTCTTCCATTGGAGGAATGACGTGTTCCATAATAACAACGTGTGTATTAGGACACATGGTGGATATTTAGGGTTTGTTGAAATTGTTTGCCCCAATTGGCCTTTGCCTGGGCCAGCTCAAAGGAAAAGTATTATTGGCCACAGAAGTATGGAAAGTATGATATGCAGTAATATAGGGCCAGGATGATACCAGTATCGCAATCTTTTTTTCCATGGGAAAAATTTAAACACAAAGCAGACAGAACTTTGGTCCTTTTTAAAAACATGCTGTGTGTAAAATATTGTGCGCTATGGCTTGGAAAATAAATAATTGACTCGATGACAACAATGATGTTTGTTTGCAATATTAGGGCTGTTTCACAAAAGAAGTTAAATCTGATTTGTTTTGTTTCCTTGACACGATACCAACGAGTATCGTGATACTAGTATCATCCCTACAGTAAAGTTTACTTGCACTTCCCTCATCTGTCTATGACCATGTCAGAAAGCTTGTCCACATCTCCCGTTTTAGAGGTGGAGTGTATTTTAATCCACTGCATTTCTACTGCAGGTGTTTGCTGTGTGGAAGAAGTTCTCAGACCTCTGTGTGTAGCCTTAAAGCAGAATGCCTGCGTCAGCAGTTCTAATTCTGAATACAGGGTCTCTCTCTCTCATTCACTCTAAAAGAATAACACTCAAGCCTGCGCCCAGGCAACCTCGTCCTCAGATGGGCAAACACACTGGAATAGTTTCTCAGGCCCGGTCGATTAGCAGGCCATCCATCCACTGTAGCCTAATCTAGACGCTGACATTATTGACCTAACATCTGTCGCTAAACCATCACCCATCTGTTGGGTAAGAGATTGATCTCTGGTATAATTACCGAGAGTATGAGTTTTACGTAACATTGTCAACTTCTGAGTCAGACATATAACAGCTAAAAAGCTTGTAGGATATTAAAGCCAGATATTTTGTCATTGTTTCCTTATATATATATAATTTCATAAAGCATCACAAACACAATGGGCAATCTCCAATACTTGTTGTAACACGTGAGCTTGATGAGTCAGAGTGAGATGTAGGTGTGTGGATGGTGGATGCGATGGCCTGCGGCCCATGGTACTGTAGGAAGAACCAGGCAGGAACCAAACAGGACCCAGGGAGGAAGTGAAACATGCCAGGCCGGTGTGAACACATCCTGCCCTAAGCCAAGCTCCAGGGGGGAGAGAGGCACTTAGTGCAGTGCCTGTGTAAAATAACCTGGGCCCCTGTTCCAAGAAAGGACACGTCCTCCGACCTAGCACATTCTACATGCCCCTGCTTTTTTCCCCTCCCATATTTTGGAGCAAAGGTCCCCTCACGTATGCAGCAGTCACAGCGGCAGATGGTTGAATGTGTTTACTTCCAAGTGACCGCTTGCTGGTCAAATTAAAAGCAAAACACCTTCCGTTTCCTGGTAACCGGGCCTCTGCGTTTGCACTTAGTCGTCGAGTCGTGGTTTTCGTCGTTTCGATCTTTTGTTTGTTTTACTTCCTACTGTGTAAGTTAATTGTCTGTTGTGGTGGGGAAAAAAGGACATATTACAGACAACATTGTAGTGTGTTTCAAGAAATTGCCATTGCTAAAAATCTCTGCCCTGTCTGTTTTTCTTCTGACATTCTTTTCTCGTGTCTCACTGGCCTGTTCATCTCTTTTGGTGGTCATCCATTTTCTCTTTCGTTGCTTTGGTCTGTCTGGCTACAGTGACTAGCTCTCCGTGGGTTGCTATTAGGTCAGTGGCTGGGTAAGCACTATCAAATTAGGGGGGCAATATTGTATATGTTTTTTGTCCCCCCCCACTTTGATTCTGAAATTACCATTAACCACTAATGAACTTGTAATTTTTGCACATTAAGTGTTTGAGCTAGTAATGTGTCAATATTGTTTACAAATGAGCTATGACATAGCCAATGAATATATAATATCACAATGTGGGATTTCACCCCCATCTGAAAATCAAATGGTTTTGACCGTTTGGTAGTTTTTTTAGCAAGCTTCTTTTTTCCTCCAGCTTCGGCCATGCAATGTACCTCGCAAAAGTGATTTGTCGTTATGAAATTATCAACGTTACCCTCTATATCAAAGAATCATATACACTGATTGTTACCATGACTAATGCTTATGGTGAACCTGAATAATTAAAATAAATTATATTGTAAGCCCATTCAGTAGGTATAGCCAGATGAGAACTGTGTCTCTCCGGTAGTTTACTTTTAATCCCTGTAAAACAGAGTTGTGAACAGTGCATTGATGATGACCTAGCAAATGACATCAGTTTGTCACTCAACTAATCCAGCCTAAAATCACGCAAGCCATTTGAGCATTTTAATGCTGAAGGTGCAGCGCAGATGTGCAAGATCAGGAACAGGCCGCCCACCTTGCGTTTGGTCAGCGCGTGATGCTGGGCACAGTGCACAGTTTGACGAGGCTACTGATATTCCCTAGGGTTGTTCGGCAGGCAAAATTACTTGTAGATCAATGACTGTCAACACAGTTACATGCTTAGTTCGACACTGAAGGAGAGGACACATCAGTTGTCTAAAAATAATAGGTATTTTTGTAATTTAGGAAGAAAGTAACTGAATCCATTTTCTGACCTTTTGCATGCTACATTTTGATCGGTTTGGAGCCCAAGGACCGATGCAGTCAGATCTTAAACATTTTGAATCGGGGACCTATGAATCGTTACATCCTTGGTAAATACTAATGTAGCCAAGATACACAAGCGATAGCCTTCAAAGTCGGCATATTTCATATCATCCGACAAAATGAAATATTGCTCTACTCAGCTCAGCCATAGACCGATGTAGCATCCACACATACAACTGTTGCCACTAAAATAGCACTATATGGACACATTTAATTGGTATCATTTGCATATTGTGCATTCGGAAACTATTCAGACCCCATGTCTTTTTCCACATTTTGTTACGTTAGTCTTATTCTAAAATGTATTAAATTAATGTTTTTCCTCATCGATCTACACACACTACCCCATAATGTCAAAGCAAAAACAGGTTTTTAGAAATGTTAGCAAAAAAAAGTATTCAGACCCTTTGCTATGAGACTCAAAATTGAGCTCAGGTGCATCCTGTTTCCATTGATCATCCTTGAGATGTTTCTACAACTTGATTGAAGTCCACCTGTGGTAAATTGAACATGTCTATTTAAGGTCCCACGGTTGACAGTGCATGTCAGAGCAAAATCCAAGCCATGAGGTTGAAGGAATTGTCCGTAGAGCTCAGAGTCAGGATTGTGTCGAGGCACAGATCTGAAGAAGGGTTCTAAAACATTTCTGAATTATTGAAGGTCCCCAAGAACACAGTGGCCTCCATCATTCTTAAATGCAAGAGGTCTGGTACCACCAAGACTCTTCCTAGAGCTGGCCGCCCGGCCAAATTGAGCAATCGGGGGAGAAGGGCCTTCATCAGAGAGGTGACAAAGAATCCGATGGTCACTTTGACAGAGCTCCAGAGTTCCGCTGTGGAGATGGGAGAACCTTCTAGAAGGACAACCATCTCTGCAGCACTCCACCAATCAGGCCTTTATGGTAGAGTGGCCAGACGGAAGCCACTCCTCAGTAAAAGGCACATGACAGTCCGCTTGGAGTTGTCAGACTGGGGCGTGTGCAAAGAATGTGCAAAGCTGTCATCAAGGCAAAGGGTGGCTACTTTGAAGTATCTAAAATGTTTTTATTTGTTTAATACTTTTTTGGGGGGTTACTGCATGATTCCAAATGTGTTATTTCATAGTTTCGGTGTCTTCACTATTATTCTACAATGTAGAATATATATATATATATATATATATATTTATTTATTATTATTTTATTTTTTTTAATGAGTGGGTGTGTCCAAACTTTTGACCGGTACTATATAACACCAGTCTATTCTTTAATTTAAAAAAATTAAAAAGGGAGTGACTCCAAACTTTTCAACGGTTGTGTGTGTGATACTTTGTGTCAAATATCGATATATCGTCCAAGAAAAATATCACTATATGTAGCTGTATCGCTTTTTGTCCCCCATCACTACTTCAAACCCTCCAAAGCGATGAGTTACATTATTCCAACTAAGAACATTTTTCAGGTGCAATAATGACCATTTGTCAGGATGCGAACGCCAAATGGTGTAGACATGCCCTAATATGCACCGTTTATCCCACGCAATACCAACACAACATGTTTGGGCAATACGCAAGCGCAAAATATGAAATCGGCTCAAGAAAGCTAGGCAAAACAGCGAGGCCTATGCTGACCCTGTCCATTTAACAGTAACTGGACTCAGGAACAGCTGCAGCATTATCAATTCGAATGCATTTCAATGGCTGGAAATGAAAGCGTGAATACTCTGGAGAATTTCCTCAGGTTATTGATGCAGTTTTAGATGTATTTTATTTAGCATAAAAACCACTATAATCATTGAGGAAAAAACATTCGATGACAAGTATTATAATTCCTTTTTTATTTGGCTGTTCATAACAGCATTTCTTTATTTATTATCACAGGGTAAACACTCCCTACCCTGACTGCACGCCACTGAGGGGAAGTGGTCCCAACTAGAGGATGTAATAACACTACTCTATTGAAGGCGTTTAAAGCAGCAATCCTTAATTGAAACATTAAAAAAGTGTTCTCCCCACCAGTTTCAGTAAAAAGCTGAGGGATGAGGCTGGAGAAATGCAACCACTCTCAAATCCATAGACTATGCAATGGATGCAAGGATCGACAATCCATGATAGAAAAATGACATTTGCCAATAGATCAGCCACGGATAAACCTGTGGCGTATTTGAGATGTGGTCACCCAAATTCCACCGATGGAAACATTGCTACTGCGATATGTTAACGCCATCTTTTCACATACGAGGAGAATACCATTATTTCAACCACAGTTTTCTTACATGTGAAACTGCAAATTTGATTTTCAAGTGAGTGTTTTTACACATGTGAACTTCCAATTCCATGTGATAAGTATGGTTTCGCCTGTGAAATTTAAGCTCAACATTTGACATGTATATTTTTTTTTAATGGTAAACTTGATTAAACTTGTCATTTAATTTTTCTATAGGCTATTGATATTATTTGTTCTCTCTCATTGTTAGTCTTACGTTTCTAGGCTATTCAAATAACTTTTTGAGATGGCAATCCGTTACATTGATTGTTTGCTCAGGAGAAAGCCATGCATAAAACAATGAAGCGTAGCCTTCAATCACATTCATAGCTTCTCGAATGGAGAGCAAAGCGAATATAGGCAAAGTATATTTTCAAATGGCTAGACACAAGATGGTTAAGGAGTGTTCGTATCAAATTTTTAAAAGTTAAGCCTAATACCCATGCATTTGAGAGAGAGCGAGAGAAACAATATTTTCATTAGCATTTATTACTGGGTGTGTCATTGGCATTGGGCAAAGTCAATACTGTGTCTGTCTGGCGCAGCCCTGTTGGACATGCTCCAAGCAGAACATCCCCCTACGTGCTGATCTAGGATCAACCTACGACTGGATGGCACTGCCTCATCAGGATTCAGTGCTTTGGACCTGGAGTCAGTGACCTGCCACTTAGTATGACTTTTACTCTTTTTTAGATTTATTTGACAGGGATAATGCACATCGATCATGATTTCTGTAAATGTGCCAGATTTAGTTACTCAATTTGTACCTGTAGTCGATGGCGGTGAACCCTGTGAAATGATTGAATCCTATCCTGAATTATCATAAATGAATTCTCCACATACTGTATTTTAATCCTCTAATGGAATTCTTCAACTAAAACATGACAATAGTCACCTTGACGTGAGCCAGCTCTTGGCTATTTCTGGCATCTGTGTCTTTGTGACTCAGCAATCTGATGGTTTGGATGTCTGTGGCTGATCTATTGGCAATGCTGTGTTAGGGTTCTTAACTGCTGAGGTGCAAGAAACCATTGGATTGTCTTTTTCTTAGGGAGACGCAACCATCTGGGGCAAATACTTCAGATAAACGTTTAGTCTTGATTGATACACGATTCGGTTGTCAACAAACATCAATTGAATTAAAAATCAAACAAACCTTGGAACACTATTATAGATTTGGTGTAAACCTGGGGCAAATTGAGACAAAACTGTTGCATGTTCAGTCAACGTGAATTACTATCTTGATATTGTGACTCTGCAAGTTTTTATTTTTTTTCTGCTGGTGGGAAGAGATCCATCTGAGATGTAGCATTTGAGCCATGCTGGTTTTTAGTCCAAGACTGATGAAAGGACAGTTACCATATCTTCTGAGCAAGGGCAAAGTTGTGTGCCAGTCCCACCATTGTAAGGGTTCTGGATTCAGCAGTAGATGATATAATGATGTATGTCTGCCTGGTAGTTTGTAGCCGGTGGGTCCGGACTGAGTTGGCTCTGTGGTGTGGTTAGTGGCGTGTGAACGAGACCAGGAATGTTGTCTTTATTAATCCCATCGGGGGGGCGGGACTGGCCGGGGGCATTCCAGGAATGTGGCTGCCACACTCTGACGCTGCTGGAGTGTGTAGCATAGGGAGCAATAGTTTATGGCGTCTTTTTGTTGGCAGTAGCTCCGCCATGGTTGGTTGGACAAAACCAATTGGATACCACGAAGTGAATTGAGTTTTTGTAGGGTTTTGGGATAGACTCCAAAAATAAGGTAAACCGGGGCTTAGGAGATCTCATACGCTTTGTTCTATGAGATAATCTACATCAGCTAACTTCACTTTTGTGGTGAATTTCTGTAATAAAAAAAACCCCACAAAGGATTCATAATCAATGAAGGTCATGTTAACTAACTGATATTATCTACTTTTTTGCCCCTTTTTTCTCCACAATTTCATGGTATCCAATTGGTAGTTAGTCTTGTCTCAATGCTGCAACTCCCGTACGGACACGGGAGAGGCAAAGGTCAAGAGCCGTGCATCCTCCGAAACACAACCCAACCAAGCCGCACTGCTTCTTGACAAAATGCTTACTTAGCCCGGAAGCCAGCTGCACCAATGTGCACGATGGGACACAGACGACGCTGGGCCAATTGTGCGCCGCCCAATGGGTCTCCCGGTCGCGGCCGGCTGCGACGGCGCCTGGACTTGGATCCAGAATCTCAAGTGGCACAGCTAGCGCTGCGATGCAGTGCCTTAGACCACTGCGCCACTTGGGAGGCCCTGATATTATCTAATATAACGAAATGTATAAGATCTCTTAAGCCTGTGTTAACCTCTGACCTTATTTTCGGCGTTTATCCCAAAACCCTATTCTTTCCCAATTTAATTTCCCTCATAGGAATGGCTGAACGAACCAGCGGTTACTAATTTCCTTTATTTGTTTCTACAAGCTGGCAATCCCACATCACAGTGGGGATGGTAGACTGTGTGTGCTGAACAGCATGCTGTGTGTAAACTCTGAGTGAGGGTGAGAACTGGGCAGTGTGTGTAGCCTATATTCTCAGTGGGGATGTGTGTGACTCGATCTGCTTTGTTTTGTGCTCAGTATGAGCCAATGCTGAGAAAGTAGGCTGGATACTGCATGTGTCAGTCTGACCTACAGAGGCGAGTGTGTCCTTAGTCACCCCACTGCAGACAGCAGGAAGTGTAATTAAAACCAGCAGGCCCAGTGCAGTTCTCCTCCCTCGTTCTTTTTTTCGTCTCCCGCTCTTTTCTCTTTTTTGTCTCTCTCTCTCTCTCTCTCTCTCTCTCATGAGGATGATGCATGGAACTTTATGACTCAATACTAATATGTCTCCAAGCTCAGTGTGATATTTCCACTAATAGCATGCATAGAGAGAATATTTGTTAAACTGTATTTACCTACTGTATGTTTTGGTAGCCACAATTGACCCATTACATAGGCTTTCCTGAGGATTCTCAGGAGGTTTCCTCCTTTTTTTTGTAAATCTTCCAGGGCATGGATGTTTCTCTCCAGTGGTGGGGTATCCATAACTAGTGGTACCTCTAGGATGATGATGACACCAATGGTTATTCCCAGGAGCATGACAAAGGGTTGGGTTCCTGTTTTGTGTTTTTAATGTCTCATTTAGTTTTTGCCTGTTTTCTTTCCCCCTCTTTCTCTCCATCGTCCTGCTTGCTTTACATTTTGTGTCTGTAAGTATATTACTATTTTTGTCTCTCACAGGTAGATATCATTTTTCTCTCGTTCTCCTCTACCTTACACCCCCCCCTGTTTACCTCTTGTCTGTGACATTTGTGCGATGTATTTCCCAGTTCCTCACTGCACTGCACACCTATGGATCAGACATCCAGAAGGGATGTCAGAGATTTGATCCAAAGAGTCCCCCCACCCCCATCATCTCCTTGCAACACTAGCCATGCCCTGAAGACCAGATGTGACTTATTCTCAGACACCCAGAAACTACAGGAAGTACTCTTAACTGCCATGTATAAAAAAAAAACATGTCAACTGTGACCAGCAGTAATGACTTTGAAGTACAGAGATTGTATTGAAACGGTGGTAGCTCGGCTGGCAAGTGACTGTGTTTTGACGGGTGCCTTGAAAGTGGCAGTCTCGTCTGTCGCTCCTGGTAACTGTGCCACTGCCATGCACAGTCAGTCGCTGAGCTACACGTGGCAATCCCAGTCTGCTTTGCCAGTGCAGGCAACCGTAAGCCCTCTCTAATGTGATAACAGGGATAGAACATCAACAGGGTTAGGTAACCACTTTATTTAACCACGCGACCACAGAAACGCGCAGGGACGCATATATATATATATATATGGACGCTCCCACACATTCAGGCCTTCCAACGCGAGCTTCAGAAATCCCTCACCTAATGTGATAATACCACATCAACAGCCGCTAGATAAACCCTTTATTTAACCTGGTGAGAATGGCTCTGGACACACACAAACAAGCTGGCTGACCACCTTCTGCTATTTTCTTCTTTCTTCCATTTCCTTTGGTTCAACTGCTCTTAAACACTAGTAAAACCAAATGCATGCTTTTCAACCGTTCGCTGCCTGCACCTGCACGCCCGACTCACATCACCACCCTGGATGGTTCCGACCTAGAATATGTGGACATCTATAAGTACCTAGGTGTCTGGCTAGACTGTAAACTCTCCTTCCAGACTCATATCAAACGCCTCCAATCAAATCTAAAATCAAATCTAAAATCAAATCTAGAATCGGCTTTCTATTCCGCAACAAAGCCTCCTTCACTCACGCCGCTAAACTTACCCTAGTAAAACTGACTATCCTACCGATCCTCGACTTCGGTGATGTCATCTACAAAATAGCTTCCAATACTCTACTCAGAAAACTGGATGCAGTTTATCACAGTGCCATCCGTTTAGTTACTAAAGCACCTTATACCACCCACCACTGCGACCTGTATGCTCTAGTCGGCTGGCCCTCGCTACATATTCGTCGCCAGACCCACTGGCTCCAGGTCATCTACAAGTCCATGCTAGGTAAAGCTCCGCCTTATCTCAGTTCACTGGTCACATTTACATTACATTTAAGTCATTTAGCAGACGCTCTTATCCAGAGCGACTTACAAATTGGTGCATTCACCTTATGACATCCAGTGGAACAGCCACTTTACAATAGTGCATCTAAATCTTTTAGGGGGTGAGAAGGATTACTTATCCTATCCTAGGTATTCCTTAAAGAGGTGGGGTTTCAGGTGTCTCCGGAAGGTGGTGATTGACTCCGCTGTCCTGGCGTCGTGAGGGAGTTTGTTCCACCATTGGGGGCCAGAGCAGCGAACAGTTTTGACTGGGCTGAGCGGGAACTGTACTTCCTCAGTGGTAGGGAGGCGAGCAGGCCAGAGGTGGATGAACGCAGTGCCCTTGTTTGGGTGTAGGGCCTGATCAGAGCCTGGAGGTACTGAGGTGCCGTTCCCCTCACAGCTCCGTAGGCAAGCACCATGGTCTTGTAGCGGATGCGAGCTTCAACTGGAAGCCAGTGGAGAGAGCGGAGGAGCGGGGTGACGTGAGAGAACTTGGGAAGGTTGAACACCAGACGGGCTGCGGCGTTCTGGATGAGTTGTAGGGGTTTAATGGCACAGGCAGGGAGCCCAGCCAACAGCGAGTTGCAGTAATCCAGACGGGAGATGACAAGTGCCTGGATTAGGACCTGCGCCGCTTCCTGTGTGAGGCAGGGTCGTACGATGGCAACACCCACCCGTAGCACGCGCTCCAGCAGGTGTATCTCACTGATCATCCCTAAAGCCAACACCTCATTTGGCCGCCTTTCGTTCCAGTTCTCTGCTGCCTGTGACTGGAACGAATTGCAAAATCGCTGAAGTTTGAGACTTTTATCTCCCTCGCCAACTTCAAACATCTGCTATCTGAGCAGCTAACCGATCGCTGCAGCTGTACATAGTCTATCGGTAAATAGCCCACCCAATTTTACCTACCTCATCCCCATACTGTTTATATTTATTTACTTTTCTGCTCTTTTGCACATCAATATCTCTACCTGTACATGACCATCTGATCATTTATCACTCCAGTGTTAATCTGCAAAATTGTGATTATTCGCCTACCTCCTCATGCCTTTTGCACACAATGTATATAGACTCTTTTTTTCTACTGTGTTATTGACTTGTTAATTGTTTACTCCATGTGTAACTCTGTGTTGTCTGTTCACACTGCTATGCTTTATCTTGGCCAGGTCGCAGTTGCAAATGAGAACTTGTTCTCAACTAGCCTACCTGGTTAAATAAAGGTTAAAAAATTAAATAAATAAAAAATGTAACTCAAATTCAAGTGGAACTGTTATGTCTGGTTTAGCCAAAACTTCCAACAAGTCGTCTGAGGGTCGTCACTTAGCCGCAAAAATGATTTGTGAAAATGTCAGTAGCCTAGACCTAGGTGTGTGTGTGTGTGTGTGTGTGTGTGTGTGTGTGTGTGTGTGTTTCACTGGCTCACCCAATGATGCTCACTCACCGGCGGTGGCTAATGTGTGCTCGTGCCAAAAGCCTATCTCTTTTGTTTTAGTCTGTAAAACAATGCCTTTTGCTCAATAGGACAATTTGGATGTTGATAAAATGGGGCAGGGAAATTAGAGGCAAATCAAATGAACTCTGATTGCTTTTATTATAATTTTTTCCCATTGCGAACAGTAAAAAAAAATAAAAGTGTTATCTTGTCACGACAGGTACTGGATCCTGGCAAATAGGTTCCGGACCCTAGTGTTTGTTTTGACACGGCATGCTCTTCAATGCAGGATGGGTGTCGTGTTTGGCTGATAAATTTACTAAAATGGGAATAAAATAGACATTTCTACATTCAAATGGATCAGAGCATGTTGACTTGAATGGGGAATATCGTTTGTTTTAAATTATACTGTCAATCGTCCATAGGAAACCTATGGGAATCATAGAAATATAGGTAATACAAAAGACATTTCCATGCAAGTTGGCCGCCGGACCAACCACCGAAAGTCATCTTTGTGGTAGTAATTCGGTACATCAATTTACATTTCAATGACGTACCAGCTCTATTGCAGTAGTCTAAAGCGGATATGTCCTTTCTATGAATTACAGTTCTATTATGGAAGTGACAACCACCCCGCATTTCTAAAGGTATTATTTAAAGGTACTGCTCTCTGACATCTTGTGTTCCTGTGTGTTCCTCCCCTACAGGAGAAGGAAGGCAGGCATCCTGCCCAGTCTGGAGGACCTGCTCTTCTACACCATCGCAGAGGGCCAGGAGAAGATCCCCGTCCACAAATTTCTCACAGTGAGTCATACACACACACACCATCCTAACCCATTTTCATTATTAGACACCATTGTTCTCAGATTATTTCATGCTGTAACCATCTTCATCAATATTATCATTGTTGTTATCAGCATTATTATATTTACAACATCCTATTCAGAGCGACACAATTGCTCATCACTATCGTAATTACATTTTTAGTAACATTAACTACATAAGGTTACACTGATCATGCTACATACTTCAGCACCACCACACAGTTTTCCATTGGCGCCATCCACATGATCATATTATTGCCATATTCATTATCACGACAGGTTTATTTCATAAGCGTTGGATCACTGCTGCTGCCCTGTCTCCTGTCTAGAGTTAATTGAAGTGACTCCTCAGACAGAGTGATGGGGAGGTGGTTGAAGGGTGTGAAATTTATTCCCCCCCGGCCCTATCACGACATTTAGCCATTTGTCCTCTGTGTCACACATCACAGATTGAGGCGCTGTCAAAAGGTTATTGACACACACACACACACACACACCATCCTTTATTACTCCAGCTTATCTGATCTTATTGGGCTATTTATCACCAGTGTCCTCTTCACTGCTTTCTTTACACCCTTCCCTGGGTAGGAGGAATACGTAACAGAACCTTGCACACATTGTTGTTTTTGTGGTAGGGCATTCTCCAACGTTCTCCTGTGTCTCCTACGCAATCCCTTTTTTAGGGAACTAGGAACTGTGCCCATCTTCTTAACCAGGGATATTGGGTTAAGAACTGTGCCCAGCTTGGATTGAGCCGTAGCCCCATAGTATATCAACGAGTTGTTTGACCCAATTTAGGCATACTGTAGATGATTGGGATAACAGCTACAGCAGGCTCTCCCCGCTGGTGGGTGTGCTGACCTGCTGTAACGTCCTCAAACAAGTGTATGACCGTCTAGTTCTGAAACTCAAAACGTTTCTGTTGTGTGCCAAGGGAAAAACTGTCAGGGAAATAGGGCTGTTGTGAATATAGGTGATTCTGTTGGAACTTAGTCTGACTATTGCTGTTATGATGCCAAGAATCACATACATACATACATATTTACAGCCATTGATTTTTTTTCTTTACAATTTCATGAAACAAATCTTATGGAGAGAACTATTTTCCTGACAGTTTTTCCCAACGCGGCGATATATGTAACGGCATAGGAGAAGATCTGCGGGCCAGCATATGATTAAACACACTCACGCACCCAAACCCACACGCCGATTCTGACACAATATTAGGAACACTAGGTGAATACAAACATGTACACACCGTCAAATAATAGCCCCTGGGTTTTACGGGAGGAAACGCAGCTTCGTGACTCTGCTTACGTCACAGCTTCTCTTCCCTGACGCACATGTGGATTTTGAACCAGGCTAGGCCTGTGAGAGGTTTTGCTGAGAAAGCGGCTTCCCGTAATCATGTGGGGGGGCATATTTGCCTTTATTCTATTTATCGAATATCGGTGGAATTATCGTCCAATATCAGTAAAAGGCCAATATTGGCTGATTTTAATATTGGTCTTTAGGTTCCAGATCTGGTTGTGCTCTTGCCAACTTCATTTCTATTTGGCATTACAATCAGTGACGAGTTGCCATGATGGCACAAACAGTCTCGGGCTATATACAGTATGTACTGTTTTATTTAGATTTTTTTTTTCAGGACTTTGCCTGTCTTCTATAACTGTTCTCCCAGGCTGCTTGAATAGATTCCTTTCCTTGATTCCTTTCCTTCACGATCACAGAGAGCTAATCAGGTCTGGTCAGTGCTAATAAAGGAGAAGAGACCAGGAATGGCCGCTTTTCATACGCCTTTCAACACCAAGGATGTTTTATTTTTTCTCCCCACTTTGGGCCCACCAATGTTAACCGAGTTTCTGTGACTGCTCAGTGCGGGCTCACCAAGGCTAAACCAGAGTTGTGACTCTCCCCCCCTTCTGCAGGCACTAAAGGCCACGGGACTACGCACAGGAGATCCCCGGCTGAAGGAATGCATGGACACCCTTAAAGTCACCCTGAAGAACACCTCGGACGGAGTCATGCTGGACAGAGACCTCTTCAAGAAGTAAGTGTTGTTCCCCGGTGCGAATCAGAGACGCTCAGTAGTGTTAACGATATATGTATTGATAGATTGGGGCGTGAATATGCTGTTGGCTATGCATTACTCTTTTCACAATATTGTACCCACCCGAACAAGGCTGGCTTGGATATTTTCTTTTCACATCTTTCAGCACTGTTCAAGCAAATTTGGATGAATGCCTAACCCGACCAGCTCAGCTCAGCTCGTCTCAGTAGTGTGAAAAGCCCTAATGAGGGATGATTGATTCATGACTGCGAGTTGATGTGTCTGTGCAGGCAGAGCTCCAGTTCCTGCCTGTTTTCCTCATCATAACAGCTCCAGCTCATGAATCATTCAGCCCGTCTCTTCTCTGGGTTAAGATGGAATCCATTATTCACGTCTCGCCCGCCTGTGCCAAGCTAGAGGAAACCCAGTGATCTACTTCCTGCCACAATGTCACATGGCCCAGATTGACCCTAATTGTTGACATCCTGTCCTGAACCTTGTCACCGCAATGTAAACTAACTAATCCCGGTGATGTCACTTTGTTTCTATGAGCCACACGTTTTTAAAATGCATTGTAAATACATTATAGGTATTTATGCATTGTTAGAATTTCTTACAATGAGCCATGGTGAGCTATTATGAATGCTTATAGCATGTCTTTAATGTATATTACCACCTCTGAGTAATGCTATATGAATGCAGTTGTCTTTTGGCCACAAACGGCTGTGACGATGAGCCCTGAGCTGTTACGAATGCGTACCGGAGGTCGTGTCGTCCGCTATGCCATAGTGAACGTGACGTGACAATAGGCCATCTAAAGTGCATTCATAATGCATTATAACGGGGTGGCTTAACAGAGAGCGTAACCCCAAACCCTTCCAGAACAGGTTCTATCAGACCGAGACCCCCACCAGAGCCAATAGGATGTCGGTCAGGCTCACGTATAGCGCCATGACACAGGACATCATGTGCTCACTGCAGCATGTGTTATGTTATAGTTTTGACGTCTTCACTATTATTTTACAATGTAAAACCCTTGACTGAGTAGGTGTGTCGAAACTTTTGACTGGTACTGGTACAGTGAGGAATATGTTTGGAACTTCACATTGCAATAAACTGGCGGTATCGAAGGGCAATCCATACAGAATCGCGTACACTGGGCCTGACAGTTGCCATTAGCGGCGGTGTCTTATTTCTAAGCTTCTGTGGCGAAGGGAAATGACTTAGCAGTGCATGAGTACATTCATTCGTTCTCCCTTCCTCATCTTACTTAACATCACCCTCTGGACACCGTTAAGCTACACTGCCCTAACTGGCCAATTAGCAGAGGGGTTCCCAAACCTTTTCACCCAGTCCACCCTTCCTGCATTGGGGAACATCCCACGTACCATGTCTTACTATTGGCACAAGTACTGTTCAGGACACAAAACTGTTCACACCCCTCTTATTGGTGGAGAGAATTTTGCAGGGACATTTATTTCCTGCAATTCTACACATTTTGTTATGGGGGGGCAGAGAAAATGTTGCTGTTTTTAAACCACATGTTTCTTGCATTTCTATACATTTTGCCATGTCTAACGTGTATTCATGTGATATATTTTAGCAACACAAACGTTACAACAAAATCTATGGGCTGAATAACCTAACAAAAAAAAACATTTAGTTGACATGGGCTAGTTGATCTGGACATTTCTAACAAGTTATAAATAGCTCTCTAAGGTTTGCACTGACTGATATGACAAGAGGAAAAAACTGGTGATGCTCTACACAATTTCGAAATTGCATTCTACTATTACAACTTTCAAGAGTATGTTGAAAGCTGGACTGAGGTAAAAAAAAAAAAAAAAGGAAAAAAAGAGGGGGGTTTGGGAACCACTGACCAGGCACTTTCATTCTCTCTGTTGTCACCCGCTGAATACATTGTGGGTGAGGGTGGTAGTAGGCTGGCCAGGTTAACATTGACAGGGCACTGTGTAAAACGATAGGCTCTGTCCACTCGTCCTTTCTGCTGCTGATGGACGTTAGACTAGACAGGGGGTCCGGACCTCCTGGAGTAGCAGAGCTAAACCACAGAAAGTCTATGTACTGCAGTGTTCGGTCGTATGCTCAAATGACTCCGTTGATTGGCGTGCGGTGCTTGCAACGTCAGGGTTGTATTCATTAGGGCACACTGTATCAAAACGTTTTGTAACGGGAAAACGTTTCTTTATTGGAGAAGTTCAGGTAGTCCCTCCCTGTTTCTAACGTTTGTTGCCCAATGAATACGACCCAGGGCTGCATTCTGAACATTGCAAATGGTAATGTCTTGTGTAGAGCTCACATGATTGCTCGGCTGGTGCCGTGTCAGGTGTTCGCTGCCTGCTTTTCTGCCCGGTGTCACCCATCACCACAATTGAAATGTCAAATATCTATGTGTGGCAATGGTCAGCTATTTTTAAGACACCGGGGCAAGGCGGAAACGAGTGATGGCACTACGATACAGTCGCACTGAAACTGGTCTGTCTGTCCGGAGCCAAACTGGTCTCCATGTCCACACGCCGTGCCCAGTTATGCCCATGCCAGTCTTCCTGTTTTCATCTGCATCTAGAGGAAGTGCTGCTTGGTACAATAGTTGTCCTTGTGGTTTCCAGAAAAGTCTGTGTGCGTATACAGTTCATTATGGGTGGTTCCCTAAAGACAACCCTTCTGTTATTCACCCCCCCTGGAATAGTTTGTCCCTGGAACATTTCTGTAACAGCAGCCTGCTCGCTGAGTCTCCAAGGCCTAGCTTAGGGACGTGTATGTAAATGATTGCAGCAGAGGGATGGTGATGAAACTATGGGATGTCTGTCTCCTGGACACACCTGGGTGTTATATCCTTCAATGTGTTAAATGCTAATATTGGCTAGCAATCCTCTCCTGAGGCCCGGCGGCACGTTGAAAACAGTATCCCACAAGAAACCATGCATTCAAACCTTTTTGTAGATACAGTATGGTTATCGATTTGTTCTTCAAGGATGGAAGAGCTAGGCCAGGTCCCAATGATCTTTAGGAATAAGGCACTGCATCTCAGTGCTAGAGGCGTCGCTACAGACACTCCGGTTCGAATCCAGATTGTATCACAAGCGGCCGCGATTGGGAGTTCCATAGGGCGACGCACGTCGTCCGGGTTTGGCTGGTGTAGGCCGTCATTGTAAACAAGAATTTGTTCTTAACCGAGTTGGATAAGGGTTAAATGAAATAAAAAATAAAATGATCACACATGCCCTAGTTGCCACCTCACTTTTTTCTTTTTCGTAGGCCAGATACTGTGGTCGTTGAGATGAGCATCTTTTTATGAATGTTCATGTAGCACTCGCAAAGCTACAGTAAGTGGGTTTTGTTTATCTTAAGTTAACGCCAACGCCACATGCCTGGTCAACTGAGAGCATCTGGGAATACTTCTATTAGGCCTATGTTTCCCCCCCACTTACCCATAATGTTTTTGTGTGTGTGCATGCGACGCGTTCATGTGTTTTAGTATTTCATCCCGTGGCCCCAGGCTATTGTTAGGTTCTAAACCAAGAGCACAGACTCACAGACAATTAGTAAAGCTCAAACCAAGTGGGTTTTTTTTCACCCACTGGGTCACACAGCTGCATAAGACAGAGATGTATTTAAACGTTCATCCTTACACATCTGAACAGCCAGTACATCTGTTACTAGACAGGACTTCAGTGATGCATGGTCTTTCTCACCTCATCTGACCTGACCTCGGCCCATATTCCTGACTTGTACCAGACTGTGGCCCTTCTCCTTCCCATGTATCCCTGATGTCTAACAATAACATGTTCTGACCGAATGTAAACAGTCTACATTCCCCTCTCTCCCTCAGTGACATGAATAAGGATATTTTATATTTAAGTTTAGAAGTCAGAACACATTTTGTTGCTCACCATGGCTATGTTAGCTCCATGCTAACTACCTGAGCTAAGAGGGACTCGTGTCATGTAATGTACCAAATAACCTCTACCACCCTCCTTCCTCCAGATGTGTCCAGAGCAACATCGTCTTGCTCACCCAGGCCTTCCGCAAGAAGTTTGTCATCCCCGACTTCCAGTCCTTCTCTTCTCACATCGACGAGCTCTATGAGAGTGCCAAAAATCTGACCGAAGGCCAGGTTGGTAATCAGCCCATCCCGGGGGAGGTGGGTGGACGCCATCCTTCTCGTTGTTCCTGTAGTCTGCCTCTTTCACATTTTTTTCTTTGTCTTCCACCTCCTCTGTGGTATCGTCAATGGCAGATAGCTGTGTAGCTGGAGTTTTCTTACGTATCCTTTTCTTCTGTGTGTGTGTGCTTAGAAAAAAGGGTTCTTCGCCTATCCCCATGAACTCAAAAGTGTTCTACCTGGAACCAAAAATGGTTCTCCTATGGGAACAGCCGAAGAACCATTTTTAGGTTCTAGACAGCACCTTTTTTTTTCTTTTCTCAGACTATGTATTTTTGTCAAGGGAGTCTTACACGAACAGTTTGGATTACAGGTGTTGGAACTATTTTTCTCTCCACCGCAGGTTGCAGACTACATCCCCCAGCTTGCCAAATTTAGCCCAGACCTGTGGGCCGTGTCTCTGTGTACTGTGGATGGACAAAGGTTAGACTCGCGCCTCACCCCACCATTATGTACTCACAAAGCTTTTATCATGTGATTGAGACAGGGTTATTATTATTATCTTTAAGACCAACAGTTGGTAAGTTGGTCAACAGTTGGCAACACTGAAAATGCACATACGTCCCGCTATTTAACATCTGCAAATTTAGCCAGTGATATCTCAAGGCCATCTGAACTGGGATAAGGGCCAGCTAAACTTCCAGTAGAAGCCAAACATTACGATGTGGGGTCCGCAGTTTAGTTCTGGCGCACTCATTGATAATAGATATGGTAAAATAACAACCAATCTTAGGGGGTGTTAGTGTCGTTTACGGACATATAAAAACACACAATCTCTCTTTATGATGTTTGCTGTAGGATAGAAAGTCATAAAGATAACATTGGAATGAGGTGTTTTGTTTATGTTCGGTTTTTATGATTTACAGCATGTTGAAACACCATGATGCACTAAATTCGGAGGGGCAGCTATCTGGATGCCCCTTAGCAGCTCTCCTTTTCTTTCTCTGTCGTTCTTACTGTCTTTATCCGTCTTATCTATTCCCCCTCTGTCTTTCAACATACCTCTTCCTCTCGGTTTCTCTATTTCTGCTCTTCATCTCTCTTTCCTTCTACCCTGTCTTCTTTTTGTTCCGTCTGTACTCCATCCACCACAGTCTTTCTCCCTCTACCTCGTTTCACTTTCTTCCACCCCCTTCTGAGCTTCTCACTTTTCTGTGTCTCCTCTCCCCGTCTCCTTTAACCTCTAGCGACGAGCAATCCCGTATCCGGGAGCGTAATCATAGCCTCAAGCGCATTACCATAACGCAACTTTTCCTATTCATGAAAATCGCAAATTAAATGAATAAATATATTCAAACACAAGCTTAACCTTTTGTTAACAACACTGTCATCTCAGATTTTCAAAATATGCGTTACGGCCAACGCTAGACAAGCATTTGCGTAAGTTTATCATGGCATAATGCTATGCTAGCTCTGCTGGCAGCAGGCAACATTTTCACGAAAATAAGAAAAGCAACCAAATTAAATAATTTACCTTTGAAGAACTTCAGATGCTTTCACACAGGAGACTCGCAGTTCGGTAGCAAATGTTCCTTTTTTCCAAAAATAATATTTTTGTAGGCGAAAAACGTCCCGTTTGTTCATCCTGCTTGGCTGAGGAATTGACCGAAAAATACTTCAACTATAACGCCAAACTTTTTTCAAAATTTGCTCCATAATATCGACAGAAACACGGCAAACGTTGTTTAGGATCCATCCTCAAGGTGTTTTTAACATATGTATTCGATAATATATCCGTCGAGGCAGTTGGTTTCTCATAAGAAACGATTGGAAAAATGGCTACCTCAGTAGCCAGGTTTTCTCCGGGAGACACCATGCGACCACTTGACCTATATGGTCTCTTACAGCCATTCCCCAATGGAAATGCCTAAAAAGACATCACAATGCTGTAGACACCTTGTGGAAAACGTAAGCTGACTCCTAGCTCCTTCACAGCCATATAAGGAGTCATTGGCATGAGGCGGTTTCAAACAATGCTGCACTTCCTGATTGGATTTTTATCTGGGTTTCACCTGTATCAGTTCTGTGGCACTCACAGACAATATCTTTGCAGTTTTGGAAACGTCAGAGTGTTTTCTTTCCAAAGCTGTCAATTATATGCATAGTCGAGCATCTTTTCGTGACAAAATATCTTGTTTAAAACGGGAACGTTTTTCATCCAAAAATTAAAAGAGCGCCCCCTATATCCAACTGGTTAATGATGGCCCATGAGTGACGCTGCCTGGTCATAGTGACCTTCTGTAACAATCTGTTTACTCGCTCACGCCTCTCCCACTTGATTATATGGTGTTGACAGAGCCATCATGCGCTCCAGATATTGCACACTGCTTTAGTGTTCAGCCGCAACAAGAATCTCCCCAGTTGAATAGTTCCTGCATGCACACAGCGGTTCTTGGCAGAGTTGAAGCCAATATCTGCATTGAAATTATATTTTTATGAACAATTTCTAACTGTCCTCAAGCCGTTCTTGTGATATCAGTGTTATTATTACCTTAACAAAGCTTCTCTCACATCAGTTTATCATGTGATGTGATGACACATAAAGTCAAATAAGATGAATCTGGTTTGTGATGTGTAGGAGGCCTTAAAGAACAGGGAAGTGGGACTGGATTAACCTGTACTTAAGCCTGCTTTTGTTTCTCCTCAGACACACGGTAGGCGACACCAAGGTCCCCTTCTGCTTGCAGTCGTGTGTGAAGCCGCTGAAATACGCCATCGCGGTGCACGACCACGGCACCGAGTACGTGCACCGCTTCATCGGGAAGGAGCCTAGCGGCCTGCGCTTCAACAAGCTCTTCCTGGACGAGGACGGTGAGCTGTTTCTCAGAGCTGATCCTGCTGATGCACAGAATTAGACTAGAATGACCAGAATGGGGAAAGCCCCTCAGATCATGCCAGGGACCAGTTTGAATCCAAATCACAATAATGTTGAATCCAGATCACACCGTTAATTTCTGTATCCCTGTCATCAAATGTTATTTCAAATCAATACAGGTCAGGTAATTAGGCAGGTACAGCATCACTGTGTCGAAGTGGACTGTTTTTTTCCACCTGTGTCCAGACATCTAAAATAAATAAAAAGGGTATTTTTCTGAGCGGTATGACGTAGCTAGATCAACGTACGCCATAGCCGCTTTGCCTTTGAACGCCCCCGTCCCCTGTCCTCTCGCCATCCCCTTTGTTTGATTATTTTACCTCCTTAAGTGCTTTTGATGAAGAGCCCACAAGTGATGTCTCTTTCTCCAGTCCCCTCTGTCTACACATCAATGCCTCGAGCGTCATCATCCATCCAACACGGTTATAGATGCCACTGCTTTCTAACTGCTCTCCAGCTGATGACGCATCCACCGCGGTATACAAGGCGGGCTGATTGGTTGTTAATGTTGACATTAAAAAGAGTGGGGAGAGGCCCTTACTTGCACCACACCAACCCCAACCGCCTTAGTCTATTTTCAATCCAACTCGGCCTTTCGGCAACTGTTGCTATGGCGACGATGAAACTTGAATGATTCAGAGGTCATTCCCTCCCTCTGCTCAGTAAGGGTGGGCTTACGTATGATGAGGAGTCGGGGGTCTCACACAGTGTCCTCCTGCTTGCTTTTCCACCTATGATTCTACATCTTGCTCCCTCTCAGAATACCAATAGAAAGATCAATGGAGACCCAGGAATAGAAGAGAACCTGTCAAAGAGTCCCAAAGGGTTGTGTGTGTGTCCAAGCTGGCTGTACGGAAACCTCAATGTTTTTTTTCCTACACACACATAATGTAGTCAAAGTAAAGGTGACCTTCATTCCCTCAACACATTTGACTACCAAATGGAGGATACGTTTCACTGTCCTCCTCACCCTAAGAAATAGGATATGCTTGTGCTGGTAAATCAGAGAAAACGATAACTATACATTTGTATTGGATATGTTCAGGGGTTACCTCCTCCATTTCAATACATTGACAACTCTGTTAAATTTGCGCGCGTCATAAAGATACAGTATGTAATGACGTGCCGTCAAAAGTATTAACACCCGTGACTTTTTCCATATTTGGTGTTATAGCCTGATTTTCTTTATAAAAAAAATACAATTAAAAAAAGTCAAATTATTTCAAAATGAAAAGCTGAAATGTCTTGAGTCAGTAAGTAATCAACCCCTTTGTTATGGCAAGCCTAAATAAGTTCAGGAATAAAAATGTGCTTAACAAGTCACATAATAAATTGCATGGACTCACTCTGTGTCCAATAATAGTGTTTTAAAATGTTTTTTTTACTACTTCACCTCTGTACCCCACACACAATTATATGTAAGGTCCCGCAGTGAATTTCAAACACAGATTCAACCACAAAGACTAGGGAGGTTTTCAAATGCTTCACAAAGAAGGACACCTATTACATAAATGGAATATCCCTTTGAGCATGCTGAGGTTATTAATTATACTTTGGATGCTGTATCAATACACCCAGTCATTACAAAGATACAGACGTCCTTCCTAACTCAGTTGCCGGAGAGGAAGAAAACCGCTTAGGGATTTCACCATGAGGCCAATGGTGACTTTAAAATGGTTACAGAGTTTAATGGCTGCGATAGGATAAAAGTGAAGATGGATCAACAACATTGTAGTTACTCCACAATACTAACCTAATTGACAGAGGGTAAAGAAGGGAGCCTGTGCATAAATCAAATATTCCTAAAAATGCATCCTGTTTGCAAGGCTCTATAGTAAAACTGTTAGAAAAAATGTAGCAAAGCAATTAACCTTTTGTCCTGAATACAAAATGCGATGTTTGGGGCAATTCCAATACAACATTTTACGGAGTACCACTCTCCATATTTTCAAGCATAGTGGTGGGTGCATCATGTTATGGGTGTGCTTGTAATCGTTAAGGACTGGGGAGCTTTTCAGTAGCAAAATTTTAAAGGAAAGTCTGCTTTCCATCAGACACGGAGATTAATTCACCTTTCAGCAGGGCAATGACCTGAAACACAAGGCCAAATGTACACTGAAGTTGCTTACCAAGTAGACATTGAATGTTCCTGAGTGGCTGAGTTAGTTTTGACTTAAATCTAATTGAACGTCTATTGCGAGACCTACAAATGGTTGTCTAGCAATGATCAACAATCAATTTGACAGAGCTTGAAGAATTTTGAAAAGATGAATGTGCAAATATTGCACAATCCAGGTGTGGAAAACTCTTAGAGACTTACCCAGAAAGATTCACTGCTGTAATTGTTGACAAAGGTGCTTCTACAAAGTATTGTTTCTTTATTTCATTCTCAATACATTTGCAACAACAAAAAATGTACTTTGTTATTATGGGGTGTTGTGTGTAGATGGGTGGTACAAATATAAATTGTATCCATTTTTAATTCGCACTGTAACAACAAAATGTGGAGTAAGTCTAGGCGTATGAGTACTTTCTGAAGGCACTAACTGTCTCAGGGTTGTGTTCAGTCACTGAAACCCCATAAATCCTTAGTGCTGGTGCACATCTGAGTAGCAATCTGGGCCCATATCCTCAAAACTTCTCAGAGTAAGAGTGCTGATCTATGATCAGTTTAGCCTTTTAGATCATAATAAATAAAATCAAAATGTATTTTTTATATGGACAGATCCTAGATCAGGACTCCTACTTTCAGACACTTTGTGGATACGGGTCCTGTCTGCGTGGGCCATGTGCCACTGTTCTCAGAATCCCCTGGTGGAGGTGCCAGGATAGCTGTGTCAATTTGGTGACCGTTATGTAAGGAGGTTAAGACTCACTGCAGCGAGAGAAGTAGCCTTGACATTTGGACATTGAGCAGGACCCAGATCATTTTGTTTGTTTAGTGTTCATTTCACTTTGCCCCTAACCCTGACAAATCTCATTAGTATCTAAGTAGTCGGAGAGAAAGTGTTTGTCTGTCATGTTTGAATAACAAACCTGATTGATTCAAGTGCAGGCTTGCATCTGTTCTCAGTGCTCTATGCCAAATGACATTTGCATATCCATTTCATTACAATACATTTAAAAAAGGGTTGCTAAATTATTAATGGATTGTCTAGTGTTGACAGTGGTCTGTGTTTGATATGGTTCTAGGAATTTGTATGTCATTTTTACAATGAAAGCCACGTCACTCCAACATTCTTCGTAGCAAGCATTTATAACCAATACCGTAGTACATTTTTGAAACGGCTCTGCAAGGAATCATTCCCACTCTAGGTCTTTGAGATTTGTAATCAATATTTTAAGTTGGTGTATATTTCTTTCCATTTTTTTTTATTCCAGATAAGCCCCACAACCCCATGGTGAACGCCGGCGCTATTGTTTGCACCTCATTGATAAAGGTATGAATCCACTTGTGTTTCTATGTATTTTTACTGTCTGTCTCATTCATAGTTCATACCAATGACCTCCGGCCCAGATAAGGTAAATTTGCCTTGTTCGCTCTGTGCCAGCGTCGATATTTGACGAGCGCCGCGATTTAAAACAGGGGTCTTCAACCTTTTCTTGCCCAGGGACCCCATCATATGTTGGCAATTAGGTCAATGGTAATGGCAGGGAGAAGTAATCAACATTTTAAATGAATAGATTTGGTAGATTTGTTTTTCTCTTTTTTTTACTGTAGGTATGTACAAAATTAGCTTATTCTGTTATTGCTTGCAATATTGATAAAAACAGAGTCCGGGTCAGTGTGGTAGACGGATAACGTTTGGAAAGCCTCAAGGGGGTTAACCTAGTTTGTCATCATCTTGTTTGTCTGAGAGAACACCTCTCGACTTAATAGAGGCATGAAGTCGACTGCTAGGTGACTGCCATGGCGATTAAGGCCTGTCGTAATTCTCCCTGAGAGGGATTTAGGGCAGCCACACTGGGACATGATTTTGCCGCCCCCGGTGATAATAACCTGGATGGACAAACAAAGACACACACACACACACACAGACAGAAAGGCAGACACACACACACAAACAGACGAAGCTATGTCAGAGAGATCATGGAGCACTTTAGCTGAGCCCGCCAAGCAGGGTTTCCATTAGTAAAATGTGGCACTGGACATTTGCCTGGCAGCATTTCAATTTATCAGACCCGTATGAATTGGGTTCGTAACTTGGTTAGGCCATCCACCCACGGTGCTCGGAAGTACAGAAATCCCATTTAGATTAGGGTAATTAATCTTAACAGAACATGCAAAGACGTGTATCCATACCGAATTCCGATGCGCACTTTGAAGATGTTAGAGTAACTGTCCACATGTACTTTTCCTCAGCCAACAAGACAAGTAACGAACAGTCAAATCACTAGTCTATGTCAATCTACTATCCCCTAAAGTAGAAAAGTTGACCTATTTTATTGGTCAGCTTGGCGAGAAAGAAATAGCCTATTCCAAACAGACTCTGGGACAGTTGTGGGACTATAGATCCCAAAGTAGTAGGCTACATAAAACAACGTTAAAAAGCAATGAGGCTGATACAACCGATCAGAACATTTAGCTTAAAATGTTGATAAACTATTATATCCTCACATTATAAGTGTAGCAATGCAGACAAGGCAGTAGGCTAGGTGTGGATGTTCATCCCATAATACAATCAGTGGGAAACCACAGAGAGTAAAATATCCATTAGAAATTTAGAAAGAGGGGAGATCTAAAGATGCAAAGACTACAAATAGCACACGGGAGAAATAGAGAGGCTACTGCTTTCAGTGGCATATGGAAGACTTCCAAATGCCATGCATATGGTCGGATTCATAATATGTAGTAAAACGTTCAGGTTTCAAACAATTAAGTACATGTTTTCAAAATGCATACTGCCTCCAGCTCATTGCAAAGTAGTGTGACGTGTGAATGAAACCTGCCTTCTGTTACCTATGCACAGGCGAATAAGAAGCGTGCTTCAATTACTAGTTGAGAAATAATAATAGTAACTCATTTTAATAGGTGATTGCCTTTTAGAATTGTTACGCAATGATTGGGTTTATAAAAGCACCTTTCACTCCAGCAGCAATGAAAGAGCTGTTTGAGGACCGAGAGCAGCAACTCTCGTGCTGTCTGACAGATTTATCACTCAAAGGCGCTGTATGATTTGCGTGTGTGATAAATAAGATGCATAACGAGTTTACTCGCGCACCAATTGAATTCCACTGAATAAGCATGACTTGTCAAATATATTTCAAAAGCCGCTAAGGTTATTCCATCTACTTGTTTGGTTCACTCTCTTTTCTTCAAGGAAACAATATTTCCTCTTTTTAAACGGGCATTGATCCTGAGCTGATCAATCGGAGAAGCTAGTGCTAGCTTTTGGTGTCCCTCGAAGAGGTTTGCTACACTATTACAAAAAAAGACACTCGGAACCTTAAATGATACTTCAGCTGTCCCCATAGGATAACCCTTTTCGGTACTAGGTAGAGTCCTCTTGGTTCTAGGTAGAATCCTTTTGGGTTCCATGTAAAACCCTTTCCGCAGAGGGTTCTACATGAAACCCCAAATATAGGTTTCTCCTATGGGGACAGCCGAAGAACTCTTGGAACTCTTTTATTTTTTCTAGTCATTAGCTTAATCCCAGGCTTCTGTGCCTCTCCACACCTGTCTAGACCTAATAAACTGTCTCATCTTCTCACTGTTGTCGTCTCTCGACTCCTGAAGACAGGAGGATGTCACCCCATCTGTCTCTGCTTTTTGGAGAGGATGGAACAATAGGAACAGAGTAAACACAAACATCACAGACGTGATTGTCTGTTCTCGTTGCTTGTTGAGACTAGTTGAACATTAATATGAGGCTTGTTTTGTTGTGGAATTGACCTTTGTTCTCTCTGAGAACTAGGCTACTTTTTCTGGGACTATAGGACACGTATGTTGTTTGGTCTGATCTGTTTGTGCAGTTTCCCCATCTCCTATAGTCATTGGCGTAACATTGACTGTAGGAGTTGGCAAGAAAACACAAACAGATCTGGGAGCCAGCTTGTTGTTGACCCGCCACTCGCTGTCAGAAAGAGTCTGGGTAGCCATTTGATTAGCTGTTCATGAGTTGTATTGCTTGGGAGTAGAAGCTGTTAAGAAGCCTTTTGGACCTAGACTTCGTACTCCGGTGTTGCTTGCCTTGCGGTAGCAGAGAGAAGTCTATGACTAGGGTGGCTCGAGTCTTTGGCAATTTTTAGGGACTTCCTCTGACACCACCTGGTATAGAGGCCCCGGATGGCAGGAAGCTTGGCCCCAGTGATGTACTGGGCTGTACACACTACCCTCTGTACCAGGCGGTGATGCAACCAGTGCTCTTGATGGTGCAGCTGTATAACATTTTGAGGATCTGAGGACCCATGCCAAATCTTTTCATTCTCCTGAGGGGGAATAGACGTTGTCATGCACTCTTCATGGCTGTCTTGGTGTGTTTGGACCATGACAATTTGCTGCTGATGTGGACACCAAGGAACCTCTCTCGACCTACTCTAACACAGCCCCGTCGATGAGAATGGGGGGGGGCATGCTCGGCCCTCCTTTTACAATCGTCCACAATCAGATCTTTGTCTTGATCACGTTGAGAGAGAGGTTGTTATCCTGGCACCACACTGTCAGGTCTCTGACCTCCTCCCTATAGGCCGTCGGTGATCAGGCCTACCACTGTTGTGTCATCGGCAAACTTAATGATGTTGTTGGCGTCGTGCCTGACCTTGCATCATGAGTGAACAAGGAGTACAGGGGGGGGACTGAGCATGCACCCCCGAGGGGCCCCATGTTTTGGATCAGCGTGGCGGATGTGTTGTTACCTACCCTTACCACCTGGGGGTGGCCCGCCAGGAAGTCCAGGATCCAGTTGCAGAGGGAGGTGTTTAGTCCCAGGGTCCTTAGCTAAGTGATGAGCTTCGTGGGCACTATGGTGTTGAACGCTGAGCTGTAGTCAATGAATAGCATTCTCACATAGGTGTTCCTTTTGTCCATGTGGGAAAGGGCAGTGTGGAGTACATAGAGATTGCATCATCTGTGGATCTGTTGGGGCGGTATGCAAATTGGAGGTGGTCTAGGGTTTCTGGGATAATGGTGTTGATGTGAGCCATGACCAGCCTTTCAAAGCACTTCATGGCTACAGACGTGAGTGCTTCGGTCAGTAGTCATTTAGGCAGGTTACCTTAGTATTCTTGGTCACAGTGACTGTGGTGGACTGCTTGAAACATGTTGATATTAAAGACTCAGTCAGTGACAGGTTGAAAATGTCAGTGAAGACACTTGTCAGCGCATGCTTGAAGTACATGTCATGGTATTCCGTCTGGCCCTGCGGCCTTGTGAATGATGACCTGTTTAAAGGTCTTACTCACATCGGCTACGGAGAGCGTGATCATCATCTGTCCGGGACAGCTGATGCTCTCATATGCATGCTTCAGTGTTGCTTGTCCCGAAGCGAGCTTCAAAGTAATTTAGTTTGTCTGGTCCACTCGTGTCACTGGGAAGCTCGCAGCTGTGCTTCCCTTTTGTACTCTGTTATATTTTGCAAGCCCTGCCACATCCGACGAGCGTCGGAGCCGGTGTGGTATGATTCGATCTGAGGTCTGTATTGACGCTTTCCTTTTTTGATGGTTCGTCGGAGGGCGTAGAGAGTCCCATTCCTGGAAAGCGGCAGTTCTACCCCTTACCTCAGTGCGGCTGTTGCCTGGTTGGGGTATGTACGTACGGCCACTGTGGGGACGACATCATCGATGCACTTATTTATGAAGCCAGTGACTGATGTTGTGTACTCCTCAATGCCATCTGATGAATCCCGGGAACATATTCCAGTCTGGGCTAGCAAAACAGTCCTGTAGCTTAGCATCTGCGTCATCTGACCACTTCCGTATTGAGCGAGTCACTGTTACTTCCTGCTTTCGGAATCAGGAGGATAGAGATATGGTCAGATTTGCCAAATGGAGGGCGAGGGAGAGCTTAGGAGGTATAGTACTTCCTTAATATTAGATTTCTAGATGTTTTTTTTTTACAAATAGACACAGACAGCCACCCCATGTCTTACCAGAGGCAGCTGTTCTATCTTGCCAATGCACTGAACCTAGCCAGCTCTGTTATTCATGTCGTTGTTCATCCACGACTCTGTGAAAAATAAGATATTACAGTTTTTAATGTCCTGTTGGTAGGATGGTCTTGATCGAAGCTCATCCATTTTATTATCCAATGATTGCACGTTGGCCAATAGGACTGATAGAAGAGGTAGATTACCCACTTGCCTTCGGACCCTTACAAGGCAGCCTGACCTACGTCTCCGATATCTCTCTCTTCTTCATCGAATGACGGGGATTTGGGCCTTTTCGGGTGCCTGAAGTAAATCCTTTTGCGTCTGATTCGTTAAAGAAAAAATGTGCGTCCAGTATGAGCAGAGTAATCGCTGTCCTGATACCCAGAAGCTCTTTCCGGTCATAAGAAACGGTGGCAGAAACATTATGTGCACAATTGGTCAAGCCTCCTGCGCCATCTCTTGAAGCAACTCATCCATTATACTGACCCCCCCCCCCCTTTCGTTGAAATATTATGCACCAAATGATAAACAGATGGAGATGTCCATTACATTCCCAAGTGCCAGTGTATGTCCTTCCAGACTTTGTCTATGGAAATCGAGACTCTCATGTTGGCCTACCAAGCAGCTAAGTGTATACAGAGTATGCACACCACACCCACGGAGGGACTACACCTTCACATACCTCTACATGGAAACAGGAGCACACACACCACATACTGTACACACACACACACTGAAAGGTATATGTTTCTATCGGGTTAAGCCACGCATGGAGTTGATTTGAAAGGTGTTGTGTTACCCTGTCTGGGTGTCCATTTTATTCCCATGTGAGTTTTCCACAACATTACACAGGCACTGCGAATAGAAAAGCTACTCCTGAGCAAGCTGCATTCTCCTCCATTCATTGACAGGGTCATATAATGTGGGTGGGCTATTTCTGTTCGTACATTTTGTCCAGTGGTTTTGTCGTTACTAGTTGTCTGTGTCAGTTAATAGTTAATAGAACTATGTCTGTGTCCCTCTCAATGCCCTGTCTCCCTCAGTATGTACCCGCATGTGCATCATATAGCATAGTGTTGAGCTGATTATCCCACTCACAGGAAATATGTTGGGCTTACACACCCTACTGTGTGTCCATGACAACGCCACCGGGGCCACACCCCGACTATGTAACCATGGTTTTGATGGCTTCTTGTGTCTTTTTTGTGTGTATGTTGTTGCATATTTTGCAGACTTAGGAACTGTGGGATATTATGACCACCGCTGCCATGTCGTTGGTAAATTACGTTGGTAATTTTTCTTCCTTTTCTCCCTCCCCCCACCATCCCATTCATTGAACAAGCCCGGATAGAATAGATGCATCTCTGTCAACATACCACTGCCATTTTTTGTTTGACTTGGTTATGTGTACCGATACATATGTTAGAATGCTGTCTGGTATTTTTCTCTGAATATATGAAGCAGGTTGAGTTCAATAGTCAATAGACATGCATGCCTTTTTTTTGGGGGGGGGGCATATGTCTAGCAAAGCCAGTAATAGCAAAGAAATATGAGCATACTAGATCAGTGACAAGGAAGATATTTTTTTTTCTCCCTTGCACCTCTCTTTGCTCCCTCTACCTCCTGCTCTTCTGTTTAGTCTCCCAGGCGATCAACACTCCATGCTAATAAGCCCTCCTGATCCCCAGAACTGTTCACAGGACACGTGTTAGCCTATAACACACACACACACACACACACACACACACACACACACACACACACACTGCACGGCAATAAAATAAGTGTTAAATAGGGCTGTGACGGACATGTAATTTAGGATGAAAATCATTTGGACAGCCAAATGACTGCAGTCTCTCTGTAATAACCGTTCAAATAGGAAGTGTGATTTGTTGATTCAACTGACATTTACATGAAATACATTCCATCGCATGAGCCACATTTTAAAGCTGCAATATGTAAGCTTTTGGGCGACCCTACCAAATTCATAAAGAAGTGCTAGATCTGTGCTTCTGTGACTTATTTCTTTGCTTCTCGTTCTTAAGTTTTGTTTTTGCGTCTTTTACTATACACTATATTTGCTTGTTTTGTCACACATAAACTGAAATTAGGAGAACGATTAGAATTTTAGCAATCAGGAAATGGCAGAGCGACTTTTGCATAGTGCATCTTTAACATCAATTCAATGAACATGCTACATTACCATGGAAATTATTGCGTCACAATACCAGGCAGCTATTACGAGTGTACCCATGAGTTTACCAGGCAAATAGGTTATCAATAAAACGCCACAATATGGTGCCGAGTGTACAATTTGGCTGCTCGGGTGAAAGGAGACCCCAGGCTCCTCTAAAACCATTGACAGGTAGCTACGTGCCACTTTCAAAGGATTGTTAAATAAATGTTGCAACTGTTTTGGTTTTAATATCACCTGTTGAAGAGCATTTGAGAACTACTCATTTCCGATTATTCCATGCAGAACAATTGCGCACATTTATCTCTATCAGAATTATGCAAGTATGACCTATTGCCAAGGTTAGATGTTCCAAGCACATTTATTCATCGTCTGCTACAACACCTTTCTTGCTTCAGCAAGGGGCAAAAAAGTTTCATGTTAAGAGTCCATGTTATGGCAGAAACGGACTCAACCTGCACGAATGCCCAGCCGTCCCGGCTTCAGTCAGCTGTTTGTTCCCCCTCCAAAAATATTTAAAGAATGTGTATATATATTCTATTTTTTAATGGTTATGATGGTTATTCTTCATCCATAACCATTGGTTATATGGTAACCATGACCGCCGGTTACACGGTTATATGTAATTGTGCCAGCCCTAGTGTTACATTTATATACAAAATGTGATTATGACGGATCATCTCCTTCAATTTGATTCCAACCAAAGCCCAAGCATTAACTGTCTTTTTGTGTCTATTGACTCTATAAATTCATTATACTTCTCTCTGTAACTATTTAACACCCTTCAGATTCTCTTCATCCATGTTGAATTGTGTATGTTTGTCTAGGTTTCACCGAAGCTCAGTTAACTTTGCATTTATAATGCATCAAACTGATCATATTTTTTGTTTTTGTGTATGACAGTATTATTATTTAAGCCAAGGCTTGTGTTTTCTTGCTACTTTCATTCTGCTGTAAATATTTTCTCTTTGTTCAACAAACTTGACTTAATACCTTTTCTATTACCTTTCAGCAGGGAGCGAGCAATGCTGAGAAGTTTGACTATGTAAGTTTAATACCACATTTTGTGCATTGTGGCAGCTGTTTGGAGTTGTATTGGGTATTTTGTAATATATGTTAGAAAAAAAGTTTAACTGACTCCGTTGTTTCATTTCCAGGTCATGAACTTCCTGAATAAGATGGCAGGAAATGAGTATGTAGGCTTCAGCAATGCCACGTAAGTAGAGAGTGGCACCCTATTCCCTACAGTGCATTCAGACTCCTTGACTTATTCCACATTTTGTTAAGTTACAGCCGTATTCCAAAATTTATTAACATTTTTTCTCTCCTCAATCTACACACAATACCCCATAATGACAAAGCAAAAACTGATTGTTAGAAATGTTTGCACATTTATTACAAATAAAATGTATTACTAAAATATCACATTTACATAAGTATTCAGACCGTTTACTCAGTACTTTGTTGAAACACTTTTGGCAGCAATTACAGCCTTGAGTCTTCTTGGGTATGAAGCTGCAAGCTTGGCACACCTGTATTTGGGGAGTTTCTCCCATTCTTCTCTGCAGATCCTCTCAAGGTCTGTCAGGTTAGATGGGGAGCGTCGCTGCACAGCTAGTTTCAGGTCTCTCAAGAGAAGTTTGACGGTGTTCAAGTCCAGGCTCTGGCTAGGCCATTCAGAGACCTGTCCCGAATCTACTCCTGCATTTTGTTGGCTATGTGCTTAGGGTCGTTGTCCTGTTGGTAGTTGAACCTTCGCCCCAGTATGAGGGAGCAGGTTCTCATCAAGGATCTCTCTGGACTTTGCCCTGTTCATCTTTCCCTCAATCTTAACTAGTCTCCCAGTCCCTGCCTCTGAAAAACATTCCCACAGCATGATGCTGAAACCACCATACTTTACCATAGAGATGGTGCCAGGTTTCCTTCAGACGTGACGCATTGCATTCAGGTCAAAAATGCCCATCTTGGTTTCATCATACCAGAGAATCTTGTTTTTCATGGCCTGCGAGCCCTTTAAGTGCCTTTGGGCAAACTCCAAGCAGCCTGTCACACACCTCTTACTGAGAAGTGGTTTCCGTCTGGCTACTCTACCATAAAGGCCTGATTGGTGGAGCGCTGCAGAGATGGTTGTCCTTCTGTGGAGACGGGAGAACCTTTCAGATGAACTCTGGAGCACTGTCAGACTGACCATTGGGTTCTTTGTCACCTCCCTGACCAAGGCCCTTCTCCGCCGATTGCTCAGTTTGGCCGAGCGGCAAGTGCTGGTTCCAAACTTTATCCATTTAAGAATGATGGAGGCCACTGTGTTCTCGGGACCTTCAATGCTGCAGAACATTTCTCGTACCCTTCCCCAGATCTGTGCATCGACACAATCCTGTCTCGGAGCTCTATGGACAATTCCTTCGACCTTATGGCTTGGTTTTTGCTCTGACGTGCACTGTCAACTGTGGTACCTTATATAGACAGGTGTGTGTGCCTTTCCAAATCATGTCCAATTGAATTGAGTTTACCACAGGTGGACTCCTACCAAGTTGTAGAAACATTTCAAGGATGATCAATGGAAACAGGATGCAGCTGAACAAAATTGAGTCTCATAGCAAAGGGCCTGAATACTTATGTATTAAAAACAGAAATAGCTTATTTACATTTGTTTTTTTTTAATTAACTTGTTTTCACTGTCATTATGGGGGTATTGTGTGTAGATTAACGGATGAAAACATTTTTATTTAATCCACTTCAGAATTCGGCTGTAAGGTAACAAAATGTGGAAAAAGTCAAGGGGTCTGAATACTTTCCAAATACACCGTATACAGTGCACTATGTGGACCCTGGTCAAAAGTAATGTAGTAAATAAGTAATAGGACGCCATTTCAGACGCCATTTCAGATGCTTTGTGTGGCCTCCTTCTCCTTTCCGGACCCTTCTCAATTATTCATTATTGTTTAGACTGCAGGCATGCAGTCTAAAGTCTGGATGTTTACAGAAGTTAATCACAGTAGGCTCAGGATCTCATTTGGAAGAGGGTTTTTAATTATGATGGCAATGAAGGAATGTGGTGAAAGAAAACACACCTACTCACATCGGTGTAGACTGTTAACTGTTGTTGTGTTCTTTGTTACGCAGATTCCAGTCGGAGCGCGAGTCAGGAGACCGGAATTTCGCTATCGGCTACTACCTGAAAGAAAAGAAGGTCAGAACCGTGATGCTATCTCTCCCTCTCATCTTTCCACTTCCTCTTATCCTCCCTGTTCTCTTACTTGGCACTGTTTGCTGTTCCCATTGTACAACTCACTAAGTCGGAGAGCTGCCTTTACGTTTAAATTTGAGTCATTTAGCAGACACTCTTATCCAAAGCAACTTAGTTAGTGCATTCATCTTAAGATATTGTAGGTAGGGGGGAAAGCCACATATCTCAATCATAGAAAGTACATTTTTAAAAGTTAATTAGCTAGCAGCAAAGTCAGTGCTAGTAGGGGGAAAGTATTTACAGTTGAAGTCGGCAGTTTACATACACTTAGGTTGGAGTCACTAAAACTGTTTTTTCAACCACTCCACAAATTTCTTGTTAACACACTATGGTATTGGGAAGTCGGTTAGGACATCTACTTTGTGCATGACACAAGTAGTTTTTCCAACAATTGTTTACAGACAAGATTTATTTCACTTATAATTCACTGATTCACAATTCCAGTGGGTTAGAAGTTTACATGCATTAAGTTGACTGTGCCGTTAAACCGCTTGGAAAATTCCAGAAAATGATGTCATGGCTTAGAGCTGAATGTACTTTGGTGCAAAAAGTGCAAATCAATCCCAGAACAACAGCAAAGGACCTTGTGAAGATGCTGGAGGAAACCGGTACAAAAGTATCTAAATCCACAGTAAAACGAGTCCTATATCGACATGACCTGAAAGGCCACTCACAAGGAAGAAGCCACTGCTCCAAAACCGCCATTAAACAGCCAGACTACGGTTTGCAACTGCACATGTGGACAAAGATGGTACTTTTTGGAGAAATGTCCTCTGGTCTGATGAAACAAAAATAGAACTGTTTGGCCATAATGACCATCTATGTTTGGAAGAACATAAAGCAAGCTGAACACCATCCCAACTGTGAAGCACAGAGGTTGCAGCATCATGTTGTGGGGGTGCTTTGCTACAGGAGGGACTGGCGCATTTCACAAAATCAATGGCATCATAAGGAGGAAAATTATGTGGATATATTGAAGCAACATCTCAAGATATCAGTCAGGAAGTTAAAGCTTGGTCGAAAATGGGTCTTCCAAATGGACAATGACCCCAAGCATACTTCCAAAGTTGTGGCAAAATGGTTTAAGGACAACGAAGATGAGGTATTGGGAGTGGCCATCACAAATCCCTGACTTCAATCCTGTAGAAAATTTGTGGACCGAACTGAAAAGGCGTGTGCGAGCAAGGAGGCCTACAAACCTGACTCAATTACACCAGCTCTGTCAGGAGGAATGGGACAAAATTCACCCAACTTATTGTGGGAAGCTTGTGGAAGGCTACCTGAAACGTTTGACCCAAGTTAAATAATTTAAAGGCAATGCTACCAAATACTAAAAAGAAAGGAGGACCAAGGCACTCTTCATATAATTAATTAAAATGCCTTTTAGTATGGCATGTTCAATAGGAAAAACTTTTTTTTTTTTTTTTTTTTTTTTTTAACGACGCATTTCGGCTGCATGGCCTTCGTCAAGGGGGGTACAAAAAAAGGAATACAATGTCCTCTTTAGAACAGCTTTTCCAATTAGCCCTAATTGGAAGAGGGAGTGGTTACAAAATTGATTGGACACGCCTAATACTAATTGAGTGTGTAAACTTCTGACCCACTGGGAATGTGATGAAAGAAATAAAAGCTGAAATCATTCTCTACTATTATTCTGACACTTCACATTCTTAAAATAAAGTGGTCATCCTTCTGACCAAACACAGGGAATTTTTTACTAAGATTAAATGTTCAGGAATTGTGAATTTGAGTTTTAAATGTATTTGTCTAAGGTGTATGTATACTTCTGACTTCAACTGTGTTCATTTTGATTTAGGAGCTATTCTATCTTTCCCTAATAAGGAGTAACTAAACTTAAGCCATCTCACTCTCTCGCTCTCTCTCTCTCTCTCTCTCTCTATCCAATGTATAGTCTAAGATTGCTGAAATACAGAACAGCACATCAGTCATGTCAAAATATATTGCGTGGCTGTAATCTGTCTGTTTATACCCCCCCTCCACCCCCCCTCCCCTCTCTGCAGTGTTTTCCTGAGGGGACAGACATGACGTCCATTCTGGATTTCTACTTCCAGGTACGTACAGACAGACGGCCCACAACTACACACTGCCAGTGGAGGGAGAAATGGGGAGGGGCGGCCTTATGGTATTGGCTAGATTGTGAATCCCCCTCCTCTCCCCCTCTCTCTCTCTCTTTCTGGGTCTGGTGACTGTGACTTTGTTCATGTGCTTCTCTGGCTGGGAAGGGAAATGTGTGTAATGGGATAGCTGTGTTGACGTCACATCCCTTTGGGTGTTGACAGCCTTCCTCTCTGGTGTCACGCTGACAACCCACTGACGTATAGGCTCCGGTCATGCTGGTCCTTTGGTAATGTTTGCCTTGGCCCACTGAGAACTCACATAACCTGGAGCCTTTCCTAAAACCATAGGACAAGAGAGAGGAGTAGTTGTACTGGGTACATTATATTCTATGCATTTACATGTACTTTGATTGTAGTATATGGTTTTCATTCTCCGTGCATACACTCTATTTTGATTATACTGTAGTATGTTTTCATCCAGAGTGGGGGCAATATTGGGACGGGAGAATAATTGAGTACACAATGCCCTAGGCTCACGCTTGACTGTCATATTTATTCTGTGTGCATGTTCTATATTAATGTATTTCTACCACTATTACTGTTTGGCTTGATCTTAGATTTGTGTTGTAACTGTCTGTCCCTCCAGCTATGCTCCATCGAGGTGACCTGCGAGAGCGCCAGCGTCATGGCGGCCACCCTGGCCAACGGCGGCTTCTGTCCAATTACGGGCGAGCGTGTGCTGAGCCCGGAGGCAGTGCGTGACACGCTGAGCCTCATGCACTCCTGCGGCATGTACGACTTTTCTGGCCAGTTCGCCTTCCACGTGAGTATACTGTACCTCGCCACCATAGCTCATATAGCACCACAACACTGCTGTATATAAATGTTCCATAGTCTCACGTTCTTTATCTGCTCTGACAAAAAAATAGCTTTCACCTGGCCTGTTTTTTCTTCTTCAGAAAAATGCAGATGAAAGAGAGGAGACAAGAAAAGGAAGCCATTTTACACTATTGAGATGCACCTTGAGTGTCAGTCCACAACATTGACTTTGGTGGTCCAGTTAAAGCACAGCTTATTCTGCTAAATACTGCCACTCTCTGACAAAATCTGCCCTTTCCTCCTGCCCAATACGACCCTTTTAGTCCCATCCAGCCTGTCTCTGCCCCACAATGTCCTCAATTGCCCTCCACTGGGCTCCAGTCACTGTCCTTGCCAGAACAAACCAGGTCAATATTCTACCTATAGCCCCCATGGAGGATTATCCAATCAGATGTTGCGCGATTATCCAATCAAGTATTCCCACGCATGATAGGGAGACACGTGATCGTATACAAATGTAAACAAGGTTTGAAATGGTTATGTATTAGTCAAATATTATATCTGTTTTGGCTTCTTGCGGTCAATTTGCAGTCTACAAATTATTCTCCAGACCGTCCTCAAGAAAAAATTGGCCCTGCGGCTGAATCTAGTTGATCCCTGCCTTACTTTCACTCTGTAAGTCTGTCTGCCACTCACTTATAGTGTGTATAATGCCCTGGGCCTGTATTCACCTTGAGTCTCAGAGTAGGATTGTTAATATTGGATCACTTTTGTCTTGGATCATAATGAATAAGGGGAGCTGATCCTAGATAATGCGCTACTTACAATTTGGGCCCTGATGTCCACAGAGTTGTGGGTAACCTCTCCCTGTGTCTTTGTGTCTACAGGTGGGCTTGCCAGCCAAGTCGGGCGTGGCAGGGGGCATCCTTCTGGTGGTGCCCAACGTTATGGGCATCATGTGCTGGTCTCCTCCACTGGACAAGCTGGGCAACAGTGTCAGAGGCATTCAGTTCTGCACGGTACGGGGACACACTGACAAACACACATTGACACCTCCGAATAGACATACTCAGCCCCCACCCCCACACACACACATTACTACTACCACCCTCACACGTGATCATATTTCTGCTTATTATATATCGCCCTCTCCCGCTCTCTGAGCCACCGCTACATGTTAATCTTTCTACCATCAGAAATGAGCTAGCCTAGCCAAATAGTCCTCCTGGAGCATCTGAGGCCTCATAGAAACATCTTATTGAGTACATTTCCTGCTACAATTCAAACTTTATTGTTCCTGCAAGGAAACTCATTGTGCAGACGAGTACATAGACATAAAACAATTTCCCAAGTTGGGATCAATAAAGTAACACTACTCTCTCTCTACTGTTTACTATTCTCAAACGGGTATAATATTTTTTTTGATGGATGCTAGTTTCTGTTTGCGCCAACTAAGCTGGTTATGGCATTTCACACAATGGTATGCTGTATGACTTGTGTTGCATAACAAGATTTATGAATGGTACATACTGTATGTAGATGTATGTTTTACTTGTGATGTCCCATAGTGAACTAGTAGGTGCGTTCTCATTGAGGCCCAGTCACTGGCGGTGGGGTTACGTACAGATACAGCTCTGAGCCGTAGAGAGAGGCCCCACGCTAGTCTGCTCCTTAATAACAAAGTGATGATTGATTAGATCGCATGGCTGGAAAACAATGCCAGGGATCACTGTCAACATGTAGTTGAAGAACGCCAATGTTCTTTAACACTAGAACTGCCATAGGCTAACGGCCACTGACGTTTTGATTTTGTTTATTTAAAAAAAGCAAACTCCTGCTCCTTCCCTGATTTAAAAATATATATATATATATATATATATATTTAAAAAAATCATAAACAGAAAATGATTTAGATCCTTTGCTCAGCCAGGCGCTAATGAGTATCTCTCTCTCCTCCACTGAATGAATGACAAATAGATGAATGGGTGTTAATTATGCACTTTACTTCACAATTGAACTCAAAATTAGGCCTAGCTGAACGACAAGGAGGGAGAAGAGGTTGATTTAATTTAGAACAACAATAGTGCAGTGATCAGTTTATGCCTATTTATCAGCATTGTGGCTCATGTTTAAACCAAATAATTTGAATGCGTGCCTTGCGGGTTGATATCATTCTCTTTCATGTTTTACTTTCTAAAAAGAAGCTGTTACTGTTTTATTTACTATTACTCTATTGCTAATCAAATTTATTGTAAGGGAAATGAAAACATGCTGTTGCATTAGGCATTTAGAATAGTGCGAAACGTGTCCTTGATTCTATCCTTGATGTCCTTGATTCTATGTTTGCTTCCGAGGGGAAGCAAACAATGCCAGTCAGCCTGCACAGCCGGCTCATCAACTATACCGAAACTAATTTCACATGTAATAAGAGTTAGCCTAAAGATAAGATTAAATTGACATTAGTCTGAGTCACAATATTATCAGTTGTCAAATTGTACATGAAGAGATGGGCGCAGCTTGGAATTGACAGATGCAGGGAAAGGAGCATCACTTTATCAAATCCTCATTCAGTCACATGCAGGTCAAACGTTTTGATTTCTATATAGTATCAGAAAGGCATATTCTGCCGTTTATGACAATTACTGTTGTCAAATAAATAAATATTTCCAAATATCCCTTTTTTACAAGAATATCTGGGTTGTCTATACTTTCAGAACATGGCCAGTTGTGAGGCAGCTTTGCTCTGTCTACTAAGAAAAGACTAGTAACATAATACATTAAAATATGCTGTTGTTTTATACATTTTCTTATTATCACAATGTTTCTTTAAACCTGCAAAAACTCAATTATAATTTCATTCTGATGGATATAACTCTTGAAATAGTGTTTTTTATTTATTTATAGACTAGAGTAACATAAGCTCATTCAATTGTTATTTGAAGTAATAGTTTTTTAGTATTCTAATATTACGTAAGACCTTCATAAACACAACCAAATTATGATTCTTCCGATAGCATATATGAAATGTGTTTATTAGACTGTTAGAATGCTGATGTGTCATTGGCTGGAAGGAGGGTCCATCAAGGCCAGGTGTTCTCTAGCTGATACTTTTAACATCAGCAATTCTGGTGTTAACCTCTCTAGGGTAGCGTCCCACCTGGCCAACATCCAGTGAGATTGCAAATAGTCATTATAGAAATTCAGAAAAGATACAACTATTTTACATAGGTTTAAAGATCAACTTCTTGTGAATCCAACCACGGTGTCAGATTTCAAAAATGCGTTACGGCGAAAGCATACCTTACGATTATTTGAGAACATAGCCCAGCAGACAAATCATTACAAACAGTAACGAGCCAAGTAGAAGAGTCAGAAATAGAGATACAATTAATCACTTACCTTTGATGATCTTCATATGGTTGCACTCAGAAGACATTCATTTATTCAATAAATGTTCCTTTTGTTCGATAAAGTCTCAATTTATATCCAAAAACCTGTGGTCCTTCTGTGGCTCAGTTGGTAGAGCATGGCGCTTGTAACGCCAGGGTAGTGGGTTCGATTCCCAGGACCACCCATACGTAGAATGTATGTAAGTCGCTTTGGATAAAAGCGTCAGCTAAATGGCATATATTATTATTATTATTATATTAACCTCTGTTTTGTCCTTGCGTTTTCTTCAGTAATCCACAGGCTCAAACGCAGTCAGAACAGTCAGACAAAAAAATCCAAATTGTATATGGAAAGTTCATAGAAACATGTCAAACAATGTTTATATTCCATCCTCGGGTTGTTTTCAGCTTAAATAATCGATAATATTTCAACCGGACAATAACGTTGTCAATATAAAAGGTAAACAAGAAAGGCACTCTCTAGGTCGCGCGCATGAAAAGGCTTTGTGACACGGCAGGGTCCACTCAATCAGACTGCTCTTACTCCCTCATTTTTCAGAATACAAGCCTGAAACAATTTCTAAAGACTGTTGACATCTAGTGGAAGGCATAGGAACTGCAATTTGAGTCCTAAGTCATTGGATACTGTAATGGCATTGAATAGAAAACTTCCTACTTCCTGAATGGATTTTCCTCAGGTTTCCGCCTGTCAAATCAGTTCTGTTAAACTCAAGACACTATTTTAACAGTTTTCGAAACTTCAGAGTGTTTTCTATCCAAATCTACCAATTATATGCATATCCTATCTTCTGGGCACGAGTAGAAGGCAGTTTAAATTGGGGAAGCTTTTCATCCAAAATTCCAAATGCTGCCTACCCTAGAGAAGTTAACTTTACCTACTCATGTGACCTGGCATTGCCACTAGACCAATGGTTAGCGTCACCGGCTTCTGCACATAACATGTACGGACATGTCCACATGGGATCGAATCCCAGCCCCACCGCTATTCTGATTCACTCTAGAGTTTAGATTTTTAGTCCGAACTCTCTCTTTCTGTCACTGTCTGTCTTTTTCTCTCTGTGTCTCCCTCCCTCCCTCTGTCGGAACATGACCCTCTCTGATTCTATGCGTTCCAGGACCTGGTGTCTCTCTTTAACTTCCACAACTACGACAACCTGAGGCACTTTGCCAAGAAGCACGATCCTCGCAGGGAGGGAGGCGACCAGAGGGTGAGTACACATAGAAACAACCATCCCCTTCACACACACACACGCCTTTACACAGACACACCCCTCTTCCATTGTTACCACACCTTCCCAGAATGACATAATGTGCCTGATTTAATGGTGCTAAATTGGCTGTAGGCGAGTATCTTACGGGTTGCTAATGAGAGTTCCTAAAGAAAAAATTGCTGCCCTAGTTATTTAGATAGCCACAGTACACTCTAATTTATTGACATTTGGATTATGTTTGTGGATGTTTGATAATTTTAGGTATATTTTGGGGAATTTACTTGTTTATCTGGTTTGCCCTTTTGGAGGGGGGGGATTGTCATTTAATTAGATTTAATCTCGAGGTCAGTAAGCTTTGGCATGCTTGGTTAAATATTAATGAAAGGTTAGGATTGATTTTGAATTATCCTTTCCTTTTGGTCTAATAGTGTTTTAATCCGTATGTTGAGAGGCAAGTGGCATCTCTGTCAGAGCAAACCAGACACACACACACACACACACACACACACACACACACACGCCAAACAGTCAGACACAATAAAGAAAGGCCGACACATTCTCCATTACATAGTTACAAAACTTAACATATTACCAACCACGCATAGATAGTCACAGACACACATCCCTAGAGCAGCCGCACTCGTGGCATGTGCAGGCAGACCCAACTAATCTGTTATCCCATGTTGCTTGAAACAGCAGTTTACCTTCGGACCAATGGATTACGAGAGCCTTCAGCAAGAGCTAGCTCTCAAAGACTCTCTGTGGAAAAAGGTGGTGCCCACTGATTGCCACGAGGACAGCTCCACCACTGTAGTCTATAGGATGGAGAGTGTCGGAGAGCGCAACTAGGACCCCCTCTCTGCTCCCTACCTCCCACCTTCTCCTGTCCCCTTTCTACACCCATATATGACTTCATATATTTATATAAATTATCAAGAGGATTATTTATTTCTATAAGTTTTTTTTTTTTTTTTACATAATGTTATGTCACATTATGTACTGGTGATGAATGATAATTGATTCTACCTGGGTTACTGTACTTTTTTTCCCTCTTTTTTTTTCTGTGTGTCCGTGGCTGCAATCCAAACACATAACAGACACACCCTCAGCCCTCAAATGAAGTGGACACTTTTGATGATATATCATGACATCTGACGAGTTGACTCTTGCAGGGAGAGGGAGGAAGGAATGATTTTTAAATGAGTCGCCCTTGCCCGGAAATTCATCACTTGTTCATCTCGCAACGATTGTGTTTTCATTCACCAGTAGCGTGTGGGTGTTTTGTATGCGCTACAGTCAATTATGATTGCATGTCTTCTTATATTAACTACATAATTATTAATATATGCCTACTGTATCATAGCTAGAAAATGAATCAGCTAACTAACGTTAGCCTGTCTAGCTGGAACTTCTTCATTACTTTTACGAGACGTGTTTGTGTAGCACAATTTGTAACTTCTTTACATTCGTTTTTACTTACACTTGTATGTTGACTCCATATTGACGCTGAGGTTTTTAAGTTTTGGTGGACTTTTCTTAGCGGATGTACAATCATCGCGACTTGAATTATGGGGTGTTTCAGGCCCCGAAGCGAACATAATTGTACCCTCGCAAACTCTATTAAAAACGAGGGCTGAGGGGCTTGCGTTGCACACTTCCCTTGCTTGGCTAATCATTTGGACCGACGACAAATATGGCTGTGGGGATTCCCCCTAGGGAATAAGGTGAGGGTAAGTGGACGAGGGTGTGTCTTTTATGAGTTTGAAATGCATCTCTTGTGTTTTTGGGGTCCCTGCAGAGCTGAGGGAAGCCCTTCTGGCTGCCTGTCTAGAATGTCAGACTTTAGGGGCCTGAAGGGATTGCCTGGCTCAGATTGAGGCTTTGCAAGTAGACTTGATCCATCATTTCATGTGTGCTTCAATATCTATTGACAGGTTTGAAGTCCTGTATCTGTCGAACATGCCAGTGTGAGTATTAGGCCCATTGTAATGTGTTTGTTAACCAAAGCGAGGGAGTTTTTCTCAAACCAAAAGCCAAGGGAAGATGTGGAGTGTTGTGCTTTGACACACATAAATACAATGTATCTCATTATATTATATGCGTTGACAGGCTCTTAAGGTTACTCCAAGCTTAACTGTGTGTGTATGTGTGTGTGTGTGTGTATGTGTGTGAAGTGGAATTTTTGAAGTAGAGGACACCTTTTGGTAACAGGATATCCTTGCCGGTCCCTCACGTTTTTGGGGGGCGTTTGGTCTTCATTTTTTGAAAACAAGGAACCGTAGCCTTCCTTTGCTTATAGTAGTAGTAGGCTGGCTTTAACCTGGCGAAAAACATAGCAAGCTAGCTAGTCTTTTTTAGCTCCCCACATCTCCATGTGAAATAATCAGATTGATCATTTAGAAATATGCCCTGGCAAATGTTCTTCTACTTGCTGGTGTAACCTAAAACATTATCCCAGTTTGATATACTGCTTGTGTATTCATTCCCATATCAGTTAAAAATAGAACAGCATTTATTTATTTTGTTGTAAAAAAAAACACATGGCTAGCAAGTTGGCTACAGCAGGTTATACCATTTCACAGTAGCCTGGAATCACTAGTTACTATTTCTAAATAAAATAATGTTTCGGGTGGATTCAGTTGCGGAGATTATATTTGGTTATCAATGCAAAATAGTCTATCAAGGAACCAAGCAATAATACTGCCCCCACGGCTGCAGAAATAATGATACTGCATGTCTCAATTTTCAGGTACAAAAACGGTACGCCGAACGCCAGAGCTTTTTTACAAGGAACCACCCCTTTTGTGATGAAAAACGACATTGCAACACTCCGATATTTTGCGTCTGCATAGAGCTTGTAGTATGCTTTTAGAAGAGCAAACTGAGATTATAACGATAAGGCACTTATCAGGCGTGACACGGAGATGATATCAGTCGGACCATTCTAACTTGCATACCAGTGCTTTACCTTTCACATACCAGCAACGGATCTCACATGAGCTGATTTTTCAACTGCTGACGTAAAAGGTGATTCATTCCACCCCCTTTTGTGTGTGTCTGTGTGCGCCTTTTTGTATTTGAGTGGTGCGTGTGTGTGTGCGCGTGTGTGTGTGCGTGTGTGTGTGCGTGTGTGTGTGTGCGCGTGTGTGTGTGTGTGCCATGTTCATCTAAGCTGTGACGCATGCTGAGGGGACCTTGATCCTGGCTCTGACAGACCGACAAGACACCGCACAAACCTTTAGTTTTCATGACATAGCCTAGTAGAATCCTGCTGGATCTATTCCATTGGCAGTATGCATATGTCAGATGGCATATCGTGGTTATATAGGTCATACGTATATGTATTGTACAAGTCAGTATACCATTGAGAGAAAGTGTGATCATACATTGTTACCAATTTTATATTTAATCTGTATTATTACTGTGAATTACACTTAGCTACCCTTAAAAAGGAAGGGGAAACCAGTTCCTCTTATCTATACTGTAGCTTAAGAATGCATCATGTTTATTTCCAATATGCACTGTACAGTATCTACAGTTTTCCCAAAGACTGTATTTGCCTGGCGTGTGTTTTGGGGGGATTGTTATCTTGCAGTAATCTTGATGAAACTCAACAGCAGCGCAGAACGGCAAGGGAATCCACTTACTTCACAAACGTTGGCCACATTTGCACATGTACGTCAACCAACACCGTGGGTGTCCTGCTGCTGGGGCTGTTTTTCTTGTTCAATGTTGTTATCCAATCATTCTTGAAACTGGACTGTTGAATTGGTATACACTGTAGTTGTAGTAGTAGCCCTTTGTTACCCATGACTTCGTCATGAATGTGCTCTTCTTCTCGTGGGACCCATATAAGTCTATGGGTCCCATACCGGCCAAGGTTGGGGTCAATTTGAATTGAAGTCAAATCAGAAAATGATTTAAATGTCAAATTCATAAATGGAAAGAATTTTGAAAGATACATGGCTTCTCCCTTTCAGTTCGTTGACAAGTTATTGAACACAGATGCCCTGTTTTTCAATTATTGAATTTGAATTTATTCATTGAATTGGAATTCCTGAATTGGCTGACTTGAACCCTATCCCGTATACTTTTAGTTAATTTTTAGCTTATTTTAGTATCAGACTTTTACTTAAAAATATATTTTTGTTGTTTTGTCATGTCAATATGCTTGGACTTCATTTAAACTTGTGATTTGGAACTAGGACTACTATTTCACTAAGGATGTTTTTTTTAAGTGTAGGCCTTTAGATGTCAGTCAGTCAGTGTGTGGTGCAAAGCATTCACAAGTCTCTGCCACTGTGGAGTGAAGCTAGCTGTAGCTAGCCTAGCAGCTAACGTTAACTTGCTTGCTAATGCTAATTTACCAAATAATCAGTTCTGTTAAATCGTTTCTATTTATTTGTACTGAAATTGTATCATTTTTTTTCTTCTGCTACTCGTGTGTTCTGAAACACGTTTGAGTGCGTTTTCTAATGTCTTGCCCATGTTGACATAATATGGAGAATGCAGGGGCTGAAAGCTTGCAAGACTTAGGAGTTAGGATGACGTTAGAGGATACAGGAGGAAGTTATGGGGCTTACTGAACTTTTCTACTCTATTGCAAAATGTGACTAATAACCCCAATCAAAATTTACACAAGGGTTTTTTTGAATGCCGTACCAGTATTTTCATTACAATTTATGATTTTTTTTTTTATGATTTCACAGCAACATGTTTAATGTTTCCCACAATGTCATTATTTTACTTTCTTTCAAATGGAATATTTTTGTATGATTTAATAAATGTGTTTGAATCCCACCTTGATATTTTAAAGTTCATTTTAGTCCTTGTACTTTTTTCATTTTTCTGTTTCATTCCATATCTGTGCCTTGGAGAAAACAGCTGTAGCCCTCCAAGTCTAACACACTATACACACCAGCAGCCTACACTGTTAACTTATTGAGAATGTGTATCACTGCATTTAACAGGAACTTCTCGTGAGTTCCTGAGATCTTAACCTGATCTACCTGGAGTGTTGATTTATTACCAAAACCAGTTTGAGTTAGTGTCTTGGGCATAAAAGGGTGTTGCTTTCTCCTCATAGTAAAGACACTGACTCTTGGTTTGGATGAATACACTAGGTATTTGTCTTGTAGAACTTTGTAGTTCTACAAGAGTCCAGTATTGCAAATACTAGCAAAGAGCTTCAGTAGTTGTAATGCTAGAAGTGTGTTGCAATGACAGGTGAAGTACCTGTTGAAATCATGTTGCCATGTTATAAACCAATAAAGTACTATATCCAACAAATACCTGTTTGTCAAATTACCACAACTGAAACTAAGTGGTTTAACCCTTTTTGTTTTATTAGTTAAAAGGGGATTTTGTGAAAGCACTTTTGTTATATTGTTTCCACTGGTTTTCTCTTACTAGGAAATTGTGGTATCAATGGGTAGTTATTGACATGTACCTTCAACACAATTGGTAATTTTGTATCTGGTTTGTACTAAACGGTGCCTAGAGGTTTTAATGAACCCTTAACAATCTGTAACGATCAGTAATTTAATGTTAACTAGTTGGTTATTCTTGTTTAATTACTGTTTTCACCATATAATTCCCAAGTAAATACTGTACCTGATCATGTCTGTGTGCTAAATACTTTGAAAGTGCAGTTTCTGTGAATAGCTTTGACTCTTCTGGTCGCAGTTCAACCTGAGCAGGAAAAAGAAAGGTGAGGGGGTGGGTGATTTGGGGAGGGGTCTTGTGTGGTATGCAGTGCAGTGCACCCTTTCAGAGTTAATGGAACCAATCAGAAGAGACCCCAGAATGCATTGTGCTTGATCTGTGTGAGCTTGGTCTGTATGCTCACGCTCCGGTCATTGTTCTGAACCAGTTTTTACTTGGTGAGTTAAGTCAAGTGTGCTCTCTTTGCTGGCAACTGTGTTACTTGCTGTACTATGTCTGTCTGTATAGTATGGTTATGTATTTCTGTTGTAGCCATTCTTTTTCAGCCTGTCAAGGAACATCCATCACACTTATAACAAACGTGACTGAATAGTCACTGTTTCGGCTTCAGGATGATAGACTGTAGTTAAGTTATTAGTTAAGTTATTTAGTAATAAGTAAAAAATGAGCCTCTTTTGAGCCAGTTCTGTTTTATTAGGGTGAATTGTATATACTTTTGTATACAGTCTAGACATTTTTGTATGGGAATGTGCTGGACTACCCTTGACATGCTGTGCTCGCTTGTGTGTTGCAGTGTGATCTCACCTACAGTGACCTGTGTCTGTGCAGGGCTGGGCTGATATAGGCCAGATTGGAAACAAAAAGACATATTATGATACCTGTGGGGGAGATGTAGTCACTGCCATAGAAATATAAGTAAATCGTGTAATTCTATGGCAGTGGCAATTTTGGTCACATGCCTATGGTGTTACATTTCACCTATTGGCACAATGCTCAGACTGGGTGTGTCTAAGTGACTTGTCCGTGTCTAGCCTCTTAATAGTCAAAAGAATCTCGGTCCAAAACGCCTCCCTGGCCCCATATGAACGGTGTGGTTCAGAGATTCTCTGCCCCACATTGGGTGTGTATACATTTGTTTATTTAAAAACTAGCCTACATTAGCCCATGTTTGTTGATGACTGTGGTTTGGAAAAGGATGCTATCTTTTTGTGGTAAATAATGCAAGTGACTTCAATGGCTTTCTTTGAACGGGGGGGAATATTAGATTCACAGGAATACATCACATAAGATGAAGAAGCAATACTTCAAGCCGCAGCTCCATACTACTTGTCAGACAGAACTGATACTGTATACTGGTTGTTGGGGTGGGATTGGTGTGGGTGGTCCGTGGGTGGCTTTTAACCATTGTATTGGTTTCCTCATGTCTTACTCAATAGTAGGAAGAAGTTGAGTCCAAATTGGATGTTGGGTACTATATTTATTGAATATTATATGAATATTATATGAATCAATCAATTAGCTTAATTTCTCAGATCAAATTCCATTGTAAGAAAATGTTGCAGAAATGCACATTTTATCTGCTTCTAACTATAAAAACCCATCTGAGATGATGGGTGTCATGGCTTGCTGAAATATGGGACGACTCTGCTTTGCGCTCTGCTGTCTAACTAGTTATTTTCTGCTACTGAGTTGTGACACTGATCTGCTAAATGCCTTTGCTCGACTCTATTCTACTTTGTTCAGTTCTGCTAGCTCTGCTACCGACGGCTATGCCGAGTTTTGCTCTGCTTTATTCTCTTCTGATTGGTTTTCTACTGTGATCTGGAGCTCCTATATGTTCTGTTTTGGGCAGTTGTCTCTGAATTCTGCAGCATCATCAAAATGATTCTGAGATGTTACTGAAACACTGCACAACTGTTCCTCCCCAAGCAAAAAAACAACATCTAAATTGGTAATAACTCCATATTGTCATTAACTGAGTAATGCATTAATTGATTGGTTTACTGGTTTGTTGTGAATGTGAATCAAGGGTTTTATGCTTTTGATACCCCAGCACTGTTTGTTTTTTAATTCACTCTTTTAATTCAATCCAGTACAGTTGAGTATCTAAAGCATCTAATTCCGATCCAAACAGTAGTTCACAAGATTAGACGTTGACGCTTTGAAGCTCTACCCACAATACCACCCCACCCAAATGGGGAAAAAACGTGAGACCATTTACTGAAGGCAATGTCACTATGCCTTCAGTAATGTTTCAGCACCCTCTAGTGGTTGATGATTAGATTAGAGAAAGCTACCACAGACCCATAGCCTGCAATGCAGCAGAAAAGGCACACATAGTCTGCTAAAGCTTCAAGTTAGTAAATGGACCACACGAGAATAAGCTCAAATTGTATTCTATTTCTATGCTAGTGCCATAGTGTTACTCCCAATATGTGAATCTCTACCTTTTTTATTTCTCCAATCAACTCTTTAGAAAACACTGCCAGAATCCAACCATAGTATCTGGTCTGTAGTCAATACTGGTAGCTCCTCAAACATGACTCAAGGCTCCTTAAGCATCTAATTGACTGGGTGGCAGAATCGAGAACCTTGGCTAATAAATCTGTCAATATCCCCGGTTGCCTGCAGCTCGAGCCAGGACTCACGGTTTGCCTGGGGCTAGAGAACTCTCTTAACTCCTAAATCACTCCTAATACACTCACTACTCACTAACATACCTACTGGTCTTACCAACTGCTCAGTGGTCTCACTGCACACATAGTTAGTAGAATTTAAATATATATATATTTTGGGACCATATTAAATATTGACAGCTTTATTAGCCACGGTTCTCTATTCTGAAAAAAAGTACTTCTGGCAAGTCTTACATGGCATTACATTCTACATAATTAATAATACTGTCATTGCCATGGGGTTTTTGTAAGTAGTTGATTGGGATCCAGAAGTCCTGATTGATGTTTGTCAGATTCCGCTTTTCTTTTAGCTGGTGAAGGACTGTGGTAGGGCACATACACCCCCCCATATGCATGTGTGTGTTTGCCTGTTTCCACAAACTGCCTTCCTCCTTCTCTCCAGGTCAAGTCTGTCATCAATCTCCTGTTTGCCGCCTACACCGGAGACGTCTCGGCACTAAGGAGGTACAGTACGCACCTCTCTTACACACAGATGACACACACGCATTGAAAGGGATTTTTTTTCTTCAATCATGTTAAATTCATAATACTTGAGTAGTTATACCTCTGTTCATAATGATCCGTCTTCTATTGTATCTCTGAATTACTTCGGTCTTCTTTCTCTGCCCGTTATCTTCCATCTGACACTGCTGACCTTTTCTGTCTGTAGGTTTGCCCTCTCCTCCATGGACATGGAGCAGAGGGACTACGACTCCAGGACGGCTCTACATGTTGCAGCAGCAGAAGGTGCGTCTCACAGCCTCCCTCTTCCTGTCACACACGGGGGCAAATTGTGTAATGTCAGGGTCCTCTGGGAGGAATTGGCAGACTCAGCCCTCTCTGTTTTCGTAGGGGTTCATTTACTGTCCCTCGGCCGCTGCGTGGTGTGTGACGTCTTTGCTGCAGTGTGTGTGTGTGTGTGTGTTTTTTATTTTATTTTTTTATTATTTCTTACGCAACTCTGCCATCTGCTCTCCTTTCAGGACATGCAGAGGTGGTGCGCTTCCTCTTAGAGGCGTGCAAGGTGAACCCTGTTCCCAGGGATAGGTAAGCCCACAGAAACGTGTCTGTCTGCCTTGTGTGTGTTTAGGTGTGTCTTTTTTTTTGTGTGTGTGTGTGGGTGGACGAGAGACGGTATCATATACTTGAGTGATAGTAAGCGTCTACAATGTACATTCTACAATACAAGTGTACTCCCACTCCAAAATAACACTTTTGTTTGTCCCCGGTCATTTTCAGAACAACTAGTGTTCGCTCCCAGAACTATTATGCCTTTTGTAGGCCAGTCTAACCCCAGTCAGTCACGCTCGTTATCTTCCCTATAGGTGGGACAACACTCCAATGGAGGAGGCCTTGCACTTTGGCCATCACGACGTGGTCACCATCCTCCAGGACTATCAAAACAAGTACAACCCACAAGAGGCCCCCAAGAAGAAGGGCAAGGAGACGACGGAGAACAACCTGGACGGCCTGCTGTAGTGTAGCCTTGCGAGCCAGCAGGTGGCACCACGCTGCTTTTATATCATCTCTACTATACTAGACTGCTGTTTTTGTGGTGGGATACGCTTTTTGGAGTGACTTCTTTTTTTTTTTTTTGTCGACTTTGTATGATGTCGTATTTCTGAACTGTGTGTTTGATTGAACGTGTGTTTTTTTAAATATATTTTTTTATACTCCCTTTTACCGTAAGCGTTTTGCTTTACCTTTGTCGTGCGCTTTGCTCCTTTTGCGACCGTGTTGCTTACTTTTGCTGTATCTTGTCTCTCTTCCATCACCAAGTATGTGTGGTGTGTGTTAGGGTCCCAAATCAAAGTGCACAATCTGAATTGAATCTTTGTGACAATGGTGTACAATTATAAAGTGATATTATTATACATATTCTCCTACATGTAAATTGTATATTTATGTACTGTTGAAAGTTAGTTCATTTCATGATATCAAGGACCAATACTTCCTGTAGTAGATCTAGCAGTTTGGTCTTCTTCCTGGAGAGCCACAATGTCCAGTAATCTTTGGCCAAATCAGGCACTCTCTATTGAGTGATATGATGTTGGCACTAATGTCACTCCGTACCATTCTAGCTACAGTGCTTCTTTTAATGCCTGGTTGGACAGTTAAATAAACAGTAGGACATGATGGGCCACCACTAGGGTAGAGGCACTATATGGTCCTGTAGCCGCCTTAGTCACATGTAAAGGATGCCAGATGTTACCAGACTTCCTATGCTTCCACTAATCCGGGTTCAGACTTGTCTTGGTCTTTTTATCAACCCTACTGCATAGGAACTATATGCGCTTTCAGTTCAATATCATTTTTCTGTACTTTGACTTTGTTTGGGAAGAGCTCAAGAACCTCTTTAATTTGTATATATTTTTTTGGTCTGTTTTTCTGTATTTTCTCATTTATAACAGTGGAATTGTACTTCCATATAGCTAAATACTGTATGTAATGCGCACAACACAGGCGGTTGGTTGTCTGTAGAGAGGTCTCTAAATCAGGAACTGCCGACACAACGGGGGTATCTGCGTCCCCGTGATAAAACACTAGTCTGCCATCATACAGAATACTTTCTATCAAACCAATACAACAGGATTAAAGCCTACAAGTAAACCATCTACCCACTCTTCATCGGAAGCACTTTTCTGAAAGGAGGAAACCAATTGGACGTGTTTTGTGTAAAAGAGCGGGCTAACGTGTTAAATACATATAAACATATGGCAGTTGACATGAATATTGTCAAAGAGAATCCTCTTGGATGTCATTTTTTATGAATAAGCGTGTGTCTGTGGCCAGGAATCAATTTCCCCACAGTAGTTAAGATCAGCTGGTGTGTAAAGGACCATATTACACAAGATAAACTAGGCTTAATTCAGGATTGGAATTATAGCGTAGTCATATTCCATTTAATTTCCAAAGAGTCTAAGAGATTAATGGAAAGTCCAGAATGACTTATTGTATTTGTATGTTATGCTTTGCTACTTGAATATGCACAGTAGCGTTGTATCCTTGACAGGTGCAACAACAGTTGGTTGATTTAGTGTGTCAGTTTTGTGCATAGCCACTCATGAGGTCCAATATGAATGTCAGATCCATCCACTTGAGGAGTGACGCACAGTATGACATGAGCGATACCAAAAACAACCACTTGCAGTCAATTTACAATCTGTTTTTATTTATTTTTTTAATTGATGTTAACGTGACCGCATGAAGCAATACTGTACAATAGATCAAATGATAAATTAACAACAGTGGTATATTATTTTCCCCATAAGACCGATGTAGCATAAAGAACAGCTTCATTGACACAATGGGGAATAACCTTACGCAACGTTCTAATCCAGATAAACGAATACACAGATGGAAAATCAAGTGGATTGGAAAGCTGTCCTCTATGTACATAACATCTCTCCCACTACTTGGTCTCAGTAAGGCAACGTGGCCGGTTTTCAGCAACTCCCCAGATCTGTCTGAGACGGTGACATTGTGTATAGAAAAATGTTCAAATGAAAGCCAAAGAATGATAAACGGAACACGTTGCCACAGAAACTCGACCTCCACCACTCCCAGTAGTCCGGGAAACACCAGACCTGAACCCTCCAATCAATCACCTCCATAACACTGTCGTATCCGTGACATACAGGGAAAGGTCTCAAAATCAGACATTGGTTTTGCTATTGTTGATTCAGTGAAAGGTAACCTTAACTTGTCAGCTGCCTAGGCTTTAGCTCAGAGGGCGAACACAATATTGTGGTTCCCAGAAGACCGGTGTTTGAACCCCTGTAGGTCATATGGACAGATGGTTCAAGTCAGGTGTCACCAGTAGTTGCAGACCAGTCTAAAGTTCCAACTAAAGACAGTTCTGAATGTATTGCGAAACACGGATGTCCTTTTCTGTTCATATTTTAGGGTATAGTTGATGTGCGATTGCTCCTGGCAGTGGAATATATACACATATTTATTTTAATAAACAAGGTTAAATAAAACAAAGCTATTCAGGCATGTGTGAGCCCTCTTCTTTGTCCAAACTTTTACCATTCATTTCTATTGGGCACAAAATTATCGAACAACCAAAACAAACAGCAAATGCATACAAGTGTGAGGAGTCACAAGCTTGGAATCATTGCGTGCTCGGATTATGGGACCAAATTCTAAACTTGACTACTTAAATTCACGTAAGGGAATTTGTCACATTAACTTTTGGTCCCCTAAAATTAAGGGACTATGTGCAGAAAGAGCTGTAAATTCTAAACGGTTCCCGCTATGTATGAAAATACCCTCAAATTAAATGCTGACAGACTACACTTTAATCTCATTGTATCATTTCAAACCCATGGTGCTGGAGTAGAGCCAAGACAACAACAAATGTGTCAAATGTCCCAATATTTTTTGAAGCTCACTGTATAACAGCTTAACCATTTCACACTACATATGCATTCACAAAATATTATCCGGTCACACAGAATGACATTCCTTAATACAAACAGCTGGACTTGAAGTCCCAAAATCTCATGCATGTACATTAAAATGACAGACTACATATGTATACAGTTTTAGTTGTATTTACAAAAGGAAACCCAACAAATCTCTTCAATTTAATCAACAGCTTCAGATCAGTTCGGTGCAGAGGGGTAACAAGTTTTCCAAGGGGCGCTGCCTGAAGAGGGCAGGTTAGTTTGGGAAAGCTTTGCACATCTGTAGGGAGAGGGACATGAGAAATACCAGAATCAAGGACAATGGGCTGCATCTCAATAGTGGAATGCTGCACTTTTGTGATTGCATTGAGTGTGTACTCTCACATTGTAAAAATGCATGAATTATCCTTACATGAAAGGTTTGGAAATACATGCTCTAGCTATGATGCTAGTCCAGCTGTTTTCTGATGATTAGACATGTGTTCTGTCTGGCTTGAAACCTACCATAGTCGGCTGGTGTTGCCCTTATTGAAACCTACCACAACAATTGCATACTCTTTCTCCTTGTCTCCTTCTCAAAACCCATTGGAGGTCAGGGAGTTGGGACCTCTGGCTTTGTCATCCAATGGGTTTTGAGAAGGATTCGAGGAGAAAGTATGCAATTGAGATCTTCCCATCGTCTCTAATATGTGTGCGGCTGGTGCGGTCTGGCTGAAACCTACCACAGTATCAATCTCAGCAGGGTTAATAATCCTGGTCAGCTCTCCGTACACTTCAGCACTCTTGGGCATCATGGTGTCCTGTAGTCTGGAGTGGCTGAGGAGAAACCCAACCAGCAGAAAATATCAACTTTAGACATGAATAACTCAAATCAATAAAACTCAAATCTAGAGGTAATTTGGCATTTACTGTACCTTTTGTGTTATCATTATTTATTTACACCTTCATTTGACCTTTCATTGTACTTTGGGCTAGGTGGGTGTGTGTGATCTAAAACCAATGAACACTAGAAGGTGTTTCATAACAAGAATCACACTTACAATTCAGACACAGAGATAAGCTCCCTCTTAACGTAGCCAGCATCAGACTCACTCTCCATCTCCATTGGCTCAGCGGCTGGGAAGGTCGAAGGTTATACACGTTTAGGGATCATAAAATCAGAACCAAGACATTACCAGTGGCCAGTATTTCAAATGGGAAATATTGTGGCACAACAAAATATGAAAAATTATGCAGTGAACATTGTGTAGAAATAGCTTTGACTGGAATTGGAAGTCCACGTCACCATTTTAACTACTAATTTTGACCTTTTTAACTATGTTTGGGCTGCGGTCGAGTGTTAGTGACCTTCTGTGGGGCGGCTGTAGTAGCGTGCTAAGGCGCTGTCTTTGGGGATCCTGGGGTAGAGGTAGACCAGAGGGTTCTCAGGGATGTTCTCGGCAGCCATCACCTTGTAGTTGTGGAGGATGTCAGGGAAAGAGACGGCGGCCAGCTCCTTCTTAGTGTAGGGCTCCACCGTGTGGAAATGGACATCTGCATGTTCATAGTTATACATAAATGAACACACAGAATGTGATAAGCGAATGTGTTCGCAGTCAGATTACCTGGTAAAATACTACAAAACGGAAACCCATCTACAAGGAGAGAGACGGACACACATTCATAATGTGTAAAAGAAACGACAAAAACATGTTTCTGTCTGCATGGGTATGTCTGTATAGGCCATCATTGTATATAAGATTTTGTTCTTAACTGACTTGCCTACTTAAATATAGGTTAAATAAATGTTACAGTATAGCTACAAACACACACACACACACACACACACCGTTATTGGAGTGCTCCACCCAGGTAAAGGTGACGGCTCCCTCCCGGCTGCTCTCGCTGAAACGCAGCAGGAAAGTCCCAGGCTCCTTGTCCTTCAGCAGGGCCTTCTCTCTCGCCTTACTGACAAAGCCCATGATACACCTACATCCCAGAGATTCAATGGATTATAGCACAATAATGTCACTTTTCACAAAACCTAGGCTTCAGACCTAGGCTTCAGACCTAGGCCTACTGAAGAAATGAGAGTTTGAGCGGTGTGTTGGCGAGGTACTCTAGACGTATTCAGACAATGTGAAAATCAAAGCTCTTACCCGTCATTCCACAAACACATGAGATGTCTCTTGATCAGGTCCAGGATTCCATCGATCCACAGCCAGAAGGGAAAGCCCTTCTCGTTCACATTCTGCTCAGGCAAAGATGCACTTACTACACAGATCATAGTAAAACACAGGGGTGGGCCAAAACGCCAAACTTAAAGTGCGATGCTCACCTTGCAGAACATGGTCCAGGGGATGAGCCCATTAGGATTTCCTACAGCCTCTCGACCTGTCACAGGAGCATCCTAGTATTATTGGTTCACTTTAATGGAATGACCTTAGCGTACACTTATGAGCATTACATGGACACATGTCATAAGCTGTTCACATTTACATAACACTTGACATTTGTCATTTTGCAGACGCTCTTATCCAGAGCGACTTACAGTTAGCGCATTCATCTTAAGTTAGCTCGTTGGGTCACGGGAGCCGGAGCTTGGACTGGGCTGAGCGGGAGGGCCCAGAGGTGGCAGAACGGAGTGCTCGTATTGGGGTGTAGGGTTTGAGAATAGCCTGAAAGTAACGAGGGCAGTTCCTTTGCTGCACCATGGTCTTGTCGTGGATACGAGTTTCGACTGGAAGGTATCGGAGTGTGCGAAGTAGCGGGGTGACATTGGAGAACTTGGGAAGGTTGAAAACCAGGCAGGCTGCAGCGTTCTGGATAAGTTGCAGGGGTTTGATGGCAGGAGATGACAATTGCCTGGATTAGGTTGCGATTGAGGTGGTGGGCCAACATCCAAGCTGGGTGTCAGAAGGGGAGAGGGTGGAGAAAAGTAGTAGAGTGTCATCCGCATAGCAATGATATGATGGAGCCGAGTGACTCTGTGTATAGGATAAGAGGAGAGGGCCTAGAACCGAGCCGTGGGGGACACCAGTAGTGAGTGTATGTGGTGCAGACAACAGATCCTCTCCATGTCACCTGGTAGGAGCTGCCTGACAGGTAGGATGCAATCCAATAGTGTGCAGCTCCTGAGACGCCCAGCCCTGAAAGGGTGGAGAGGAGGATTGGATGGGTGTCGAAGACAGCAGATTGATCTAGGAGGATGTGAACAGAGGAGACAGTCAGCTTTGCCAGTGCGGAGAGCCTCCGTGACAAAGAGAAGAGCAGTCTCGGTTGAGTGACCCGTCTTGAAGCCTGACTGGTTAGGGTAAAGAAGATTGTTCTGAGAGAGGTACTGAGGGAGTGTTCTGAGAGAGGTACTGAGGGAGTTGATCAGAGACAGCACACTCAAGTGTTTGGGAAAGAAAAGAAAGGGATACAGGTCTAGAGTTTTTTTTTATTTTTACGTCAGATGGGGGTCGAGTGTTGGTTTCTTGAGGAGGGGAACGACTCGGGCCATTTTGAAGTCGGATGGGACGCAGCAAGTGGTCAGAGATGAGTTGAGGAGTGAAGTGAGGAATGTTGATGTTACTTTTTTATATGGTGAATAGATCTTAAGCAACAATTGCATTGTTAGCCATTATTTAAGATTAGTTAGCTAAATCACTTGGCCACCTAAACTCACTTGCCAGACATAAATGTCAAAAAAAACTATTGGCCATCTCACCTACAGTTGAAATCAAAAGTTTACATATACCTTACCCAAAAACATTTAAACTCAGTTTCACAATTCCTGACATTCAATCCTAAAAATTAAAAAGTAAAAATTCCCTGTCTTAGGTCAGTTAGGATCACCACTTTATTTTAAGAATGTGAAATGTCAGAGAGACCTATTTAATTCAGCTTTTATTTCTTTCATCACATTCCCAGTGGGTCAGAAGTTTAAATACACTCAATTAGTATTTGGTAGCATTGCCTTTAAAAATTGTTTGACTTGGGTCAAACATTTCAGAATCTTGGCCCATTCCTCCTGACAGAGCTGGTGTAACTGAGTCAGGTTTGTAAGGCCTACTTGCTCACACATGCTTTTTCAGTTCTGCCCACAAATTTTCAATGGGACTAAGGTCAAGGCTTTGTGATGGCCACTCCAATACCTTGACTTTGTTGTCCTTAAGCCATTTTGCCACAACTTTGGAAGTATGCTTGGGGTCATTGTCCATTTGGAAGACCCATTTGCGACCAAGCTTTAACTTCCTAACTGATGTATTGATATGTTGCTTCAATATATCCAAATAATTTTCCTCCCTCATGTGGCCATCTATTTTGTGAAGTGCACCAGTCCCTCCAGCAGCAAAGCACCCCCACAATATGAAGCTGCCACCCACGTGGGATGGTATTCTTTGGCTTGCAAGACTCCCCCTTTTTCCTCAAAACATACCAATGGTCATTATGGCCAAACAGTTCTATTTTTGTTTCATCAGACCAGAGGACATTTCTCCAAAAAGTATGATCTTTGTCCCCATGTGCAGTTGCAAACCGTAGTCTGGCTTTTTAATGGCGGTTTTGGAGCACTGGCTTCTTCCTTGCTGAGTGGCCTTTCAGGTTATGTTGATATAGGATTAATTTTACTGTGGATATAGATACTTTTGTACCTGTTTCCTACAGCATCTTCACAAGGTCCTTTGCTGTTGTTCTGGGATTGATTTGCACTTTTCGCACCAAAGTACATTGATCTCTAGGAGACAGAACGCGTCTCCTTCCTGAGCGGTAAGACCGCTGCGTGGTCCCATGGTGTATTTGCGTACTATTGTTTGTACAGATGAACGTGGTACCTTCAGGCTTTTGGAAATTGCTCCCAAGGATGAACCAGACTTGTGGAGGTCTACAATTTTTTTTCTGAGGCTGATTTCTTTTGATTTTCCCCATGATGTCAAGCAAAGAGGTACTGAGTTGGAAAGTAGGCCTTGAAATACATCCACAGGTACACCTCCAATTGACTCAAATTATGTCAATTAGCCTATCAAAGCTTCTAAAGCCCTCGCGTCATTTTCTGGAATTTTACAAGCTGTTTAAAGGCAGTGAACTTAGTGTATGTAAACTTCTAGAATTGTGATACAGTGAATTATATGTGAAATAATCTGTCTGTAACCAATTGTTGCAAAAATTACATGTGTCATGCACAAATTAGATGTCCTTACCGACTTGCCAAAACTATAGTTTGTTAACAAGAAATTCGTGGAGTGGTTGAAAAACGAGTTTTAATGACTCCAACCTAAGTGTATGTGAACTAGTTTTAATGACTCCAACCTAAGTGTATGTAAACTTCAGACTTCAACTGTATTCATGTCTAACCAACAAATGCGCCTTTATATCACAGACGGCTTTGCGGTGGTTGGGTCGTGGCACAAAACCACTCCTAGTCACAATACGATCTCCCTCTCCCAGACTCACCCAGGAGCTTGTCTCCCAGCATGCTCAGCTGCTCGTCGTTGAGGCCTCGCTTGGTTACGGAGGAGAACTGCCAACTCAGCACCTTCGACAACTGGCTCCAGGTGGCCTGGGGCGGGCTCAGGAAGAACGGCAGATTCTGAAGGAGGAAAGAGAGGGACAGAGATGATCAGCTGAGCTGGGGTGGAACAAACGCCTGCACATCCAGTAGCTCTTCAGAAATTGGCAGCCCATGGATCACATGATGGAACAAAGCAGGAAAGGAAATATTTTGTGAGGTGAGAGGAGATGAGTACCTTGGACTCACTGGTCAGCATGTTGTACCACATGACAGAGGCCCAGGCGCTGGGCAGCTGGCTAATGTTGGAGATGACCACAATGGGCAGGGACGTCGTCTGGACACACATACGCATTCACGCACACACACACACACAGTCAGAAGGGAAAAGGGACATCAGTAGACAATAAGGTACCTTGGTACGTACTATTTATAAATATTGCTACCATGACTGTATACCATGTTTAGTAAAAGCTCCACAAAGTAGACTGTTGTTCTCACCTCCAGGTTGACCTGGAGTCCTGGCTGAGTGAGTTGTGTCTCAAAGCTGATGGAGTGGAGCTCCTCTGTCACTATGAGAGGACCCTGAGTGGACACACACACGCAGGCTCTCTTTTGACAATGATGATAAGCTATTAAAGGACTGTAGCTTAGCTTAGATACAGCATTACCACACGTATAATGATTAAAATGAAAACAATTGTTATATTTCCTTACGTCGTTTGTTCTGTTGCCTGTAGCTTTTTGCTCCTTTAGTTGCTGGGGAAGAAAATAAATTGTAGTTGAGATGCCACCTGCAGCACACAAACATCGGTATGGCATTTACAGTATACTGTAGACTGAGTCTAGAAAACATTATGAACACCTGCTCTTTCCATTACATCGACTGACCTGGTGAATACAGGTGAAAGCGATGATCCCTTATTGATGTCACTTGTTAAATAAACTTCAATCAGTGTAGATGAAGGGGAGGAGACGGGTTAAAGAAGGATTTTTAAGCCTTGGGACAATTGAGCCATGGATTGTGTGCATGTGCCATTCAGAGGGTAAATGAAGGGTGAAGGGCAAGACAAAAGTGTTAAGTGCCTTTGAACAGGGTATGGTAGTAGGCGCCAGGCGCACCGGTTTGTGTCAAGAACTGCAACGCTGCTGGAGATTTCACACTCAACATTTTCCCGTGTGTATCTAGAATGGTCCACCGACCAATGGACATCCAGAAAACTTGACACAACTGTGGGAAGCATTGGAGTCAACATGGGCCAGCATCCCTGTGGAACGCTTTTGACACCCTGTATAGTCCATACCCAGACAAATTGAGTCTGTTCTAAGGGCAAACGCAATATTAAAAAAGGTGTTCTTAATGTTTTGTACACTCAGTGTATATTGCTGTGACCAGCGGTCGGTACAGTATTAGGGGACTCCAAACCGAGTCGCCTGACCCTAAGGCAAGAACGCTTACCACAACCCACTCTCTTCAGGAGAGTTCGTAACAGACTAACGACCACTACAATTTGGCCAGACAAATTTTTTCAGTCAGAGCGTCTGGATTATGGAGCACCCTGCCAACCAATGTGACCGAGTGCAGTACCTTTGAAAGCTCCAAAGCAAACCTGAAAAAGTGGCTAAAGGCAAACCAGTCATGTGAACATTAAGACATTCTGACTCTTAAGATGCCCGCTACTGTAGGACCAAGGGACATTTAAACTGTTATGTAATATTATAATTATATTGTTTATTGTTGCATATTTAAATACAGATGAAAAGAAGCCATCTAGCTATATCTGGTGCAATGGCATGTTGTACATGGTCCCTGACAAATAAATACAATTATTAAATACAGGATATGACACAACGACATTGCATCAATTCATACCAGGTGTCTGAATTCTGCTGCTAAGATTCCATTGGACTCCTCCATGTTCATAACTTTAGTATTAGTTCCAAAGATGTTGAATTTCCGGAACCTGGACAATGACAATTTAGAGGAAATGTAATCACGTCGAGGCTTTTTCAGGTATAGGTTGTAAAACGAAGAGCAAATTCATTCCTACCCTTTCACTGCATTCCTCTCAGTCACGTCCCTAAAGAAAGACAACCCACATCAGTGACTCAAGCTTTGACTCGTCATTGATAAAAATTTAATTCATTACTTCCGAACGTGCGGTTTCATCTTAATACCTTCGAGGTAAAAGGTTACAGAATCAAGAATACTCTCAGGGCAGGTCACTTCTAGAACACATTCACTTACTTGTCAAACAGAGCTTTGACTTTGAACTGGTAGTTCAACTCCTGAAGCTTCACCAGCAGTCTGGGGATAACATTGACACAAGACTGTTCAAATAAGGTTGTTCAGGTTTGCAGGCTTTTGCTTCAGCCCTGCTATTGAATTGAATGCATTTTGACATATACAACAAAATGCACAATGTGGACCCAGAGGATATCACTTGAAGGTATTAATTAAAAACTCTGTGTTTCCTAAGTGGTCTTCGATGGTAAAAATAACACTTATTATGATTAAAAGACAAGACAAAATTACAAGACAGCCATAAATCCTAAATCCTAAAAATTGCCACTATTCACTGTGCTTCTCCCCTCCAAAAAAGATCAACCATATTCATTTCACATTAAAACAATCTATTAATTGCACATCATAATGATCCTTGAAATAAATACAACTGGCCAGCAGTAGGGAGCACAAGGGGCAGTGGATTGGTTTCCCTTAGTAGACAACCTTGTCCAAAAAAAAGAAAAGAAAAAAAGAAAAAAAACCTTGGTCTGCTTTTTAAAAGCTATTTTTACTTTTGATTTGCTTGGTCTCCAAAGGAAGGCTATTCCATAGACAAATGCCTGTATGGAAAAACGTGCTCCTCGCAGTACTGTTTACTATTGGATTTTACAAGACATAACACAAGCTCTGGTATTGTGACTGTGTTGGTTATAGACCATATCAATGTGGTTTTTCCATGTAACCTGGGGCACGATCATTTAAGATGTCAAACGCATGATTAAGTTTAAGTTGGTCCACTCTGGAGTCCAAAGGCAACAAGCCCACGTCCCGGAACTCTTGTACTCCTCTGTGGGTCCTAGAGGGGACATTCAGCATACCTGATAACATATAACCCAGCGGATTCTACTAACTAATCAATACAGTATTGCACATTGAGTTTGGAGTGTGTGTGTCACTGGTGCCCCCACCTGATTTTGACAGTGAACTGCACCCCAGTCTTCAGCACCAGAGGTCTTTGGGGTTGAGTGGGCATACAGGGCTGTCTCTCCACCACGATAGAACTGAAAGACAGACACCACAGAAACATACTCTCAATCATCTGATAGTCACACTCCTATGGCACTCCACTAAAGCCTAGTCTAGACATTAACTCTGGGAGCTAACTCTAGTCTTCTGGGATGTAATCAGGAACCAAACAGGGAGAACCCTACTTGAATTTGTCCAGCAGAAACTCTAGTTTTTACAGCAAAAAGTTTTCCCGTTTGTAACGGTTTGGACTAATGATCACACCCCAAATCTCAGGCAAGGTTACCTTTCATGCGAGAGTAGTTCACTGAACCCACTCTGCTACATAATAATGATAGATAATAATGCCACTTAGCAGATGCTTTTGTCCAAAGAAACTTACTAAACATGTGTATAAGGGTTTAATATTTTCCCGAAAAACTACACATTTGTATTCCTGAGAAAATTTCAACCAACCTGGTAATATTCCCGTTCAAACCGGAAAAGCTATTTAAAATCATATAATTCCAGTGATTCTTTTTATTTATAAATATGGACAAGAATTTCATGTTTTGTATTAGTCACAATTGAATCAACTCACAGTTCTGTCAAAAAGTCACCACACAACACAATTTGTTAATTTAACCTAGTTTAAATCTAGGCCTAAAATGTTGGTGTATTGGGGTTGCGCCGCAGAGGATTATATGTTCTAGATAAATGGTTGATCTATATATATATATATGCCATTTAGCGGACGCTTTTATCCAAAGCGACTTACAGTCATGTGTGCATACATTCTACGTATGATCTGACTCTGGTCTCCCATATTAAAATTACTGAATTGTTATAAAGATGTGGTTATGAAACCCACAAGACATAAGATTGGCGACGTGTAAGTCTGAACCTATGGGAACATATTCTGTCTGGAAGTCATTTTTTTACATGTTTAAAAATGTTATTTCCCATGCTACACAGTGTATTGCTAACCGAGGCAAGTGCATAGTTGAGATAGCATTGTCATGGGATGTCAGAAAAGGATTTGAGACTGACGTTGGAGTGGGAAAACAACATGATAAAAGGGAGGAATATACAGTGAGTAAAGGAAAGGACATTTATTAAACTGTGAAGACAAACAGAATAAATGAACATGATAGCAGATAACCATAGACTTCCAGTCATTGTGCTAACGCTAGTTAGCACTAGCTCGCAAAACTACCTCCAACTTCCTTCATACTGGACATAGAGGCATACAAATGGTATCCACAAGTTAATCTAACTCTGGGGAAGTAGATAAAAGGGCCTTATTGCCACAATCCTGAGGTATCCCTTTAAAAAATAATGGTGGAATCAGGATATATCGGAGACTTCAAAGTCACAGTTAACCCGGTGTTGTCTGCTGCCACACATTGACAACCTTTTTGCGGGTTTAGCTGGAAGTCAAAAGTTCAGCACAAGTAGACTTCGCAGAAGTCGATTTTAAGATGCACGTGGATGAAAAGTCAAAAGGAACTGCTGATCGTCGTGACACACAAGGGAGTTCAGGTACTGTCATCTACCGTTTGGAATCACAAGTGTGCCAGTACTGTTCCAGAGGGAGATGGACCAGATCTTGAGTGGATTGCCAGGAGTACAATACTACCTGGATGACATCCTCGTTACTGGGAAAGACGAAGAGGACTACCTCCGAACTTGGATGCGACCTTGCAGAGATTGAAGGACTACAGGCTGTGAGTTCGTACGGTCAAATGTGCATTCTTCCAATCATCAGTTGAATGCGTTGGACAGGTCATCGACGCCTGAGGCCTTCACAAGGATCCATCCAAGGTCAAGGTTATTTTGGACACCCCAGTTCCTAAGAATGTGAGCCAACTATGTTTTTTTCCCTGGGGTTACCGAATTTCTACGGACGCTTTATCCCAAGCTTAGCAACAAAGCTGAAACTGCTGCATCCGTTGTTTTGTCAGGACAAAACATGGAAATGGACAGAACAATGCGAGGAAGCATTCATGAAAACACCTGAAATCTGAAGCACTGGCACACTTCGAGCCGTCAATGACCATCCAACGAGCTTGTGATGTTAAACCCATATGGTGTGGGAGCAGATGTGTCCCACATCATGCCTTCAGGTGAAGAGAAGCCGATCGCTTTCCTATTGAGAGCAGTGAACAATGCAAAAAGTAACTACGCACAGATAGAACGAGAAACCCTAGGTATCATTTTTGGAGTGTGTCAGTTTCACCAGTATCTGTACAGGAGGAAGTTCACCCTTCTTGCAGATCATTGTTCGCTGACGAGCATCATTGGACGGCATTCTGGTATTCTGTCCCTTGCTGTAAGCAGAACGCAAAACGTGGGCTCTGTTAATGTCAGCGCACACCTACGATATCAAGTACCACAAGTCAAAACTGCATTGCAACTCAGATGGACTGCATTGGACAAAACTGCATTGGACTCAGATGGACAACTCAGACGAAGTCACCCAAGTGGATATCTTCTACCTCAGAGTAGTGGAAAATGCACCAGTCATTTCAACACAAGTGCGTAGAAACACTACAAATTACTCAGTGTTATCTGAAGTAATGGACATTGCCATCAAAAGTAAGGCTGCAGGAGATGCTCCAGAACTGAAACCGTACCTTTCCAGGAAAACTGAGCTGTCAGTACATCTGGTCGTCTGCTGTGGGGGAGGAGAGTTATCATTCCGCCTTCGCTGAGGATACCAGTGTTGCAACAGCTACACTCAGGTCATTGTGAAATTGCACAAAGCTACTTCTGGTGGCATGGATTGGATGGAAGCATTGAGGAGAAAGCAAAAACATGCTCCTCATGTCATAAGGTTCGCAACGTACCTCAACTTCATCCGTGGGATTGGCCGAAGGAAGCATGGCAACGTGTACACGTCGACTTTGCAGGTCCATTCGAAGACAAAACGTTTCCCGTGGTCTTTGATGCTCACAGCAAGTGGCCAGAAGTTGCCATCATGAGGCCTACTACTGCTGAGAAGACCATCGAGAAGCTTGGAAAAGTGTTTAGTCAGTTTGGATCGCCACTCCAACTCATTAGCGACAACGGACTGCAGCTAGTGCCCTAAGAAATGACTACATTCCTACATGTGAATGGCGTACGGCAGGTCCGCCCCACGTACCACGCATCTACCAATGGGCTGGCAGAGAGGTTCGTACAGACCATGAAACATGCCTTAAAAGTGTTTCAGGGTCAAGGGACACTGCAACAATGCTTGAACAGCTTAATGCTATCCTACAGGAACACGCCTCACGCAACCACCAAGGCTTCGCCTGCATCGCTACTCAAGAAGAGAGCGTTACGCACAAGCTTTGACCTACTCAAACCTCAGAACTCAAAGGAGGCAGTGCGAAGTCAACAGGTCAAATCAAACATTATGAACAAAGGGCAGAGATTTTAATCCTGGAGACTCTCTTTGCTAAGAACTACCTCGACGGACAAAAGTGGGTTCCTGCTACAGTCATTGCTCCGACTGGTCCTGTGTTCTACACTGTCCAGACTGCAGAGGACGTCATCTGGAAAAGGCACACAGATCAGTTAAAGTTGAGTAATGCCACACCGACAGAACCACCAGTCGTGAGTGGTCCAGAACTGTTACTGGGTGACACCCTGACCCAGCAGTAGTCACCTAGGGGCTCACAGTCACCTTCTCAGGACTGTTGTTCGTAATGGGGACAATTTAAGTAGGAAAAGGAGGAGATGTGGTGTATTGGAGTTGTGCCACAGAGCATCATGGGGGTTGCATGTTGAGACCAAACACGTTCTAGATACATTTTAACACATTCCTGTCTCCAGACTCATCATTATTGAATTGTTATAAAGACGTGGTTATGAAGCCCAGGAGACATAGCAAAAATATGATGAGGTTATTAGCCTACAGCCTAGTGAAAATGTCATTGGTTTTACATGTCAGCCAGCTGGTTGGCCCTTTTCCATCCCCTTGCTATCAGGGGGATTTCGTAAGGTCGTGGTATTGTGGTGACTATTATAGGGAACAACATATCCCATTCTCCGCTAAACAGACATGCAAATAGGCCTAGTAGTGGCGACTCATTAACAAGGATAGCACACATGCACCATTTTTGTTATTGTAACATCATTGATCAATGTTGCCAATGTCTATTTCCTCCAGCACATTTGTGGACACAATGTACCAGACATATTGCTAACAGTGAGTAGCTGCAGTTTATGTTTTGAGAATCGGCCAGTGCCACAAAGATAGCTTGGAGATTTGTGAATGTGAGATGGAGAAAGCCTTCAGTAACTGCGTCGAGAGGTTGCGTGTAGCCTACTATTGATAGTCAGCAATGCAATTTATAGAAGGGATGTTTTCTATCGGGGACTTTACATTGAGTAGGCAAAATATGGTAGGCTACTGGCGATGTGAGGGCTGGCCTAATGTAGGCTATGAATGAAGCCAGATATTGATATGTCCGGTTCATTCATGCAGCTATTCGCAAAGCATATTTTGCATTAGCGCTGCATAAAATGTGTATACCATCGGTTCACGGACCCATCAATATTATTCCTGGGAATCGGGAAGGAGCTTGGTCGGTAAATCCCGGTATACTGGTTAAACCCTAATGTGTATGTGATCGCTACAAGAACATAGATATAGGTGACGGAGCGGGGTCTCACTTGACAATGAGGGTCTTGAACAGGACGAGAGCGCGTTCCTCCAGAGTGCTTTTGCCCTGAGTGATGGGGTCGTTCTCGTATGTGTACTTCTGTTCCAGCTCCTGAAGTTTCTTCAGCTGCTGGCGTACCTGCTGTAAGCCCTCTGCCACCGCAGTGAACCTGCACCCCCCCCCACACACACACAGGGTTATGGTTGAAAGTATCTGAACAGTGTCTAAGGTTATGTGTAGTGGCAGGGGCAGGAGCTAAGGTGGACAGGAGGCAGGGCTGACCAGGTTTGTAGCTGATCTAGACAGGCATTAGGTGGACCACCGATACATGCAATCTGCTGTCTGTGCTTCCACTCAGGTATTTCCTCCGTCACCAGGGTGTACTGGATCTGCTCGGCCAAGTTCAGGATGTAAGCTATCTGATGCACCACCACCTACAGGTCGGGAGAAAAACACCACAAGCTAATCATACACCACAAGCTAACCATACAGAGTACACACACACACACGTACATACACACGCACCTCTCTGGTTATGTTGAGTTTGATGAACATCTCTCTGATGACCATCTCCTCTTCACGGATCTCTTTCTGTATCACCGGTGACTGTGTCATCCCATTCACCTCTTGTTCCACTGACAAGTACATAGAGTCACAACTGATATAGCGTTAAGCATTCACAATATGACATTTTAAAAAAAGGATCTGGAATTTTACAGCACAGACATTTCAGTCTGGAAACTAGTTTTTAGTACAGTAGGAGTAAGTTGTTATTTCAGTACCGTCACATTGGCTAAAGCATAGACCAGAGATCATCAACTAGATGATGACTGAAAGAAGCCCAAACAGATACAATATTAGACTAAAACTATTTGTATACTATCACGTGTTTCTCTATTATGCATTGGAATACTTGGGAAAAGATTTCCAAAATCACTCGGAGCGGATATCCTGGTGTTTTTGCAGTCTTTCATGTACAATATTTTTTTTATTCAGTAAATAATATATATAAGTGCCTTTGGAAAGTATTCAGACCCCTTGGCATTTTCCACATTTTTTTCTTTTACAACCTTATTCTAAAATGGATAAAAATTAAAATTCCTCTGATATCGACACACCCATAATGCCCATAATGACAAAGCGAAAAGTATAGAGATTTTAGCCAAAGTATTCAAAATAATAAACAGTAGTATCTTATTTACACAAGTATTCAGACCATGTGAGACTCGAAAACTGAGCTCAGGTGCATCCTGTTAACATTGATCATCCTTGAGATGTTTCGACAACTTGATTGAAGTCCACCTGTGGTAAATTGTACATGTCTATACAAGGTCCCACAGTTGACAGCGCATGTCAGAGCAAAATCCAAGCCATGAGGTCGTAGGAATTGTCCGTAGAGCTCAGAGACAAGATTGTGTCGAGGCATCGATTTGGGGAAGGGTACCAGAAAATGTCTGCATTTGAAGGTCCCCAAGAACACTATTCTTAAATGGAAGAAGTTTAGAACCAAAGACTCTTCGTAGAGTTGGCCGCCCGGCCAAACTGAGAAATCGGGGGTGAAGGACCTTGGTTAGGGTGGTGACCAAGAACCAGATGGTCACTCTGACAGAGCGCAAGAGTTCCTCTGTGGAGATGGGAGAAACTTCCAGAAGGACAACCATCTCTAAAACACTCCACCAATCTGGTCTTTATGGTAGAGTGGCCAGACGGAAGCCACTCCACAGTAAGAGGCACATGACAGCCCGCTTAGAGATTGCCAAAAGGCACTTAGACTCTCAGACCATGAGAAACAAGATTCTCTGGTCTGATGAAACCAAGATTGAACTCTTTGGCCTGAATACCAAGCGTCTCATCTGGAGGAAACCTGGCACCATTCCTACGGTGAAGCATGGTGGTGGCAGCATCATGCTGTGGGGATGATGCTGACAATGATTCTAAGCACACAGCCAAGACAACGCAAGAGTGGCTTCAGGGCAAGTTTCTGAATGTCTTTGAGTGGCCCAGCCAGAACCCAATCGAACATCTCTGGAGAGTTCTCAAAATAGCTGTGCAGTGACGCTCCCCATTAAACCTGACAGAGCTTGAGAGTATGTGCAGAAAATAACGTACCCAAGAAGACTTGAGGCTGTAATCACTGCTAAAGGTGCTTCAACAAAGTACTGATTAAAGGGTCTGAATACTTACGTAAATGTAATATTTCCATTTTTATTTGTAATACATTTTCTAAAAACCTCTTTTTGCTTTGTCATTAGTATGACAAAGCGAAAATGATTTAATCAATTTGAGAATAAGGCTGTAACGTAACAAAAAAATTCCGAAAGCACTCTATATATTTTTTGGGGGCTCAATATAACTTGGGGGACCAAATAAAACCACCCATGGGCCGCCAGTTGGGGAACCCTGACATATAGCATTAGATCCATGACCAACCCTGACATATAGCAATAGATCTAGGACCAACCCTGACATATAGCAATAGATCCATGACCAACCCTGACATATAGCAATAGATCTAGGACCAACCCTGACATATAGCAATAGATCTAGGACCAACCCTGACATATAGCAATAGATCTAGGACCAACCCTGACATATAGCAATAGATCTAGGACCAACCCTGACATATAGCAATAGATCTAGGACCAACCCTGACATATAGCAATAGATCTAGGACCAACCCTGACATATAGCAATAGATCTAGGACCAACCCTGACATATAGCAATAGATCTAGGACCAACCCTGACATATAGCAATAGATCTAGGACCAACCCTGACGTATAGCAATAGATCTAGGACCAACCCTGACATATAGCAATAGATCTAGGACCAACCCTGACATATAGCAATAGATCTAGGACCAACCCTGACATATAGCAATAGATCTAGGACCAATCCTGACGTATAGCAATAGATCTAGGACCAACCCTGACGTATAGCAATAGATCTAGGTCCAACCCTGACGTATAGCAATAGATCTAGGACCAGTCTAGTCTCGTGTCCCAGACCCAGGCTGTTGAAATAGACTAGGACAAGGCTCAGAGGCTATAACTCACACAGTACCTCGGCTCTGCAGGGTCTTCTTCTTAAAGTCATGTTCATCCTGTAGGTCCTCCAGTGACTTCATTTCCTGCTCTACATCCTGAAGGAGGGCAGAAGTCACACTATTGGTTTTTCATGGACATCGATGAGGTTTGTGAATAACATTTTCTGTCCTACTCTTCCAGACTGTTCAACTGGCTATTTTCATATAGATAATGCCGTAGTCATCTGCATGACAACAAAAAAAAAACCACAACCAATATCACATGGTAATGCCCAAATGAGCGCACCTGTACTTGGTTCCTCAGGTCGTTGACATTGTTGTCCAACTCTTTCTGTTTCTCCAACACCACATTGTTTTGTGTGGACCGAACGTTTTCCTGACAAAAACAGTTACAGACAATATGGTCTTCTTTCACACTCTGAAATGCTACTTCTGTTGCAGCAATGATTGAAGATAAAATACATCATATCAGAGGCTGTTTAACACTTAAAAAAAAATATATATATATATATATATGCTGCAAAGAGATTTGCTGAAAAATCAGTTCATGACTAAATTGTCCATGCAATAACTTCTCAGAAACACAAAATAATGTGTCAATCACAATTCATTACGCACACTGCGACAAACTATGCTCCCACATTTCCACAAGGCAGTATGAAAAAGGCAAGATCAGTGTCTCACCTCTTTTTTTAAGGCACAGGCCAGGATTTTCTTCTCCTCTTTCAGACATTTACATATAGTCATGGCCATGTGCAAAGGGTCCTCCTGAAAGTGGTCCTAGGAAGACAGTTAATCAACTTTAAAAGTCGAATGGGTGTTCCTCAAGGTCCTGTTCCAGGACCACTGCTCTTTTTCACATACTTGCTAGTTGTTACCTCTTGGAAATGTAATTTATAAAAAGGAAATATCACTGCTATCCTGATTATAAACAACCTGCAAACCAAACCAGATAAAACATTATAGGTGCAATATGCAGAAATTGTGCCATTTTTTCCTGGTTGCTAAAATTCTAATTTCAGTATGAAATCTCTTTTCAATAACTAAAAATATTGTATTTTCAGCTGGGATACAAATCTGAAAGTAAAAGAAGCTAAAACTAAACTTATACATGAGAAGCATAGAAAGAGTGCACATAGAACAGCTCTACCACTTCTTAAGACTTGCTTTCAATGAGAAAGAAATGTGAGGTATAGATATGTCAATGTGAATATGGTTGGGTCGCCCAAAAACGTACATATAGCGGATTTACATTTGCTAAATCAAAGGCATATGTAACAAAGGACTGGATAGCCAGTATCCTGTTTGAAAACTCAAACAGTACAATGGTTAAAGATTAGCTTAAAGAACCTCAAGATACTTTTGTGTATGTGGACACCTTCAAATTAGTGAATTCAGCTATTTCAGCCACACTCGTTGCTGACGGGTGTATAAAAATCGAGCACACAGCCATGCAATCTCCATAGGTAAACATTGGCAGTAGAATGGCTTTACTGAAGAGCTCAGTGACTTTCATAGGATGCCACCTTTCCATCAAGTCAGTTCGTCAAATGTCTGTCCTGGTCAACTGTAAGTGCTGTTATTGTGAAGTGGAAACATCTTGGAGCAACAACGGCACAGCCGCAAAGTGGTAAGGCCACACAAGCTCACAGAACGGGACTGCCGAGTGTTGAAGTGAGTAGCGCATAAAATCATATGTCATCGGTTGCAACACTTACTACCAAATTCCAAACTGCCTCTGGAAGCACAAGAACTGTTCGTCGGGCACATCATGTAATGCGTTTCCATGGCCGAGCAGCCACACACTAGCCTAAGATCATCATGCGCAATGCCAATCGTCGGCTGGAGTGGTGTAAAGCTCGCCGCCATTGGACTCTGGAGCAGTGGAAGCGCGTTCTCTGGAGTGATGAATCACGCTTCACCATCTGGCAGTCCGACGGACAAATCTGGGTTTGGTGGATGCAAGGAGAACGCTACCTGCCCTAATGCAGTGCCAACTGTAAGGTTTGGTGGAGGAATTATGGTCTGGGGCTGTTTATTATAGTTCGGGCTAGGCCTTTTAGTTCCAGTGAAGGGAAATCTTAACACTACAGCATACAATGACATACTAGATCACAATGTTCCAACATTGTGGCAACAGTTTGGGGAAGACCCTTTCCTATTTCAGCATGAAAATGCCCCTGTGCACAAAGCGAGGCCCATACAGAAATGGTTTGTCGAGATCGGTGTGGAAGAACTTGACAGGCTTGCACAGAGCCCTGACCTCAACTATATTGAACACATTTGAGATGAATTGTAATGCCGACTGCAAGCCAGGCCTAATTGCCCAATATCAATGCCCGACCTCACTAATGCTCGTGGCTGAATGGAGGAAGCAAGTCCCCGCAGCAATGTTCCAACATCTAGTGGAAAGCCTTCCCAGAAGAGTGGAGGAGGTTATTGCAGTAAAGGGGGGGGACCAACTCCATATTAATGCCCATGATTTTTGAATGAGATGTTCGACGAGCAGGTGTCCACAAACGTTTGGTCATGTAGTGTAATTTGTGTCATTACATCAGCTTGAAACATTGTTGATACCCTCGATCCTGATTGGCCCTGATCTGACAATAAAACAGCATCTCCAGACCAGCACTCTTAGAATCAAAGCACCAGTTTTATGGATTAATACTCAATAGCCAATGCCTGAGTGTTTATACCTTGTAAATGAATGTCAATCCTCAATCCACATTCCACCCTGGCCTTACCTGCAGTTTGCGTTTAATCTTGCGTACATTGTGTTGCAACAGGAAGTTGTTCTCCAGGGCGAAGAGGCTGTACTGGTTGTCCAACTGGCCCAAGAGGTCATGGAAACGGACCATCGCCAGGGAAACGCTGGTTGCCACCGTGTCCCTGAAGGGCGTCAACCAAAAGGGGCGGGATTTTGAAATCTATGGTTATCATTTAAAATGATAGCAACCAGACCACGGAAACACAATAAGAAATACTCTGAATACAAGTAATTGAACTGGAGCTTCACATTTACTCAAACTAGTTAGTACCAGAATAACACTGAGCATGACCAAGGGTGCTCCATCCTTAAAGGGGACATCAGTAATTAACAGAACATAACACACAGTGTCTTAGAAGGTGAAGAGTTTGATAAACTGCACATCAACGACGACGAAAGTGTCAACCTTGATACATCTCTTACTTTTACTTTCAGTTTTCTTATTACGGTAGTTGGCGCAGGCTTTCATCTACCCATGCATTTCCTGCAATTCTATGTCACGTATACTCACTCTGACCTCTAGGTTATCAGGCTGCTGATTATCCCGCACACCTGTTACCATCGGCAAGCGCACCAGCGCCTCATGACACTCACCTGGACTCCATCACCTCCTTGATTATCTTCCCTATAGCTGTCACTTCCCTTGGTTCATTCCTCAGGTGTTATTGACTCTGTTTCATGTCGGTGTGTTTTTTTTTTTTTTGGTTTACTTATTAAAACACTCGCTCCCTGTACTTGCTTCCCATCTCTCAGTGCACTCGTTACATTCTACATATTTTGCCATAGGCTGGAGAGAAGTTAATGCAGTTTTTAATATGATATTTGAGTGAGAGTGACAAGTTTAGATTGGTAAATTAGCTGGCTGCTAGACTAAAAAATTGTTGCTGACATGGGCTAATTGAATGACTGTCAGTGACAGAAATAACAAGAGAATCTGGTTTTACACAAACACATTTTGAAATTGCACCTTGGGCATTTTATACTATTCTAACTCTAAACAGTAAGTTTACATATTTTCTTGGGGGTTGATCTACTGGAAGCCAGTTGCCCATCCCTTCCCTAGATTAACAAACAGCAGCACCTTAAATTATGAGAACAGTACACAGCCTTTGACACATCTACACATACTGACTGTGTAAATGACAGACCTAGTCAGACACTGCTGCTCACTCACCAGTCATGGCTCTCAATCCACGCACTGAGGTACTGGCGGATCTCCATGGGGAAAGTATCATCATATAGCTGGTCCAACTGCTCCAGGTACTTGGAGTCTAATTTCTGCAGCTGGAACCACTGGGCCATCTAGGAACCAGGTACAGAGACATGGCAATCATTGTTTCCCCCTGTACTATTCCATAGGCACATACAGTTAGCTTCTTTAGTTTTTGAAGGGTTGAGGAAGAGTCAGCTGCTCTATAGTACTGCTGGGTAACACCAATGTTGCCTAATGTGATAATGGCTGAACTGTTTTCCATTATATTTTTACTGCGTTCTGTGGCTAGAAGGGGCATCTTATATGGTGAGCTCTCGAGTGGATAGAACAGGCAAGCCCCATACTATTGTGGAGGACTTAATTCTTAATTGTGTGTAAATGAACTCAAGCTTACGGGCAATGTCAAATGTGATATAGTGAAGAACCTGAGTGAACTGTGTGCTCAATTACGAAGGTACTTAACCAAAACGGACGACACACAACAACTGGATTCGTTATCCCTTTCATGCCCTGCCTCCAGTCTACTCAACAATATCTGAACAAGAGAGACTCATCAAAATTACAACAAGCGGTTCTGTGAAAATGTAATTTAATCAGAGGCCACTGCCAGATTTCTGGATAGGGCTGCGCTCAGAGTTTCTTGCCTTGGCAAATCACGCTGTTAAGACACTGATGCCCTTTGCAACCACGTACCTACAGATGAAGTCGGAAGTTTACATACACCTCAGCCAAATACATTTAAATCAGTTTTTCCACAATTCCTGACATTTAATCCTAGTAAAAATACCCTGTCTTAGGTCAGTTAGGATCACCACTTTATTTTAAGAATGTGAAATGTCAGAATAATAGTAGAGGGAATGATTTATTTCAGCTTTTATTTCTTTCATCACATTCCCAGTGGGTCAGAAGTTTACATACACTCAATTAGTATTTGGTAGCATTGCCTTTAAATTGTTTAACTTGGGTCAAATGTTTCGGGTAGCCTTCCACAAGCTTGCCACAATAAATTGGGTGAATTTTGTCCCATTCCTCCTGACAGAGCTACTGTAACTGAGTCAGGTTTGTCGGCCTACTTGCTCGCACACGCTTTTTCAGTTCTGCCCACAAATTTTCTATGGAATTGAGGTCAGGGCTTTGTGATGGCCACTCCAATACCTTGACTTTGTTGTCCTTAAGCCATTTTGCCACAGCTTTGGAAGTATGCTTGGAGTCATTGTCCATTTGGAAGACCCATTTGCGACCAAGCTTTAACTTCCTGACTGATGTCTTGAGATGTTTTAATATATCCACCTGATTTTCCTCCTCATGAAGCCATCTATGTTGTGAAGTGCACCAGTCCCTCCTGCAGCAAAGCACCCTCAAAACATGATGCTGCTACCCCCGTGCTTCACGGTTGGGATGGTGTTCTTCGGCTTCCAAGCTTCCCCCTTTTTCATCCAAACATAAAACAGTAAAACAAGTCATTATGGCCAAGCAGTTCTATTTTTGTTTCATCAGACCAGAGGATATTGCTCCAAAAAGTATGATATTTGTCCCCATGTGCAGTTGCAAAAGTTGTAGTCTGGCTTTTTTATTAGTTTTGGAGCAGTGGCTCCTTCCTTGCGGAGTGGCCTTTCAGGTTATGTCGATGTAGGACTTATTTTACTGTGGATATAGATACTTTTGTACCTGTTTCCCCCAGTATCTTCACAAGGTCCTTTGTTGTTGTTCTGGGATTGATTTGCACTTTCTCACCAAAGTACGTTCATCTCTTGGAGACAGAACGCGTCTCCTTCCTGAGTGGTATGATGGCTGCGTGGTCCCATGGTGTTTAAACTTGCGTAACATTGTTTGTACAGATGAACGTGGTACCTTCAGGCGTTTGGAAATTGCTCCCAAGGATGAACTAGACTTGTAGAGGTCTACAATTTCTTTCTGAGGTCTTGGCTGATGTATTTAGAGTTTCCCATGATGTCACGCAAAGAGACACTGCGTTTGAAGGTAGGCCTTCAAATACATCCACAGGTACACCTACAATTGACTCAAATTATGTAATTTAGCCTATCAGATGCTTCTAAAGCCATGACATCATTGTCTGGAATTTTCCAAGCTGTTTAAAGGCACAGTCAACTTAGTGTATGTAAACTGCTGACTCACTTTAATTGTGATACAGTGCATTATAAGTGAAGAAATCTGTGTGTAAACAATTGTTGGGAAAATGACTTGTGTCATGCACAAAGTAGATGTCCTAACAGACTTGCCAAAACTATAGTTTGTTGACAAGACATTTCTGGAGTGGTTGAAAAATGAGTTTTAATGACTCCAACCTAAGTGTATATAAACTTCCGACTTCAATTGTATGTGAGAGGATTCTCGGCCCTCAATAGCATGAAAACTAAGTACAGGCACAGACTGTGTGTGGAAAATGATTTAAGACCGAGACTCTCTCAAATACAACCCAGCATTGTAGAGTTATGTGCATCCTTTCAATCACACACTTCTCGTTAACCTGCGGTAAGTTATTCACCATTTTCGATGAACAAATAAGGTTTTATATCTAAGATGGTTATATAAAGAGCAAAATGATTGATTCTTATTATCATATGATTTGTTCCCTGGTCCCATAAGAGCTCTTTGTCACTTCCTACGAGCAGGGTTGTGACAAAAATTCACCATTCATTCTTATGTTTAATAAATGTACCGTGTAGTGTGTGTGTGTGGCAGGCTTACAATGATGGCAAAAAAACAACATTTGAGAGTGCGTTGACCCTGGTGCTAGAGGGGGTACGCAGAGTTTTGCATTCCCAAAGAGTTTGGGAACCACTGATATAAGGAATGTGAAATGATTTATACTTTTACGTTTGATTCATCTAAAACCAAATACTTTTAGACTTTTACTCAAAGCAGTATTTTACTGTGTGACTTTCACTTTTACTTTAGTCATTTTCTATTAAGGTATGTTAACTTTTACTCAAATATGACAATTGGATACTTTTTCCATCACTGGTTACAAATGATGCCCAGGGACAATACTGCAGCCTTTCCTGCACTGATAAACAGTTGTATTTTCATCAATAGATTAGATTACGCATTGAGCCATTGAGTAAGTATCATGTGTCTCTTATCAAGATATATTTCTAATTCGTTTCCTGTTCCAAATGAAGAATATACAACCATTATCACATGCTGATTGATTGAAGCGAATTATATTCAGTCAACAGCTATGGTTATGGGGTGTGTGATTGTTCTAAACCTGCATCTTTGAAGCATTGCAAGATCAACTGAAGTGTCTTTATACGATTATGATGATTCAAGCAAATACATTCTGAAAACAGCATTGCAAGACAACAATCAAATGAAAACATGATTACAAACATGGTAATCTATTGTACCACACTTGTAGTTATTGCACATGCATTGATTCAGTATGCAATTATTAGGTGGCCTAATCACTTTTGTCAAATTAATCCGCACAAGTAACGCTATGCAAAAACGTATGTGTCAGTAGCTGCCAATGAAACCTAATACAATTTTCAAATTAAATTATCAAAAAAAATCATTAGAAGAAAATGGCAGAAATTATATTTTTCCTTACAAACCAAATTCTGTGAACAGACAATCTATTTTGTGACAATCATTTGAAATATGTACAATATTTGACCGTTTCAATAATATATCCACAAAATTCCCTGCAATGCACAATTGCTTTTTTGGGCGTATTTGACCTGCTATGTATTGATTACAGTAACTACCAGGTACAGTAAGCTGTACCTACCTTGATTAACGTTGAAAACGGTACAAAAAGGTGAAGTCAAGATAGATGGGAAAAGGTTCCTCCAATAACATCTCCAGCCCTTTGCTTCAGAAAACATGTGAACATTTAGGTAGGCTTTTTAATTCCGTATAGCCTATCGCAGCTAAGCTTTTGCATAAATTCAGTAGAGAACCAATCAAAGTCCAGTGCGCGTTTTGGCGCTGTTCTTTCTATCGGGCAACCTCCCTCATCCGCATGAAACCAGAAACTTACATTTAAAAACGTAACTCATTCAGACCGTAAATAGAAACCTAACATATTATTGAAAAAAGGCATTGAAAGTAATGTCACATATTTTTGGGGTAGTTCCTTCTGTACTGCAATGGAATGTTCAACATTTTAAAAAGCTAATTCATAACTCAAAAAGCTGTCTTGCTGACGAAACGGCATGTATTACAATTGCTTGGCAAAGTTCAACAGTCGTGGTCGTATCTTCATTTATCTTTGCAAGTGCTCTCAGGTTCTGTCGGCGGGAGTGGCAGAAAATGATGGAACGGCAGTGTAGAAACCATGTGGTTTCCGAGAAAGCGAAAGTAGATGGTGCAGTTCCACTGATAGGAAACAGCCTGAACGTAAACCTGCTCAAATTCCAAGTCAGTATTTTTTTCAGGAACGTACAGTGCATTCGGAAAGTATTCAGACCACTTGACATTTCTCATTATGTAACAGCCTTATTCTAAAATTGATTAAATTGCCCCCCCCCACCAATCTGTACACAATACTCCATAATGACAAAGCAAAAACAGGTTTGTAGAAATGTTAGCAAATTTATTAAAAACAAAAAACTGAAATACCACATTTACATAAGTATTCAGACCCTTTACTCAGTACTTTGTTGAAGCACCTTTGGCAGCGATTACAACTTCAGTATTCTTGGGTGTGATGCAACAAGCTTGGCACAGCTGTATTGGGGAGTTTCTCCCATTCTTCTCTGCAGATCCTCTCAAGCTCTGTCAGGTTGGGTGGGGAGCGTCACTGCACAGCTATTTTCAGGTCTATCCAGAGATGTTTGATCGGGTTCAAGTCCGGGCATTGGGTGGGCCACTCAAGGACATTAAGAGACTTGTCCCGAAGCTATTCCTGCATTGTCTTGGCTTTGTGCTAAGGGTCTTTGTCCTGTGGTAAGGTGTACAATCACCCTAGTCTGAGGTCCTCCAGGCGGACTGTCATGTGCCTTTCACCTAGGAGTGGCTTCCGTCTGGCCACTACCATAAAGGTCTGATTGGTGGAGTGCTGCAGAGGTTGTCCTGGAAGATTCTCCCATCTCCAGAGGAACTCTGGCGCTCTGTCAGAGTGACCATCGAGTTCTTGGTCACCTCCCTGACCAAGGTCTTTCTCTGATTCAGAGGGTTTGGTTTAAATACAGAAGACACATTTCAATTGAAGGCATTCAGTTGACTGACTAGGTATCCCCCTTTCTCTTTCCCTTCTCCCCCGATTGCTCAGTATTGCTGGGTGGCCAGCTCTAAGGAGAGTCCTGCCTCTGAGCTCTACAGACAATTCCTTCGACCTAATGGCTTGATTTATGCTCTATCATGCACTGTCAACTGTGGGACCTGTGGGACATGTTCAGTCAATTGGATTTACCACATGTGAATTCCAATCAAGTTGTAGAAACATCTCAAGGATGATCAATAAAAACAGGATGCACTTGAGTTCATGTTCAAGTCTCATAGCAAAGGGTCTGAATACTTATTTAAACAATTAATTTTTTTTTTTTTTTATACATTTGCAAAAATGTTTTAAAAAACTGTTTTCACATTGTCATTATGGGGTACTATGTGTAGATTGATGAGGATTTTTTTAAATGTATTTAATACATTTTAGAATAAGACTAACATAAAAATGTGGAAAAAGTCAAGGGGTCTGAATACTTTTCAAATGCACTTTGTGCATGAATCATGATTTAGTCTGCCTATTTTTATATTGAGTTGTTTCTTATTTTGATCACTTTCTGAAATATATACAATAAAACTTTATCCCTCAAGTCAAGGGAAAATAAGCTTGGCCCCTTGCCCCTGCACACATACACAGAAGCTCGATCACATATGCAAAACCATCAAAATCAAGTCCAATTTTATTGGTCACATACATATATTTAGCAGATGTTCCTGGGGTGTGGCAAAATGCTTGTGTTCCTAGCTCCAACAGTGCAGTAATATCAAACAATTCACAACAATACACACAAATCGAAAAGTAAAAGAATGGAGTTAAGAAATATTTAAAATATTAGGACGAGGCCTACAAGATCAAACATAGGCCTACAATAGAGATAATGATTAAAAAACATTAATGCCAAGATTATGGTACAATGCAGACAGTCAATCAATTACAATATCAGAATGTCCTTTGACCCATTTATGGCTACAGTCATTGTAAAACTGTACATTTGGATCTTGGATGCTGGTTGGTTGATAGCCGCGAGTTATTCACAATAACCATTTGAATGAACAATGTACTATGGCATCTGTGACAGCACGCACAGTGTCATTGAGGCCATCTCCATTTTGAAGTATTACATTTTCTTATTTTGTGTTTGAAAAAAGCATACAGCTAATATTGGCGATTTAATGCCACTTGCAGTGCTTGAGTCCTGAACCAAATTGTGTCATTGACTTGTGGCCACTAGAATGTGGTGATATACAGTATTTTAAAGACATTTAAAAATCATAGTTAACCCAACTTGAAGACAATGCTCTGATCATTGGCTGATCGCTCCCAACCCATAAGAAACTCAGTTGACTACTTTAACATGGTGGAAGCCCTCAATGGCAATGTCCATGCTAAATTGGGTCATATCCACAATGAGTCCTCCAACTCCGAACCTTGCAAGCCTGCCTCTCCGACCTATGCAGAAATGAGTTATGTTATTTCACAATAGTAGTGGGTGGTGAAATAGATACATTGTTGGAACGTGGTTTTAACCTAATAGCATCCAGGAATAGACTGACCAGTTGTATTAATGTGTCCAGACAAGACTGACAGCTTCTCTGAGCCAGGCAAAATCATTATTATGGAGATAAATCCAAAGAAATGGAAATAGAAAAAAGTAAAACAAATTAAAATGCACAGCTGCTTGATGTGATTGTGTGTTAGCTTTAGTTGGCCAGCCTGCATATCAACCTTTTTTTGTTGTTGCTTAAAATGGACCACCAGTCCGCTTGGCTAGCAACTTCAGAATCTCTGAACTACTGGCTTTTGCCCAAACTATTCACTCTAGCACGCTAGCTGCTTCTGTAGACTTTCAATCATTGGGCGTTAGCTAGTTAGCATTGGCTTGATAAACGACCTTCAGCATTGCACGCAGACATACAAAAAGGTACCCATGAATTTCTGACTCTGGCTAAATAGGTCAAAAAAAATGCATGTACTGTATGTTGGCAACCGTTTAATCCAGGCGTTTGAGAACAGCCTTCGTCGTGTGTAATTCATGGGTAGTCGTGTGTAATTCATGGGTAGTTTAGATTTTTTTTGCGGTGTATAAACCACCTGTGCCACAAACCAGTGGAAGAAGCCGTAAACCCAAAGTAGGCCTACAACACATCATGCTACACTATCTTGCGAATAAAGCCTGTAAATTAGTGTTTACACTTGACAGAAACTACTGTAGCGCCGCTGATCAGTGAAATAAGGAAGCAACCTCTTCCTTCAAGGCAAACCAGTAACCTAAATGGACAGCCGAAGGTGCTTTCCCATTTTACTACAATAGAAGGGAGGTACAGTAGCCACATGATGCGAACAATGTAGCAGATCAAATAAATGCCAAGAGAAAATGAGAATCGGGTATTGACATATGAATCGGCACATCTGCATTTGAATCATTCACAAAATATTTTAACATATTAGGAAACGTTGCGCTTCTGAAGAGCATGACAAAAAACAAAAATCTTACTTGGGAATTTGTTTACGTGTTAAATTTTAGACAGCAAAAGCATTCCACATATTCAAGGAGAGAAAAGCTGCTTTGTCCAGTACAATATTTTATCCATCCTCTGACTGTTGATCATGGCTATCTATAGGTATATTCTACTCAGTAGTAAAGACAATAGGGGAAATCATATGTAGTTAAACCCTTTTTCTACTCAAGAGGCCTTGGGCTCTTAGTGCAAAAATATCAAATTGGAAGCTAAATTAATGAAAAAGAATGGGATAATAAACATGTATTCTTTGTCCAAACCTTAGTTTGTGATAAACTTCTAAGACATATAGTCCAACAATTGGCTAACATTAGAGCCACATAATACAAGACATTTCAGAATACACATAATTAAATACATCTATTTTATGAGAAGTGATATGCATGTAATATCTACTTTACACTTACAACATGATACATTTGTATTCATGACAATGGGCTCAAAGACAATACTAGCAGTTGGATAGAAGAGCAATATATTGTGATCAGATGTAAGAGAAAATGCCACATCCAGTGACCCTCAGTGGAACACAAGTCGTAGAGGCGTGAGTTACTTGGCATACTCTGCAGGTCATCTTGTGTTACTCGGAGTACGGAGAACTCATCTGTATAATAGGGAAGTAAAAGTCAGACAAATGCTTAACTGAGGACAATGCAAATAAAAGATAAGATTATCGAATTTCAGCAGGTTCAGTCCATTGTTATTTGGAGACTGGCTTAGAGAGGCACAACTGCGTCTCTGCAATGATGGATGAGTTGGCTACAGTAGATAGGTCTACAGTATGGGGCTAGGCTAGCTAGCTGCAGCGTGTCTTTAGGTAGGGAGGGGGGGGGGGGCGTTACTGTACTCACGACAGTCTCAATCTCCAAGGGGCTTAGGTGCTGTGAGTACGTCAAACATCCCAGGGGACGGGGGGGGATTCTGGGGAGGGAGGTTAGGCACTGGGGGCGGCAGCAGTGGAGAAGAGTTTCAGTGTTGGATAGCCATAGCTAGCTAACATAGCATCCCTCTGTTTCAACCGGGTGTTTCAGTAGGCTAAACTAGCTAGCTGCATCCGCTAGTTAACTGAAAAAAATAGTAAAGAAATAAAAGCTAGCTCTCTAGCCCTCACTTTATTTAAGAAATGGATTTCAAAACTGTTCAACTATAGTCTTTGGAGTCAACTACTCACCACATGTTAGGCACTGTAGTGCTAACTAGCTGTAGCTTATGCTTTTAGTACTAGATTTATTCGCTGATCCTTTGATGGGTGGACAACATGTCAGTTCATGCTACAAGAGCTCTGATAGGTTGGAGGACATCCTCCAGAAGTTGACAATTACTGTGTAAGTCTATGGAAGCGGATGAGAAACATGAGTCTCCTAGGTTTTGTATTCAAGTCAATGTGCCTAGAGAAGGACGGAAACTAGTGGTCCTCCGGCTACACCATGGTGCTACCCTACAGTGTGCTGTTGAGGATACTGTAGATCTTTATTACAAAACGTTGTTTCAATAAATTATTTGGTGACGTGAATATATTTAGTATAGTTTTATCTAAAAGGATAACTAATGTTTCACTATTCACATTTTTCAGAAATTCGGAGGATGGTCCTCCCCTGACTAACATACACTACCAAAAGTATGTATACACCTGCTTGTCAAACATTTAATTCCAAAATAATGGGCATTAATATGGAGTTGGTCCCGCCTTTGCTGCTATAACAGCATCAACTCTTCTGGCAAGGCTTCACACTAGATGTTGGAACATATTGCTGCTTCCATTTAGCCACAAGAGCATTGGTGAAGTAGGGCACTGATGTTGGACAATTAGGCCTGGCTCTCAGTCGGCATTCCTATTCATCCCAAAGGTGTTCGAGGTGGTTGAGGTTAGGGCTCTGTGCAGGCCAGTCAAGTTCTTCCACACCGATCTCGACAAACCATTTCTGTATGGACCTCGCTTTGTCATACTGAAATAGGAAAGGGCCTTCCCCAAATTGTTGCAACAAAGGTGAAACACAGAATCATCTAGAATGTCATTGTAGTGTTAAGATTTCCCTTCACTGGAACTAAGGAGGCTAGCCCGAACCATGAAACAGCCCCGGACCATTATTCCTCCACAAAACTTTAGTTTGCAAGATGCATTGGGGCAGGTAGCATTCTACTGGCATCCACAAAACTCAGATTCATCCGTCGGACTGCCAGCTGGTGAAGCGTAATTCATCACTCCAGAGAACGCATTTCCACTGCGCCAGAGTCCAATGGTGGCAAGCTTTACACCACTCCAGCCGACAATTGGCATTGTGCATGGTGATCTTAGGCTTGTGTGCGGCTGCTCGGCCATGGAAACCCATTTCATGAAGGTCCCGGTGAACAGTACCTGTGCTGACGTTGCTTCCAGAGGAATGTTGCAACCGAGTCAGTCGATTTTTACACGCTATGAGTTTCAGCACTCGGCGGTCCCGTTCTGTCAGCTTGTGTGTCCTACCACTTTGCGGTTGTTGCTCCTAGACGTTTCCACTTCACAATAACAGCACTTACAGTGGCAGCTCTAGCAAGGCAGAAATTTGACGAACTGATTTGGTGGAAAAGCGGCATCCTATGACGGTGCCACGTTGAAAGTCACTGAGCTCTTTGGTAAGGCCAATCTACTGCCAATGTTTGTTTATGGAGATTGCATGGCTGTGAGCTCAATTTGAAACACCTGTCAGCAACGGGTGTGGCTAAAATAGCCAAATCCACTCATTTGAAGGGGTGTTCCACACACTATATATACACAAAAGTATCATATTCATATATATCTTCATGCATTGTCTGGTCTGCTCAAATTAGAAGATGATAACAAACTGTTGTGTACGCACTGCAAAGTGGAGATGGGGATCCATGTAGCTGATATATATGGAAAGACTGCAAGAAGATAAAAAGAGAATATAGGCATTTTAGTAAACAACCATTGATAATTGCATGTTGTGTACCAACCAGCCCCCTGTCCCCTCCCCAGTAACTAGGTACCACATGTAAACATCCCCACAAAACAATTAGAAAATGTTGCACTCTCCATAACATACTTTCATTCACAGAGAAGTTGCTGGAACCTAGGTGGTCACAATTCCTATATCTAAAGTACAAGTCAAACCCCTCTATCATAAACGTGTCTTGGTAACCATCTTGCCTTTGCTCTGCTGACTGTTGTAATGTCGTCTGAAGGACTCATCTTTGGGGACGCCAGGGTAGAGGAACTTGAGCGGGTTCTCAGGGACCTCTCCGTCTGCGATGACCTTGTAGTCCCGGATGATGTTGGCGAACGGGAGAGCGCTGAGGCGTGATTTGGTGTACGGCTCCACCGAGATTAATTTAGCCTCTCCTGTTGACACAGACACAACCAAAGAGCCAATCAGAGTTGGATGTTTACAGAATACATTTTAAGACACTGAAAGTTTAGGTGCTAATTGTTTACGTCAAATTTTGGGATTTAAATGTTGACCGCATGGTTCAGATAAGATAAATGGATTCATATTTTATGAAACCACACAAATAATTTGTTTTAGGAAATGGTGTGGGGAAGTGTGACCCTTTATGTCTAATGATGTCCTTTCTGGACAATATTTATCTCCATGAAAGGGGACCCCTTTTTGGCTCAAGAGCAGATGCAAAAGTTCCATATAGCCTTTTCAAGGTCAATTTCTCACGTCGCCACAGTAATTGACAACCGAGCGGGCCTCACCACTGTCGGACTGCTTCACCCAGGTGAAAGTGATCCCACCCAGGTGGCTCTCACTGAAGCGCAGCAGGAATGTCCCAGGCTCCTTGTCCTTCAAACAGGCCCTCTCTGTCTCCTTACTGACAAAGCCCATGATGCAGCTGAAGGAAGCACAAGCAACACCACACCATCAGTTACATTATGCAGAAACACCCACTAACGTAATGAAGTACACTGTTCTAAAGCCCTCTGAGTAAATAGATTAAATGAATGGAACTGAACCTAAATGATTCATTTCCCGATTCCCGCAAAACTAGAAGTGTAGGCCTACATTGTCGGCCCGCTATACACAGTTCTATGACGACTACCGTTTGTAAAACAGGTAGTTGCATTGGCTTGATTGATTCCTGACAAAAGGTTAAGACTAGGCTATAATCATTTAGCCTATTTAAGATCTGAATATCAGCTATCCAAGTTACATCAGGAGTTATCTGGAGTCAATTTGCAATGATAATTGATGTATTTACACACTGGGCAATGCAGTATTCGCTATGAATCAGCTCAGCAAAAAAAAAAAAAAAAGACTTAATACCAATGTGAAATCATTGATTATCATGACAATTTAGCAGTCGTGAGTAGTCTAGTTTAATATTGTCCATTTTATTTGGCCCGGTTTTTAGGAGATATGGTGTTTGTTAAAATGTTAAGTCATATTTTTTCATTTAAAAAAAAAATAATGATATGGGGTGCCATTTATGCTATTTAATGATGTAAAAAGTGTCTGTCACATGACATGAATTTGTTCTCCAGTCTAGGCTACAGAAAAACCACAAAAGCTACTACAGAGCGTTCGTTGGTGGAGCGCCAAAGCGCTGCATCTCTCCAACAGCGCCCTGGTTAGGCGAGCTGGGCATTGGCAAGCTAAATATTTTTGAGTCCCTGCCTTTGGCAAAGTAAGCGCTGCTTATCATTGGGTGGAATCAGCACTCACCTAAATAGCCCATATGACAATGGGTGAGAAAAGTTAATTGTTTTGGGGCAGAATTATGTGAGGTGTTATGCGTTGTTGGAAGTGCGTCTTCTTGGTGAGTTTAGCTAGCAAAATGCCACCCTCGTCATCTGCAGCCCTAGGCGGCCACCTAATCTTTCTTAATGGGCACGCCAGCCCTGGCCTAAGGGGATAAGGGTTGTTTCTGGACAGGCCACACGTCTCACTTGTCGTTCCAGATGGGAAGCAGGTGCTTCTTGATTAGCTCCAGGATGAAATCCAGCCACATCCAAAAACTGAAAGACTTCCCAGGAATATTCTCCTGGAAAAAGCAGACGGAATGGGAAAGAGATGAGAATTACCCTTAACTTTATACTGAAATATGCCATAAATATTTATCAATTTACTTTGACCACTGGAAGTAGGTTAAGGGGAAGTGAGGTGATTTTTGTTGGAGAAGGACTCCACTAGGAGCTGAAATGAAAAAGTCAAGCCCGTCAAGATGGAGAATGACAGTACAGTATGTATATGAATGCTTCTACATAAAGGGAGTATTTGTTACTAAGACATGACATCATCCACCTTGTGTGTTTAAGACTTGCAGTAGTAGGACTATAGGAATTGGTAGGACTGCTTGACCTACCTTGCAGAATTTGGACCAGGATACCTGACATTCATTGTGAGAGGCTTGCTGACCTACAGTGAAGATTAGTCAAATAATTCTGAATATCAACTAACCAGTACACATTTCATACACTATGAATATTCAGCTATTATTGTACAAACATAACAATCCTTAGATAATATAGAACGATTTCATACTTGGAAGTCAGAGATTCTAAACAAATATCTGATAATTCATATTGCTATTCTGTCAAACTTGAAAACACTTGCGACTGTTCGCCGTTCCTCATGAACTGGGCAAATCAATGGTGTATGTATGCCAAGAGTTTTATGCTCTAATGTAATGTGTACAACTAGGCTGCTGTACCCATGAGTTTCTCTCCCAGCATGCACAGCTGCTCCGTGTTGAGGCCCCGCCCAGTGAAAGTCGAGAACTGCCAACTCAGCACTTCAGAGAGCTGGCCCCAACTGGCCCGCGGAGGACTGGCAAAGAAGTCCGGGTTCTAGAGAGAGAGAATGTACACACACACCACATTTGAAATGTCTTTATTTTTTTGGAACTTAAAGTGCAATGTTTACTTTTCATCTATTGTTTATTTCACTTTTGTATATGATCTATTCACTTGCTTTGGCAATGTTAACATATGTTTCCCATTCCAACAAAGCCCCTTGAATTGAATTTTGAGAGAGAGAGCGAGAAAGGCAGAGGGGGAGGGTTAAGAGAGCATAATAAAAGATAACACCTAAAACAATGGTAGTGCGTGTCGTCAGCTCACCCTGGGTTCGTCAGTCAGCATGTTGTACCACATGATGGAGGCCCAGCCTCCAGTCAGCTGGCTAACATTGGAGATGACCACCAGAGGAAAAGAGCAGGTCTGCAGAGAGAGAGACACACACGATCCCTCCCAATGTGTTCTCCAATCTCATAAAACCGTTTTTAAAATGCTGCGTTATCCTTGCAAGGGTAAAGTGCTAGAGTACTGAAAACAGGGGTGCCAATAATTAGTTAACTCAGCAAAAAAAGAAACGTCCATTTTTCAGGAACCTCTTTCAAAGATAATTCGTAAAAATCCAAATAGATCCACAGATCTTCATTGTAAAGGGTTTAAACACTTTCCCATGCATGTTCAATGAACCATTAACAATTAATGAACATGCACCTGTGGAACGGTCGTTAAAACTAACAGCTTACAGGCGGTAGGCAATTAAGGTCACAGTCTGTGTGAACGTGCTTAGGCATGCTGCAAGGAGGCATGAGGACTGCAGATGTGGCCAGGGCAATAAATTGCAATGTCTGTACTGTGAGACGCCTAAGACAGCGCTACAGGGAGACAGGACAGACAGCTGATCGCCCTCATAGTGGCAGACCATGTGTAAAAACATTTGCACAGGATCGGTACATCCTAACATCACACCTGTGGGACAGGTACAGGATGGCAACAACAACTGCCCGAGTTACATCAGGAAGGCACAATCCCTCCATCAGTGCTCAGACTGTCCGCAATAAGCTGAGAGGCTAGACTGAGAACTTGTAGGCCAGTTGTAAAGCAGGTCCTTACCAGACATCACCAGCAACAATGGGCACAAACCCACCGTCGCTGGACCATACAGGACTGGCAAAAAGTGCTCTTCAGTGACGAGTTGTGTTTTTGTCTAACCAGGGTTGATGGTTGGATTCGCATTTATCGTCGAAGGAATGAGCGTTACACTGAGGCCTATACTCTGGAGCGGGATCGATTTGGAGATGGAGGGTCCGTCATGGTCTGGGGCAGTGTGTCACAGCATCATCGGACTGAGCTTGTTGTCATTGCAGGCAATCTCAACGCTGTGCATTACAGGGAAGACGTCCTCCTCCCTCATGTGGTACCCTTCCTGCAGGCTCACCCTGACATGACCCTCCAGCATGACAATGGCACCAGCCATACTGCTCGTTCTGTGCGCGATTTCCTGCAAGAAAGGAATGTCAGTGTTCTGTCATGGCCAGCAAAGAGCCCGAATCTCAATCCCATTGAGCAAGTCTGGGACCTGTTGGATGAGAGGGTGAGGGCTAGGGCCATTCCCCCCCCAGAAATGTCCGGGAACTTGCAGGTGCCTCGGTAGAAGATTGGGGGAACATCTCACAGCAAGAACTGGCAAATCTGGTGCAGTCTATGAGGAGGAGATGCACTGCAACACTTAATGCAGCTGCTGGCTACACCAGATACTGACTGTTACTTTTGACCCCCCCCGCCTTTGTTAAGGGACACATTATTCCATTTCTGTTAGTCACATGTCTGTGGAACTTGTTCAGATTGTTTCAGTTGTTGAATCTTATGTTCATACAAATATTTACACATGTTAAGTTTGCTAAAAATGAACGTAGTTGACATTGAGGACGTTTCTTTTTTTTCACAGAGTTTATTTCTTGTTAAACAATTGTATTGAGCAATTGTATTAGTATAAAATATAAATGTTTCCATTTTCTTGAGCCTGCAAGGAGGCCAATAATTATGGACCTGACTGCACACAGAAAGTATATGCTTGCATTTACGGAACTGAATAGACATCCTACCGTAACTGGCTGGGTCTATGGGCCCTAGGCTTAACTAATTGTTCTGTAACCTGACTGTGTGCATTAATATGAGAAGTAAGCATATGCGACCAGGTATTGAATGCATGTACCCAGGAGACAGCAAAAGTACAGAGTTCAGGGCCAGCTCAGTCTTGACCTCTTGGTCAGCCAGGCCAAGCAGATTATCATTTGTTCAGATGGTGACGAAAATAAACATACAAAAGGGAAAACTAGAGACAGGCATACCCAAACAGACTCTAAACCAAACGAAAGGCCTCATGTCCACCAAAGAAACAAGCAGCCTCACGGCTCTGACTGACAAACACCTTGATTGCCTGCACTTGTGGGCTTATAAAGGCTTGGCTCAGTGTTTAGACCCGGTTGGTGCTGCCCCCTGGGGATGGAGGGTTGAAGTATTGTCATGTCTTGGCCTCTTCGGGTATAGCAAGCCCACCCCCCTCTCCCTGCCTCCCCCTTGCCTCCTTCAACTAGGCTGCTGTGGTCAGAGGTCTTAAATTCCTGAGAAGACCTCATGGACAGTTATAGAGAGTCATTTTCATGGAGACAAAGGAAATCCTTCCGCCTCACAGAACTTGAGGTACGAACAAATTTCATGTTCCGGAGGAAGTGTAAAAGATTGGTGAAGAATCCAGCTACAAACTGGTCCGTTTGTCACAACTTGGGAAGCTCATGGGAGACGGTGTGGCCACATTGCCATAACGCTGTTTATATAATAGCCCCAGATATAAGGTTTACATCCAATTGTTGTATAAGATGAATGAGTGAGTATGATACTGTTTACATAATTTTACAATGTGATTTGGGACTGTTTAATGAAGGAAAACTCAAAAAGGTAATTGGATTTGAACTAAATCAGAGGACCGCCCCTGAGCCCAGTTAGGGTCAGACATCCTGGGACAGCCCTTTTATGCCATTCCGAATAAAACCCAACTTTGAGAAATTATCACCAGACCGTGCTTACCTCAATTACGAGATGGCTAAAGGTTGCAGAATCTTTTAACCATACCACGTGGTTAAACTCTTAAACTATCGATACTGACAGAATGAGAACATGTCTTTATTAATTACTAGTCTGCAGCTAGGAACTCGGCATCATTGAACGCGAAGAACGACAACCGCCAAAACATCCATTCTATAACGAATGTCACTTTGAACTATCCCCTCTAACCAAGACAGAGAGAGAGAGAGTGAGAGAGACTGACAATTCTACAAAAGAAAGACTTTTCACCAACGATCAAGACGACACACTTCTCCTTTGTCTAACAAGCCGACATGCCGGTTTAGCCCACTAGGGCACATCCTCCTATCATTACATTTACCTTTGTTTATGCATTTCTGTGAATTACTTAGTAATAAATCAATTATTTAAGACAATTGATGTAAGGATGACTCATAGTGAAGACTGGGTTCAATGCAGATAACCAACAACTTACGACGTTTGGAATGAGACTAATGTGAGGTAAAGTAAATAATTCATTAATTCGAAGACTAATTGATCAGATACAATATCTGAAAAGTTATTTTAGGAAATGATAAGTTTGTAATCTGAATATTTTTCCTTGGTGCCCCGACTTCCTAGTTAATTAGTTACGTGATTAATCAGTTGATCGCATAGTAACTAATTACAGAGAATCTTTGATAAAAAACTATCAGTCTTCAGTTAATGATAGTAAAGACACAACAGTATCTAGTCATGCTCCTAAGACCTAAACTATATAACATGTTTTTAACAAGGACTAATAATAACTGACAATTTATGCTATGTGGGGGTTCTAAGGCGTGAGTGAGGGACTATATGTGGAGTATTGTAAGAATGTGTGTGGGAGTGTGTGTGTCGTATTCAGGATGTGTGAAGGAGTGTGTAGACTGACTGACCTCCAGGTCGATGTTAATGCCCTGTATGTTGAACTGGGCCTCGAAGCTGAGGGAGTGGAGCTCCTCCGTCACAGAGAGAGGACCCTGGAACCAGCAGAATACACACACACTTTACTAAACCTTTTCCTCAGAACACATTAAATACAATAGCCAAGGGCTACAAAACCATTTTTGTTCAGTGAGTGACCCACTAAAAAGTGTCATACATTTCAATGACAAACTATCAACAAGGATAAGGAATTTGTCATATTTAACCAATAACAGTATTCCATAACAAGGCTAGGAAAACCGTCTCCTATGAAGTAATAATATTTTCTCTTCAGTATATGAGTAATCGGGCTACGTTTGATAGTGGCATTCATTAAGTACATTTCTGGATGAAATAAGGATCCTGTATCCTAAGAGCATCTGAGGGAAGGCTTGACCTGAGTTTTGTTGAGTCATGTGAATAAAAAAAGGTCAAATAAAAAATATATACAAAAATGAGTTTTATCTATGATTTTTTTTTTACTCAGAAAGAGTTCAAATGTTTTTCATCTGCGGTAAAATGATGGTGCCATCTCGAAACGTATACAAACAAACACACTATTGTCCTGAAAAGGAGTAAAAAAAATTATATTTAAAAAACTTCAAATTGAGGGGAAAACTTTAAAACCATGGTAATGTTGCCCTCTACTGTTTTAAGAAAGCAACTACTTTTTCTTAATGGAAATGTTTGAGTTGTTTTTTTAAAACGATATCACCTCAGGCAAAGTAATTGACCTAAAAATAAATCGGAATTAGTAAACTCTTAATTCACCTCAGGGTCCAATAACTTTAATTAAATGACCTCTGGTTGACCAGAATTTATATTTTTTGTAGTTGTCATTAAAAAGACTTAGTTTCTCCCCAAAGCATTTCTAAAAAGGCTAACATGGAAAACAAAAAAAGGTTTGCACTAGTAACCACAGTCAAAAAGTTAAATTTGGCTAAATTGCAAAAATTCATAAAACAAATATTTGCTTAATTTAAGGCATAAGGTTAGCAGTGTGGTTACTGTTAGGTTTTAAATCAGATTTTAAGAAGGAATAGGCAGCGTTTTTGAGTTTGTGGCTGTGGAAACTAGTGTCAACCGCAAACAAATCTGAAGGTCAAGTTTCAAAGGTCACGCTTTCCTAAAGTTCACTGTGCTAGATTGTAACCTTTTGATAGGCTTGAGTCACTGACCCTTAACCATCATTTAGGGAGAAACAAAAATTACTGTTCAACTGTCATATTTCCCCTCACCTCGTTCACCTTTGTACCGTTAACATATTTCTTCTCTTTCAGCTGCTGAAGATAAATATACAGAAATTAATAATAAAATGCACTATTCATACAATTTCATGTACAGCTAGGCCAGAGCGATCATAATAAATAATTTTTGCAATATAACAGGGTCACTGCAAACAGTTGCATACGTCCAGTATGGCTGCTGCAGCCAGCCCCACTGGACCAAATCAGTTTTGAGTTTCACTAAACCTGTGTATTAACAGATTTGAGTTTGAAATTATTCTGAATATGTTAGTGGGGACAGTGAAGGTGAGAGATTACCAAGTGTCTGAACTCTACAGATAGACAGCCATTAGATGATTCCTCCACGTCCATTACTTTGGTGGTGGAAGTCAGGATGAAGAACTGACGATGTCTGAAGGGAGAGGGATGCGGTAAAGCCACAGTTAATAGTCTGAACTAAACAAACACACACACACACACACACACACACACACACACACACACACTGAGCTAAGATACATGGCAAATGCAGAGGTAAAAACAACTGATCATTCCGATCCTTTAAACCGGGTCATCTGATTTGTAATCAAAAATGGCTTCTCGTATCGCTCTTTTTGGTCACTGTTCTACCTCATCCCTACACACACACACACACACACACACACATTACTTGATATTGGCCTAAATAACAGTAGAAGGAAATTCCCACTGAACAGCCCACACAAGTATACTCACACTCTGCCAGGGGGGAGGTACCTACACACAGGGGTAAATAATATAGAAAAAAGCTAAATTACTCCGTATTGTAGTGCCAGCTTGCTAATGGATGTCTATGAAACATTGTTTATAGAACACAGTATATCCGTGACATGTTCACACACAGTATGTGTAACAGAGCTTGCAAAGAGCAACCACTGGTTCGCTCACCCTTCAAAGTGAATGTGCCACAATATTTATGTGTTACATTGTCACCAGTGTACAAACATTGGCTAAAAGATGGAGATTAAAATGCTTTTACGCATGTCTTACTTGTCAAATATCGTCTTCACTTTCAGTTGATAATCCACCTCTGGGAGTTTGACCAACAATCTGGATATACAACGTGATCAAAACAGAAATACTGACTAAAAACACACATTTAATATGCACCCACACAACAAATTGATAATCACAATTGAGTTGTGTTGCATCTTGATACACATACTGTACCTGACTTTGGTGGTGAACTGCACCCCGGTCTTGATGATGAGAGGTTTCTGGGGGTGGGTTGGCATCCATGGCTGCTTCTCCACCACAAATGAGCTGTGGACATTGCACAAAGGATGACACAAAGATGGCACACAAGAGAACGACAATAGCACGAGAGCAGTTGTGTACACCACCTAGATTTGGGTGGAGGCAATATAAGTCAAGTCCATTTCCCTGTCAACAAGACCATTAATGCGTCCCTACGTGTCCAGTTTTTTGGGGATAATTATTTTGTGATGGATATTTTATAAAATTATTTGTATTTACAAGTGTGGTTGCATCCTAAAGTTTGCAGGCCTTCCATTTTACGTTCAGCCTTTCTAAATTCACAAGCGTTTAACGGTTAAACTTTAAGTTAAACTTTAACCAAAGGGAGACTGGCAGACAGTTTATGCTTTGTTTAAACTGGTGCGCCGCCGACTCTAAAGTAGAGTCTGACATATGCATTTAGTTAGATAAGGGTAGGTATCTGACCAGAGGTGTGTGGTTTTGTTGAGGTTAGTACCTTTTGATCAGGTGGTCGATGAGGTATTTGACCTGCTCCTCCAGCTGCGGTCTCTGCAAGGAGATGGGGTCGCTCGCATAGGTCACCTTCAGGATAAGTTCTCCCAGTTTGTCCAGCTGACGTTTCATCTGGAACAGACTCTGGGCCGTCAGAGTAAACCTGAGAGAGAGAGAGAGAGAGAGAGAGAGAGAGAGAGAGAGAGAGAGAGCGCGGTCCCAAGTTACTGTGTTTTAGGATTGAGTTATGAGTTAAGAACAGTGTCTCGGCCTGATTGGCATCCCACTTTTTCTCCATCCCTAGCAAACACAGCTGATTAATCATAATTGCATTCTAAACTGGAGATCATGATTAGGTGATTATTGGAGTCAGGTGTGTTAGTTGGGGCTGGGGAAAAACTGACGCCAATCAGGCCCTCGAGGACTGGAATTGCCCACCCCTTAAGTGATAGCAAAGCTGATCTGAAAATGACCGATACTGTGTGTTTACGGTATATGTACGTGTGCATGCATTCCTGCACATGTGCGTTTTACCAGTTCTGGAGCTGGTCCAGTCCAGTGAGCAGTGGGCCACCTATACAGTTGATCTGCTGCCTGCGTTTCCACTCCATCAGCTCTGGGTTCAGCTGGGAGGCTATCAGAGCGTCAATCTCTTTTATCACGTCACTCATTTTAGACAGGATCTCCTATGGTGGAACAATAAAATCTCAATGCTGGTCCGGACTGCTGTGTGGCTCAGTTGGCAAGCGCATGGGACGCGCAACGCCAGGGTTGTGGGTTCGATTCCCACTGGGGCCAATCCATATGATTATGTATGCACTAATTGATGGAAGTAGTATAAGCCCAAAGCAAATTCAATTAACATTCTTTGATATCGTAACTCACTGAACTGTTTTGCAGTGTTAAATCAAACTTGCAGTATTGTGCTTGATGCCTCGGTGCGCTCCACATGTCACAGGCCCCAAAAAAGGAAAATCTTTAACAATCGTATCTATATACTGTAGATAAATATTCATAGAGTTGTATAGACTTAAACTGCATCAGACAGCAATTGCATAAGTAACTAACACAGTTATAAATGGCAAATGGTGGCACCAATTCAAATAAATGCATATTCACTCCCAGATAAGGGCTCGCAGATAAGGGCTTTGACTGTTTACAGCCATAGAGAGTAAAAAGGTGCAGCTGACAAACATAGCTGATTGCTGGTTTATCTAAATGTATGCATGTTACAGTGTCCCCACACCTTCCTTCTAAAGTCCAGGTTGTTGAGAATCTCCTGCAGACGGGCCACTTCCGGTTCCATCCGCTCTGTGTTCCTGTCCGCCTGATCTGAGGGACACAAGCACATCTAATATGACAGCGGGGGGAATAACAACTTTGGTAACACTTTAAAGGGGCAATCTGGGATTTGTATGTACATTTTTAGACTTTCAAATTAATGTAGTATAGCCATTGATTATTGAAGAATATAACAAAAAGGTGGTGATCGCTATGTTGTTTTTCAAATCCCAAATTGCCCATTTTAAGCCTATATGCTCACGGTAAGTCTTACAGTGCATTATAACCGCATCACAATGCATTACACCTGCAGGGCTTAAGTAAAGTCTTACCCTTAGTTATTCAATCATTCCACCACATCAGGCCACCAGAGGGTAAGACACAGCTATTGCCATATTACTTACAGCTATCCGATATTATATGAGAGCTATCAAATCATCTCAGATCTTAGGGGACTCCATAGGGGATAGGAGCTGGAAGTTGATTTCAGATTGGCCAGATAGCTGACCTCGAGACTGGATAGTTTTGAAGCGTAAGTCAAAGTCATCTTGCATGTCCTCTAGACATTTCACTGCCGGGTCCAGCATCTGCACACTACTCCTGATCATGACCACCCTGTTGTCCATGTTCTTCTGTCTCTCGAAGGCTACAGAATTCTGTACAGACTTCTCCAACGGGCCCTGTCAAGAAGATAGAGGTTAACCACACACACACGTAGGATCTTAAAATTTGAGCCAGTTTCCTACAGCAGGAAAATAATCCTGCAGCAACAGGATGCAAATTATTATGTGGATTATAATTAAATGGGGTCGATACATTTTTTGAAAAGGATCATGACAAACTTTTGAAGCCTTTTAAAACCTCAAACACACTACAAGTTTAACATTTCCTGCATTGTGAGAATGTTCTCCAGCAACAGGGTGATCAAATTAAGATGCTACATCTGTATGCACACACACAGGCCTTTCGGTTGCACTTTAGTCTAAACTCTTCCTGCCTCTGTTTTCCCAGGTATTTTGAGGAAAGAAAGATAAGAGGGGGAAAATCATGGAGGTTTCCTGGTGACATAACAGAGTGACACACCTGTTCCGGTACGTTGGCTGAGGCGATGATACGACGCTCCTCTCTGAGGCTAGTGGAGATGACCCCGGCCATGAGCAGAGGGTAGGCTTTGTATTTTATCTGAAACACACACGCACGATATTTGAATCTCTTAGCAAAACTGCTAATGTGTTGGGTTGACAGTCGCTGGACCTGGGTTTGAATTCTGGTGCGGGCTAACCCCCTGAATTCGCTGCAATATTATGCTACTGCTGTCTACACCGCTTGACATATGCAGGCCCCTGCCTGCATGTGTTCTAAACCCGGTCCCACTGCACTTCTACTGGGCACAAACTTGTTGAATCAAAGCGGTTTCATTGTAATTTGTCAACGTATTTAACTTACACTGTTGTTTTGAGGGTAACATTTCAACCACAGGATTATATCATGGTAACCAATTTAACATAGACAAACCTTATATAAAATATGTTGAATTTGTACCTTTAAAACAATGTCAGATCTTTAAGGTTATATCCACCATCAGAAGAAAAAAAACTAGACTGCTCAAAAAAATAAAGGGAACACTAAAATAACATCCTAGATCTGAATGAATGAAATATTCTTATTAAAGACTTTCTTCTTTACATAGTTGAATGTGCTGACAACAAAAATCACACATAAATTATCAATGGAAATCAAATTTATCAACCCATGGAGGTCTGGAATTGGAGTCACACTCAAAATTAAAGTGGAAAACCACACTACAGGCTGATCCAACTTTGATGTAATGTCCTTAAAACAAGTCAAAATGAGGCTCAGTAGTGTGTGTGGCCTCCACGTGCCTGTATGACCTCCCTACAACTCCTGGAGATGCTCCTGATGAGGTGGCGGATGGTCTCCTGAGGAATCTCCTCCCAGACCTGGACTAAAGCATCCGCCAACTCCTGGACAGTCTGTGGTGCAACGTGACGTTGGTGGATGGAGCGAGACATGATGTCCCAGATGTGCTCAATTGGATTCAGGTCTGGGGAACGGGCGCTCCAGTCCATAGCATCAATGCCTTCCTCTTGCAGGAACTTGGATCAGCCTGTAGTGTGGTTTTCCACTTTAATTTTGAGTGTGACTCCTAATCCAGTCCTCCATGGGTTGATAAATTTGATTTCCATTGCTAATTTGTGTGATTATGACTTTTATAGTTTGTCACCTCAATATGGCCATGGATGTGATACTCATTTTAAGGTTGATGACTTAATACTATTGAATTGTGTTTGGTTGACAACGCAAACCAGATATCAACATTTGAATGAGATATCTTCTGCTTGGATAGTGCCATCTGTACCATTGACTAGCTTTCATTTGTTGGTTTTCCAAATGAATAGTTTGTGTTTGATTCATGTCACCATGTCAAGCCATGTCAAGCAAAAAATCGAACTTAAAGAATAGGGCTAAGCCAGTTGCTCAGATGGACAGCAGTAGATACATCTCCTTAAAATGTTGATATTTGGTTGCGTTTGTCAACCAAACAATTATATAATATTAAGTCATCTAACATTCAACCTTAAAACGAGTAACACATCCATTCAGTAACCATATTGAGGTTTGGGAAACTATAAAAGTTATGTAATCATATAAAAGCGTGCATGTTCACGATAGCATGCATCGATCGTCGCAGGTCTGTGGAGGTCTTCACAATTGCTGTAATATGCGTAGAATCTGGAACGGCATTGATCACATTGCACCATGTACTTTTAACGTAATCTCAACTGCAATCCAGGTCATTTGGTTTTGCTACTAGATTAAGCACAGTGGACAACACGATCTGTTGTATAAATAAACAAAATATCTGACATCATATTCCCATTTGAACTTTGATGTGCTTTTAAAAAATGGGCGAAAGCCCAGTTTTAGACATTTGGGTGACAAGTAAGCCAAAAATCTTGGTTGTCCTTTTAAAGATGGTTGAAAGCATGGTGATAGCACAATGGAAATTCAACTAACTTTTGGCTGCGAGTGGGTGAATCTAGGTTGTAATCTCATTGATCAACGACTCAACCAAATATTATTCATGTTGAAATGTGGTGTGCCCAGTGGGTCTCTGTCTCCCTCTCATTTAATGTCTATCCCTGTCAATAAAAGTACTATTTAAAAAAACATTTGAAACACAACATTTACATTTTTCGAACTTAACGGATAAAGGTGAAATAAAACTAAATAAAATTATTTTCTCTAAGAGCTTTTGAAAGTGCGTTCTGTCAAGATATGGTGGTTTCTCAGAAACACAAATAGAGCATGGGGAGAACACGAGGGAAAGAGGGAAACAGGGAGGTATTAGCTGAACTTATTCAATAAGAAATGCTTGTTTTGCTACAGTGTATCCTAACGAACAAAACCATGAATGGACTTGCCCTCTGTACCCCTTAATTTGTTCCTTTCGTTAGCTTTAGCAGTCTCTGTGATCTGAACTCAGTTCTTTGCAAAACGTGTCTCAAACACCACACGCATCTTGCCATATTTTTATCTGGTTTTGCAAAATGCCGCAGATTCTCTCAAGGCCTCTGTGACAAAACGGAAAGTTTTGATGTGAACATGTGAAACCTGATTTCTCTTTCAGTCTTTGTCTGTGACCAATGACAGGAGGGTGATTCAGTCTTGAAAACCCCACGCGATACCCTTTAAATCATCACAATGACAACTACAGCACAAACAAACAACATCAGCTCAACAGTGTAATTCAGCCTACTGTATTCAGAGAAAGACAGTAAAAACCCCATCTATCACCCCTCTGACTTTTTTTTAGCTGATCAAGAGAAATCCCCTTGGAAAAATAGAGTGTCTGAGTGTTCAGCTCTAAGAGTGTATGAAAGGCTATCTACAACCTAAAAACTGGTTATTTGGCTGTCCCCGTAGGAGAACCCTTTGAAGAATCCTTTTGGTTTTCAGAGAGGTTCTATCTAGAAGCAAAGGGTTTTACCTGGTACTTGGCTGAGGCGACAGGTAGCCGAGTGGTTAAGAGCATTGTGCCAGTAGTCAAGATTTAGCTGGTTTGAATCCCTGAGCGGTCTAGGTGAAATATCTGCCACTTAACCCTAAATTGCTCCTGTAAGTCGCTCTGGATAGGAGCATCTGCTAAATGACTCAAATCTAAAAAATAAAAAAAATGTATTGGCGATGGTTCTCTTATGGGGACTGCTGAACCATTTGGTAACCTTTTTTCTTTTTTAAGAGTGTAGCTTTAGATGAGACATAAGCACTGCAATCTTGATTTCCAGTACTAATAGATTTGCATAGTGGGTTGAATATATTATTCATTCAGTGGGTCAATGCCATCACAACAAAATGCTATTCAGGTATGAAACATTGGAGAAGGTTTTTTTTTTTTTTTTTTTTCTTCATAAAATGCATTTCCATAGAATTCCCTAAATTGACTGAGTTCAAAAGAACAGACCCCAAACAATGCTTGTATACCTTCAAGGAACAATCAGCACAAATTGTCTGGAAAGAGATATTTTCCGCCTGTCCTCTGTGCGTCATAGACATTACACCTAAACAACAAAACGCACGTCGCCAAGCACCACTCCCAAGTCAAACCTCTCAATGTTCGTGCTACTACTACCTCTGAGAAGCATAACACGATCTGCACACACATGAAATGAAAGTGTGGAAACCACAAAGTTCTGCTGAGGTATGTCTTCCCTACATCAGTTAGTGTAACACAGAAATATGGCCCCATGCCCATCAACCTCAAACAGACATTTTCTATTCCTGTTAGTGTTTTAAGGTACAATTCTCAGAGAATCTAAGAAATATACTACCAATCTACCAGTCAATGTCCTGAGACCTCAGCAAGATTCCAAACATGTTTCTTTGATTCGCCTCAATAGGGTAAGAAGTCAAATTATGACTGGGAAAACACTTATCAGTGAAAGAATACTCAGTATGGGGAAGACCAATACACGTGTAAGCCAATCTCTAAAGCTACATTTAAACAACATTTTTTTTTAAAGACAATATCGTCTTTCACTTCCCTATCCATACTGAACACACACACACAACTCCAGTCATATTCAACTAGTGGACCACTGTCTGGATCTGGAACCAGAATTTTGTTTTTTTGGAACTCAGTCTGGCTTTTAATACGTATACATACATTTGTGTATGTAGACATCCCTTCAAATTAGTGGATTCAGCTATTTCAGCCACACCCGTTGCCGACAGGTGTATAAACTCAAGCACACCGCCATGTAAATCTCCATAGACAAACATTGGCAGTAGAATGGCCTTACTGAAGAGCTCAAATTACTTTCAACGTGGAACCGTCATAGCATGCCTCCTTTCCAACAAGTCAGTTTGTCAAATTTCTGCCCTGCTAGAGCTGCCCCGGTCAACTACAAGTGCTGTTATTGTGAAGTGGAAACGTCTAGGAGCAACAAGGGCTTAGCCGCAAAATTTTATGCCACAAGCTCACAGAATGGGACCACAGAGTGCTGAAGCGTGTAAAAATCTTTCCAGTGAAGGGAAATCTGACGTTCTAGACAATTGAGCCTTCCACTTTGTGGCTACAGTTTGGGGAAGGTCCTTTGTTTCAGCATGACAACGCCCCCATGCACAAAGCGAGGTCCGTACCGAACTGGTTGTCGAGATCGGTGTGGAAGAACTTGACTGGCTTGCACAGAGCCCTGACCTTAACCCCCTTGGGATGAATTGGAACGCAGTCAGCGAGCCAGGCCTAATCGCCCAACATCAGTGCCCGACCTCATTAATGCTCGTGGCTGAATGGAAGCAAGTCCCCGCAGCAAATGTTCCAACATCTACTGGAAAGCCTTTCCAGAAGAGTAGAGGCTGTTATAGCAGCAAAGGGGGGTGACCAACTCCATATTAATTCCCATGATTTGTAATGAGGTGTTCAACGAACAGGTGTCCACATTCGTTCGGTAATGTGGTGTACTTCCCCAGAGTCAGATGGACTAATGGATACCATTTGTATGTCTCTACATCCAGTATGAATTAAGTTAGAGGTGGTTTTGCGAGCCAGTGCTTACTAGCGTTAGCACAGCTGTTACCATAAACTTTCAGCCATTACGCTATACAGCAACTTCCTTCAAACTGCACACAGAAACATAAAAATTGTATCAATGAGTTCATCGGACTCTGGGGAAGTAGATAAAGGGCTTCATTGCCAAAATCCTGAAGTATCCCTTTAACTTACTGCTGCTGAGAGTTGTAATAGTAGAATGCACAAGGATCAATTTCGAAATTTGGTAGGGCATGGACAGTTTCCCTCTTGTTATGTCATTCACTGACAGATCTTAGATATTTTTTTACCTATCAGATATGTCCACTTGATCAACTACTGGCCATGTTAGCTAGATTAGTAAGTTAGCTGGTTGGCCTAACTAAATATTGTAGTTGTCATGGGCAGTTTACGTGCCCAGGGGCTTCGACCCCGAGATGATCCCCATTGACTCAGGTATAACAAACATAAGACATGGCAAAATGTGTAGAATTGCAGGGAATGTGCTTTAAAACTGCAAAATGTTCTCTCCATCAACAAAAGGGGTAGGAACGGTTTGAACAGTTCGGGTCGCATAGGTTTAGTTTGTTACTAAGCTGATAAACAACAATATCCATCCAGACCTTTGCCATCTAGGGGAAGTGTGACCAGACCTTTTGAAATAGTAGTTGATTAACCGTGGACTACACAGTACCACTCCTCATTAGCAGGAAGTTATGGGTTGTTGTTCTAGGTCTGATGGTCACGAAATTTCGTCAGCCAGTGATTGTCAAGCAAATAACTGTCGTTCTCACAGTAATTGACCGTTAATTAACAAACACATTTAGCATCTCCTGGCTTCCACACATGGCCTGGCCTACAAGCCACTGATGCTGACCTATGGAAAATCTACATTTGAAAAAGTCTAATAAATCCATTTGTTTTAGACCAGTCTAAACAAGCATGATAAGAAAATTTAGTCCATTTCAGAAGAACAGAATAGCATACTCTGAGTTGTCCTTATCGGACTATGCCAAATGGCTGTGGGCTACACAGTTCAGACAGGATTTGTTTAGAATTCCGTGGCATTATTTTATAGTAGGAAGAATACAATTTTAACAAAACTGAATAAAATAGGATGTTTTTGCCAAACGATTTGAGGTAGTGCACATGTGGCTATTCTGTGTTGAGTGGTTAAGAAATAGGTATTCTTATATGCTTAATTTAGAGTTATTAATGTAAATGTAATTGTTCTACAAATGTTGGGCTATATGTTTAGATTTTTAATACATTAAGGCTGCATGATTATTTGAAAAAAGGTGCTAGAAAGACATGAGCTCTGCTTTGTTTTTTTTTTTGCACAGGTTGTACACACTACATCAGTCTCTCACTCACAATTTGACAAGCACTTGATAATGCCTAGAATTTCACAGCGGCATCCCCTTTGTGTTGCCATAATGCACCCTAAGCGGCACCCCTTGTGTCCAGTGGCTGTTGTGCCCTTCTCCTAGAGTGCTGCGCACTCCATCACGCGATCGGGTCTTTCTCGCAGGTTACAAGTGAAGACAGACACATCGGGGAGGCAACTGCTCACGTCCTTATCCAATTCCAAGATGCATATTGAAGATATTGGAAAAACTGTCCACATTTACTTTTCGTCAGCCAACAAGATGAGTAGGCCTAACAAACATCTACTGTCCCCCATAGTACAAAGATTGACCTATTCTATTCTCTGCAAGAAATAAAGGGCATTATCGCTTTTATACAATGGGTTACCAACATGTTAAAATATTGATCAACATATTGATAAAAAATATATATTTTGATTAATTTATTCATACCATTTCATCCTTTCACAAGATATAGTCACAACACAAATCTAGGTTTGCTAGAGACGCGACCCAGTCGTTCGTTCTATATGTTCCATTGCCATACTGGCTGGCAACGTTCTTATCCCTTGCTTACTCGCTGGCCAACTACGACTAACTTACAGTCATGTCAAACAGTGCAGCAGTAGCTGCATTTGTTTAAGCTGCTTTCTAATGACATTTATTTGGATACATCCATAACAATGAGCTAATGAGACAACTTCGCCTGGCATGGAAAATGTGCTCACTCATTAGGACACTGTTCAGAGGAGCTAGCCAACAACACACCTAACAACTTCAAACTGAAGCTGGAAAGACTGCAAACTACCTGCGCCTTTTTTTAATTGACATTTGTGTGTGTGTGTGTGTGTGTGTGTGTGTGTGTGTATATACATATAATAAATTATGCCAGCGGATTCATGATTTCGACTGGCTGAGAAACGCTGCCTGCCTCCTTTTCACCCAGGCCCCTACACGTTCATTACATTACTATGGGACAGTTGGAGATCGAATTTGAATATTGAAACAATTTTTCAAATGTCGGAAAGACAGACCGTAAGGTTTATACAAATCTCCACTGTTAAACTAAATGTTAGTCTAAAAGAAATGTGAGATAATGTCGAGATGCTTTTTATAGCGCAGATCAATTTTATAATTTACCTTACTGGGCTGATGAGACAATGGATTGTGCAGTCAGATGGAACAGAGTAAATAGGCATTTAAATGTCATAGATTTAGCTGGTGGTAACTTGTAGAATAGACACCAGTTAGAATGCGCTTTTAAAACAATCAGCATTAGACCCACCCGTTGTATAAAATGTTGATAAACTATTCGACTATTTCTTCACATTATAAGTACATGGTAGGAGGCTATAAGCGTGAATATTCCATTAGCAGAAAACACCATTATCAAATGCAATTATGCACGTAATGCTTTTATTATAAATGTGCATGTTTATGGTGAAAATTATCTTCCCCAAAATTGAAACTCACATGCTGCTTATGTCTGCCAGTTATCCGCTTTACAAGGGTTGTAAGAGCCTAACTGTGCTTAATTTGAATCAGTTATTTGGCCACTTTAGTTGTGATACAAAACCTTATTGAAACATATAGGCCTATGAGCTAGGCTACCTTGTTTCTTATGCTAGGCATCATTCATAAGTGATACATAATTCACAAGTGACAGGCTAATATTGTCAGCCATCAGACTATTCTTGATTTAATCTCATCTTTACATATACTAAATCATTTTTTGTGAATTTTGTTTTGATTTAGAATGGACCATTATCATGCACCTGTATCGAAAAACAGGGGCAGCAGAAAACAATAAGTCATCTATGCACTTAAATAGTGAATGGAAGACACTTTTCCCCGTGGTTTATTTTCATGCCAGCCAGGTAAACTATACTCCTGTAAATATAAGCAATGTGTTTAATATTAGGAAAGTTGAAAAATAAATATAGTAGGCCTAACCTTTAGAAAGCGGATCCTCTTTTTAGTAGAGGCAATCACTGTTTTCTCACGCAATTGCATAGCCTATTGAAAGGTTGCGCAACATGAGCGCTCATGTGTGTTTGATTCGATATTCCATTGCATTTGCATGGATGTCAGAGTGATTAGAGGGACAACAGAGCGCTGAGTACCTAGAGCGCCGAGTACCAGGGAGTTAGCAAGTTTGGTAGGCTACTAATGACCATCAGCAGCATCAGAGGTTGGAGAAGCCTGATTACCGTGACTGAAGGGTCACGTGGAATTTGACTGCCGGGACACAGCAATCAATTGCACTTATCGGCCTAAGGCTGGCCAATCAGTTAGCTCAAATTACAGTGTCTGCAGCTTCCTCAAGCACACAGCAAAATTTATACTGTGAGATTTCTAAACTTTTAAAACTATGACCAGAGAGACCGTCAATGAATACAGCAAATAGCTGCTGTTTTTAATGAGTGAGTTCATCTTTTGTTTTTATTCAGCACTTTTTGAAGCCATAAAATGTGCTTCTTCCACTCGCACTGCAATGAATGAGTAGTTGAGTGTAGGCTTGCTTTGTTATTACTAGCGGAGGGATGGTGAGAGGCAGACCCTCTGCTGCTCTCTCCCCCCCATCCGCTGAACCTGACCATCAGATGCAGGCACCATCAGTCCAGTAAAAATCATTTTTATAATAATTATTTACATGTATGCTCACTCAAGTAATACAATGGAGCCATTACCGGTGTGATCATATACCTCATGTTTTGAAAGAATTAAAAAACTACCTTGCCGACATCATTGGCAGGGCATTTTAAGCATAGCCAACATGCAGTGATAATGTATTGGGCTTTTAGCCTACGGCACAAACCTCATCGCTACCGAACTGTTTTTAAGTGTAAACTAATCGGAACAGTGGATTTCAGCATACAGGTATTTGTATCAACATTTTAGCTTTTTAATAATAAACAATGTATTTGAAGGGTTATTCATTTCGAGAGCACAGCATGTGCTTCAAACATAGCTAGAATTCATATAGGCCCAATAAAGGCTTTTATCTAAATCAACGTACAAATCTGCTTTTCTGATGCTCCTGAATGTTATGTTGTGTGCCTAATTTTAAATTGGAAGCACCAGTGCTACCAATTATTTTTTGTTGTTGATGTTTTTGCCCTGGGTGTATGGTATTGTAAGGGAGGTTGTTGTGGCACCTGTAACTGCTTGTTGATGTTCTTCAGGTTGTGTCTTTGTAGGAAGTTCTGTTCCTGAGAACACTGCCTGTCCAACTGAGACAGGAGATTGCTGAGGAGAACTGTCGCCATGGACTCATGGTGTGCGGCCATTTCCCTGAAAAAGGCACATACACAGCTAAGAGAAAGTGTATCCAATTTTACCGTGTTTAATCCAAATGTGATTATGTAATAAGAACATGTAGAAGATACACTGAGTATTCAAAACATGACAAAACACCTGCTCTTTCCATGACATAGACTGACCAGGGGAATCCAGATGAAAGCTATAATCTCATATTAATGTCACTTGGGGGGGTATAAAAAGGTGATGTTTTGCACCAAATTTAGCTGACAGAATTATTTACAGCTGCAGTCTCCCCGGGTGAACATATAGACATGAAAACATTATGTACAAACACACGTTTTAAAAACAGAGATCAGGGACATTGCTGTGGGATCTGATAATATTTGTAAAGTGCCCATCAAAAAATAAATATTGCACACAGCTCAGTTAATGCACCCATTGAGATTAAGACACAGTATTCCAGTGTTGTAGTGTAGTATTTTGACACTCCAAACCAAATGCATACATGTGTGCAAACACACATTCACAGACACCAGTACAGATACACACTCACCAGTCCTGGCTTTCAATCCAGTCAGAAAGCACCTGCCGAATCCCCATAGGGAAGTTGTCATCATAAAGGTAATCCACCTGCTCCAGGTATTTGAACTCGAGCTGTTGAATTTGTTTCCATTGACTCATTCTGTGGTACAATGCCAACACAAAATAATATTAAAAACGCCAAATCAATTACACTTCAGAGAGGGTCATTGAAGGAGCAGTGCTTGTAAAATTAATCTTATTTTTGTCCAGATAAGTAATAGTTTATGATTGTGGTCTTTTTGAATAGTCTACCCATTATCAAAATGTGCTGCATAGTGTTTTATTTACGTATCAAATCAAACTTTATTTGCCACTTGCGCCGAATTCAACAAGTGTAGACTTGTTGAAATACTTACTTACAAGCCAGTTCAAGGAGAATAAAATATTTACCAAGTAGACTAAAATAAAAAGTAATAATAAAAAGTAACAAGAATAACAATAACGAGGCTATATACAGGGGGCACCGGTACAGGCCAGTTGAGGTAATCTGTACATGTAGATGGGGGCAAAGTTACTATATGCATAGGTAACAAACAAACAGCGTGTATCGGCAGTGTTACCGTCACTTCCGACTTCTTGTCGTTCCCATTTTTACAGCAGCATTAGCTTTTCTTACCTTTATTTCTGTAGCGGACCAGGATTTTTTTTTTTTTATGTATACTGTAGTCATTGACTATCAAAACATAATTGTTTGTGAGACGTCAAGGTTTGTGAAAGCCTACCTGTGTCTTTCGACTCGGTGCTCTCTATCACATAAATATCCACCGTACACAAGTCATGAGAATGTTTTTCAGTTGTTTCCTCTTGAAGCCTTCGTGAATTCCCGACCAGAGACTTATTTTACGTTAATCGTCACGTAACAGGCCTGCCTTGCAGGTTTTGTCATCTCCCTCCCACGCAACTTTGTCTCAGAGGATTTCGTATTATTCTGTACATAAACCCATTTCTTATGATGTGTTAGACAGGTGGATGGGTGGTTGTAAAACACAAATATCTAGCAACCCAAAGGTTGAGAGTTAAAATCTTACCAAGGACAACTTTAGCATTTTAGCGACTTTTCAACTACTTACTACTTTTTAGCTACTTTGCAACTACTTAGCTAACCCTAACCTGAACTATTTTTATAAAACCCTTCACCTAACATTAACCCTTAACACCTTTAACTCCTAAGTGTAACATTAATCATACCCAGTAGCCTAGCTAACGTTAGCGAGCTAACTAACTGAATGGAGTGTTTCTGGAAATGGGCGTGTGTGGATCATCAGCAATGCTTGTAACTATTAGCTTTACACAAATCATTATACATCGAGTTAAAAACAAAGGTGTCATTGTATGCTGATGATAATTGTTTTCTTTTAAATCCACAATTTGTATCCCTTTACAGCCTCATAGAGGATCAAGATACTTTTTCTAACCTCTCTGGATTACAACCAAATTATGATAAATGCCCTATATTACGTATTGGATCACTAAAAAAACACTACTTTTACATTACCGTGTAGTTTACCAATAAAATGGTCTGATGGTGATGTGGACATACTCAGTATACATATCCCAAAATAAATAAATTATCCCTCCAATACTATAATAGAAAGTTAGCAATAAGATATTGCTATCATGGATAGGAAAATACCTTTACGTCTTTTTGTGGAAAAATCACCCTGATTAACTCTTTAATCATAACCAATTTATATTTTTTCTTATGATCTTGCCTACACCTAGCGAAGTTACTTAAATTATACGAGGAAAAAATATTAAATTTTATTTGGAATGGCAAGCCAGCCAAAATTAAGCGTGCCTATTTATATAATGAATATGAATTCGGAGGGCCGAAATTCTTACATATTAAAGCATTAGACCTACCACTAAAGTCTTCAGTCATAAAAGCAGTTGTATTTGAATCCAAACTGGTTCTCTTGCAAATTCATAAGAATGTCTCATCCCATGTTCAAGAGTGGCCATTTTCCCTTTATTCAGATAACAACCTCGGACTTTCAGTTATTTGAAAAGGAAATCATCTCCCAAATATCGATATTTTTTAAAACAAGCCAGAGAAAATTGGTTGCAATTTCAATTTAATCCACCAGAAGAAAAAAATAACAAACAATACAACAAATATTGTGGTTAAACTCAAATATACTAATAGATGAAAAAAAGAAGGAAAACAAGGAAGAATGTTTGTAAATGATATCATAAATTGGACTGGTGGAGTTGTTACACATGCAGCTAACAAAAATATATGGAAGTGTCTGCTCTATGGAAACGTCTGCTCTAGCCAAAATACAACCAACTAATTGCAGCATTACTGCAGAAATGGAGGAGGGAAGTGGAAGGGGGAAAAAGTAGGGAACATGTCTGTCGGCCCTGCCTTAACGACCATAATTGGTTAAAGATAATTGTGATAAATAAAAAAGTATACCAGTTTCATTTAAGGACCAAAAATTGACAGCTGTTCCATATAGATTGCATAATAGTTTCAACATACCGATTCCACAGCACATGGTTTATGAACTGATATGCAAAACAACACCGGATTCAAAATGTATAATTTTTTAATGTCAATTATTATAAAAAATATATTGCAACCAATAGAGTGTTATATATATATGGGGGATACAACATTCCCAGCTCTGCAGATTTTGCTGTGAAGAGAAAGAATCATTAGATCATTTGTTTTGGTACTGTCCATATGTAGCTTGTTTTTGGTCACAGGTCCAGGAATGGCTGAAGAATTGCAACCTCTACCTGGAGCACACTGTGCAGACAGCACTACTGAGCGATCTGAAAAGTCATAGTCAATCGATCAATAATATAATATTACTTTTAAGAAAATGTGGTATTTTTAATTTACAATCTGTAGAAATTATGACAATAGAAAGGTTCAGAACTTTGGTGAAACATCACAGCACAGTTGAAATATATGGCAAATATAAATCCAATATGGATGGTGTTAAGATACATATGCGAGGGGTTGAATGGAGCTGAAGGTTGGGAATAATAACTAATAACAACAAGATAACTCATGTAAAACATACAGTGTACGTAAAACGTACAGGTTCAGAACTTTTGTGAAAGAAAGAGATGGGAGAGGTTTTTATTATTTATCCGTTATTTTACCAGGTGAGTTGACTGAGAACACGTTCTCATTTGCAGCAACGACCTGGGGAATAGTTACAGGGGAGAGGAGGGGGATGAATGAGCCAATTGTAAAGGTTGAGGTTAGAGGAAGGACAGGAGTAAAAACAAACCAAATATAACTATTATAAAATAGACTGTGCATGTAAAATGTACAGTACCAGTCAAAAGTTTGGACACACCTACTCATTCAAGGGTTTTTCTATTTAAAAAAAAACATTTTCTACATTGTAGAATAATAGTTCAGACATCAAAACGATGAAATAACACATATGGAATCATGTAGAAACCAAAAAAGTGTATTATATTTGAGATTCTTCAAAGTAGCCACCCTTCGCCTTGAAGACAGCTTTGCGCACTGTCGTGTCTTTGGCTATGCCGGATTAATTGATAAGACATGCTATTCTATAAAATAATTTCTCTGTAATTAATATCACCTGATTGAGCTAATCATGTAAATGTAATTAACTAGAGAGTCGGGCACCAAGAAATAATATTTATAGAGCTGTTATCTTTCGAATAAACTCTTAAAGAACTAGTAATATTTTACAACAATAGCAGTCAACATTAATCTCCATTTTACTTCAGTCTCATAATCTAAAAGTTGTAAATTATTTTATCTGCAAGAACCCTGGCAAACAATTTGAATCAGCAATACAAAATTGGGTTTAATTATTTATTTACTAAATACCTAACTAATCACACAGAATTCACATACACACAATTAATCATAACTTGATTACAAATTACGTCATAAAGGAAAACATCCCTAGAGGGCGGAACAGATATGACGGCTTGTTACACAAAGGAAAAGGGGCTGGGTTGAGTGAAAGAGCGGGAAGACAGGAACAAAGGCAAAGCTGTGCTATCGTAAATACAGTATCTTATGCATTCTAAATTACCGGCCATTTGGAAAAGGAAAATGCAATGAATATTTACTCTGAGCTGCGCTTCAGTAGGTTGGTGGTAGATGGAAGGCCAAGTGTTGCCAAACCGAGTCCTATGTCCTTTGAAGAATGTCTCTGGTTGTCAATTGAATACGTTGTAATAACGTCGTTGTGTGATAGACGGGATACTCTGTCTGTTCCTTCCTAACCTGCGTTTGCAGCTGTGGTCGCTAACTCAACAGCTAGGAGGTATCACTTCTGTAGTGAATAAGAGTTCAAAGTTCATACCATTCGCAACCAAAGCTCATGCTGATGTTGGCTTCATTCTGAACCATTCTGACATAGGACCGTCGCCCTTATATCCTCGGAACAGGAAGTTCTGTTGTCGTCAAGGCTTTATATAGGAAGGGAGAAGAGGGCATGTTTGAACAGTTTTATAGCCCTTGTCCCATCACAGGGTAGGGCCACTGATTGAGCAGCACTATCTTATGAAAACCCAAATGTCACATTTTAGAAGCTAAAATCATATTTCATCCCATCACAAATAATTTCATATTCAAACATTTAAAATGAACAACAATTCTATGTGAATCTGATAACTCTGATGTGTAGACTTTCCACTGTAGAGTTTGTCATCTTATCATTGATGAGAATGTCTCAGATGACAACCGAACTGACATCATATTCATTAAGTACAACCGCATATATTCTCCTGTTCCATGTCCGTTGCCATTAAATGTTCACTCCCTGTACCTGCTTCTTGTCTCTACCAGCGTTGATTCTTACACAACTATCATAACACGCCTACTGTACCAAAAACAGTCAAATGTAACTATAATAATTTTTAAGGTGGAGATGTTTACATTTTCCCTTGACAATGATTTTATGTTTTAAAGTTAATTTCCTGTCATTCTACACATTTTGCCATGGGGTGTATAGAAAATGTTGCAGTTTTCAAGTAAGTTATCTACAATTCCATACATTTTACCATGGGGTGGAGAGAATCATTTGCACGGGGTGGAGATCATTTGTTGCAGTTTTAAAGCAAACTACCAGAACTTCTAGGTCTCAAGGGACCCTACTTTGAGCCAATGACACGTCTTTTGAACATCAACATTCTAACAGTCCAATAAATCAATTCCATATATGCTATTGGACAAATAATCCCTTGATTGTGTTTATGAAGGTCTTAGGTAACAGAATACGATTATTATTATTTTAAAAACATAACAGAGTTTTTATTATGTAATGTAGGCTACATGTAAACCCCCTCCCACAAAAAAAAAACAGAATTTCAAGTGTTAAATACATTTTATTCATGGAGTGCCATTGTACAACTATGAAACAAAAAGTATGAGCGTTGAAACACAGTAACAGCTTCTTTTTACAAACAAATAAAAATACCATAAATCGCCAAGATGCAGGGACAGCTAGACATGGTCCCATGAATCAAACCTTCCTTCATGACGTTGCACACAACATGCTCCACCAACTGTGCAACAGACACACAACACAGTTTACTGATAATTACAAATTGTAAAGCAAAGTAAATTAATAATGTATCCTTCATGATGACAGATACCTCTGTTGAAGAGACACATCCAAGAACATCACTGAAAACCAAAGTAATCTAATGAACTACACGACTGTTACTACTGGTACATCATGAAAAACACTCAAAATGATAAATTACTGCAATGACATTTATTTACATTTTGAAATAATCAGTGCCTAGTGAAAGTCTATTGGCTCAACACTCGGGGCGTCAGGTAGCCTAGTGGTTAGAGTGTTGGTCCAGTAACCAAAAGGTTGCTAGATTGAATCCCCGAGTTAACAAGGTAAAAATCTGTCATTCTACCCCTGAACAAGGCTGTTCCACTGTTCCTAGATCGTCATTGTAAAAAAAAATGATAATAATCTTAACTGACTTGCCTCGTTAAATAAAAAAACTAATTCACAGTGGAACAATGATTAATTTTCAAGCAACAACAACGAAGAAAGCAAAGTCATGTTAATCTTACGCAAAACAGCATCTGCTGTCTCAACACTTGTGCAGTATTTGCAATTATTTTTGAGCAAAGTCCCGCCCAAGGATCTCCACCAAGTTTGGGGGAGATGACGAGTTCTTGTCGTATGGTTGACCAACTGTACCACACCACAATGGGATCTCTTTGAAGTTGTGACGGCAGCTCATGGCGACGTTCTCTCCCTCCAGTGTGAATTGAAGTCTGTTGGTGGGCACACCAGCAAGCACATGTATAATTACTCATGATTTATTTAATGTTATTACACATTTTCTTGTTCCACTATGAAACAAATATGTTTTGTAATTACACGTGCTGAAAGTCATCTGTGAATTACCATGTTAATAATGCCAAACATGTAACTACACAAGGCCACATAGTCCCAGGGTTAATATGATGTTCATATGTGGATCTTAATAAACTGCAACCTGGTAACAACCCTTGCAACAAGGCACACATTGCCATTAGCCACAAGTCTATTGACGCACCAGTGTGCCAATCTACTGTAAGTAACATAATTAAAAAATCCCCATCAAAATCTTAAATTTAAGATAAAAAATACCTATTTTTTTGCTGAGCTACTTCTTAATCCTCCCTATACGCCTATGGCGGCCTTCCACATCGAAAATCGGTCCGAACCGTAGAAACGAATGTGACTGTGGAAAGGGGAGATTCGCAAGAACATGATGGTGTTCTCTGTTTTGCTCTATGACCCCACAAGTGTCAGGACTTGTCTGGTAACCGGTATCCGTTTAAAACATGTATGGGTGTATGGAGGTAGTTGTGCCCACCCAAAGTAAAAGGGTTAAATACAGTGCATTCGAAAAGTATTCAGACCTCGACTTTTTCCACATTTTGTTGCGTTACTGCCTTATTCCAAAATGGATCAAATAATTTCCCCCCTCATAAATCTACATACAATACCCCATAATAACAATGTGAAAACAGGTTTGTATACATTTTTGCAAAAAATATATATTTTAAAATCCTATTTACATAAGTATTCAGACCCTTTGCTATGAGACTCAAAATTGAGCTCAGCTGCATCCTGTTTCTATTGATCATCCTTGAGATGTTTCTACAACTTGATTGGAGTCCACCTGTGGTAAATTCAATTGATTGGACATGTTTTAGAAAGGCACACACCTGTCTATATGAGGTCCCACAGTTGACAGTGCATGTCAGAGCAAAACCCAAACCATGAGGTTGAATGAATTCTCCAAGACATGATTGAGTCGAGTCACAGATCTGGGGAAGGGTAGCAAAAAATGTCTGCAGCATTAAAGGAACCCAAGCACAGTGGCCTCCATCATTCTTAAATGGAAGACCTTTGGAACCACTAAGACACTTTCTAGAGCTTGCTGCCCAGCCAAACTGAGCAATGGGGGAGGTGACCAAGAACCCGATGGTTACTCTGACAGAGCTCCAGAGTACCTCAGTGGAGATGTGAGAACCTTTGAGAAGGACAACCAACTTTGTAGCACTCCACCAATCAGGCCTTTATGGTAGAGTGGCCAGACGGAAGCCACTCCTCAGTAAAAGGCACATGACAGCCCGCTTGGAGTTTGCATAAGGGCATCTAAAGGACTATCAGATTCTCGGGTCTGATTAAACAAAGATTGAACTCTTTGGCCTGAATGCCAAGTGTCACTCCTGGAGGAAACCTGGCACCATTCCTACGGGGAAACATGGTGATGGCAGCATCATGCTGTGGGAATGTTTTTCAGCGGCAGGGACTTAGAGACCAATCAGGATCGTAGGAAAGATGAACAGAGCAAAGTACAGAGAGATCCTTGATGAAAATCTGCTCCATAGCACTCAGGACCTTAGACTGGGGCAACGGTTCACATTCCAACAGGACAACAACCCTAAGAACACAGACAAGACAATGCATTTGTGGCTTCGGGACAAGTCTCTGAATGTCCTTGAGTAGCCCACCCAGAGCCCGTACTTGAACCTGATCGAACATCTCAGGAGAGACTTGAAAATAGCTGGGCAGCGACGCTTCCCAACCTGACATAGCTTGAGAGGATCTTCAGAGAAGAATGGGAGAAACTCTTCAAATACTGGTGTGCCAAGCTTGTAGCGTCAGACCCAAGGAGACTCGAGGCTATAATCGCTGCCAAAGGTGCTTCAACAAAGTATTGAGTAAAGGGTCTGAATATTTATGTAAATATAATATTGTAAAAAGAAAGCGGGATTGGAAATTATGCAGACAATTACATTGACAGGAAGCCACAATCTACCTGCAATATTAACACTGATCTACCCCCTAAAAAAATATTAATAATAAATATTGGTAAATCAATTACAATTTGAAAAGTAATCTACTGTATTTATTGAGTTTCGAGATCTGCTATTCAATCCTACCATTAAGGTAGTTTATTCAACTGATATCTCATTTTCTGCTCACAAACCTTTTCACCACTAACTAGCTATTGTCCCTCTGTAACCTAATAGTATCACATTTTGATGCGTCTGTTTCGAGAGTCACAACAACACTTTGTTTTCTCTGAGGATTTATTTGACTGGTTCCCAATTGTTCATAGAAAAACACAAGACGGGAAACATTTCAGACTCATTCTGAGAAAATGACATTGGCATTTAGGAAAATAACTAAGCAAACGTTGTAGGGTGCACCCATTGTGTAATGACAGCTGTCTTTCCACTAGATGGCCCTTGTACCAAGTAAAAACATTTATTGTGAAGTTGTGAATTTGAGCTCTGACACTTGATGCAATCATCCCTGTCCTCCCATAAATACATTCATATCGATTTTCAACTACGTAGTGAAAGATTACATACATTTTTTTTGAATGTGCGCAGACTAGCTTATTCTGAATCTACCCTCGCCCAACAGGAGATGGAAACAGATGCGATTTGATAGTAGCCTTTGTATTGTACACAGTTTGTGAGAAAAGAAAGGGGAAATGATTCAGTAAAATAATCGAGAATTTGATCAATTATCAGATCCACCTGTGTATTAGATGTCAATTCCTGAAGTAGAAAGTAGTTGTTTTACATTGCATAGACAAAGAATTATGTGAGACCAAACAATTGTTCTGTTGTTGGAAAAGTAGCAACATGGCAAAGCACAATATGTTCTACCCAATTCAGGAAGTGGTTTGCCCAGCAGACTGTTTCACGTGCTATCATCAGTAAACGTTTCACAGTGAAATCCCTCAACAGTGTCTTCTCTAGTATTCTCACTTAGAATATTAGATGAGTGGACTTCAGTACAACTCTGCTGTCCCTCACATAGTGGACCTCCGTAAATGCCTGGATATGATGTGCATTGTATTTGTCATTGAACAAGAGAGCAAGAGAGAAAATTCAATCCGTTACTCAGTGTCAAGACATATATTGCTCATCAATTTGATGTATTTGCCTCCCAAGGCCTCTCATAAACATATTTGAATGAAAGTCCCTTTTTGTTCTGACAAATTAGCCTTTGGGTACTTGGTCACAACATTACAAGCCATCTTTTGTTTCTTATAGGCAGCAGCTACCCTATGATCCATGCACAGATACACATGGGAATACTCTGTCACCGGAGTGCAGAGCGCCTGTCATGGCTGCAGGGCATAACAGGAGCTCTATCTTGGAGTTGGTACAATTCCTATCTTGATTTATAGCGAAAAGAGGCCAGTAAAAACAAGGGGAGAGGTCCAAGTAGTCATCACAAGGAAACAGGAGAAAGCATGGAGTACCATGGCCAAACAGAGTGGCAGGAGGGATGAGTGTAGGAGAGAGCATGGAGTACCGTGGCCAAACAGAGTGGCAGGAGGGATGAGTGTAGGAGAGAGCATGGAGTACCGTGGCCAAACAGAGTGGCAGGAGGGATGAGTGTAGGAGAGAGCATGGAGTACCGTGGCCAAACAGAGTGGCAGGAGGGATGAGCGTAGGAGAGAGCATGGAGTACCGTGGCCAAACAGAGTGGCAGGAGGGATGAGTGTAGGAGAGAGCATGGAGTACCGTGGCCAAACAGAGTGGCAGGAGGGATGAGCGTAGGAGAGAGCATGGAGTACCGTGGCCAAACAGAGTGGCAGGAGGGATGAGCGTAGGAGAGAGCATGGAGTACCGTGGCCAAACAGAGTGGCAGGAGGGATGAGTGTAGGAGAGAGCATGGAGTACCGTGGCCAAACAGAGTGGCAGGAGGGATGAGCGTAGGAGAGAGCATGGAGTACCGTGGCCAAACAGAGTGGCAGGAGGGATGAGCGTAGGAGAGAGCATGGAGTACCGTGGCCAAACAGAGTGGCAGGAGGGATGAGCGTAGGAGAGAGCATGGAGTACCGTGGCCAAACAGAGTGGCAGGAGGGATGAGCGTAGGAGAGAGCATGGAGTACCGTGGCCAAACAGAGTGGCAGGAGGGATGAGCGTAGGAGAGAGCATGGAGTACCGTGGCCAAACAGAGTGGCAGGAGGGATGAGCGTAGGAGAGAGCATGAAGGAGCTGTGTGATGTGGCAGCTTTCATTCACCCATGGGCGAGTTTACTCTTTACTGTAAATGCTATTTTGACCCTCTCCCCCCATATTCTCCCTCTCCCCTCTATCAGGGTTTGAGCTCCTCTCATTCTGGAGTTTACAAAGTAGCACACAAATCTCCAGTAACGTGACCCAATAAGGCTTCTGATATGTACTTTCAGTTTCAGACGTTCAAAGAAATAGAAAATGGTGATCAAGACAATACAAAATCGTATCCGGTGTAAAAACATGAAACTATGACAGCGCCTGGACTCTTGAGAGTGGGACTCTTAACATGAAGCACAATCATTTGTCAAAAAGACATGCATAATGGTAGCTACACTAGCACGCAAACATTTAATCAGAGAGGTGAAGTGATCTAATATTACATATCTTAAACGAATAGGTTGGGAAAAGTATGGAAATACTAAATCCGTATATAAATAAATAACTAAATGGTACGGATTTTCTGAGCACCATCTGGTGGCTTTTCTCTTTATGGCCTAAAACGTCATTCACATCGGATACAATGGAGAACACGGGCAACTTGTGCTGCAACAGTCAGTCCCTCCAAGTAATCTACATGAAAAAAACTGATGTGAATAGGAAAGCACTCAATGCACAGACAGGATTATCTTTTACAACAGAGGCGTAGGCGTAATAAAATACCGGTTTTCCCTAACAGCTTTTCATTTAGTTGTCTCTGTGTTGTTGATGCTTCTGTTTAGAAAGCGAGAAGTATGTGGATGCATACACAAACAACAAAAACAGGACAGGGCACACACAATGACGCAATAGACAGTTTGTTTAACAACTGGTATTGCACATGTGCCTTGTGTGTTTGTGTGACTAGGAGCAGGTAGGGGTATACTCTAACAGGCAGAGTCATTTTATAACTGAAGTCAAAACAACCAGGTCTGACCCTGATCTGTCTTTGTTAACCAATCACATGCATTAGAGAGCGACAAGGGGTCGCTGGGGCAGAGATGTATGGTCACTGTGTCATATGTCCAACCCTAGAGTGACCCACAGGCTCACAACCTTATATGCTAGGTAATAAATTCATCTTAAATTAGAATGTATAGTGACAGCAGATTGCTTCAGCTGAAACCAGATAATTATCCTCAAAGAATAAAACTCAAAAACAGCAATGAACCTTTTAAAACACTGTGTTTCTCTGAAATCACAGTTTAAAAGAAATGCCAAGTCAACAACACTAGAAATGAAGCGCCTGATCAAATACCTTTTAAATAAAAATGTTGTTGGTTCCACTTCTAAGTGAAAGATTTAGTTGGTTTTTGACTTATGCTCTCTTACATTTTTTTTCAATCGCTTTGGTGCAATTTTCACAAGTATCGAGAACATTTTCTCGCAACGCTTAATACAAAATTCAAAAGAGATCATCAAAAAGGCAGTTGTTTCAAAACTCTAAGCACATTTTCAAATAACTAAGTACCACACACAAAACCATGCTTTACTAAAATTGCATTGGCCATTACAGTACTGTAATAGCGTAATATATGTCATTTACGTAGCAGGCGTTTTTATCCTAACTGACAACATTGAGTCCACACATATCTGTATGTGACCCCATTGGGAATCAAACCCATCACCCTGGTGCTGCTAGTGCCACGCTCTTAGTAACTGAGCCACACATGACCCCTATAATATATAATTACAACGCAATACTGTAAAATACGATACATGATTACAATACGGGTGGAAGGTGGATGATCGCCATCCCCATGAGCGTGCCACCCTCCTTCAGGCTTGGATTCACCATGCCGAAAAGTTTTTCTCCAGCTGCATGACATATGAGGACATTTACTGCTACGTCAATGAGAACCTATGGCCAAATGCTCAACAAGGCTTGATGCAAACTAGTGCCTGCTAAACATTATGTTTCATTTGATTACAGTTTTATCTATGTTGTAAATATTCCTGAACATTTACATCATTTACATTTAAGTCATTTAGCAGACGCTCTTATCCAGAGCGACTTACAAATTGGTGCATTCACCTTATGACATCCAGTGGAACAGCCACTTTACAATAGTGCATCTAAATCTTTTAGGGGGGGGGGGTGAGAAGGATTACTTATCCTATCCTAGGTATTCCTTAAAGAGGTGGGGTTTCAGGTGTCTCCGGAAGGTGGTGATTGACTCCGCTGTCCTGGCGTCGTGAGGGAGTTTGTTCCACCATTGGGGGGCCAGAGCAGCGAACAGTTTTGACTGGGCTGAGCGGGAACTGTACTTCCTCAGTGGTAGGGAGGCGAGCAGGCCAGAGGTGGATGAACGCAGTGCCCTTGTTTGGGTGTAGGGCCTGATCAGAGCCTGGAGGTACTAAGGTGCCGTTCCCCTCACAGCTCCGTAGGCAAGCACCATGGTCTTGTAGCGGATGCGAGCTTCAACTGGAAGCCAGTGGAGAGAGCGGAGGAGCGGGGTGACGTGAGAGAACTTGGGAAGGTTGAACACCAGACGGGCTGCGGCGTTCTGGATGAGTTGTAGGGGTTTAATGGCACAGGCAGGGAGCCCAGCCAACAGCGAGTTGCAGTAATCCAGATGGGAGATGACAAGTGCCTGGATTAGGACCTGCGCCGCTTCCTGTGTGAGGCAGGGTCGTACTCTGCGGATGTTGTAGAGCATGAACCTACAGGAACGGGCCACCGCCTTGATGTTAGTTGAGAACGACAGGGTGTTGTCCAGGATCACGCCAAGGTTCTTAGCGCTCTGGGAGGAGGACACAATGGAGTTGTCAACCGTGATGGCGAGATCATGGAACGGGCAGTCCTTCCCCGGGAGGAAGAGCAGCTCCGTCTTGCCGAGGTTCAGCTTGAGGTGGTGATCCGTCATCCACACTGATATGTCTGCCAGACATGCAGAGATGCGATTCGCCACCTGGTCATCAGAAGGGGGAAAGGAGAAGATTAATTGTGTGTCATCTGCATAGCAATGATAGGAGAGACCATGTGAGGTTATGACAGAGCCAAGTGACTTGGTGTATAGCGAGAATAGGAGAGGGCCTAGAACAGAGCCCTGGGGACACCAGTGGTGAGAGCGCATGGTGAGGAGACAGATTCTCGCCACGCCACCTGGTAGGAGTGACCTGTCAGGTAGGACGCAATCCAAGCGTGGGCCGCGTCGGAGATGCCCAACTCGGAGAGGGTGGAGAGGAGGATCTGATGGTTCACAGTATCGAAGGCAGCCGATAGGTCTAGAAGGATGAGAGCAGAGGAGAGAGAGTTAGCTTTAGCAGTGCGGAGCGCCTCCGTGATACAGAGAAGAGCAGTCTCAGTTGAATGACTAGTCTTGAAACCTGACTGATTTGGATCAAGAAGGTCATTCTGAGAGAGATAGCGGAGAGCTGGCCAAGGACGGCACGTTCAAGAGTTTTGGAGAGAAAAGAAAGAAGGGATACTGGTCTGTAGTTGTTGACATCGGAGGGATCGAGTGTAGGTTTTTTCAGAAGGGGTGCAACTCTCACTCTCTTGAAGACGGAAGGGACGTAGCCAGCGGTCAGGGATGAGTTGATGAGCGAGGTGAGGTAAGGGAGAAGGTCTCCGGAAATGGTCTGGAGAAGAGAGGAGGGGATAGGGTCAAGCGGGCAGGTTGTTGGGCGGCCGGCCGTCACAAGACGCGAGATTTCATCTGGAGAGAGAGGGGAGAAAGAGGTCAGAGCACAGGGTAGGGCAGTGTGAGCAGAACCAGCGGTGTCGTTTGACTTAGCAAACGAGGATCGGATGTCGTCGACCTTCTTTTCAAAATGGTTGACGAAGTCATCTGCAGAGAGGGAGGAGGGGGGGGGGGATTCAGGAGGGAGGAGAAGGTGGCAAAGAGCTTCCTAGGGTTAGAGGCAGATGAACAATACATATATTTTTTGCATCAATGATTGTGAAAGATCACACCTTTGATCACACGGGATAGAAATGATGGAAATTTGATTTAAACAAATGTATGGGTCAATTTTGATGTGTAGTGCAAGTGTATTGCCTAATGTGAAAACAGTGTAATGTACTGTCATTTACAGTGCTGTAGCCTATTACATTCCAAGGGCAAATTTTTAAACATGTATCTAGCATTTTCTTTGTTTATTGAATTAACTTGTTGTTAAAACAACTCCATTGAGAAGATATCATTATGTTATGGTGACGAAATCAATGTTCTCATGATATTTCACAGGAAACTTTTTTTGAATATAAGACTTGCTGCTTTACAAGTGTTACTGTTACCAGTTACCAAATTCACAACATACCAATAACAATTGAAAACCAACCTGTAAACCCACCCCAGTTCTTGTTCTACCAACACTTGTATTTTAAACGATGACAGTTATGTCAACCGCAATGGTCCTACTGTCAAGACCTAGTAGGCATACACAACTTTAATCTGATTAATCTAAACCACCTCTTGAATTATTATCTATTTTCCTGAGGCGTTACATATCACTAATTCAAAACCAGAGGTCTGACGGTATGTCTTTTTCTTTCTTTTTTAACAAAATAGAGGGCAAAATAATCTGTAAATGATTGATGTGCTTAATAAAAAAAAGTTGACTGTTTTTTACTAGCCCAAGCTTTCAATCTTCTCAGGGTGTGGATGGATGAAACTAGGGTAATAGTGTTGAAGAGCATCTACTCGGTAGATACTTAACACTTGCAACTCTTTTATGTACTTGATTTGCGGATCACTTCAAGTACTTATGAGGGCTAGGGTTAGGCACCTGTGAGCGCGTGTTAGATGCTCTAATGACTTGACACGCAGTGAGTAAACAAAGAATCTCTGAAAGGGTCAGCCAGGGTCAACTTTCCCTAACCGTCACAGAGCCATTTGTCACCAGACAAGTCCAAAACAAACGCTTGAACGGTGTGTATTTTCTGAGTGTCTAATTTCTGTAGTCCCTCGAATGTGTGTCTACTGAGCATTCCTTATAATAAAAGAATTTCAGTCGAACAAAGACGCGTAACACTCCCTAATCGTCTGGTAGCAACATAAGCCTCGGAGGTGCCCCCTTTTCTGCCCAAGGAACAGCTAATGGTGTAAAGCCTCTCAGTAGGAGGGTCGCCACAGAGCTAAGTATGGCCCTGCTCCAGATGTGCCGTCCTGCATTGTCCAGAGCCATAAAGCACCCTGACGTTGCCATTATGCCTCTGGCCTTTGTGTCTTTGGCCTGTTGAGCTAAGCACTGGCCATTGAGGCACATTTCACCCCCCGAACATGCACAATGACCAAATCAGAGGAATGAACTAATGAGGGGGACTTCAGTTGCGTTAAATATTTATCCAGTGTCTCTGTCTATAAGGCTTAATGCTGTCAATACTTCGATTGTTGGGTTTACTGGTAGTTTGTTTATGGGAAGTGAAACTCACCACTAACCCTTGATAAGTTATGACCTTTTTACAAACTACTGATGTTAGCCTGATAAGACAGATCCTTCATTTCCAAATGGGCTCTAATTTTTTGAGAACTTGGGAGTGTAAGTTTCTATCTGACATTTTTGCATAAGTCACGTATTATTTATCTTGAGATGGTTCATGTCTGTGAAGCTAGATTTTTCAAATAGTAAGTTAATAAGGGGAAAAAATGAAATACTAGAACGTTTTAACTGCATAATTCCATCTGCGAACTTGGCTCTAAGTACGACCATTTAGCTTTTACATTTCGAATTTTAGTTCTAAGAAAATATATGTAAAAACATTATTTGATTAAATATAGAATTTGGCCTTTACTGCTATAGCCCAGAAAAACGCATTGAATCACAGCACATTCATAAATAGCTAAAAAAGACAGTCAAATAATGTATTTTCTTGTATACATACACTACATGACCAGAAGTATGTGGACACTGCTCGTCTACATCTCAGTTGTTAGTTGGTCCCCTCTTTTCTGCCATAACAACCTCCACTCTTCTGGGAAAGCTCTCCACTTGATGTTGGAACATTGCTGCAGGGATTTGCTTCCATTCAGCCACAAGAGTATTAGTGAGGTCAGGCAATGATGTTGGGCGATTAGGCCTGGCTCGCAGTCAGCCTCCCAATTCATCCCAAAGGCATTTGATGGGGGTTGAGGTCAGGGCTCTGTGCAGGTCAGTCAAATTCTTCCACACCGACACAGAGGCCACCATCGTGTTCGTGAGTGTCTCCCCTTTCCATAGAGTGGTCAAACCGTTCGGGCACTACAGACGTTTTCATGAGAAGACTCATTTTCAGGAAGTCTCATGGTCTGACCAACACCACCCTAGCTCTGCCACCTTTCACCGCAGGTGAGGAAGTGTGACGTCGGCAGATGCTGTGGATTGAGACACATCCAGTGCAAACAAACAGATATCTTTAGCTTCATGTATTTGACGATGTGTTCTGGCTCTATCTTGCTAAACTAATGTTTTTAAATAGTGTTTAAACTGGTTTTCAAATGTATTGGGATGTTGATGCCTGCACTTTAGATACCTCTAAAGTGAGGAAAGAAGAATTCACTGAAAAACAGTTCTGAGATCTGGGATGTGAAAACTTTGAAGCTCATTTTCTCAGACTCTGCTTTGCACAGATATAACCTTATAGTCCCGAGGTTACAAATGAATGATGTGTCAAGAGGAACAGTGTTTTGACCGTTTGACACAGTCCGGCGTCAGCTCGGCAGTGTGCATGCAGCAGACACAGAAACAAGAGCACTCACTTCATCTTTCTTGTTCTTCTAGTTCTCACGCAAACCGAGATCAGGGAAGTGGAGACTGGTGTAGGCAGATGAGTCTGTGAGATAGTGACTCAATCTGTGAGGTCCGTTGATTTCACAGCAGCCCCCTCGGCTCTCAGCGTCTGGCTCATCTATCAGAGGACACACCTCATTCAGCAGACAGACAGAAGAGGGAAGTAAAGACAGAGTTGTCGTGTGATGATGAAGCAGACAGACAACAACAACAAGCTGGACAGGTTCAGTTAGAGTTCACACTTTCTGGCAATGGCACACCACTGTCGTCAACGTAACAGGTGTTGACTGTTTGGTAGGAGTTATGTAAAGAGAATACCGTAAAAGAGAAAAGCTGCATGTCTGCACCCATCTTGAGGCATAACTCACTGTGGGTTCGTCTGCTTGTTTGAGCATAAAAGGGTTGTGAATGTGTTTCTGCTCCCACACAACTGCATGTTGAAATAAAACACCTATTTGCTCCTCTGGCCTTTGTATCTTTGGCCCGTTGAATATCAAACTTTGTGTTTGGATAGAATTATTTATTACCACACTGATCCAATGTTAAACAACTAGAATAGTATTTTGTAGCAGTAGAAATGCGTAGAGGGAAATAGTTGTCTAAGACAACATTAGGCTATTAAACTGAATACAAAATTGATTCCTTTTATGATGTGAATTATTGTAGTCAACTTTCTCAGTTACAAAGGGAATATGCTATCACAATGCCTTTGGAGAAAATAGCCTGAGAAAAAACATGATTTACGAAACAACCTTTATTTTGCCTACCATGAAAATTTGCCTGTCGGCACTAAAAGTACTAGATATAATGAATCATGTCTAAGAGAATAGCTTGGAAATGAGAGACGGTTGTCTTGAGGGAGAGACAAAAGTGGTGAGTCTGTAGTTGAGTAACTATTTTTGTAGTTCTGTCAGGGAACATAGACTCTGTTAGATGAGTAAGACTAATGTACAGACTGAGCTAAAGGTCACAGAAGAGGACAATAGCAACAGTGTTGTTTGAAATACACGATATATACACACACAAAAGTATGTGAACACCACTTGAAATTAGTGGATTTGGCTATGTCAGTCACACCCGTTGCTGACAGGTAAATAAAATCGAGCACACTGCCATGCAATCTCCATAGACAAACATTGGCAGTAAAATGGCCTTACTGAAGAGCTCAGTGACATTCAACGTAGCACCGTCATAGGATGGCACCTTTCCAACAAGTCAGTTCATCAAATGTCTTCCCTCCTAGACCTATCCCAGTCAACTATAAATGCTGTTATTGTGAAGTGGAAATGTCTAGGAGCAACAACGTCTCAGCCACGAAGTGGTAGGCCACACAAGCTCAAAGAATGGTACTGTTGAGTGCTGAAGTGCATAAAAATCCTCTGTCCTCGGTTGCAACACTCACTACCGAGTTCCAAACTGCCTCTGGAAGCAACGTCAGCACAATGACTATACGTCGGGAGATTTATGAAATGGGTTTCCATGGCTGAGCAGCCTCATACAAGCCTAAGATCACCATGCACAATGCCAAGCATCGGCTGGAGTGGTGTAAAGCTCACCGCCATTGGACTCTGGAGCAGTGGAAACGCGTTCTCTGGAGTGAGGAATTACGCTTCACCAGCTGGCAGTCCAATGGACGAATCTGGGTTTGGCGGATGCCAGGGTAACGCTACCTGCCCGAAAGAATAGTGCCAACTGTAAAGTTTGGTGGATGGGGAATAATGGTCTGGGGCTGTTTTTCATGGTTCCATGTTGCTTAGTTCCAGTGAAGGGAAATCTTAACGCAACAGTATACAATGACATTCTAGATGATTCTGTGCTTCCAACTTTGTGGCAACAGTTTGGGGAAGGCCCTTTCCAGTTTCAGCATGACAATACCCCCATGCCTAAAAGCACGGTCTATAAAGAAATGGTTTGTTGAGATCGCTGTAGAAGAACTTGATTGGCCTGCACAGAGCCCTGAACTCAACCCCATCTAACACTTTTTAAAATTAATTGGAACGCCGACTGCGAGCCAGGCCTAATCCCCCAACATCAGTGCCCAACCTCACTAATGGTCTTGTGGCTGAATGGAAGCAAGTGCCTGCAGCAATGTTACAACATCTAGTGGAAAGCCTTCCCAGAAGAGTGGAGGCAAGTCCATATTAATGCCCATGATGTTGGAATGAGATGCTCGATGAGCAGGTGTCCACATACTTTTAGTTGTGTAGTGTACATTAAAGATCCCCCAGGGATCATAATGTCACTCGTTTCATAATGTCTAAGGACTATGACTCCTGATATGCACTGAGAAGCTCCACTCAGACAGAGCATCAACTGCATGTTCTGATGTATCTATAACCTAATCTCGTCAGATACATATGACACCAGATGGAAACATCCCAAGGGAGCAAACTACCCCTGATAATTCAATTAGTCTACAGACACACGTGCCTCAGTCCCAAATACAAGCAGCTATCTGGTGGACAGACACCACCCTGCAGATTGATCCCTACTAGCCCCTGGGCCTCCATGATGGATCAGACAGTAATTTGATTTGAAGGAAGAGTAAAAGCCGACGTCTGTGACCTCTGTTGGAGAGGTGAACGATGATTGAATGATGAGTGTCCAGAGGTTTCACTGTAAGTTGGCGGGCAGCCTGTTCTGAACAATCACCTTTTGTACAAATTAGTGTGAAATATAAATGAACCACTTTTTCATGAAAAAAAAAGAAGAAATGGCTGTAACTACATATGTACAATTTCTGTGCAATTCATTGCCAAACAGGACCCCTTTGGGGCATTGTGCTTAAAACAGGCACAAAAATGTTTTGACAGTATGTTTCGATACAGATATTTCTACTGTGGGATTGACACAGATGTATACTGTATGAAGTAGCTACCGTGGCAAGAAAAAGTATCTGAACCTTTGGAAATACCTGGATTTCTGCATACGTTGGTCATACAATTTTATCTGCTCTTCATCTAGGTCACAACAATAGACAAACACAGTCTGCTTAAACTAATAACATAAACAATGATATGTTTTCATGTCTTTATTTAACACACTGTGTAAACATTCACAGTGCAGGGTGGGAAAAGTATATGAACCCTTGGATTTAATAACTGGTCGACCCTCCTTTGGCAGCAATAACCTCAACCAAACATTTCCTGTAGTTGCAGATCAGACCGGCACAACAGTCAGGAGGAATATTGGACCATTCCTCTTTACAAAACAGTTTCAGTTCAGCAATATTCTTGTGATGTCTGGTGTGAACTGCTCTCTTGAGGGCATGCCACAGCATCTCAATTGAGTTGAGGTCAGGACTATGACTGGGTCACTCCAGAAGGCGTATTTTCTTCTGTTGAAGCCATTCTGTTGTAGATTTACTTCTGTGTTTTGGGTCATTGTCCTGCTGCATCACCCAACTTCTGTTGATCTTCAATTGGCGGACAGATAGCCTAACATTCTCCTGCAAAATGTCTTGATAAACTTGGAAATTCATTTTTCCGTACATGATAGCAAGCTGTCCAGGCCCTGAGGCAGCAAAGCAGCCTCAAACCATGATGCTCCCTCCACCATACTTAACATTTGGGATGAGGTTTTGATGTTGGTGTGCTGTGCTGTGCCTTTTTATCTCCACACGTAGTGTTGTGTGTTCCTTCCAAACAACTCAACTGTAATTTCATCTGTCCACAGAATATTTTGCCAGTAGCGATGTGAAACATCCAGATGCACTTTGGCAAACTTAAGACTCGAGGCAATGTTTTTTTGGACAGCAGTGGCTTCTTCCATGGTGTCCTCCCATGAACACCATTCTTTTTTAGTGTTTTACGTATCGTAGACTCTTCAACAGAGATATTAGCATGTTCCAGAGATTTATTTCTGTAAGTCTTTAGCTGACACTCTAGGATTCTTCTTAACCTCATTGAGCATTCTGCACTATGCTCTTCCAGTCATCTGCAGGATGGCCACTCCTAGGGAGCGTAGCAACAGTGCAGAACTTTCTCAATTTACAGACAATTTGTCTTCCCATCGACTGATGAACATCAAGGCTATTAGAGATACTTTTGTAACCCTTTCCAGCTTTATGCATGTCAACAATTCTTAATCTTAGGTCTTCTGAGAACTCTTTTGTTCGAGGCATGGTTCACATCAGGCAATGCTTCTTGTGAATAGCAAACTCAAATTTTGTAAGTGTTTTATAGTGCAAGGCAGTTCTAGCCAACGTCTCCAATCTCATCTCATTGATTGGACTACAGGTTAGCTGACTCCAATTAGTTTAGGGATTCACACACTTTTTCCAACCAACACTGAATGTTTAAATTATGGATTCAATATTGACAAGAAAAATAAACTAATAACACACAAATTATTGTAAGCATACTATGTTTGTCTATTGTTGTGACTTAAATGAAAATCAGATACAATTTGATGACCAATTTATGCAGAAATCCAGGTAATTCCCAAGGGTTCACATACTTTTTCTTGCAACTGTATGTAAAAAAAAACTCAAGGCTTTTCTTGATACAGGACCAAAGTAAAAACATGACCACTGACAAATATAACTGAAGTACACAGCTCTTACAGCAAGGTAGATGAACCCAGAGCAGCTGAGCATTTTGAAAAGCTTGTGGTCTGAAAATTTCTCTGGCACTGCCTTAGCTCATAGCAAACATTCAAGTGTCCGGGTCCTTGAAAAATGACAATCAGTCTATACAGTATCCGTTTATACGTGGTTATTGTCAACTTGTTTATCTTCAAGTTGAAAGATAGTTTTAGAGAAAAGATAATTTCATCCCCACAATAAACTCACAAGTCTAATTAAGCAGAGTTCCACAAAGAATCTATGGCGAACTTCCAGTCCTATTTCCTTCTCAAAATACAGGCACCTCACGTGAGTAAAAACAGATTTCATTCAGAAAATACATTTCACACAAATATTGCCAATATTACTGAGTGAGCTTTGTCTTCTGCAAATTGCACCTGCAAACAATTACCCAACCAAAGAAAAAGCTCTGACTCATTAAAGGGCTGTTTGCTTTCCATAAAAAGAGACAAAGTAGACAGGATCAATGAGTGGTAAACCCAAATATATTATTTACACGAGGGCTCAGATTCAAAAACACTTCTTACACAAAAATTAAGAAGCTTCTGAAGAAGAAAAAAACAAGTTCATAAGATAATTCGTAAGTGCAATTCCTCAACAAAATCTTAAGATTTCACGATTTCTTGTGAACTTCTCAAATATCTTCCTACAAACTTCTTAAATATCTTCTTAAAATGTTTGTTGCTAGGCAACCGATTTAGCTAGCTATGGCAATCGTGTTAGCATATTTCGTACTGAGTTTACTATTCTAAAACATGTTCTTGGGTTTAAAATAATCAATACTGAAACTTTCAGATGAAGTTTGTGAGTGAATTAAACGTGTTCAATTGCTTTCATGAGCTTATGCTCTCACTGCCCAGATTTTACAACAAGGGTTTAGCTATCTTGGAATTAGGAACAAATCCAATAACTTTATTTCCAAGAATCACATTTCTTCTGAACTTTTTCTTAAGGAGAAACATAAGAAATAGTGAAAGAACATTTCCAATAACCTTTTTTTAGGAATATTAACTTTGCTTAACTTTCTTCATAGGTCTATAGTTAAGGGACAAAATGGCAGTTAAGAAGATATTTCTTCTTAAGAAGTTTTTGTGAATCTGGGCCCTGATCTTTATTTACTCTAAAACAATCCTCAAAGGATGCAGGGAAGCAAGCAAGGAAAATAAACACTCCATATCAGCAAAGGGATCTTAAGTCTTTAACTGTCTTTGGAAAGAAAATAATTAAATTGTGCCTCAAACTATGGGAAAATAAACTTAAAACCAGCAGAATACATAGCCCTCGGGCCCAGAGTGAGATCTTTTTGGATATGTCCACAGAGACTATATGGTGAGAACTATACCACTGGGGGAGTGAGTGTTGGTTACTTTGTTTTAAAACCCACAACTTTAATATTCTCATGGGAAACTCCCTTAATCAGATTTTTTTCCCAGAATACAGCAATCAAGTGTTATATTATTCCCCTGTGCGTTTCTGATAGTTAAATTTTTACAGAGGACACGTAAATCAATGGTCTCATCCGTCGTCAACCTTCCCATCACAAACTCTTCTAAAATAACGAACATTACCAATAATAAATCTGTCACGTCCTGACCATAGAAAGGCTTTATTTTCTGTGGTAGAGTAGGTCAGGGCGTGACTAGGGGTTTAGTCTAGTCTATATTTTGTATGTGGGGTTCTAGTTTGTTTTTTCATGTTGGTTTTTTGGCATGATTCCCAATTAGAGGCAGCTGGCTATCATTATCTCTAATTGGGGATCATACTTAAGTAGCATTTTTCCCACCTGTGTGTTATGGGATATTGTTTTGAGTATGTGCACATAGCACCGCTGTTAGTCACGGTTTATTGTTTTGTAACGTTTCACTTCTTTAATAAATTATGTGGAACTCAACATACGCTGTGCCTTGGTCCGACCATTATTACGACGAACGTGACAAAATCTGAAAAATCTCAAACACAAACTCCAACTGGCAACCTATTTATACTGGCCCCCTGGAAGCACAAGACAGCTGAACACATTGTAATTAGGAGTATGGCTTCACTTGGAGGCCCATAATCATAACTTACTTCCCGGAAAAGAGAGCAAAATCAAATTACAAATAACAAATTAAGGTGCCTGTTTTACTTCCTAAATCCTATGGATTTCACATGACTGGGAATGCAGATACCTTTAAAAAAAAGAAATGGGCCTCACAATGAGACTCATGATCTCGTCAGGTTATCTGTGCATTCAAATTGCCATTGATAAAATGCAATTGTGTTCATTGTCCGTAGCTTATGCCTGCCCATACCATAACCCCACTGCCACCATGGGGCACTCTGTTCACAACGTTGGCATCAGCAAACCGCTGCCCACACGATGCCATACACGTGGTCTGCAGTTGTGAGGCCGGTTAGACGTACTGCCAAATTCACTAAAACGACATTGGAGGCGGTTTATGGTAGAGAAATTAACATTCCATTTTCTGGCAACAGCTCTGGTGGACATTCCTGCAGTCAGCATGCCAATTGCACACTACCTCAAAACTTAAGACATCTGTGGCATAGTGTTGTGTGACAAAACTGCATATTTTAGTGGCCTTTTATTGTCCCACAGCACAAGGTGCACCTGTGTAATGTTCATGCTGTTTAATCAGCAATTTGATATGCCACACCTGTCACACCTGTCATGCTCTCTACTAGGGATGTAAACAAATTTGTGCACACAATTCGAGAGAAATAAGGTGTTTGTGCATCTGGGAAAATTTCATGGATCTTTTATTTCAGCTCATGAAACGCTTAACATGTGTGTTTATATTTTTTGTTCAGTGTATTTGAAAGAAGTCAGACTTCAGACTTCAAGGCACCAGAGAGTAGTAAAATGTGTCCCTCTGGCTGGACTGATATCCATCCATCGATACTTTGTTCTTAGCTAGTGTTTGGGACTTGTCCCTCTGTACAGATCCATGATTTAGTACAGTATATTCCAGTGATCTACTCATTGAATGGATCATGTATTGACAGAAAGGATCATATACAGAGTTAAATAGTTAATGTCATCAGTCCTAATGTGTTGAGAAGTGCTATAAATCAGGCCCAAAAGCAAATGCCAGAGGCAACAGATTTTATGCAACTTTAAGTGTCTTGACCGAGAGGATGTTAAAAAGGCTCCACCTACTTTACATTTACAAAGCTAATGAGGATCCGATGTAATTCCTTAGAGTCTAAGACGTTGGGGGAAGCTGGGTGCTAAGATGACAAATGGAATTGTTTTAAGATGGTCATACTATGGATCATTTAGTTGTTTGATTTAGCATTCTAGGACCCATTTAGGTATTAAAAAAAGATGAAAAAATTATTTGATAAGATATGGGCCTTTACTACTACTAAAGGCATTCCAAAAATATATCATAAGAAACAAGGTATTGATGTGTATTTTCTAAATCTAGGAGATCATTAAAAAATATATATATATATATACAGTGGGGCAAAAAAGTATTTAGTCAGCCACCAATTGTGCAAGTTCCCCCACTTAAAAAGATGAGAGAGGCCTGTAATGTTCATCATAGGTACACTTCAACTATGCCAGACAAAATGAGAAAAAGAAATCCAGAAAATCACATTGTAGGATTTTTTATGAATTTATTTGCAAATTATGGTGGAAAATAAGTATTTGGTCAATAACAAAAGTTTAACTCAATACTTAGTTCTATACCATTTGTTGACAATGACAGAGGTCAAACATTTTCTGGAGGTCTTCGCAAGTTTTCACACACTGTTGCTGGTATTTTGTCCCATTCCTCCATGCAGATCTCCTCTGGAGCAGTGATGTTTTCGGGCTGTTGCTGGGCAACACAGACTTTCAACTCCCTCCAAAGATTTTCTATGGGGTTGAGATCTGGAGACTGGCTAGGCCACTCCAGGACCTTGAAATGCTTCTTAGGAAGCCACTCCTTCGTTGCCCGGGCGGTGTGTTTGGGATCATTGTCATGCTGAAAGACCCAGCCACGTTTCATCTTCAATGCCCTTGCTGATGGAAGGAGGTTTTCACTCTAAATCTCACGATACATGGCCCCATTCATTCTTTCCTTTACACGGATCAGTCGTCCTGGTCCCTTTGCAGAAAAACAGCCCCAAAGCATGATGTTTCCACCCCCATGCTTCACAGTAGGTATGGTGTTCTTTGGATGCAACTCAGCATTCTTTGACCTCCAAACATGACGAGTTGAGTTTTTACCAAAAAGTTATATTTTGGTTTCATCTGACCATATGACATTCTCCCAATCTTCTTCTGGATCATCCAAATGCTCTCTAGCAAACTTCAGACGGGCCTGGACATGTACTGGCTTAAGCAGGGGGACACGTCCTGCACTGCAGGATTTGAGTCCCTGGCGGCGTAGTGTGTTACTGATGGTAGGCTTTGTTACTTTGGTCCCAGCTCTCTGCAGGTCATTCACTAGGTCCCCCCGTGTGGTTCTGGGATTTTTGCTCACCGTTCTTGTGATCATTTTGACCCCACGGGGTGAGATCTTGCTTGGAGTCCCAGATCGAGGGAGATTATCAGTGGTCTTGTATGTCTTCCATTTCCTAATAATTGCTCCCACAGTTGATTTCTTCAAACCAAGCTGCTTACCTATTGTAGATTCAGTCTTCCCAGTCTGGTACAGGTCTACACTTTTGTTTCTGGTGTCCTTTGACAGCTCTTTGATCTTGGCCATAGTGGAGTTTGGAGTGTGACTGTTTGAGGTTGTGGACAGGTGTCTTTTATGCTGATAACAAGTTCAAACAGGTGCCATTAATACAGGTAACGAGTGGAGGACAGAGGAGCCTCTTAAAGAAGAAGTTACAGGTCTGTGAGAGCCAGAAATCTTGCTTGTTTGTAGGGGACCAAATACTTATTTTCCACCATAATTTGCAATAATTTCCACCATAATTTCCTAATTTTGTCTGTCATCGTTGAAGTGTACCTATGATGAAAATTACAGGCCTCTCTCATCTTTTTAAGTGGGAGAACTTGCACAATTGGTGGCTGACTAAATACTTTTTTGCCCCACTGTATATATATACACACACACTACCGGTGTAACGATGTGCGCTGAGAGTCGGGAAGCAAGTTCAGGGAGTGAGCGTTTTAAGAAATAAACGGACCATAATCCAAAACAAGAAACTCGAATAGCACACAGACATGAAATAGAAACAATGACACTTGGGGAAGGAACCAATGGGAGTGACATATATAGGGCAGGTAATCAAGGAGGTGATGTAGTCCATGTGAGTGTAATAACGCACTTAACGATGGTGACAGGTGTGCGCCATAACGAGCAGCCTGGTGACCTAGAGGCTGGAGAGGGAGCACACGTGACAACCGGTCAAACGTTTTAGAACACCTACTCACTTGATGAGGTAGTCACCTGGAATGCATTTCAATTAACAGGTGTTCCTTCTTAAAAGTTAATTTGAGGAATTTATTTCCTTCAGTTGTGTTTTGACAAAGTAGGTGGGTGTACAGAAGACAGCCCTATTTGGTACAAGATCAATTCCATATTATGGCAAGAACAGCTCAAATAAGCAAAGAGAAATGACAGTCCATCATTACTTTAAAACATGAAGGTCAGTCTATACGGAACATTTCAAGAACATTAAAAGTTTCTTCAAGTGCAGTCGTAAAAACTGGGTCTCATGAGGACCGCCACAGGAAATGAAGAGGCAGAGTTACCTCTGCTGCAGAGGACAAGTTCATTAGAGTTGCCAGCCTCAGAAATTGCAGCCCAAATAAATGCTTCACAGAGTTCAAGAAATAGACAGATCTCAACATCAACTGTTCAGAGGAGACTGCTTGAATCATGACTTAATGGTTGAATTGCTGCAAATAAACCACTACTAAAGGACACCAATAAGAAGAAGAGACTTGCTTGGGCCAAGAAACACAAGCAATGGACATTAGACTGGTGGAAATTTGTACTTTGGTCCGGAGTCCAAATTTGCTATTTTTGGTTCCAACCGCCGTGTCTTTGTGAGACGTGGTGTGGGTGAATGGATGATATCCGCATGTTTATTTCCCACCGTAAAGCATGGAGGAGGTGTGATGGTGTGGAGGTGCTTTGCTGGTGACACTGTCAGTGATTTATTTAGAATTCAAGGCACACTTAACCAGCATGGCTACCACAGAATTCTGCAGCGATATGCCATCCAATCTGGTTTGCGCTAAGTGGGACTATTGTCCCAAATGACCCAGATGCAGACAGTTTCGAAGTAACAAAAGTTTATTACAAAAACAGGGGGGGCAGGCAAACGACAGGTAAAGAGCAGGCAGAGGTCAGTAATCCAGAGCAGAGCCCAAAAGGTACAGAATGGCAGGCAGGCTCAGGGTCAGGGCAGGCAGAGGTCAGTAATCCAGGGTGGTGTGACAATGTACAGAATGGCAGGCAGGCTCAGGGCAGGCAGAATGGTCAAAACTGGAACTAGAGAAAGACAGGAGCACAGGGAAACAAAACAAACTGGCAACAGACAAACAGAGAACACAGGTACAAATACACTGGGGATAATGAGGAAGATGGGCAACACCTGTAGGGGGTGGAGACAGGCACTAAGACAGGCGAAACAGATCAGGGTGTGACAACTATCATTTGTTTTTCAACAGGGCAATGACGCAACACACCTCCAGGCTGTGTAAGGGTTATTTGACCAAGAAGGAGAGTGATGAAGTGCTGCATTAGATGACCTGGACTCCACAATCCCTCAACCTCAACGAAATTGAGATGGTTTGAGATGAGTCGCACCGCAGAGTGAAGGAAAAGCAGCCAACAAGTGCTCAGCAAATGTGGGAACTCCTTCAAGACTGTTGGAAAAGCATTCCAGGTGAAGCTGGTTGAGAGAATGGCAAAAGCTGTCATCAAGGAAAAGGGTGGCTACTTTGAATAGTATAAAATATAAAATCTATTTTGATTTGTTTAACATTTTTTTTGGTTACTACATGATTCCATATGTGCTATTTCATAGTTTTGATGTCTTCACTATTATTCGACAATGTAGAAATGAGTGAAAATAAAACTTCTAAAACTTTTGACCGGAAGTGTACATATTGTTTTTAGGCATTTAAACCCTTTTTGTTGGGTAGGCACAAAACTACCTTCATACTTCCATTCATATTTTTAAACCAGTACCGTTTACCTTCAGATGAGTCCTGTGATGCTTGTGGGGTCGCAGAGCCCATTCATTTGTAACCCAAATAGTTCGGACACGACCAAACACAAGTTGGCACATGGATGGCACCGACTTCCGACGAGTCTCCTGACACGTTAGAGTCTCCCCTTTCCATAGAGTGGTCATAATAGTTTGTAGGTCAAACCGTTCGGATGCTACAGACAGACTCTAGCTCTGCCACCTTTCACCACAGATGCGGAAGTGCGACACTGCGGTGAATTGAGACGCATCCAGTGGAAAAAGCTGATATCTCTTAAACTGATGGATTTATATGTTTTGTTATGTAATTTAAATTGACACATTAACTCTAGGGGGATAATGTAAAACTATGTGGTAATAGTCTGATGTTTTTCATCCATGTTCACCGCATGTTTATAAGCTATTTTTGTCCTCTATATATTACTGAAACATGTCTTCCCTTTTTCAATAAGTAAAGCATAATTTGGCGTATTCTGTAATAATGATAATTAATAATAAAGATATACGTTTATTCAATAGTGATGCTTACTCACATGTTGATATCTCACTGATTGCTATTGTAGTGGATTTGATTTCAATCTGGATTAACAGCAGGTGTATGACTTGTTCTACTCAAGACTGTCTATAAACCTTATCTACTGTCATCTGGACCATAGTTCCTCTTATGCAGGTAGATTAAAGCAGTGTTGACCTGCCCATATGTTGGATGGGGTCATCCTTCTCCTTTATAAGCCACTGAAGCCAAATGGATGGTCTCAGACCAGTGAAAGCTTGAAAAGGCAGCCTGTGGTGATCCCTTTCAGTGCCTTCTGTCATGAATAGGTGCCGCAAAGAGCTCTCCTCCTGCCCATGGAAAGAGGAGCACTGAAGGAGGAGCATTCCGACTGAATGGGATCTATTGAATGATATGCTAAATCACCTGTCTTTCATTGAACATTGACACACAAAACAGTTCTCACAAAAAAAAGATCCACATTTAGAATGATTGTATCAACCACTGAAACTTCTGATTACATCGAAAAGTGTAGGCCTGCATGAAAAACGGTTAGCGCATCAGGTCTGTGTAAATAGTATAAACTGTACATACAGTATCAGAGATCTCCAAAAAAAAAGACTTGGCGCCTTCTCTGAATTATTGTTAAGGCTATTGCACACAGCAAACCACAATTTAGCCGTTAGGAGCAAAGGAAAGGGAACCCGTGTTGCATTTATCATGGACACACAGAAAAAAACACCCTTCCCTTGTACAACATAACATTGTGTTTCTCACCCACTCTTGTGGCTTGTACTTGGGCTCTGAGCCAATTGGATATGCATTTCCCCAACAGCCCCAAGGGAAGTTTCACCCATTTACATTTTTATTGGCTTGTGTCTTTTTTCAAATTTCTACTACTGAGTGAACCCGTGTCAGGGCACACGTCAGCAGGGTAGAGATGTTCCAAAACCTACCACTTCCTGTTTCACCCGCCTTTAGAGAGAAAGTTGTGTTTGCTGACTTTATACAGGTCTCTTTATATTTCTGTATGAGAAGAGCTAATGACCGCTTATATAAGCATGTAGTAAAGGATGGACAGTCATCACTTGTACGTTCACTGCCTGTTCTGATGTAGGCAACTGCTAGCACAGAAAAATACAATAATAAAATACTTTTCAACAATGAGTTACTCCGCGTGTGTTAGGTTTATTACCAATGAGCTGTAAATATCACCCAAGAGTCTGTCTGGCTGTTCCAGAGCCAGCAGCAACAAGGAATTGGCTTGTAAGCATTATATAGACAGGCCTCACCCTAAACAGGTGGTGTAACCAAAAATCTATTTTTGTTTACACAAGTTTGAGTGGCATTACTCTATGTAGAGATCTTACACAAAAAGGGTGTTGTTCATAAAACAGCAGAATACAGTGTTCTTAAAACATATGCAGACTATCTGGCAAGCGTCTTCACAGACATTTTCAATCTCTCCGTGTACCAGTCTGTAATCCCAACATGTTTCAAGCTGTACCACCATTGTTCCTGTACCCAAGAACTCAAAGGTAACCTGCCTAAATGACTATCGCCCTGTAGCACTCACATCTGTGATTATGAAGTGCTTTGAAAGGCTGGTCATGACACACAATCAACACCATCATCCCAGACACCCTGGACCCACTCCAATTCGCATACTGCCCCAACAGATCCGCTGATGACGCAATCTCAATTGGATGCTAAACTACAGGACTGTTTCGCTAGCACAGACTGGAATATGTTCTGGGATTCATTCGATGGCATTGAGGAGTTTACCACATCAGTCACGGGCTTCATTAATAAGTTCATCGACGAGGTCGTCCCCACAGTAACAGTACGCACATGTTCCAACCAGAAGTCATGGATTACAGGCAACATCTGCACTGCGCTAAAGGCTAGAGCTGCCGCTTTGATCGAGCGGGACTCTAATCCGGAAGCTTATAAGAAATCCTTGCTACGCCCTGCGATGAACCATAACAGGCAAAGAGTCAATACAGGGCTAAGATCGAATCATACTACACTGGCTCTGATGCTCGTTGGATGTGGCAAGGCGTGCAAACTATTATGGATTACAAAGGGAAACCCAGCCGCGAGCTGCCCAGTGACGCAATCCTACCAGATGAGCTAAATTTCTTCTATGCTTGCTTCGAGGCAAGCAACACTGAATCATGCATTAAAGCACCAGCTATACCGGACGACTGTGTGATTACGCCCCCCATAATCATGTGAGTAAGACCTTTAAACAGGTTAACATTCACAAGGCCGACGGATTACCAGGACGAGTACTCAGAGCATCCACTAACCAGCTAGCAAGTGTCTTCACTGACATTTTTTTCTTCTCCCTGACACAGTCTGTCATACCTACATGTTTCAAGCAGACTACCATAGTCCCTGTTCCCAAGGACGCCAAAGTAACCTGTTTTAATGACTGTCGCCCCGTAGCACTCACATCTGTAGCCATGAAATGCTTTGAAAGGCTAGTCATGGCTCACATCAACACCATCATCTCAGATACCCTGGACCCACTCCAATTTGAATACCGCCCCAATAGATCCACAGATGACGCAATCACTATTACGCTCCACACTGCATTCTGTAACTGGACTCTGGACTCCCTGACGGGACAGCCCCAGGTGCTGAGGGTGGGCAACAACACCTGCGACAACCTGACCCTCAACACGGGGGCCCCACTGTTTAGTCCCCTCCTCTACTCCCTGTTCATACACAACTGCATGGCCACGCATGACTTCAACACCATCATCAAGTTTGCTGACGACACGATGGTGATAAGCCTGATCACCAACGGCGATGAGACAGCCTACAGGGAGGAGGTCAGAGTCTTGGCCGTGTGGTGCCATGACAACAACCTCTCCCTCAACGTCAGTCAGACCAAAGAACTGATCATGGACTACAGGAGCAAGAGGGGAGAGCACGGTCCCATCCACATCAACAGTTAAATTATTTAAAGTATAGCCAGGGGCACACTGTAACATAATAAAAAATGAAGTATTTGTGTTTAATGAGTCCGCTAGATCAGAGTCTGTAGGGATGACAGGGATGTTCTCTTGATAAGTGCATGAATTGGACTATTGTCCTGTCCTGCTAAGCATTCAAAAAGTAACAAGTAGGCCTACTTTTTGGTGTCAGGGAAAATGTATGGAGTAAAAGTACATTATTTTCTATAGGAATGTATTGGAGTAACAGTAAAAGTTGCCAACAATATAAATAGTAAAGTAAAGTACAGATACCCCAAAAAAACGTCTTAAGTAGTACTTTATTGTACTTTTACTTAAGTATTTTACACCACTGCAGAGGAAAGCCCCGAATAATTTCCAAAGACTCCAGCCACCCAAGCAATAGATTGTTCACTCTGCTATCATCCAGCAAACGGTACTGGAGCATCAACTCTCGGACCAACAGGCTCAGAGACAGCTTCTACCCCCAAGCCATAAGACTTCTAAATAGTTCATTAATGGTTACCCAAACTATCTGCATTGACCCTATCTTGCACTGATTCGATGCACACTCAAAATACTATATATACACACTATGTACACACTCACACACACTACACTGACACTCTCACACAAAACCCACACACATACACATACAGACATCATATACTGCTGCTACTCTGTTCTTTATTTTACTAATACAGTGCCTTGCAAAAATATGAATCCCCCTTTGCATTTTTCCTATTTTGTTGCATTACAACCTGTAATTTAAATTGATTTTTGGGGGGATTTCCTGTAATAGACATACACAAAATAGCCCAAATTGGTGAAGTGAAGTTAAAAAAATAACTTGTTTAAAAAAATGCAACAAAAAAAAAACATGGAAAAATGGTGCTTGCACACATTATGTATTCACCCCCTTTGCTATGGAGCCCCTAAATAAGATCTGGTGCAACCAATTACCTTCAGAAGTCACATAATTAGTTAAATAAAGTCCACTTGTGTGCAATTTAAGTGTCACATGATCTCAGTATATATACACCTGTTCTGAAAGGCCCCTATATCTGTCCATAGGACCACTTTAAGCCCACACTCCACAGAGCTGGGCTTTACAGAAGAGTGGCCAGAAAAAAAGCTATTGCTTAAAGAAAAAAATAAGCAAACACGTTTGGTGTTTGCCAAAAGGCATGTGGGAGATTCCCCAAACAAACGGAAGAAGGCCAGTGGTCAGATGAGACAAAAATTCTGCTTTTTGGCCATCAAGGAAAACGCTGTCTGGCAAAAACCCAACACCTCTCATCACCCGAGAACACCATCATGCTGTGGGGATGTTTTTCCATCAGCAGGGACTGGGAAACTGGTCAGAATTGAAGGAATGGATGATGCTAAATACAGGGAAACATGTTTCAGTCTTCCAGAGATTTGAGACTGGGATGGAGGTTCACCTTCCAGCAGGACAGTGACCCTAAGCATACTGCTAAAGCAACACTCGAGTGGTTTAAGGGGAAACATTTACATGTCTTTGAACGGCCTCGTCAAAGCCCAGAACTCAATCTAATTGATAATCTGTGGTATGACTTAATTGCTGTACACCAGCGGAACCCATTCCAACTTGAAGACGTTGTAGCAGTTTTGCCTTGAAGAATGGGCAAAAGTCCCAGTGGCTAGATGTGCCAAGCTTATAGAGACACACCCCAAGAAACTTGCAGCTGTAATTGCTGTAAGAAGTGGCTCTACAAAGTATTGACTTTGGGGGGTTGAATAGTTATGCACATTCAATTTTTTTTTTTTTTTTTTTGGGGGGTCTTGTTTTTCACAAAACAATTTGCATTTTCAAAGTGGTAAGCATGTTTAAATCAAATGAGAAACCCACCAAAAATATATTTTAATCCCAGGTTGTAAGGCAGCAAAATAGGAAAAATGCCAAGAGGGGTGAATTCTTTCGCAAGCCACTGTATTATAATCTATCCTGATGCCTAGTCCTTTTGCCCTGCCTTCATGTAATACCTACCTCAAATACCTCATACCTCTGCACGTTGATCTGGTACTGGTACCCCCTGTAACACTCCATTCTTGTGCATTTTATTCCTCGTGTTAGTATTCTTACCATTATTTTTTAACTGCTTTGTTGGGAAGGGCTCGTAAGCAAGCAAGTCTACACCTGTTGTATTCGGACGCCAGTGGCAAATAACATTTGATTAGATTTTTATTGTTTCTTTTTTTTGGGGGGGTGATCTGCTCAATTGACAAGCCTGAACTTCACATGTGGAGCCTGCGGTGGAGCAGTGAACACTCCCCATATGCTTCTCCCCACCGGAGCCCTGGCTTCAATCCCCAGGCCTTTCCTTCCTACCTTTTCTTCCACCTGTCTGCCTCCACTTGGTGTGGTACAACTGTCTGAATAAAGTACACTTAACATGTTTCTTTAATAAGATAAAACATAACGTCACAAGAGTTTTTTCCCCCTGACAGGTGATTCAGATACTGCAACAGTCCTGCTAACCAGGATATCATGACCAATGATGCCCCTGGATGAACTTTCCTAAAGCCAATCAGTCACCCCACACCCCAAGTAGGACGTTTCTGAAGGTGCCTTCCTAAGATAAGGACACCCTTTGTCGCTATAGTGGGTCTATTGTTCACATTTTTAGGACTTTCTTTAATCATAAGTATTTAAACATGCCTTCTGGAAGCGTACTGAAATACTTTTCTACACAAGAATAATTAGGCTCATTCACAGCTCAGGGTTAAGGGAGAGTTTAGCCTGGGGCTAAGCATGTGTTCACACTTGCACATTCTAAAGTGGTCTAGCATCCCCCTTAGCCCAGGGTTAGCTGGACCTGTTCCGGTGCAGGGTTAGCACGGACTTTTCGGGGTTAGCCCCAGAAACACAAAATAGCAAGTGTGAAACAAGGTCAAAAACAATGCCTTGAATGTTCACTGTCCAATCACAACAAGCTGCACTGTCACTTAATTAACATTTGCTCGTGATGTCTGTAATGTGCTCTATACGTTAGTTTGGTAAGCAAATTCATACTATTTGTCAATGGAGTGGGTACTGGGAGCGGAGTCAGGTGCAGGAGAGCAGAGAGTTGTGAACAGGCGCACGTTTTATTTAGGCAGGAAAAAACCAACAGACTGACGCCATTGCGTCGAAACCTCCATCCAATATGCCAAAGTGCAAAAACTCGCAAACAGTCACAATAATAATAAAGTACAGACAAATAAACATACCTCGTGAATATACAACACGGAATAACCGCAAACCAGCACTAGCGTGTCCACGTAACACGAAACAATCTCACACAAAGACATGAGGGGGGGGGGGAACAGAGGAATAAATACATGTAGTGTGATTGGGGAATGAAAACCAGGTGTGCAGGGAACAAGACAAAACGAATGGATGCTTGAAAATGGAGCGGCGACGGCTAGAAAGCCGGTGACGTCGATCGCCGAACGCCGCCCGAACAAGTCGTGATTTCATCCTTCCATCTGAGGACAAAAAAACTAAATACTTTCATCCTTGCAAAAACATTGGTTGCTGTGCAGGCTGGCAAACACTCAATTTTCATCTGTTTTCATAGCTTTTGTATTGACATTTTATTGGATATATCCATTATAATAACATTGCTTCATGATTCCGCCTTAATCGGAGAAGTTGTCTCGTTCGTGCACATAATTATCTGATGTAGGGCGAAATTGAATTTCAAAAGTGAAACAATTGTTTGTGAGGTCAGACAGAGGCGGCAATGTTTATACAAACCATCAGGGTTGGAAATCAAATGCTAGGCTCGAAGCGAAAGGCAATGTGTTACTAACTCATGTCTCATTACTTATAACATTGGTCACGTGTCAGAGATATAATCCAATCAAATGTTATTGGTCACATACACGTGGGTTAGCAGATGTTAATGCGAGTGTAGCGAAATGCTTGTTGGTCGCATGTTGTGTTTGTTCACGTTTGCCCAGGTCTTTGGAATAAAAGTGTGAATCCTTAGCCCAGGGTTAACAAATGGTTGTGTGAACACAGGCTAAACTATTCCAGGTCTTGTCTAGCATGGGGCTAGGATAGCATTGGGCTAAGAACAATGCAGTGTGAAAAGGCCTTGGGTAGCCAGGCAAAAAACTAAGTCCATGGTTAACAAATGTTTGTGTGTACACAGGCTAAGCTATCCCAGGGTCAGTCTTGTCTTGGGCTAAGAATATGGAGTGTGAAAAGGCTTGATAAGATTTTTAATAATGCCAATTTCATGAGGAATTGAATGAATTCTGATGAACTCCAGCTACTTAGTGTTATGTAAAGCAAAACCTGTTTGTTTTTATGACTAATTGTCTACATCACCACTGTTTATGGTTGACATGCAGTGATAAGTCCCAGATTTGAACCTCTCTCCATAGGTGTCATGTTCTATTGATGCAACCCCATAATGCACCGTATCTCTCTTCACAGGAGACAAACTTTGCACAAAAGCACAGGCAGCAGGTAAAAACAAGCATGAGGGATCGCTCAACCTGACTACCTCCTACAAGCTGGCAAAAAAAGCTTCCCTTCCCCCAAGACTCCACAGACGAAGAGCAGTAGTACCCCTGTAAAATCACTTCAGATAATGGTGTTGTGCATTCTAATATGAATACTGAGAATACCTTTATGTTCAGACATATTGGAACAAACAATGCAACTGAGATTTATGCACAAAACAATCCAAAATGCGTACTATTGTAGGCTTAATCACATGACAACAGGAAGATTGATGGGCTCGCCTTCCTTTGATTCTTTGTTTAGGTATGGCAATGCAAATATCAGGACTTGGACTGTGAAATTTTAAATTAAAATCGACAAAACTCTTTGAAATATGTTTTATGTTGCTAAATCAACCTGTTGGCAAAGGGAACATAATACACTGAGAGAAAATGAAATGCTCTGTAAACCAGACTGCATTCCAACTCATTTTTTGTAGCAATCAAATGGGCCTACTATGCATTCAAGACAAATATCCATTGAACAACCATCTTGTGCAATGAATAAAATGTAGATTTTTTAAAATTTAAATATGCTGAAACAAGTTGGCATTCCTTTCAGATTTTTCTTTATTTAACTGGGGAAGTCAGTTAAGAACAAATTCTTATTTACAATAACGGCCTACACCGGCCAATTGTGCGCCGCCTTATGGGACTCCCAATCACAGACGATTGTGATACAGCCTGGATTTGAACCAGGGTGTCTGTAGTGGCGCCTCTAGCACTGAAATACAGTGCCTTAGACCGCTGCACCATTCAGGAGCCCAACAGATGGGAGATAAAAATCATATTTGCTAACTTAAACCCTTTATTTTGGGCTGAAGGGGGTAACCCAAAAGTCAGATTCAACAACAAAGGGGGTATCTTATTTTCTATGCGGTAATAAAAAAGTGAAGGTGATAATTTGAGCACTTCAACAATGATAAAAATGTTCTCTTTGCTCACTTGCTGTGGGCCATGGATGAGTTCTGACTGGAAAACAACCATTGTTGACTCAACCTCTCCAAGGCATGGCTCATTCTTCTCTTTATCTCTCCTTCATTCTTACTTCATTTTAATACCCATTCATGACCAAAGAGTCCTCTTACTGCTCTTTACACTTCTGATTTGTATTCTAAATAGCTCAGATCTTTTGTATTCTGATTGTTAAATGCTATCTGCAAGCTCCTGCTGCTTACACTGGGGTCTGCAGACTTTTTCCTATAACCTTTAGGAACATTGATCTCATTTAAAAGGTCTTCACGAAAATGGTTTCAATGTCTCTTAAATGCACTCGAAACAATGTGAGCAACACTAATGTATTTCACAGTAATTTATCTTGTTCCATGCATAGATTAGTGAATTATCTACTAAAACATGATAGTGAGCACAAAATGCAATGAATAGTTGGGTAAACATTTGTACGGAAGTCACAAAAGGTCTTTATAACAGTCTTATTTACCCTCTATTAGCCCTAGAAATTGTTTTTGAACTCAGCATTGGCCCCAAGAGTATTCTAAATCAATAAATGTTATTTTATGAAGGTATACTTTTGTAATTAAATCTTTATTCATCATTGAGTGGAGTCAATCGCTTTTTTTTTTTTTACTTAACATGTAGTAAGTCACTGACTCTACATTTAATCCATCAGCACACACTTCAACCACAGGGACAGAAAAACAACTGTTTGCCAGTGGCTGGCTTTGATAAGAGGACTCCATCCAATCCTTTACAGTGGGCATTCTCTCTCTCTCTGGCCCCTCTCCTCAGGATCTACAGGAAACAGAGCCCAAAAATGTGTTAGTTAAAAGAGTTGAGTTCCTAACAATACTGCTACCTCATCTCCTCTTATTCACATCAACTGCTGGTCTGTACTCTGCATCTGATGGAATTGGTGTGGTACATAAAAACACTTGCTTTACAACACAAATATACGTTGAACTGATAAAGTGGGTGGATTCATTCAATCGGTCAGTCATTTCAGATTTCAAGGAGGATAACTGCATGCTACAGGCTGCAGCTACTTGGTTACTGAGTAACCCTTTTTTAACCTAAAGATCATAGTGACCTTCCCCATCATTACCCAACACTAGCTGGGGATTACTTCAACTGAAATAAGAGAAAATACGGAGAATAGGGGTTGGTAATGTTCTCTAGTTGCGCTGTGATTGGCTCAGTGTTCTGTCACTCATGGGGACACTACGTCACAGCAAAATCTACGGGGAGAGCTCGAAAATTCAAGCCCCTTTTTGAACGGTCATGCAACTCAGAATTCCAAGTCAGGAACTCCGGCCTCTTTTTTTAGAGCTCCGACCTGAGGATCACTAACGTCATGATTCAACCTTGTTTTTTTCTGAGTTCCCAGTTGTCTTGAGAGCACCATAAGTCCAGAGAAGGCCAGACTTTGATGACAACATTCGATGACAAAATTTGCCCATGAAGGACCGCCGTGCCACTGTTCAAGTGAGCACAGCACAAGAAGATGAGTCCAAAAATGTATTGTATGCTGCTGCAGAAATGATGTAATATGCCAGGGAGATATGTTTGCTGTAGCTAAGAAAGTAATACTAAGTGTATGTTGCCTAGTAAGCTGTTAGTAGCCCATGTGCCTCACCCAAATAATTTGCGTACTCCCTTTTCCCCTCATAATTTAGCATACTGTTCTGATTTGGTGGGGCACATGTAGCCTATAGGCTGTTTTAGAGAAATGTCATCATCAAATATTGTAAGTGCTTTCATTGTCTGCTTAAAGCCCCCTTTTATTTGTGATATGGTTCTGACTTGGTGTACAGGGAGAATACTGTAAGAACGGCCCATGTTCTGAATTATGTAGCTGTACATTTCAAAAGTGCTGAACAAATAGTAATATATATTGACTATGTCCGTCCTAGCTCGGTCATTAATGCCTTAAACGAAATTACGGATCGCCTCTTATCCGCTCGTCGTCCCCTTATGCCATAGTTTGTACATCTCAATTGTCAAGAGAAACCACATTAGTTTAAGCAAGTCAGTCATATCAGCTATGTTTTTTTTAATGGCAGTAAATGAGGTTGAATTAACTGTTTGCTGGTAGCAAGGTGTAGCAGTGGTAAGGTGTTGGGGCAGCTTTATGTACAGTTTATGGCTACCGTTTGTCACCATTATAGTCCAATTAATGTATTATTTAGTGTTGTGTTGTGTAGTAGGTTTTGCTGGCATTCATCTAAAAAACATGTTTGCGAGTTTACCCCACCAAGATGTACATGCTAAAAATCGCCACTGAAGTGCACGGAGATTCCAATACCAATTAACGGCTCATTCAACACTCCATGTGTACAATCTGTCCAATGTTTAAATATTGCAAAAGGGCTACTGCGTCGATTTCTCATAGCCTAGTCTATAGGTGCATTTCAAGCCTCAGGTTACTAATCTATGCATTCAAGTTACGTCGGCCACTTCTGTGAGAACCCTAAAAACGACATTGTGTCACACGCGGCCAAGGCGTTTGGGAGGAGCCTTTCGGAGGAGCGCAAAGAGGGTAAGCTATTTAGGTGCATTTCAATTCTCAGGTTACTAAAGTTATTCAGACCCGCGGAGATAACCTGCATCATCACTGCGTTGCCACGATGTCTACTTTTTACGAGGTCGAAGTGAGTTTACCATTTCAGTCATTATTTAAAATTATAGTAAATTGTATCTATAGCTTTAATATAGACATTGTTCTATATAACAAACGGGGCTATGTTTCTCAAATTACTTCTGTATACTCGCCGCAATTTTGGTATGCATTTTATTTTCTCGAAGTAATTTATCAATGTTTCTCAAATAACACAAATATAAACTTATAATAGGCCTAAACTATTCCGTCATAACTAACTTAGTTTTAATTATGTTCACAAAGAGCCAATTATTATTTTTAATAGACTTATTGTAAACGATTATAATATTATAATTATTATAATTCTTTTTTGCAGCACATATTTTTAGACAACACAAGCTATGAAGAATCAGGGGATTTTGACTTGGAGTTGGGTTTCGAGGAGCCGTGCAACAGAGTCGGAGGTGATGATTTTCAAAGGATCTTCTTACCGACAGTTTATGGAATAATCTTTCTGCTTGGAATCGTCGGAAATGGACTGGTAGTGACAGTGATGGGCTACCAGAAAAAGGTCAAAACGATGACTGATAAATACAGGCTCCATCTTTCTGTGGCTGACCTCCTACTCGTCTTCACGCTACCTTTCTGGGCAGTGGATGCGGCCAGCAGTTGGTACTTTGGTGGCTTCCTCTGTACCACTGTGCATGTGATCTACACCATCAACCTGTATAGCAGTGTTCTGATTCTGGCTTTCATCAGCGTGGACAGGTACCTGGCAGTGGTGCATGCCACCAACAGCCAAACCACCAGGAAGAGGAAGCTGCTTGCAGAAAGATGGATCTATGTGGCAGTATGGCTACCTGCTGCTGTTCTCACTGTGCCTGACATAGTGTTTGCCACAGCTCTGGATGGAGGCTCCAGAACCATTTGCCAGCGCATCTACCCCCAGAAGAATAGCTTCTACTGGATGGCTGGGTTCCGTTTCCAGCACATTCTGGTGGGCTTTGTCCTGCCTGGTTTGGTCATCCTCACCTGCTACTGCATCATCATTGCCAAGCTGTCCCAGGGAGCCAAGGGTCAAGTGTTGAAGAGGAAGGCTCTCAAGACCACCGTAATCCTCATCCTGTGCTTCTTCAGCTGCTGGCTGCCGTACTGTGTGGGGATCTTTCTGGACACCCTAATGTTGCTCAATGTGATCTCCCATAGCTGTGCCCTGGAGCAGAGTCTGCAGACCTGGCTCTTAATCACAGAGGCTCTGGCATACTTTCATTGCTGTCTCAACCCCATCCTTTATGCTTTCCTGGGCGTTAAGTTCAAGAAATCTGCCCGAGATGCACTGACTGTCAGCAGTAGGTCAAGTCATAAAGTACTGACTAAAAAAAGAGGAGCCATTTCATCTGTATCCACTGAATCCGAGTCTTCAAGTGTCTTGTGCAGTTAAAAGTCACCATCCTTTGACTTTTAAATCTCAGGTTGAAACTAAGCTTTCTTTTTCAGGGACAAACTACATTTTGTACAGTTTTGACACCAAAACAAAAAAGACGCTCTTTCTATTTGTAGTTGCCACTTACATTTTTTTTTGTTCTTGTCAAGAAAATAATTTTATGTACAAAGGAGATTTAATCTACAGGCAGAGCCTGATGTCCATTGACTGGTCAACTGTATATATCAATCCTGCTACAGACGCAATTCCTTGCGAACTGTCATAGAAGATACATTGTTCTAATACGGGACATGTCATACTTCATCATGTCTGCTTAGGGATACTATTTGTTCGTTTAAAATATTTGTAGATAGTCGTTTGCCTTTTTCCCATTCGCACTTAACTTGTGTGATTAGAAGTTATATTATTTATTGCTGTCGCTCACACTGAATGTTTTGTATCATTATTTCACTATTTTGTTAAGTGTTTGTATCATTTCAATGTCAATGCTATTTTGTTCAAGTGTTCTAAAATAAAATGTGGATAAATTACATGTAACGGCCATGGTGTTCATTGCTTTCTCAACCTTTTCTCTCTAAATGAGTGACTAATGTCCCCCCGGGGGCCTTATCTGACTGAAGAGGAGGACCGACCAGAGAGTCTTGTAATTGCAAGAACATCTGTGCACTTTTATATCTTAAGCAGCCGCGGCACTACAAAAGCTCTTGAGGTCGAGTCAGAAGGACGAGCACCCATATGGCTGGTTCTGGAGTAAGAAAAGAATGTATGTTTAGTTTAGGTAGACAAACTGAACCCCTCCCCCAATAATGTAGTGGCTTTGTAATGATCCAGTGTGTTTCAACTTAATTACAAAATTTTAAAGCAATCTATCTGGACGAGTACACAAATAGAGATGCTGACTGACCGATGTCTTCGTTCCAATCCAATATTGGTGATGATAATACAATAGGGAACACATGATTTCCATTTCATGGACTTAAAAAAGAAGATGTACAGCAGGGGTGATCAACTGTTATTTAAGAAGGCCCAGTCACACATTCCCTAGGTGGCAAAAGGTCCGGATGAATATTGTCATTTATCGGCGTAGTAACAAACACCCACCTCACAATGCATTTATCCCGAAACTGTTAACACCCCTCTTGTGGGCGGAGATAGCATTTTGCAGTTTTAAAGCTAATTTCCTGCAATTCTACACATTTGTCTTGGGGCAGAGAAAATGTGCCATTTTATAAGCTAATTTACTGCAATTTCACACATTTTGCAAATTCTTATGTGTGTTCATATGATACCTGAGTGACTCCACAAAAATCAATGGGTGCCCCCATGGGGTCAAGGCCCCAGGGCATGTCATCTGGTCTGATAACTACAAGATTTAGATAGCTGGCTAGACTAATTTACCTAGCTAGCTAACATGGGCTAGTTTATCAACAGGACATTTCTGACAGGTTATAAATATCTCTAAGGTCTGTCAGTGAATGAGATGACAAATGGAAAACTACTCATGCACTACCAAATGTTGACATTGCACCTCTACTATTACAAATCAAATACTGTATAACATTTTTTTTTTTTTGAGACCCGGGGCCGTATTGACACCGTTCTGGGTCCAGATCCAGTCCGTGGTCCACTTGTTGAGTATGGCTCATGTACAGTATGTAGGCCTATGGATAGTGAAACAGAACAAATAAGCAGACAGACTCATTAACTGATAGTAAGCCATTGGTAAATGTGAACAGTGAATGTATCCATTTGAAATGATGAAAGGCTGATGATCAAGTTGGAGACTGGAGGAAGCCAACAACAATGGATGCCGTAGTAAATTAAGATGTTGAATGGGCTTCACTGCATTGTTGTGGTTACAGTCATTGCACCAGAGTCCAACAAGGAGGCATTACCATGAACTTTACCTTTAAAAAAGGTGTAAATCACCCCCATAAGTTTATGGTTATTTTTTAGTCTAGGTTCTCACAGTTGACTCACAATAAAACAGGATGAAATAAGAAGTGCTTTTCCTGCTGGACTTGTATTGGAATGGTCCACCTATTAGCATAAGAGCTAATTGTCCCACTCAGCTGAGGGAGAACTGGGCCATTCACACTCCATTGAGTTCAGCTGGGCTCACTACTTCTGCTTCTTAACTGCCACTTGGAAACCTCTATATGAGATTATATACAACTGATCAAAGACTAATGTTTATACTCCATCTGAAAGTCAATGTCTTTGATATTGCATCAGCGATGTATTATATTGAAATGATACAGAAATTATTTGTTTAGTATGACCGAAGCACAATTCAGTTGAATGCAATCATCATAATCATCATTATGCTCTAATTTAGACTGAATCATTTAGATCCGTCTTGATTATCACACAAACCAATGGTTTCAAACTCAAAACTCGTGTGTTTTCAGGAAGAAAATGGTCAACACATTTTGAGTCAAAAATGTTCCGTGGTGATTCACTGGTTTGGATAGGATGTTTTTTTCATTTCGAGAGGTTAAAGGCTAAAGCTGTTGACATGCACAGGAAATTGTTTCTAACCTGGGTTCATTAGCAATGTGCATTCAACTGTTTGGAGGTTCCGATCGAGGGAGATAAAGATTACTTCTACTACAATATTTGACTCAACTAACTGAGCTAAGATTACATTTATGGGAGATGAAAGTATAGGGTATTAGAGATCTCCTTCATATTAACCTGATGGAAGTGTTATTAGTTGGAGGCTAAAGTAAAATAGACAAGGTTCCTCTGGGACAGTAACCTATTATTAACGGTTACATTGTTTTGTTTGGGAAGTGACCAGCAGGAAGACTGTTTCCTGCATCAGGAGCTTCTGTGGCCAACAGCCTGTGAAAATACTTAGGCCCCCCCGACGCTATTCAACCCTCCCAATGGACCACTAGATGCATTTAAGAGCAGGGTGCCAAAGCCATTTCGTCGCAAAGACCATTCATGTAAAATAAAAATGTCAGTGGGGCAACACACTGGGGATTTAGTTTGACCGATACAAGGCAACAAATGGAATAGTCCCAAAAGTGCAAACGCCTCCAAAAATCGACCGCACTTCAAAAGCTTACACGGTTTTGAAAACATTTTGACATTACCTATAAATTCAGGTATTTTCTGTGTATTATTATTTACTCAACTTACTGTTTGGAAGTTGAACCACCTAAAAGTAGTTATAAAGTAGTTAGGCCCTCAATGAAGTCCTTGATATTATATAGCTTTAAACAGTTGAAGTCTGAAGTTTACATACACCTTAGCCAAATACATTTAAACTCAGTTTTTCACAATTCCTGACATTTTTTCACAGTAAAACTTCCCTGTCTTAAATCCGTTAGGATCACCACTTTATTTTAAGAATGTGAAATGTCAGATCAACAGCAGAGAGAATGATTTATTTAAGCTTTTATTTCTTTCATCACATTCCCAGTGGGTCAGAAGCTTACATACACTCAATTAGTATTTGGTAGCATTGCCTTTAAATTGTTTAACTTGGGTCAAACGTTTCCGGTAGCTTTCCCACAAGCTTCCCATAATAATTTGGGTGAATTTTGGCCCATTCCTCCTGACAGAGCTGGTGTAACTGGGTCAGATTTGTAGGCCTCCTTGCTCACACACGCTTTTTCAGTTTTGCCCACACATTTTCCATAGAATTGAAGTCAGGGCTTTGTGATGGCCACTCCAATACCTTGACTTTGTTGTCCTTAAGCCATTTTGCCACAACTTTGGAAGTATGCTTGGGGTCATTGTCCATTTGGAAGACCCATTTGCAACCAAGCTTTAACTTCCTGACTGATGTCTTCAGATGTTGCTTCAATATATCCACATAATTTCCCCCCTCATGATGCCATCTATGTTGTAAAGTGCACCAGTCCTTCCTGCAGCGAAAGCACCCCCACAACATGATGCTGATTTTCCAACAGACTTGAAGGAGTTCCCTCCTGCGTTGAGCACGTGTTGGCCGCTTTTCCTTCACTCTGAGGTCCAACTCATCCCAAACCATCTCAATTGGGTTGAGGTCGGGTAATTGTGGAGGCCAGGTCATCTGATGCAGCACTCCATCACTCTCCTTCTTGGTCAAATAGCCCTTACACAGCTTTGAGGTGTGTTGGGCCATTGTCCTGTTGAAAAACAAATGACTGTCCCACTAAGCGCAAACCAAATGAGATGGTGTATCGCTGCAGAATGCTGTGGTAGCCATGCTGGTTAAGTGTGCCTTGAATCATAAAAAAAAACACAGACAGTGTAAACAGCACCACACCATCACATCTCCTCCTCCATGCTTCACGGTGGGAACCTCACACGTGGAGATCATCCGTTCACCTACTCTGTGTCTCACAAAGACACAGTGGTTGGAACCAAAAATCTCAAACTTGGACTCATCAGACCAAAGGACAGATTTCCACCGGTCTAATGTCCATTGCTGGTGTTTCTTGGGCCAAGCAAGTCTCTTCTTATTTGTGTCCTTTAGTAGTGGTTTCTTTGCAGCAATTCGACCATGAAGGCCTGATTCACGCTGTCTCTGTTACTTGAACTCTGTGAAGCATTTATTTGGGCTGCAATTTCTAAGGCTGGTAACTCTAATTAACTTATCCTCTGCAGCAGAGGTAACTCTGGGTCTTCCTTTCCTGTGGCGGACCTCATGAGAGCCAGTTTCATCATAGCGCTTGATGGTTTTTGCAACTGCACTTTAAGAAACTTTCAATGTTCTTGCCATTTTCAAGATTGTCTGACCTTCATGTCTTAAAGTAAAGTAATGATGGACTGTCATTTCTCTTTGCTCATTTGAGCTGTTCTTGCCATAATATGGACTTGGTATTTTACCAAATAGGGCTATCTTCTGTATACCACCCCTACCTTGTCACAACACAACTGATTGGCTCAAGAAGGAAATCAGAAGAATTGCATGAAGAAGGAAATCAATTCCACACATTTACTTGTAACAAGGCACACCTGTTAATTGAAAAGCATTCCAGGTGATTACCTCATGAAGCTGGTTGAGAGAATGCCAATAGTCGTCATAGTCGTCATCAAGGCAAATGGTGGCTACTTTGAATAATCTACTTTTTTAAACACTTTTTTGGGTACTACATGATTCCATATGTGTTATTTCATTTTTTAATATAATAATAATAATTTAAAAAATCTAAACTACCCTTCATCTGTCATTTTAAACAGTAATTTTAAACAGGTCCTTCTGTAGCTCAGTTGGTAGAGCATGGCGCTTGTAACGCCAGGGTAGTGGGTTCGATCCCCGGGATCACCCATACGTAGAATGTATTCACACATGACTGCAAGTCGCTTTGGATAAAAGCGTCTGCTAAATGGCATATATTATTATTTCATTGTTTGGATGTCTTCATTATTATTCTGCAATGTAGAAAATAATAATAAAGAAAAACCCTTGAATGAGTAGGTGTGTCCAAACTTTTGACTGGTACTGTATATTTTTGACCTTTATTTAACCACACAAGTTAGTTAAGAGAAAATTCTTATTTACATTGACAGCCTAGGAACAGTGGGTTAACTGCCTTATTCAGGGGCAGAACGACAGATTTTCACCTTATCAGCTCTAGGATTCGATCTAGCAACCTTTCGGTTACTGGCCCAACCACTAGGCTACCTGTTGCCCCAAATATATTATATATACAGTATACAATTATAAACTGGGTGGTTTGCTCCGTAAATGCTGATTGGCTGACAGCCGTGGTATATCAGACCGTATATCACATGTATGGCAAAACATTTATTTTTACTGCTCTAATTACATTGGTAACAAGTTTATAATAGCAATAAGGCAACTCAGAGGTTTGTAGTATATGGCCAATATACCATGGCTAAGGGCTGTATCCAGGCACTCCAGTTTGCGTCGTGCCTAAGAACAGCCCCTAGCCATGGTATGTTGACCATATACCACACTCCCGCATGCCTTATTTCTAAGAGTGTAAGCAAAACGTCCATATCTTGCATGATCTTACACACACAGAGACGGGTACAAAGCTCTCCCTCACCCTCCATTTGGCAAATCTGACCATAATTCTATTCTCCTGATTCCTGCTTACAAGCTAAACAAAAGCAGGAAGTACCAGTGACTCGCTCAATGCGGAAGTGGTCAGATGACGCAGATGCTAAGCTACAGGACTATTTTGCTAGCACAGAATGGAATATGTTCCGGGATTCATCCGATGGCATTGAGGAGTATACCACATCAATCACCGGCTTCAAATCAAATAAAATGTTATTTGTCACATACACATGGTTAGCAGATGTTAATGCGAGTGTAGCGAAATGCTTGTGCTTCTAGTTCCGACAATGCAGTGATAACCAACAAGTAATCTAACTAACAATTCCAAAACTACTGTCTTATACACAGTGTAAGGGGATAAAGAATATGTACATAAGGATATATGAATGAGTGATGGTACAGGGCAGCATACAGTAGATGGTATCGAGTACAGTATATACATATGAGATGAGTATGTAGACAAAGTAAACAAAGTGGTATAGTTAAAGTGGCTAGTGATACATGTATTACATAAGGATGCAGTCGATGATATAGAGTACAGTATATACGTATGCCCGCCAGGATGCTCTCGATTGTGCATCTGTAGAAGTTTGTGAGTGCTTTTGGTGACAAGCCGAATTTCTTCAGCCTCCTGAGGTTGAAGAGGTGCTGCTGCGCCTTCTTCATGACGCTGTCAGTGTGAGTGGACCAATTCAGTTTGTCTGTGATGTGTATGCCGAGGAACTTAAAACTTGCTAACAAAAAAAGACTGAACATTTCAATGTATAAAGGGGCAACACAATGCCAGAGAACGCAATAAACCATTCAAATGTAATGTACTAACACGCAAGGCATCTTAAAAAAATGATAAAATGTATAAAAATAAAAATGTATTGTTATTTAACATAGTCTGTTCAGTTCCTGACAAATAAACAAATAAATAAATAGACAAATAAAATAAAAAGAGAAAACAAAAATGGTTACGCTGACAATGTCTTTTCATAAATAAATAAAGTTATTCAAATCTCAAACAGCAATACTTGATGTTTGTGATTCTGTCTTGTGCTTCAACAAGGGAATCTACATTCTGAGAGCCTGTTTCTGTCCTGCCCTCGACTTCGATGCAGGGCATGTGATGTCCTTGGCTTCTTCATCCAAAAACACCCTGATCTTCTCAAAAGTATATGTCTGTCGAGTTTTGTATTTCATTTGTATTGTATGTTTGCTAGCACAAATTCGGTTTATACTTTGTTTTACAATCTCTCTTCTTACACACCGCTTTCCAAAGTCAAAAATGCATTGTCGATGGGGCTGTTCCTCTTTGGTTTTTAAACCCCTGACACCCTGAGATGGTTCTAAATGATTGGGTGCCCAAGCACTAAAGACTTATTCCTTACATGTTCCTTAAAAAAAAAAAAAAGAGGCTGTGATTGGGGACTCTTAGGTTTTTCTTTTGTTTTCTCTCACATTTCCACATCCATGTTGTGTCTTGTTTTTAAAACAAGCTTTTACAATAAAACGCAAGACTGCCCTAGTAATAACAAGTCATTATTTTTGTTCCTACCGCAGTTGAGGTGAGGCATAGAGAACATAGTATATCGGTGGAAAAGTCTGTTTGTGGACCTGCGTAGACTTGGAAAATTCGAAACAAGTTCTTGTCTCGAGCTTGATGACGAGCTTGGAGGGTACTATGGTGTTGAATGCCGAGCTGTAGTCGATGAACAGCATTCTCACATAGGTATTCCTCTTGTCCAGGTGGGTTAGGGCAGTGTGCAGTGTGGTTGAGATTGCGTCGTCTGTGGACCTATTTGGGCGGTAAGCAAATTGGAGTGGGTCTAGGGTGTCAGGTAGGGTGGAGGTGATATGGTCCTTGACTAGTCTCTCAAAGCAATGTCTTACTCACCTCGGCTGCAGTGAAGGAGAGACCGCATGTTTTCGTTGCAGGCCGTGTCAGTGGCACTGTATTGTCCTCAAAGCGGGCAAAAAAGTTATTTAGTCTGCCTGGGAGCAAGACATCCTGGTCCGTGACTGGGCTGGGTTTCTTCTTGTAGTCCGTGATTGACTGTAGACCCTGCCACATGCCTCTTGTGTCTGAGCCGTTGAATTGAGATTCTACTTTGTCTCTGTACTGATGCTTAGCTTGTTTAATAGCCTTGCGGAGGGAATAGCTGCATTGTTTATATTCGGTCATGTTACCAGACACCTTGCCCTGATTAAAAGCAGTGGTTCGCGCTTTCAGTTTCACGCGAATGCTGCCATCAATCCACAGTTTCTGGTTAGGGAATGTTTTTATCGTTGCTATGGGAACGACATCTTCAACGCACGTTCTAATGATCTCGCACACCGAATCAGCGTATTCGTCAATATTTTTATCTGATGCAATACGAAACATGTCCCAGTCCACGTGATGGAAGCAGTCTTGGAGTGTGGAGTCAGCTTGGTCGGACCAGCGTTGGACAGACCTCAGCGTGGGAGCCTCTTGTTTAAGTTTCTGTCTGTAGGCAGGGATCAACAAAATTGAGTCGTGGTCAGCTTTTCCGAAAGGGGGGCGGGGCAGGGCCTTATATGCGTCGCGGAAGTTAGAGTAACAATGATCCAAGGTTTTACCAACCCTGGTTGCGCAATCGATATGCTGATAAAATTTAGGGAGTCTTGTTTTCAGATTAGCTTTGTTAAAATCCCCAGCTACAATGAATGCAGCCTCCGGATAAATGGTTTCCAGTTTGCAAAGAGTTAAATAAAGTTTGTTCAGAGCCATCGATGTGTATGCTTGGGGGGGGATATATACGGCTGTGATTATAATCGAAGAGAATTCTCTTGGTAGATAATGCGGTCTACATTTGATTGTGATTCTAAATCAGGTGAACAGAAGGATTTGAGTTCCTGTATGTTTCTTTCATCACACCATGTCTCGTTAGTCATGAGGCATACGCCAATATGTGCATTGAGGCATACGTCAATAAGTGCATTGATGACATCATCCACACAGTGACTGTACGTACATATCCCAACCAGAAGCCATGAATTACAGGCAACATCTGCACTGAGCTAAAGGTTAGAGCTGCCGCTTTCAAGGAGCTGGACACACGTATAAGAAATCACGCTATGCCCTCCGGCGAACCATCAAACAGGCAGAGTGCCAATACAGGACTAAGATTTAATCCTACTACACCGACTTTGACGCTCTTTGGATGTGGCAGGGCTTACAAACTATTACGAATTACAAAGGGCAGCTGCGAGCTGCCCAGTGACACAAGCCTACCAGAAGAGCTTCAAGGGCAAGCAACACTGAAGCATGCATGAGAGCACCAGCAGTTTGAGACGACTGTGTGATCCCACTCTCCTTAGTCGATGTAAGTAAGAACTTTAAAACAGGTCAACATTCGTAAAGCCGCAGGACCAGACGGATTACCAGGGCGTGTACTCAGAGCATGCGCTGACCAACTGGCAAGTGTCTACATTGACATTTCAACTTCTCCCTGACTGAGTCTGTAATACCTACATGTTTCAAGCAGACCACCATAGTCTCTGTGTCCAAGAACGCCATGGAAACCTGCCTAAATGACTACCGACCCATAGCACACCTCATCTGTAGCCACGAAGTGCTTTAAAAGGCTGGTCATGGATCACATCAACACCATCATCCCATTAACACTAGACCCACTCCAATTTGCATACCGCTCCAATCGATCCACCGATGACGCAATCTCTATTGCACTCCACACTGTTCTTTCCCACCTGGATAAAAGGAACACCTACGTGAGAACACTTCCCTCTGCAACTGGATCCTGGACTTCCTGACGGCCCACCCGCAGTTGGTAAGGGTAGTCAACAACACATCTACCACGCTGATCCTCAACACAGGAGCCCCTCCTATAATCCCTGTTCACCCACAACCGCATGACCAAGCACGGCCCCAACACCATTATTAAGTCTCCCGACGACATAATGTTGGTAGGCCTGCTACCGACAACAATGAGACAGCCTATAGGGAGGTCAGAGACTGGCAGTGTGGTGCCAGGAAAAACAACCTCTCCCTCAATGTGAACAAGACAAAGGAGCTGTTCGTGGACTACAGGAAAAGGAGGAATGAGCACACCCTCATTCACATTGACCGGGCTGTAGTGGAGCGGGTCGAGAGCTTCAAGTTACTTGGTGTCCACATTACCAAAAAACGATCATGGTCTAAACACACTAAGACAGTTGTGAAGAGGGCACGACAACACTTATTCCCCCTCAAGAGACTGAAAAGATTTGGCATGGGTCCTCAGATCCTCAAAAAGTTATACAGCTGCACCATTGAGAGCATCCTGACTGGTTGCATCACCGCCTGGTATTGCAACTGGTCGGCATCCGATCGCAAAGCGCTACTGAGGGTAGTGCGTATGGCCCAGTACATCACTGGGGCCAAGCTTCCTGCCATCCAGAACCTCTATACCAGGCAGTGTCAGAGGAAGGCCCTAGAAATGGTCAAAGACTCCAGCCACCCAAGATACAGACTGTTCTCTCTGCTACTGCATGGCAAGCGGTACCAGAGCACCAAGTCTAGGTCCAAAAGGCTCCTTAACAGCTTCTACCCCCAAGCCATAAGAACAGTTAATCAAATGGCTACCTGGACTATTTGCATTGACCCCCTTTTTTACGCTGCTGCTACTCAATGTTTATTATCTATGCATAGTCACTTTACCCCTACCTACATGTACATAGTACCTCAATTACCTCGACTAACCACTAACCCCCACATTGACTCAGTACCTCCTGTATATAGCCTCCTTACTGTTATTTTATAGTGTTACTTTTTTTAACTTGGATTTATTTACCCCCTGTATTTAGCCTCGTTAATGTTATTTTATTTTTAGCTCATATTTTCTTACTCTGCATTGTTGGTTAAGGGCTTGTAAGTAAACTCTTGATTTGAAATATGACAGAATGAGATTTCAACAGCTCTTGCGGAACTATTGTTCTTTGACCTAGTTTCAGCCCGGATTGAGAAACTATTTTTCTGTGCATCAGGGAAATAGGCCTGTCTTCTACCGCCTATGAATGCTCTCTGAACAGCTGACTCTGTCTCAGAAGTAACTGTCAAGAAACTACCATCTCAAAAGAATAATAGCTGTCATGACTAAAGATGGAGTCCAAGGGTAAGAGAAATGCTTTCTCGTGTCTCAGAATGTTTTAAACGCTAACGTTAGATACTGTAACGTTAGCTGGCTAGCTAAAGCCTGTTGTATTTTCAGGTGATTGCATCAGCAATTTAATGTATCAGTTTTCCATCAACATAGCAAACTAGTTTGCTAGCTAGCCTGTTTAAAACAGAAAATGTCACGAATAGCAGCTACAGCCGTGAAGTCCACGTTTCTTTCTGCTGGCTTCTACAGCTAAAGTTTGACAGCGAGTTAACTTGCTAGTATCTTAACAGTAGCAAGCTAAGCACCATTACATGCCAATGCTCTCTGACCGTGCCATCATGCTCGATAATACATGCCACTTAATTTAGCTGGCTAACAGCTGCTTTTCATGCGTGCCGAACTTAGTAGTTAGTTCGGTAGCTAGCTTGCTAGTTAAAACAAAGCCTTGATTTAGTGGTTGAACTTTCATTTTGCAATTTGCATGTCTCTGTACTCAAAATAAACGATGTACATAGCTAACTACCGGTATATCGTATAAAACCTATTTGTGAGAAAGGTAGCATGACATGTGCCATTCATTATTGAGTGTGATTGTAAAGGCTCTGCAAAAGGGAACTTGTCATAACCTGTCCATCCATACACATTCCCCAAGTTGTTTGACCAGTGGCAGTTTTCTGCTCGGGTCAGAGTGCACAACCATGTCATAAAGTGCAGTGTTTTCCTTAACAGTTAGGCAAGTGTAGGGGAAGCATTACAATTGATTTTGGGACAGAAATAAACTGACAAGTCTAGATCACTGTTTGACAGCCAGTGTTGAACATTGTATAGCATACATTAACGCTTGTCCACTTGCTAGTTAGTTATTTCCCCAATTATAGCTGTAAAAGGTCATGGTGTTTGCATCACCTGCATGCATGCCAGTGCGAGTGGGCTTTTGCCAGAGGCGAGAGAGACGTTGCAGCAGCAGATAGTCTATTGTATATCATTATTTTAACTAGATGGCCAATTCAAAACACATTGTGTAGTTTGGCTGGTTAACTATTTCCGTATTAGCATGTATTAATGTCATGTCCAATGTCCTAAATAACTTTCCCACCCGGCACTCGTGTACAACTGCAAATATGGGTGCACAGTTTGAAACCAATGCTGAGTACTCCGGTTATAAAACGTCTCTCAAGTGCTCAAAATAGGGTGTTGAAATAATTCTGACACCGTTGGAAAGCTGGGATTCTCCTCTATTCAATACTGGCCATATAATTCTAAAAATGTTGAAAAAAATGATTAAAATAGCCTAATTGACAAGTAACAGAGAAAACAGAGAGAAACGTGTCTTAGTTAGCTACCTTGCTTTGAAGTCGCCCACCATAGCCATTTGATCCCATGTAATTGAATGAGGGAATTATTTTTATAAAGACAAAAAAACAGCTGCTCAGCAGTCCCTTGATAAGCTGACTGTGTTTGAGCAGGGTTGGATCAAAAGCCTACATGCCCAGTAGCTCTCCAGATAGAGGGTTGACCACATGTTTTATACAGTAGCCTATCAGTGCAGTATTTTACTTTGGGAGAGGGGGGTTAGTGCCTTTCTCAAGGCAACAAAGGCAGGAGATATAATACATGGGATCAGAGACCAGCAGCCTTCCATTGTCAATACTAGTAATAATAATGCTTTTTATCTTTTGAAGTGGTTCCTTGCATGATGCAACACAAGCACTGTTTTGGCCCATGGTGTTCCAGATGTTTCTTCACTTGTAAGGGACTTGAAGTTTTGGACAAGTAAAAATGATCTGTCCTATTTGTCCTATGGACAAGTGACAATTTGTTTTTTTACTGTCAAGCGCTGCTGTGTTCACAGCAGGTGAAGCCCAAGACTGATTTTACATGAGGGCAGGGGGATGTTCAGCAAGACGCAACGTTTTGGAATGTTCAGATAGAAATATGCTACAGTATAACAAACATGCCTGAAGAATAAGGAATCATGTCTGCTCTATTTAGGGGCTCCCGAGTGGCGCAGCAGTCTAAGGCACTGCATCTCAGTGCTAGAGGTGTCACGACAGACCCTGGTTCGATTCCACGCTGTATCACAAACAGCTGTGATTGTGTGTCCCATAGGGCGGCGCATAATTGTCCCAGTGTCGTCCGGTTTAGGTTTTGGCCAGGGTAGGCAGTCATTGTAAATACGAATTTGACTTGCCTAGTTAAATAAAAGGTTAAATATATATATATATATATATATATATATATATGAGAGAAATTCCATTAATATATCTGCAAGGTTTTTGTAACTGAATGTGGCCCAGGTGTCCCAAAAAGTGTTGACAAAAATGTTAAAATAGGCCTATATATGATGAAAATCCGAAATGAGTAGGGTGGCATAATCAGTCATCAAATTTCTTCCTTTGTTTTCTGTAAAATAACCCATAGTCTCTACATGATGGCACATGTTGAAGTAGTCACACTGACTCTTTCATTTGGAGGAATATGGGCATATTCTCACTGAATCGAGTTGTCGGGAAGAACATTTTATTTACATAATATACACTTAGAAGGTTCGGTTGACTTTCTTGCTTAGCAACTCAAAAGTACCATAAATGTCACAATAGCCAGCCACTAGCCAGGAGGCTACGCATGGGAATAGGGTTGCACATTTTGGGGAATATTCAGAGGTGGAAACTTTCTGTGGGAATATATGGGAATTAATGGAAATATATGCAAATTAATATGAATACCATTTAAATGTAGATGTTTTTTGCATTGGATATATTTACCATATCATATGGAGACAGAAACATAAACATTTTACCTTATCATAAGTAGACGTATTTGCAAATGATTAAATCCTTCCAATATAAATAAATAATAAAAAACAATTTTGTTACGAAATTAACTTTAATTAAATGAGTTGACTCTTCACATGGGATGATTTCACTGAACAACAAAAGAAAGGGAATATTGAATGATCCACTGCATCTCGCAAAAATGGTTTCAACATACATCTGTAAAATGATCGTCTATAAACCAAAGCTTTGGTTGTCTTCCTCTCAGCCGTCCATGTCTTCTCTCTGGACCTCTTCAATGTCCACATCTTGAACGTCAGACTGAGGCCTCATCTTCACTGTCACTTTCCAACCTGGTTGAGGATGGCTAGTTGTCAGGCTCAAAAAGCCTCACATTTGCCTTGTATTGGTCAGCCTGTTGCGTGCTTTGGTGTGTGTTTTCCCAAACAAGGACCAATTGCACTCTGAGGCGGCTGATGTTGGGGTGATTTGGAGGATGATGGAGGCAACAGGGGAAAGAGCCTCAGATCCACAGAAGTCCCTTCCACCAGGTGGCTAAGGAGATATATTGGCATGTCTGCCATATTGCATCTCCATCCCAAAGCCCTTGCTTGGAAGTGTACTTCGCCGGACTGCCAAGAACCTTGCCCTCATCCAGGCCAAGATGGCGAGGCACAGTAGTGATGACACCATAGGCCCTGTTGATCTCTGCACCAGACAGGATGCTCTTGCCAGCATACTTGGAGTCCAACGTGTACGCTGGGGCGGATATGGGCTTCAGGCAGAAGTCTTCACGCTTTTGGATGTATTTCAGAACTGCAGTTTCCTCTGCTTGGAGCAACAATGAAGTGGTTAGGGCAGTATGGATTTCTTCTATTACATCTGCAAGCAGAGTCTGAACATCAGACAGGATAGCATTGTCTCCCTCAATCCATGCAATGGCTACTGCTATAGGTTTCAGGCTGCTTACCACTCCCTCCCAAAATACATCATCCAGGAGTATCCTTTTGATGGGTCTGTCCATATCGGCAGACTGTGATATGGCCATTTCTTGGAGAGACTCCTTCCCCTCCAGGAGACTCAAACATGATGACAACACCACCACCCCAACTGGTATTGCTGGTCAGCTTCAATGTGGTGCTCTTATTCTTCTCACTTTGCTTGGTGAGGTAGATTGCTGCTAGATGACCCCAACTTAGTAAACATTTTAAAAATAGTTAGGTATATGAAATACCCCAGTGGGTTAACTGCGTTGTTCAGGGGCAGAGAACAATTTCTTTTTTTTTTACCTTGTCAGCTAGGGGATTCGATCTTACAACCTTTCGGTTACTAGTCCAACAATCTAAGCACATTTCCTTGGCTCTCTTGTAGAGTGTATCCATTGTTTTCAGTGCCATGATGTCCTTGAGAAGCAGATTCAATACACGAGCAGCACAGCCAATGGGTGTGATGTGAGAGTAGGACCCCTCCATTTTAGACCAAGCAGCCTTCATGTTCGCAGCATTGTCTGTCACCAGTGCAAATACCTTTTGTGGTCCAAGGTTATTGATGACTGCCTTCAGCTCATCTGCAATGTAGAGAACGGTGTGTCTGTTGTCCCTTGTGTCTGTGCTCTTGTAGAATACTGGTTGAGGGGTGGAGATGATGTAGTTAATTATTCCTTGCACATAAATATTTGACCACCCATCAGAGATCATTGCAATACAGTCTGCTTTCTCTATGATTTGCTTGATCTTCACTTGAACTCTGAACTCTGCATCCAGCAAATGAGTAGATAAAGCATGTCTGGTTGGAGGGGTGAATGCTGGACGAAGAACATTCAGAAATCTCTTTCAATACACATTGCCTGTGAGCATCAGAGGGGAACCAGTTGCATACACAGCTCGAGCAAGACATTAATCAGCATTTCTCTAGGCCTCCCGGGTGGCGCAGTGGTTAAGGGCGCTGTACTGCAGCGCCAGCTGTGCCATCAGAGTCCCTGGGTTCGCGCCCAGGCTCCGGGAGGTCCGTGGGGCGACGCACAATTGGCCTAGCGTCGTCCGGGTTAGGGAGGGCTTGGTCGGTAGGGATGTCCTTGTCTCATCGCGCACCAGCGACTCCAGTGAGCGCTAACCAAGGTTGCCAGGTGCACCCTCCGACACATTGGTGCGGCTGGCTGTGTTAAGAACGTACGGCTGGTTGTGTTGTTTATTGGAGGACGTATGACTTTCAACCTTCGCCTGTACGGGAGTTGTAGCAATGAGACAACAATTGGATACCACGAGAGAAAAAAAGGGGGTAAAAAAATATATATCAGCATTTCTCTGACTATGCTCCTCCATTGAGTCAAAAAAAACGTGGGATTTCGGATTTCATTTTCACCTCGAATAGAAGTAGAGGGACTTTTGTCAGAGGTTGCTTGTTGTGAGCCCTGAGGGAAGTTTATGCACTTGGCCAGATGATTTTACATCTTTGTTGCATTCGTCACATATGATTTGGCACAGTATTTGCAAATGTAGACAGCTTTTCCTTCTACATTAGCTGCAGTGAATTGTCTCCACACATCAGATAGTGCCCTTTCCTGTAAAGATTAGATGAAAAATAATAAAATTCCATGTACAGATAAATAGTTAAGCAGTTAAATTAAACAACTCCTTTGTAAGATAAATGTTTTAAAATGAAACGTATGGAAACAGGTAAATTAACACTCAGTTAGCAGGCTCAAGCAAGCTAAAACCCACATGGTAGCAAAAACTAATGAGCAGAAATTAACAAGTTGGAAATGTTTTAAATACACTTTGCTGTAGGCTACTATTTACTAGTTAGCAAAACATGTCATATAAATTATATTCACCTTACAACTATCCCCAAGTTAATGGAATTGCAAGCCTCTGCATGCACAGTGCATTCTTCCATCACGTATAGCTGATTCTCAAGATCTTGAGCCCACACTACTACACTGTCAGCCAAGGACTACGTGCTTTCTGATAACAATACAACAATACATTACAATATCGTTATCAGAAAGCATGTAGTCCTTGGCTCAGACAGTGTAGTAGTGTGGGCTGAAAATCTTGAGAATCAGCTGTACATGTGATGGAGTAATGCACTGTGCATGCAGAGGCTTGCAATTCCATTGACTTGGGGATAGTTTAACCAAAATATGCTACAAGACCTAGCATTGCCTTATGTGTATCCAACAAAAAAGGTTCACTGTTATAAGCTAACTTATTCAGACCCTTTGTCTTTTTCCACATTTTTGTTAAGTTACAGACTTGTTTTAAAATGGATGGGGGAAAATCCTCATCAATCTACACACAATACCGCATAATGACAGTGAAAACAGGTTTTGAGAATGTTTGAAAACTATGAAACTTGAAAATTGAGCTCAAGTGCATCCTGTTTCCATTGATCATCCTTGAGATGTTTCTATAACTTGATTGGAGTCCACCTGTGGTAAATTCAATTCATTGGACATGATTTGGAAAGGCACACACCTGTCTAGAAGGTCTCACAGTTGGCAGTGCATGTCAGAGCAAAAACTAAGCCATGAGGTCAAAGGAGAGCTCGGAGACAGGCTTGTTTGGAGGCACAGATCTGGGGAAGGGTACAACATTTCTGCAGCATTGAAGGTCCCTGAGAACACAGTGGCCTCCATCACTATAAAATGGAAGAAGTTTGGAACCACCAAGATGCTTCCTAGAGCTCGCTGTTTGGCCAAACTGAGCAATCAGGGGAGAAGGGCCTTGGTCAGGTAGGTGACCAAGAACCTGAAGTTCACTCTGACAGAGCTCTGGAGTTCCTCTGTGAAGAAGGGAGAACCTTCCAGAAGGACAACCATCTCTGCAGCACTCCAGCAATCAGGTCTTTATGGTAGAGTGGCCAGACTGAAGCCACTCCTCAGTAAAAGGCACATGACAGCCCACTTGGAGTATGCACAAATGCACCGAAACAACTCTGACCATGAGAAACACGATTCTCTGGTCTAATGAAGCCAAGATTGAACTATTTAGCCTGAATGCCAAGCATCACGTCTGGAGGAAACCTGGCACCATCCCTATGGTGAAGCATGGTGGTGACCATCGTGCTGTGGGGATGTATTTCAGCGGCAGGGACTGGGAGACTAGTTGGGATCGAGGCAAAGTACAGAGAGGTCCTTGATGAAAACCTGCTGCAGAGCGCTCAGGACTTCAGCCTGGGGTGAAGGTTCACCTTCCATCAGGACAATAACCCTAAGCACGCAGCCAAGACAATGCAGGAGTGGCTTCGGGACAAGTCTCTGAATGTCCTTCAGTGGCACAGCCAGAGCCTGGACTTGAACCCGATCGAACATCTCTTGAGAGACCTGAAAATAGCTGTGCAGCATCGCTCCCCATCCAACCTGACGTCGCTTGGGAGCAACTATTTCTAAAAATCTGTTTTTGATTTTTCATTATGAGGTATTGTGTGTAGATGAGGGGGGAAAAACAATTGAAAACATTTTAGAAAAAGGCTGTAACATAACAAAATGTGGAAAAAGTCAACGGGTCTGAATACTTTTCGAATGCACTGTACATGGAAACTCATTCTCGCCACCCAAAAAGAAAATGCATATAAGTCGTACAGGTTGTTTCTTAATTTGCATCATTGTGTGGAGATTTCAATCTATCCACGTTGCAGGGATCAGCACAGCAGGGCCGCCGGCAAACGTGTGGCAAGCTGCCATTTGCACCGGCAATTTTGATTTGGTTTAATAAAAAAATATTGCCAGAACCATTGGAAAGAAGGACAAATTGCTGTTTTTTTTTTAGACTGATTCACCTCATGATTTGTTTGACAGGATTTTAATGTTTTCATCCTCCCTAGGGCCAGGAGTTTTTCCATATGTTTTAATTTTTTCCTCTCTATATTACCTAATTATTTTTAAAAAAACGAGTCCCATCATAGTTTATATAAAACAATTTTTGGGTTGTTGCATCTGCTGAATTATTACTATGTTACACCTGGAGTTTTACCTGGTTAGGTTAGACCAGATCAGGGGAAACTCTGGTCCTCAGGAAAACAATGTCGTCATCGTCCCCGTCCCCCCAGCAGCACTCTGGTACCTGTGGTGCCAACTCTGAAATCACAAATGACTTGCTTATGTCAACATTTTAAGATCGTATCAACAGTTTTTAAAGAAATGGTGGCGGAAATGGTTTTCTAGAGTCTTCCGTGGCTCAGTGCAGCTGGCAGGCGGCAGCTATTGTGCCAATTTCATAATGTAACAGACTGTTAGTGTAATTTCAGGTAAAACCTCAATTAAACAAGTCTCAAATATAAGGATAATGGCTACATTTCAGCTGTTTCAAAAACATGGCCCAATGCGACATCTGTTCTAGCACTTGGAATGTGATCAAGTTTACACAAACAGTATTGTCTCTCCAGCATCAATGCCTTTCGACAACCTCTCAAATGTCCCTTTTTCTATCTTCATTGTGAAAAACGGCCTATCAGTAATGCTAGATGCCATTAAATCAGTTGCAGCCTGGTCAGGGGTCCTACCACCATTTCCTCCTCTCCTCATTGTGTGTTAATGCCACTGGATATGTATATAGGTGTGAATGTGCTTAATTGCCCTCACTCATCCTGACTCTGTTGACATACCTGTATGGTTCCCAGGGGTTGCTTTTATAGTATTACAGGAGGTAAGGATGGTATTTTTTGAAAATGTTCAAGATTCAACATCAAGAATTTTGAGTTTTGGTGAAGAATTGCCTTTGCCTAATGCCTATTATGATTTCCTTTGTGACAGGAAACAAGTGGAAGGGAAAACATTGTAAAAACACTGGCAGGTCCTTCTTTTGAAGTCATTGCTTAACGCCATCTGTTGCTGTTGTGATTGTTGTTTATATTGCTATTTATGTCACTATTCTCCTTTTGATCAGTGTTATTTCCTGTAGACGCTTACTGTCAGGGAGTACAATGACACAACCCGGCACGATCACAGGTTGTGGATGAGAAAAATACCTCCTGCTGTGGATGTGCAACATGCGTAGTAATATTATTGAGGAGGTGCAAAGTTCTTATTTTTCATGGAATCTTTGATCTCTGTCTGGAGACAAATCTCCTATGCCTACCGCTCCCTGGTGCTTCCTGTAGTCATAACAAAGTCTAGACACCCTTGTAGTCCGTATGAATCATATTGACCTAGAATTTTAAGTGATCCATTTTTCCCCAGTAGCTGTGTTTATTGTTAGCCTGGACAGAAACATGGCTCATCAACCTGTGCCATTAGCCACATTCAGAGATGGTGGTGATGGCTGGAATACATTTACCCAGCGGTCAAAAACTTCCTACAGGAAGCCCCCCAAAATGTAGGTAGCTAGTTGACTTATGTTTTGCATTGGTCTGGACTTCCTGTTGCAGGGTCGTGGAGGAGGCGGACCAGGCCCCGTCGAAGAAAGGCCTGAAGAAACAGCAGAAGGAAGCGGAGAAAGCTGCTAAGAAGGCTGAGAAGCAGGCCAAACTGGTCAGTGGGTTTTGTATGCCTCCCTGCCCCTCAGTGCTATTGACTTGACACAATTGGGCGGGGGGGTCCATTGTTTTGCAATTCCTGTCTTTGGTTTGTTTTTGTCCACTCAAACAAAGAGCCATTTTCTTAAGTCGGGTATCAGTGTTGCATCGTAAGCAAGTGAGAGAAAGTTAAACTGTTTTTATGTTTTTTTTTTTTACCCCTTTTTCTACCCAAGTTAGTGGTATCCAATTGGTAGTTACAATCTTGTCCCATCGCTGCAACTCCCGTACGGATTTGGGAGAGGCGAAGGTCGAGAGCCGCGCGTCCTCCGAAACACGACCCAGCCAAGCCGCACTGCTTCCTTGACATAATGCCCGCTTACCCAGGAAGCCAGCCACACCAATGTGTCGGAGGAAATACCGTACCTCTGGCGACCGTGTCAGCGTGCATGCGCCCGGCCTGCCACAGGAGTCGCTAGAGCACGATGGGACAAGGACATCCCTGCCCTAACCCAGTTGACAGGGTCATTGTCTCATTAGGGACAATCTCAGTTCAGATGCTTTCATGAAGTAGCAGTGTTTCCCCTAAATCTTTGCCGCCAGTTTGGAAACACCTACTTATTCAAGGGTTTTCTTTGTTACTATTTTCTGCATTGTAGAATAAAAGTGAAGACATCAAAACAATGGAATAACACATGGAGTCATCTAGTAACCAAAAAAGTGTTAAACATAGCAACATATATTTGAGATCCTTCAAAGTAGCCACCCTTTGCCTTGATGAGTTTTACACACTCTTGGCATTCTCTCAAACAGCTTCACCTGGAATGCTTTTCCAATAGTCCTGAAGGATTTTCCACATATGCCGAGCACTTGTTGGCTGCTTTTCCTTCACTCTGCGGTCCAACACATCCCAAACCATCTCAATTGGGTTGCATCACTGTGATGCATCACTCCATTACTCTCCTTCTTGGTCAAATAGCTCTTACACAACCTGGAGGTGTGTTGTGTCATTGTCCTGTTGAAAAACAAATGATAGTCCCACTAAGCGCAAACCAGATGGGATGGCGTATTTCTGCAGAATGCTGTTGTAGCCATGCCGGTTAAGTGTTTCATGAATTAAAAAAAAATCACTGACCGTGTCACCATAACACCCCCACACCATCCCACCTCCTCCATGCTTAACAGTGGGAACCACACATTGCTGAGATCCTCCGACTCTGCGTCTCACAAAGACCGGGCGGTTGGAACCAAAAATCTCAAATTTGGACTCAGACCAGTGGAAATCTTACCTTTGGTCTAACGCCCATTGCTTGTATTTTTTGGCCCGAGCAAGTCTCTTCTTATTATTGGTGTCCTTTTAGTAGTGGTGTCTTCGCAGCAAGTCGACCATGAAGGCCTGATTCACCCAGTCTCCTCTGAACAGTTGATGTTGAGATGTCTTACTTGTACTCTGTGAAGCATTTACTTGGACTGCAATCTGAGGTGCAGTTAACTCTAATGAATTCATCCTCTACAGATGAGAACTCTGCGTCTTCCTTCCTTGTGGCGGTCCTTATGAGAGCCAGTTTCATCATAGCGCTTGATGGTTTTTGCAACTGCACTTTAAGAAACTTTCAAAGTTCTTGCCATTTTCCGGATTGACTGACCTTCATGTCTTAACGGAATGATGGACTGTCGTTTCTCTTTGCTTTTTGAGCTGTTCTTGCCATGATATGGACTTGGTCTTTTACCAAATAGGGCTATCTTCTGTATACCACCGCTACCTTGTCACAACACAACTGACTGGCTCAAATGCATTCAAAAGGAAAAAAAATCCACAAATTAACTTGTTAATTGCAATGCATTCCAGACTACCTTATGAAGATGGTTGAGTGAAGGCCAAGAGTGTGCAAAGCTGTCAAGGCAAATGGTGGCTACTTTGAAGAATCTAAAATTATATTTAGATTTCTTTTTTTTTGGTAGCTACATGATTCCATGTGTGTTATTTAATTAGTTTTAATTTCTTCACTATTATCCTACAATGTAGAAAATAGTACAAATAAAGATAACCCCTGGAATAAATCGGACACTTTTACACCTGCACACTTTTACAATTTTTCCCTTCGGATGGCCCCAGCTATCAATCTGTAAGTCTTTTCTTTTTCTTTGCTTTGAGTTTTAGTTGTGTTAGCGGTGTTCTAGCTGGTCTCCAGTAATTGGGCTCTAGCATTCCGACTATAATTGTGAGGCTTGGCTGGCTAGGCTAATAGCTAGTTGGCAAAATAGATCATGCTAGTAGGCTGGCTAGCTTGCTGGCTAAGACAACTACATATAGCTAATGTTCTTTGATAACTGTTTAGATGATTTAATGTATTTGGTTTTCTTGAATGTGTCTGTAAGATCATTTGATAGCACTACATGAGTCAGCAAGTTGCTAACGTAATGTAAGCAGCCTGGTAGTGCTAACATTAGCAGGCTAGTAGGGCTGACGTTAGCAGGCTAGTTGGCTAGCAACCTTGCAAGTTGATTTGTAACAACAAATTTAATAAGGTATTTGCTTGTAAGTTGTCTGAAAATAAAATGTAATCGACCAGTCGTGAGTGCAAATGATTTGGTTTAATTTGAAGTTATACATTTTGAAATTATTTCTGTTGGAGTTTACATTATAGGGAATAGGCTGGCTTACCGGGTCCATATTACATCACCTCCCCCGGAACTGCATTTTTTGGGCATTTCTTCTGAATTTGGATAATTTTTATGTATTGACTAAAAAATGTTATTTTTTATTTTTTATGTAAAAGTGAGGTGTAACTTTGCATTGCAACTTCTGATGCGTATACGAATGCAAATCCGTATTTTATGTGATTACGTTTATGCTACCTACCCTAAGATTATAGTAACAAGTTACAACTTATATTAGTTGCAAACAGGGTGAGCAGTTGCGCAGATAAGACCCATGAGTGCACAGCCACCGCTTGCTCCTCATCTCCCTACAGTGCAGTGCCACGCATCAGTTATTTCAGATGGTGTCAGCCGCCGCTGCTGAAAAATGTCTTAGGTGAAACACTTAAAGTAACCTATATTTCAGATGGAATATGTTCTCCCTTGAATCTTAGAAACTGCGAAAGCATCCATTCACTTACATGGCCATTCCACTCATTCTCCCTCTATTCCACCAGCCAATACCGTAGACATATCAACTTGCATGGGAAATGAAATGGTAGCCTAACCGTTAATACTGACTTTCATAGTATGGGGATTTTGCATGAAGGTCGCCAAGAAGTTGTTGCACAGATAATCAGTCCACTTGCTGTTCCTAATAAAGGCAGTTTACCACTATTTAAATGCAATGTTAGGCCTATGTCCCACTGTATTGATTTGCCTTTTCTTTTCAGTCTGCTGACCAACAAAGCACAGATGACGATGTAAGTATCCTTGAGGATCAATTCTTCCATGTTTCAATTAGTTTCAGATATGAAGTATTTATTTACACCTTTTTCTATATGGCGCAATACCAAATTAAAATCAAAACGTATGCACCTCTAGTGATGTTTCCTATGAAGCTAGTGTATTCAAATGCTTAGCAAATGAACTCTTCTCTTATTCATCAGGATTTTGCCAAGGATCGGTACGGTGTCCCTCCGATGGTACAGTCCCAGCAGAAACTGGGTCAGTAGTACAGTCAACAACTAACTCCTCTCTTCTTTGTTCCAACATATTATTTACAGAGGATATCCCCATTTTCGACAGCCCCTACTGTTAGGTAATATAGATAACGTGATTATATCGGAGTGACTCAGTGACATGGCGCCAGTAGTGGCAGTAGTAAAGACGGCGTAGATATCAAAGATGATTGTGGCGTGCCATAACTCCCAGATAAATGTGACGGATGGGTTGTCTGCCTGCTCTTTCAGCTCCAATGGCATACAACAAAGTTGCCTTCCCACCTGCATGCTTGTCCACAGGGATGAGGAAAGATGGCGCGAGACAGCCTGCCTTACATGTGGGTGGAATCAGGTTCAACCAAATGGGTGGCTCACTGCCACCGGGGTGCATGTAACGTTAAGCATGCATCAGTGACATAGGGCAAAGTGGAGTTCATTTCTCATAAGACAGAGAATGGGGCGACTTCTACGCAGGGCCGCAGAGTGTTTCATATTTGTGACTTCTGCTCTCCTTGTAATATGAGTGTCTTTCCATGAATAGGGTGCCTTTTGCGTCCCTTTGATATTTTAAGGAGAAATTGCACACCGATATTGCATTTTAAAAGCCTGTTATATTAAATTAGGTGCCCTTTTAATATAGACCACATGGATAATTTAATCAATCCATTTTTTCCTATGAACAAATGTTTGCTAAAGTAATCCCTTAATCCCAAAATGTCTTCAAGTTTCACCATCATTGTAAAGCCCTTGTTATTTTGTTGCTTTGACACTCCATTTTAAAGATGATTATTTTATTTACTGTGATTCGTTTACATCTGTCCCTCATTTTAAGGTCACCCTGTTACGTGAACTGAACTCTCGTTTTAATATGGTGAAACTATTCCTTTTTCAAATGTTTTTCAAAAGGAACATTGAACATCTAATAGTCAAATCATAGTGTAAAACCAGGTGTGCTGGTTCTACTCTTTTTTTTTTGTGCCTTTTTTTTCTCCTTTCTTTCAGTTTTGTGGTGGAAAACTACATTCAATTGCTGCTCCTTGTAGCACACAAGTTTCCACTCCCCCTGTCAAGAGGGGATTTATGGCCGTTACTTTATTTGGCACTTAGGCCTACTATAGTAATTTTTTTATTTAACCACTTGAGATGGAAAAACGTGTTTTTGTGAAGTTGAATATGTGCTTTTTATGACTGACTTTAAAAAACAACAACTAAGTTACACTTCTCAAAAGGCACCGAATTGGTGGAACAACCCATGAGCTTCTTTGTGTGAATGTGTGTGTGGGCAGAAGGGGGAAGGAGGTATATGGACTTTGAAGTTTTCTTGAAAGGCACACTTTTCTTCCCCTGTGAGCCAGACAGAGGGTTGGTGCGTGTCCATGAGCTGACACCTGAGAAGGCAGGCCAGCTGATCTGGGTGCGTGCCCGGATTCACACCAGCAGAGCTAAAGGTGAGATTCTCCATCTTTGTCCAGCTCCCAATCACTCATATTTTCCCTTTAGTCCTCAGGACACAGCCAGCCTTCTAATCTAAATGGCGCCGTAACTGAACCTTGGGGTTTACCAAAAAGATTACCAACTGTCCTTGGGCCAAATAGTCACTATTCAGAGAAGAGCTTTGTTTTTTTCAGTCAACTCTCCTCAGGTTGGCAAATATGGAAGGTCAAAAAGCTAAAAGAATTGTGCACAATCTTGGAAAATCACAGAATGACACCAGACTTGAAGTTTTTACCTTATTTGCTGGTGATGTGGGACATAGGGGATGGGGGTTGTGGAGTGCGATGTTTTTGCTATTATAGATTCATTATACAAGCACATGCAAGTCTCTTTTTGAGAAGTTTGAAAACTCCAACCAAAGCTCAGTTATTTAAATGGAACCTCAAATTTGGGTTAATTTGTTATTTTCCAAACTTGTCAGAGCTTGAGGCTATAATACAATGAACTCATTGAGCCTTGGCTAACTGTCGGATTCCATCCAAAATTATTCGAAACATCCAGCACGTACACAACTGTGCTAACAATATACTAATAAATAAACCATCGTGTTATGATGATATCGTTACGGCTTCCTTCCAGGACAACTTCCGTGTCAAAATCCATTTTCCTCAACCTTCATTCAGCTCCACAGTGAAGGATGTCCTTAAGAGCAGAATAACATCCTGATTTACACTGGGATGAAGTGACTGCTTTTTGGGGATTACAGCCCCCCCCCCCCAGTCAATGAACAGAGGACACCACATCAAAGCACTTGGGTTGTGTCTGATGGTAGACAAACCTGGTTTACACAGTCTCAAGGTGTTTGGTTGGGAATAAGCTCTCAGCCTCCTTCCATACACCTTTCTTCAAAGGGTCGTCTGTTCACGGTTCTGACAGTTACCTGGAAATGCTGTGAAAAGCGTTTTAATGGGTGAGAGGTGGAATCTGAAACAGGTATGACGTGTTGGCCTGAGAGAGTGACATGGCATTGTATAGAACCACCGTGGCACCTGTTTTGACAAGTGAGTTAGGAGTTGCTAGCCCAAATGAGAGGGCCCCTGCTGATGCCTATTGTATTGTTGTCATCGTTTTAGGGAAGCAGTGCTTCTTGGTCCTGCGTCAGCAGCAGTTTAACGTGCAGGCCCTGGTCGCCGTGGGGGAGCGTGCCAGCAAGCAGATGGTCAAGTTTGCCGCCAAGTGAGTACAAGACTGAATATCCTGTAGGCCCCCGACAAACAATGGTGGGAAAAGCTGCCTCCTAATGGGCCCAATCCATTTTCACACATTCTGAAGGAATCAATCATTTTTCACCTCATGACAAAAGCGGCCACTTTCAGATGGGATACAGCAGTGTTTAATGGAGCCATTCCTGCCCAGATAAGAGTAAATACAGTAGATCAGATGGGAAGAGCCTGAGCATCATTAATCAATCTTGGGTCCTCCAATTTGGAGTTTCTGGGGGAGCAGAAACACAGAATTACATGTAGAATCCCTATTAATATAATAGGATATCTATGGGTCTGAAAGTTTGTTTACCATTTTTAAAAGTATTCACTTTTAATGTGACATTAACGTAACCACTCACGCTGTTTTCATCTGATTGCCATACAATCACTGCAAACTAATAAAACACCCAAAAGTTTATTGAATGACAATTGCCTATCACTTGAAACCTGAATTAAAGCGTCCACTGTCGGCGCATCTCAGCCACTCATCTCTGCCTTTGAAAAATGTCACCGTTATCGTCGAACCACACCGCATTCTGAGAGTATTCCACATGATTTCAAGTCCCTTCGCACATGTTTCTTGCGGGTGACTTGCGGTAATGATAACTGTAGGGTCTAAATCTATTTTTCTTGACATCTTTATTTGAATTATTGTGACATATTCAACCGGTACAGTGTAGCCCTACTATTTTATTATTTACCCTTATGACTTACATGCTGACCAAACCGGACACGATCAGACAAGATCAGGACAAGCAGGTTGAAATTTCAAAACAAACTTTGAACCAATTATATTAATAGGGGGACAGGTCGAAAAGCATGTATGGCAATTTAGCTAGCTAGCTTGCTGTTGCTAGTTATTTTGTCCTGGGATATAAACATTTGGTTGTTATTATGCCTGAAATACACAAGGTCCTCTACTCAGACAATTAATCCACAGATAAAATGGTAAACCATATTCCTTTCTCGTCATCTCTCCTCCTTCCTCAGGCTTCTTTTTTACTTCTTTGGACTTTATATGGCGGTTGGAAACCAACTTTACGATGCATTACTACAGTCGTGGCCAAAGGTTTTGACACAAATATTAATTTTCACAAAGTCTGCTGCAAATTGATGGCAATTTGCATATACTCCAGAATATTATGAAGAGTGATCAGATGAATTGCAATTAATTGCAAAATCCATCTTTGCCATGCAAATTAACTAAATCCCCCCATAAACATTTCCACTGCATTTCAGCCCTGCCACAAAAGGACCAGCTGACATATCAGTGATTCTCTCGTTAACACAGGTGCGAGTGTTGACAAGGACAAGGCTGGAGATCACTCTGTCATGCTGATTGAGTTCGAATAACAGACTGAAAGCTTCAAAAGGAGGGTGGTGCTCGGAATCATTGTTCTTCCTCTGTCAACCATTGTTACCTGCAAGGAAAAACGTGCCGTCATCATTGCTTTGCACAAAAAGGGCTTCACAGGCAAGGATATTGCTGCCAGTAAGATTACCTATATAAACCATTTATCGGATCATCAAGAACTTCAAGGAGAGTGGTTCAATTGTTGTGAAGAAGGCTTCAGGGCGGCCAAGAGTCCAGCAAGCGCCAGGACCGTCTCCTAAAGTTGATTCAGCTGTGGGCCCGGGGCACCACCAGTACAGAGCTTGCTCAGGAATGGCAGCAGGCAAGACTTTTGGAGGATGGCCTGGTGTCAAGAAGGGCAGCAAAGAAGCCACTTTTCTCCATGAAAAACATCAGGGACAGACTGATATTCTGCAAAAGGTACAGGGATTGGACTGCTGAGGACTGGGGTAAAGTAATTTTCTCTGAATTACCTTTCTGGTGGTTTGGGGCATCTGGAAAAAAGCTTGTCCAGTGAAGACTGGGTGAGTGCTATCAGTCGTGTGTCATGCCAACAGTAAAGCATCCTGAGACCATTCATGTGTGGGGTTGCTTCTCAGCCAAGGGAGTGGGCTCACTCACAATTTTGCCTAAGAACACAGCCATGAATAAAGAATGGTACCAACACATCCTCCGAGAGCAACTTCTCCCAACCATCCAGGAACAGTTTGGTGACGAACAATGCCTTTTCCAGCACGATGGAGCACCTTGCCATAAGGCAAACGTGATAACGAAGTGGCTCGGGGAACAAAACATAGATATTTTGGGTCCATGGCCAGGAAACTCCCCAGACCTTAATCCCACTGAGAACTTGTGGACAAACAAAAAACCACAAATTCTGACAAACTCCAATAATTGATTATGCAAGAATGGCCTGCCATCAGTCAGGATGTGGCCCAGAAGTTAATTGACAGCATGCCAGGGCGGATTGCAGAGGTCTTGAACAAGAAGGGTCAACACTGCAAAGATTGACTCTTTACATCAACTTCATGTAGTTGTCAATGAAAGCCTTTTAAACTTATGAAATGCTTGTAATTATACTTCATTATTCCATAGTAACATCTGACAAAAATATCTAAAGACACTGAAGCAGCAAACTTTGTGGAAATTAATATTTGTGTCATTCTCAACTTGTGTCCAAGACTACAACTGACTGGAGTGTGAACACCAGTTCATCTTTCAATCACCCACGTGGGTATATGCTCTTAAAAACCAATGAGGAGATGGGAGAGGCCGGACTTGCAGCTCGTTGAGCGTCACAAATAGAATCTATTTTAGCGCCTGGCCACGCATAATGATTGAATAACAGACATGCATAAATTTATTTTGCACCGCTCTGCGCACGTGACACAAGCGGTGGGGTCAGCGTGTTGCTTTCACCGATGGGTCAGACTCAACTTCGTCTTCTACTGGAGGCCTTTATGAAAAGCATAACAGCATAAGGATACTGCACTTTTCCAAGCCAGGTTTGTCAAACACTTTCTAATCTCTAAGTTGACATGATTACACTTAATGAATGCCTCTTAAAACCCTTCAATGAAAAACGCTGAATGAAGTATAAATGGAAAGACTATATAGGCCCAACGCCACTTCTTGTATGATCAGTAGGGTCAGTCCAATATGCTTGGAAGGTGGTAACGTCAAAAAGTTAACATTACTGGAGACGTTTTAGAGACTAATTAACGGTAAATCAGTGAATTGTTCCGCCCATAATTAAAATTGATTACAGTTAGTTAGCAATTGCTCCTACACTTTATTGCTAGCTACAGTAGTGCTTCCGTGTCAATAACATGTCTCTAAAAATGACAGTGTCTCCAGTAGTAAAGGCAACACATGTTATCTAGGCCAAGGTCACATGGTCAAAACATTCACCTCATTGACAGGACCCTCTGACCTTGTAAGTTGTGTCAGTGGTTTGACCGCTCACTGTTTCCTCTCAATCCCCGTGTCTGTGATACAATCAGGAGGTTGCTTCAGAGCTGGTGTGCGCTGTAGCAAAACGTTTTGCAACTGGTTTTGTTTTCAATCATTTGTTATTAGACAAATTCAGGTAGGCCCCTCGTAGTTTCTGCCTGTTTAGTTCCTATTGCATTTTTTCTTTCTAGTTTAAGGACAATAATGGTCCCTGTTTGTGCTCTACATTGCTACCACTCATTCACCTGTACCTTCAAACACCCTTCCTCACAATTTGGCTCGATCGAGACTATCAGATCATGTATTTTTTTTTAAATCCTGTGGCTCGATTGCTCCAAAATAATTTTTGTTTTTACTTTGCTTGTGTAAATAGGTGTTTTGATTCAGCACTTTATTGTATTGCAGTTATTGCACACAACCACCAAATCCATGATGAAACGTCTGTCATGAACCAGCTTACATCAAAACACACTCAAGACAAATGTATAGTCGGGTTGTGTCCCAAATGTCACCCTATTCCCTATAAAGTGCACTACTTTTGACCAGAGCCCATAGGGAATAGGGTGCCATTTGAGATACAGATCGGGTTGAGGCCTGCAGCTTCCGCAGATATCTAAACATCCTGCTCCCCAATCTTTTCAATCCACACAATGCATATTGTACTTTTCCCAGCTATTAAAAAAATAAAATAATCACAACTATTGGCCTTAAACGGTTAATGAACTCTAGCTGTTGGACATGTTCTATGTTGATTGAATTCTGGGGAAGCTGAGTAAGCTTCTGGGTCACATGGGTCCTTTCGTAATCATCAAGAGGTTAAGCCAGGCCAGTGGTGACCTATAGGGAAGAGCGTGTAATGCTTGTGTCACGTATAGTATTTCCACTTCCTCATGCCGAGTTAAATTAGGGTTAGGGTATCCTCTGCACCAAAGTATCTTGGTTAACTTTCTCTTACTAGAACATAATATTACACAATCGATTTCACATATCTTTATATAAGACACAGCCCGGTCAGTTGCCTTGTCTGAGCCAGAACAGACCATAGGATCTCCTGTGGTGTGAGTCATCTTGATGTCCATGGGGTGTACTTGTACATGACACTAGTCTAGGTAATCAAAATACTTACTTGTATGACTTACTCATATTAGTTGATGGCCAGTGTTCATTGTCCCTGGGCAGGCTGGCCAGGTGTTAGAGGGAGGAGCTTATTAATGTGGGCTTTTTATTTGTCTAGCTGATCTCCCCCCCCCCCATAGTGTGAAACGTCTGACCGAGGCAGCTGCAGTGGACTGACTGGGTTCACCATTCACAACGCTCCTGTCTCTCATTACTGCTTTTTAATGAGAAGAGGTGAAGGATCACACCGGGCTTGCTCCATTTGGCCCCGTGCTATGTGACAGTTGGTATTGACAGTTCTTCATATTTCTATGAGGCTCTCCTGGGGGTTCCTGGGAACAGTGGGATAGGATAGCAGTGGCCTGCTCTGGTAGTCACTCAGCATGTCTTTCAGAGGGTTGTTTAACCTCAGTCTTATAGTTGTGTGGCCAACGGTGTTTTACTGTAGTTCATAGCTGTGATGTTTGGTGTTTGCACGTTGTCGCAATCGGATGATTAAATGAAAAGAGTATAAGAATGTCTGACACCACGGTAACCGTGGATCAAAGCAACATTATCCTGTGACATTTTGCCTCAGGAAGAGTAGCATCAGGTGAATTTATGTAGCCATCATTTTTGTATTTTGTTTCTTTATATCGTGTATACCAACTGCTCTGACTCCCACTCGTCTGACTTCAATTGATCTGTGTAGACTGATAAGGGCTGTGCCTCTTTTACACCCCCCCCGTCTGCAGCATCAACAAGGAGAGCATTGTGGACGTGGAGGCGGTGGTGAAGAAGGTGGAGCAGACGATCGAGAGCTGCTCTCAGCAGGATGTGGAGTTGCACATTGAGAGGGTAGGTCTGTCTTCTGCTCTGTCTGACCACACCACAGACAAACAGACCGACAGACATGCACACGGAGGGAGGACAGCCGTGAATCAGAGGAGCTACTAGTTCAAAGAGATCAGTCTACGACTTCTCTTGACTGCTTTTTCTTTTTGGAATTGTGGTACTTTCCGTTCCGCCTAGCAGTTGAACCTGGAAAGTACTGTGAGTTTAGAGCAACTTTCTAACTGTGAATCTAGTTGAACCAATGTCTCCCTTCGAAAGAAAAATCTCACCTTCTTTTCCTGTTTCAGATTTTTGTCGTCAGCCAGGCCGAGCCTCGTCTGCCCCTGCAACTGGAGGATTGCGTGAGGCCGGAAGGAGAGGGGGATGAGGTGAGAATGAGGGCCAGGGCTCTTGGGCCTCGTGCAGGCAGCTCTTCTTAGCTGATCAAAGGTCAAACTAATTTCATCCAGAGAACTTCCTGCATCCTGATGCTTGGTGAAAAATATGTACACGCCCTCAAGGCCTTCCGCTGTTGTTTTTGAATAGTATTGGTTCTATACTGGCATTTATTTGATTGAACCTTTATTTAATTAGGCAAGTCAGTTAAGAACAAATTCTTATTTATAATGACGGCCTACCCCGTTCAAACCCTTACCCGGATGGCGCTGGGCCAATTGTGCGCTACTCTATGGGACTCCCAATCACGTGCGGTTGTGATACAGCGTGGAATCGAACCAAGGTCTGTAGTGACGCCTCTAGCACTGAGAGTCAGTGCTGTAGACCGCTGCGCCACTCGGGAGCCATGTTGTCAGTCCGTATCTGTATTAAGGGTCTACTCTCCAGTGTAATTCAGAGACAGCTGAAGTGTGTCAGTGTTTATGCAGTAAGCCAACCCCAACAGCAGTTGTGTCTTAAGGTTTTTGTCTTTGGGGAAGTCTCTCTGTCTGTCAGTTACAGGAACTACCGTTGGGGAGGAGGCTCTGGACTGGGCTCGGTCTGTGTCTCCGTCTTCATGTTCTGATTCAATATGAGCTGGATGTGTGGAGCTTGTTCACAGCTTGTTTTAACGCCACGGAAGCTCCAGTAAAGCCTGACAACCTGTGATGTAACATTTTAGGAGCTTCGGTGCTCTTTTACTGCTTTATTGGATTGTAAATTGGTTGTATGAGTTTATTTAAATAAAAGAAAAACAGGTTAATAAGGTTTAAAAATACAACAGGATAGTAATTAATTTCCAGGGGGGGAAATAAACAAACATTAGAACACATAGATCATGTCGCACATTATATTTCAATGTCCTACTGTGTTTTCACACATGTCCAATAGTTTGTTCCCATATACTTCAGATGTGTTTAATACTTTTAAATGTTTTGTAATGTGGTCAAATGATGTTGGCATTATGCGTTTACTCAGGATGGAAGAGCGACGGTCAACCAGGACACCAGACTGGACAACCGAGTCATTGATCTCAGGGTAAGTTCTATCACACTTCAACCAGTGTTACATTCTTTCCAAAGACATATAATGAGTTATTCTAGATTCAAATTGGGTTTGAAATTTGTAGCAACAAAATATTGTGATGATGAGATGTAAAATGGCCGCATCGTGGTATGTATCCCACTTTGCAGGCCCGTGAGTTAGCCTGCTGGTAGAGTGGAGTATAGAACTGTGCATGGGTTCAGAGGTTTTAGGAGAGGGGTGCTAAACCAGACTCTGCTAGAGGCCTCATTGTTCTGTTCTGAGGCGTACCCACACTAGTGATGTGGCAGCAGGAAAACAGCCCTATACCGCTCGACTCACCCTGGCTTTGTCACAACACCTGTTTCTACAAAATATCTCTTTGAGCTTGAGGACTTGGGCCTGTTATCACAACCACACTTAAATGAAGGGTAAACCCATAAACAGGGTTTCACACAGACCGACCCCTATCCCTAACCCCAGTCAACAATAAAGGGCAACCATAATGAAAAGGCACCTACCAACCAAGAACCGTTTCAGTGAAAATAAAAGGTTTATTTCACAAATAACTTCCCCTTTTTTCCACAGTGTACAGGCCAGCCATTTTGTTGAAAATAAGTGGTTGATGCTCTCTAGGGAAATACGGAACTATCCGTTAGGCACAATATGAGTGGCGGTGGTGGCGTGTGACCAAAACCACAAGGCATGGGCTGTTAGGCACGATTGTTTTGAGAGCTTGCATGTCAACGAGAGTGACGCACTGAGTTATTTCGCTCTCACTCTCTTTTATACCTCACGCCCTGGTGTGAGGACATAGAAAGATAACGGACCCCTCCTCACAATAGAGAGAAGTGTTTATTTTGCACAGGAATTATGTAACTTATTTGTATAAGTCCTTATCTAACCAGGCTTTCATGTCAGTTTGGTTTGCTCACTAGGTATCTGCTTAGCAGTTTTATCTAGTGTTATCCAGAAGTGGCAGTTATTCATCAGAGCAGGAGTTATTTTCCAACCACAGTCAACTACAGGCTACATATCAATTTACCATTTCAACTGGGGCCAGACTGGACCAGAGTCATTGTCTGCAGATTCATTCTCTGACAATGAGAGAGTCCGAAAACTCCCGTGAAAACTCCCGTTCAGGCATTTGGGAATGTTTAGAAGATAGAAATGTGAGCCTTCAGCTTTCAGTGTTCAATCAGGACGCTCAGAGCTTTTTGTAATTAAACTCTTTGTGTAGATGACTAAAACCAGAGATGAAACCAGATAGAACTGTTTGAATAAATCCTCAGTAATAACACCAGTCATATTAGGAAATTAGTAATCTGATCAACTGAGAACTAAGTGAGAAGAACACTCCTATTGGCTCTTAGTAGCCTTACAGTCAAAGGGTTTGGGGATTTTGGCTGTTCCTCTGCTCGTTCCCAGACGTTATGTGTAATACCCAGCTTATTGACGTGCCTCATCACGAGTCATTTTGATGACTGGGTTATTTTCTACACCACTAAGTTGACCTCTGTATACAACTAGAATGAATTGCCAATGTTCGGTTTTGAAAATATGACAGAGCTCTATCTCATGTTTATTTTCTAAAGGCTTAGATTAATGTGAATTGCACCCTGTCTCCACTCCCTCTTATGAAATGAAAGGTGTCGAGACTGTACAAGGCAAGATGTGACGCAAGCAGTGTTGTCTGTTCACTCTTTTTGTTTTTTTTGGCATCGCGTAATATCTCTGTGTGGGTCATTATCTACTCCACACGTTTTTTTCAGAGGAACCTTTTCTATATGCTGTACGTCAGTCTTCATATCATAGAAGCTGCAACGACTGCATCCCACTTTGAAACTTCAAAGTTTAAAACCAGTGTTCCATTGATTTGCAACCTTTTGAAAAATGAAGTGTGTGTGTGGGGGGGGACCTTCTAGTTTTGTGCCAACATCAAATTGCTCAGTTTTTCTTTATTGTATTTATGTACATTACCGGTTAAACATTTGGGGTCACTTAGAAATCTCCTTGTTTTTAGAAGGCTAATTGATCATCCGAAAACCCTTTCGCAATTATGTTTGCACAGATAAACTGTTGTTCTGATTTAAAGCAGCAATAAAACTGGCCTTCTTTAGTTGAGTATCTGGAGCATCAACATTTTGGGGTTTGATTACAGGCTCAAAATGGCTAGAAACAAATAACTTTCTCCTGAAACTCATCAGTTTCGTCAGATTCTTGTTCTGAGAAATGAAGGCTATTCCATGCGAGAAATTGCCAAGAAACTGAAGTCTCGTACAACGCTGTGTACTACTCCCTTCACAGAACAACGCAAACTGGCTCAAACCAGAATATAAAGAGGAGTGGGTGGCCCTGGTGCACAACTGAGCAAGAGGACAAGTACATTCAAGTGTCTAGTTTGAGAAACAGACGCCTCACAAGTCCTCAACTGGCAGCTTCATTAAATAGTACCTGCAAAACACCAGTCTCAACGTCAACAGTGAAGAAGCGACTCCGGGATGCTGGCTTTCTAGGCAGATTTGCAAAGAAAAAGCCATATCACACTGGCCAATAAAAAGAAAAGATTAAGATGGGCAAAAGAACACAGACACTGGACAGAGGAACTTTGCCTAGAAGGCCAGCATCCTGGAGTCGCCTCTTCACTGTTAATGTTGAGACTGGTGTCGGTTAGGACATCTACTTTTCTAGACACAAGTAATTTGTCCAACAATTGTTTACAGACAGATTTATTTAACTTATTCACTCTATCACAATTCCAGTGGGTCAGAAGTTTACAAACACTAACACGGAACCCAAACTGTCTGTGCGCAATTGTGCATAACGGTATATTGTCCCCCTACACCAAACGCGATCACGACACGCAGGTTAAAATATCAAGTCAAACTCTGAACCAATGACATTAATTTGGGGACAGGTCGAAAAACATTAAACATGTATGGCAATTTAGCTAGTTAGTTTGCACTTGCTATCTAATTTGTCCAATTTAGCTAGCTTGCTGTTGCAAGCTAATTTGTCCACTGATATAAACATTGAGTTGTTATTTTATCTGAAATGCACAAGGTCTTCTACTCTGACAATTAATCCACACATAAAATGGTCACATAAAATGGTCAACCAATCGTTTCTAGTCATCTCTCCTCCTTCCAGGCTTTTTCATCTTTGAACTTATATGGTGATTGGCATCTACACTTTCATAGTATTACCACGACAACCGGCAAAACAGTTTGTCTTTCAATGGCACGTGGGTACCTGCTTCTATAAACCAATGAGGAGATGAAAGAGGCAGGACTTGCGGAGTGATATGCGTCAGAAATAGGAACGACTGTTTTAGCCCGTGGCAACGCAGACGCTCGTTGGCGCGCACGAGCAGTGTGGGGGCAATACATGAATAACATATATTCCTAAATTTATTTTGCAATGCTTACGCTAGCGACGTGAGCGGTGTAGTCATGGTATACGTTGGCTGTGCCTTTAAACAGCTTGGAAAATTCCTGAAATTATTTAATGGATTTAGAAGCTTCTTATAGGCTAACTATCATTTGAGTCAATTGGAGTTGTACCTGTGGATGTATTTCAAGGCCAACCTTTAAACTCAGTGCCTCTTTGTTTGACATCATGGAAAAATCAAAAGATGGGGATCAAAAACATGGGGATCAAATATCATACTTTTTTGGAGAAATGTCCGCTGGTCTGATGAAACAAAAATGTACAATGACCCTAAGCACACTTCCAAAGTTGTGGCAAAATGGCAAAAAGGACAACAAAGTCAAGGTATTGGAGTGGGCATCACAAAGCCCTGACCTCAATCCTATAGAAAATGTGTGAACGAGCAAGGAGGACTCAAACCTGACTCAGTTACACCAGCTCTGTCAGGAGGGATGGGCCAAATTCACCCAACTTATTGTGGGATGCTTGTGGAAGGCTACCGGAAACGTTTGACCCAAGTTAAACAATTTAAAGGCAATGCCACCAAATTCTAAGTGTATGTAAACTTCTGACCCACTGGGAATGTGATTAAAGGAATAAAAGCTGAAATCAATCATTCTATCTGCTATTGATCTGACATTTCAAAATATATCAAAATATATTTTTGATTCTTTAAAGTAGCCACCCTTTGTTTGCACACTCTTGGCATTTTCTCAACCAGCTTCATGAGGTAGTCACCTGGAATGCATTTCAATTAACAGGTGTGCCTTAAGTTAATTTTTGGAATTTCTTTCAATTTGAACCAACCATGCATTTGAACCAAACATTTGGGTTTGTGACAAGGTAGGGGTGGTATACAGAAGATAGCCCTATTTGGTAAAAGACCAAGGCCATATTATGTCAAGAACAGCTCAAATAAGCAAAGAAAAACGACAGGTCATCATTACTTTAAAATATGTCAGTCGATCGGGAAAAAAAGTGCAGTCGCAAAAACCATCAAGCTCTATGATGAAACTGTCTCATGAGGACCGCCACAGGAAAGGAAGACCCAGAGTTACCTCTGCTGCAGAGGATAAGGTCATTAGAGTCACCAGCCTCAGAAATTGCAGCCCAAATAAATGCTTCAGAGTTAAAGTAACAGACACATCTCAACATCAACTGTTCAGAGGAGACTGCGTGAATCAGGCCTTCATGGTCGAATTGCTGCATGGAAAACACTACTAAAGGACAACAATAAGAAGAAGAGACTTGCTTGGGCCAAGAGACACGAGCAATGGACATTAGACCGGTGAAAATCTTTCCTTTAGTCTGATGAGACCAAATTTGAGATTTTTGGTTCCAACTGCTGTATCTTTGTGAGACGCAGAGTAGGTGAACGGATGATCTCCGCATGTGTGGTTCCCACCGTGAAGCATGGAGGAAGAGGTGTGATTGTGTGGGCGTGCTTTGCTGGTGACACGGTCTGTGATTTATTTAGAATTCAAGGCCCACTTAACCAGCATGGCTACCACAGCATTCTGCAGCGATACGCCATTCCATCTGTTTTGCGCTTAGTCCCACTATCATTTGTTTTAAAACAGGACAATGACCCAAAACACAACTCCAGACTGTGTAAGGGCTATTTGACCAAGAAAGAGAGGAATGGAGTGCTGCATCAGATAACTTGGCCTCCACAATCACCCGAACCTCAACCCAATTGAGATGGTTTGGGATGAGTTGGACCGCAGAGTGAAGGAAAAGCAGCCAAGTGCTCAGCATATGTGGGCTTTACTTGAAAAAGCATTCCAGGTGAAGCTGGTTGCGAGTGTGCAAAGCTGTCATCAATGCAAATGGTGGCTACTTTAAAGAATCTCAAATATATTTTGATTTGTTTAACACCCTTTTGGTTACATTCCATCTGTGTTATTTCATAGTTTTGATGTCTTTACTTTTATTCTACAATGTAAAAAAAATAAGAAAAACCCTTTAATGAGTAGGTGTGTCCAAACAACATTTGACTGGTACTGTATATTTATATCGCCTGCGATTGCATAGAATACTTCCAGTTCTTTATACTGTACATGTTTTATGTTGTGTCTTGTGTCGCAATCCGTCACCACACATGAAGTTCTCCCTCAGGAAATACAAGTTGATTTTAATTGACTGTACTTTTGTTTTTGTGTGTGTTTCTGCTTGTTTCTCCTCTGGTAGACAACGACCAGCCAGGCCATCTTCCGCCTGCAATCCGGAGTGTGCCAGCTCTTTAGAGACACCCTGACCAACAAGGGCTTTGTGGAGATCCAGACCCCCAAAATCATATCAGGTACCAGCACTGAGCTCATAAAGCAGTGCATGCTCAACTCTTGACTATCTGGTCATTTGTGCTCTTTGATGAGCTGACTCAATTGCACTTCACAAGCGTGAGTACATAGACAATGTGTGACCATGTGTCACGTTTTGTAGCCATAGAAATGTGTAACACAACAGTGTTGTTTACTACAGTACTTGCTACCACAACCCCAAATGTGCTATTTTTTTTTTTTTTTTTACTGAGCTGTGGTGAAAGAAGTGTTGCTTTCACTTCCTCATCTTCGGTAGGAGCCAATGGCATTCAACGCAGCCTGGCATTGACGCATTTAAAATTGCCGCCTTTTTGGTGAGAGCAGCTGCGGATCAACAATGTGCACTATAATCTAAAAACCGCATTCACCTCTGCCAACACCCATCACATGTACCCTGTACAAAATGTTCACCCTTCTGTTAAGGAAAACACATCAGACAATCTACTATATGACAGGAACGTCTAACAAGTGCGTAAATAAGCTAATGGCGCTGTTAGGAAATGGTGTCATCACATAGACGACTTGAAAAAAGGCTGTTCACTACAGACAGATGATTTTTGTGCCATGTGTTGCTTCTCTCCTGGGACAGTTGACTAAAAGGTATCTTTCTCCTCTCTAGCTGCCAGTGAGGGCGGGGCGAACGTCTTCACTGTGTCCTACTTCAAAACCAGCGCCTACCTGGCCCAGTCTCCCCAGCTCTACAAGCAGATGTGTATCTGTGCTGACTTTGACAAGGTGTTCTGTGTGGGACCAGGTAAGGCAAGCTGCACCTTGTGAAGAACCAATGGTCTAGCGGGAATGCTACTAGTCAGGCACGTGTACGCTACTCGCCACCGGAGACCGGGTTTCAATCCCTGTGTCCACCCTTACTTATGGTGTTCCCTCTGGTCTGTCTCCCCCTTTGTTTCCAACTGTCTGGATAAAGTTTAAAAAAAATATATAATAATATTAATCTATATATAATACCACATCTCTTAGCCGTTCACCTATCTCCCCTGTATCCAATAATGGGAATTAATTTGGACTATTTGGTTGAATACATCAGTCACTCTAGTTATGTAGTCAACAAACAAACAAACAGTGGCTTACACAATATTAAACCTGGGCAGATAACTGCAAACACAACGCATTTCTACACATAGACGGTGTTGTGATAGGGCTCACGTTGAGCAATAGGAAACATAATGTATCTGACTGACTTGTGCTTGGTCGCACAATGTCTCTTTGTGAGGTAGGTCAACACGGCTAGCACCTGGCCGGATCCACATGTAACCAGAGGAGTATTGACCCCCCCCCCTGCAGTCTCACATGTCACAAATAGCCCTTACACATGTGTCCCAAATGGTGCCCTATTCCCTGGTCAAATGTAGTGCAATATAAAGGGAATAGGGTGCCTCTAGTTTATCTCTGGATTGATGGATCTAATCTTCACACTGAAATACGACGTCGCTGATACTAACTGAAGATGTTCTCCGTTCCAGTGTTCAGAGCAGAAGACTCCAACACCCACCGTCATCTGACAGAGTTCGTGGGCCTGGATATTGAGTTGGCGTTCAACTACCACTACCACGAAGTGATCGAGTCCATCACCGACACCATGGTTCAGATCTTTAAAGGACTCCGAGACAAGTAAGCTGGGATTCACTTTGAACCCATGTTTGCGAATAAAGTTAGTTATTCTGGTTTAAACTTTCGAGGGCCTATTTCAGGGCTGTAACTGAGCAAGTGGATGAGCCCCATATTGAGTAAATGCGTGCCTCCACCGCCATCTCCTGGTATGAAAGGGCATTGCATCTGTGATGAGGGAGCAGATGGTATTTGGGTAATCTCGTGGACATACTACTTAAACAGAAATGGTGCCGTAGATCTGTCATGATACAACGGGATGCGTGAGATAACGAGCAGCTTTCATTCCGGCGCTTTAGGCAAATCTCGATTTCGCAGGTGTTAGCATCTTTTGAATTTCGGAAGGGGAGGGGACATTTGGCTCATAGACTTGCCAGTAATTTACAAAGAGAGAGGGTGGAGTGCTTCGTTCCAGTTCCGATCCTCATTCGATCTCGTCTCTTAACACGTATGGACCCAGAACTTAATCCAGTATCTGGCCAATTATGCAAGACTTTAGTTCTTGGTTAACCAAGATTAGTATTTGAGTGACACAGTTTTGTGTGCCTGTGTGTTTTAAGGGAAGGTTTTCCTTTTAACAATCGAGGCACTTATCAACTTCTACTGTCCTCCAAGAGTTGCTGAATTACCTTTTTTGTATGTGGTGTGTGTGTGTTGGCCAGGTTCCAGACAGAGATCCAGACGGTGGGGAAGCAGTACCCCAGTGAGCCATTCAAGTTCCTGGAGCCCACTCTTAGGCTGGAGTACTCGGAAGGCGTGGCCATGCTCCGGGAAGCCGGGGTGGAGATGGGAGACGAGGAGGACCTCAGGTCAGTAGCAGGTCCAACATAAGACATTAAAATGGGTCGGCAAGTAGCACAGCGGCTAAGAGCATTGGGCCAGTAACCAAATGGTTGCTGGTTCGAATCCCAGAGCCGACCAGGTGAAGAATCTGACAATGTGCCTGCCCTTAAACAAGGCACTTAACCGTAATTGGTCCTGTAAGTCGCTCTGGATAAGAGCGTCTGCTTCATGACTAAACTGTAAAGAGCAAATAAAGACTGTTTTTCTACTGAAAATAACAATTTTTTCAAAACGTTTTTTCATAGCACTCCCAATGAGAAGTTGCTTGGTCGTCTGGTGAAAGAAAAAGTATGTTACATTCAGTTTCTTTGGGATGTCAACAGATTTTATGTTACTCTAGATGGTACGTGCTGAGCATTTTAGGCTTCCAAAGCAGACTAACGCACCTCTTTATCGCCTTTCTGTTAGTATGACACTGACTTCTACGTGCTGGACAAGTACCCCCTGGCAGTGAGGCCCTTCTACACCATGCCTGACCCCAATGACAAAGTATGCAAGTCACTAAACACAGACATACACACACCACACTTCAACAGGTTGATCACGACACCATTGTGACAGGACATTGGCAGTGTTATACCAGAGGTGTAACTGACTTGACTGATGTTTCCTCCCAGAAATACTCCAACTCCTACGACATGTTCATGAGAGGAGAGGAGATCCTCTCTGGAGCCCAGAGGATCCACGATGCCCAGCTGCTCACTGAGAGGGCCATGCACCACAACATTGGTAATGAAACAACTCTGCATTGTTATTCAGGGCAGCCATATTGGTCAATCAGTAACTCAAGCTTATTTTCTTCTCTTAAGCGATTGCTAGAGAATCTGCATATATTATTACTATGTTACGAATACACTGGTGCTAATATGTAAAGTGGTGATGCTAGTATAAAATATTACAATGATTTGTGTTGCTGCAGACCTGGAGAAGATCAAGTCCTATATTGACTCCTTCCGATACGGAGCTCCCCCACATGGAGGTGGTGGCATTGGTAAGAAATAAAATACTAACTCTAAACCTTGGCCCATACCCTCTCCATAAGAAATCCATTGTACATATATTCTAAATATACTCATTGTAAATATACTCAGCATGAAAGGTATGTTCAAGGTACTCTAAATCTATTCATTGTAAGTGCACTGTAGTGCTGATATGTGAGTTGTTTCCCTCAGGTCTTGAGAGAGTCTGCATGCTCTACTTGGGTCTTCATAATGTCCGCCAGACCTCCATGTTCCCCCGTGATCCCAAACGCCTGACCCCCTGAGCGGCCATCGATCGCCATTGGACACAGATGCAACTACATTTTAATCTCCAACACACCAGACAGAGGAGACATGAGTGGCACAACACTGAAGTGCCACTGTGATTAACAAGAGAATAATAGATAACCAAGCCACGCTACTACGGTTACCAGCATTCAGAAATATAATCATAATATAAGGGTTAAATAATTTGAAGACATTATCGAAATGTAATAACTTAGGCTTAGCTCGAGTACCTGTCTGTTTCTGCCGCTTTGCCATGTTTGGCTTGACAATGATAATTGAGTAGGCAAACGTACAAACAGTTTCCAGGCTTCCCTAGGCTCACCAATGGGGATAATAAACCTGTGTTTTATGTCTAATACCTTATCAACTTTGATACCAGTCTTTGTCAGAGTACAGAGGTATGACTAATAAATAGTCTTGGTCTGGTGACAGAATTTTTAATTATTGCAGCTGTTTTTAAAGTAATTGGAGGAAAAAATTAATAAAAGTACTTCCAAAAGCTGGTTTCGCTTTCCATCTTTGCTCTCTTATTTCAAAAAGAAAATCCTTAGTTTCGGGGTGCATACAATCTGTATTGGGTTACTGGAGCCCCTCGGATATATGATATCTCGATCGCTCAAGTAGGAGCCACTAACCAAGTCATTGAAAACAATGGGAAGGGGACAACCCCTTTCATATTCTACACTTTCTTTGCTAAGGAGCTTGTTTTGTTCATCACTATAAGCCCAGTCACTTGAGAAACATTCACATAGAAGTCTTTATTACCTTTCAGGAGGAATGCTGTCATGTTTGTTACATTATGAAATTGGTGGACATGAAGTGCTTTTTGTAAGGAAAATAACCATAGTGAACTGGCACCTGAAAGGAATCGTGTATGAAATCAACTCATAATTGGAAAAGCTCACACACTAATAATCTGTATAAGAGAAGATGCCCTTTTCATGACTTCCCATCTCTATGCCATCCAGATTCAGTTGGGTTGAAAAAGTCCCCATGCAATAATTGCTTTCTCACAGAAAAACTGCATGACAAACAGAATCTTCTGAGATATCATTGTCTTTAATTATTGGTTCTGATAATCAGAAATGTATATCAAGAAAAGTAAACTTTTCTACGGTTATCACATATACAATTGAGGGAAATGGAAGCGATGTTATAATAAACTGGGTGGTTCGAGTGCTGATTGGCTGACAGTCGTGTATGCTATGGGTGTGACAAAACACATTTTTACTGCTCTAATTACATCAGTAACAATTTTATAATTGAAACAAGGCACCTTGGTGGTTTATGATATATGGCCAACATACCACAGCTAAGGGCTCTGTCCAGGCACTCTGCGTTGCGTCACGCTAAGAACAGCCCTTAGCCGTTGTATATTGGCCATATACCACACCCCCTCTGGCCTTGTTGCTGAACTGTAACACCACCAATGGATGCATACAGAGACAGTTTGAGCCATTTTGACAATGAATTAATTCTGTTTGACATTTTTACGATTTAAGGAAAATGGCAACATGAGGACAAATGTATTTTAAACAAATATGTAGGTCAAATCAAATGTGATTCAGACAATCATGTATGCATATTGCATTCATAACTTACCAAATCATCACATAACCAACATCCATTCTGGGAATAAGTAAATATATAACGATCTTAATTGAAAGTTTGCAGCACTCTCATAGGGTTATATGGAATATGTTAATGGAATTACAAGAAGAAAAAAACTATAATTGACAGTCCTGTATGAGCAGCAACAGTTTGAGGTGAAAAAAATACAATATAAGTAGGATCCATCCACACTAGGTCGTATGTCATCCTCCTGCCTTTAATCTGTGGAAGCCCCAACTAGTTGCAGGAGGAAAATGAAGATCTGGACAATGTCAACATAAAGTGAAAGTGCTCCAAAAACATACTCCTCTGGGCTGATGGAAAGCTTGCGGTTTCCAATGAGAAGCTGGGTGTTGTATGCTAAAAACTACAAAATAAACATGGTTAATTTCATTCATACAGGTTGGTTCAAGAGAAATTAATAAAGTCACCATTCTATTCCCTTTGATATACTGAGGCTTTTCAAGAAAAAGAAAAAAAAACTCACCAGGGTGTAAATGACAGCTCCAATTGCAGCATAGAGCATATGAAGCCATGGGACCTGTGAGTGGAAGAAAACACAGGACATTTTGTATGTATAGGCCTTCATTTCTCAGATTTGTGCAAATAGAGACAAAGTGCATTAAAATGTGAAAAAATGCATTAAAGCAGTTCAACTTTTGACCAAACTGAGGCACTTACATATTTAAAGGATAGTACGATGGCTGTAATGATCCCAGTAACCAAGACTACGATGGCAAGAATACTGAAAAGTCCCCCACAAGATGTAAAATCCACCTGTCATAAGCATAGACATACAATTGAAGTCGGAAGTTTACATACACCTTAGCCAAATACATTTAAACTCAGTTTCACAATTCCTGACATTCAATCCACCACTTAATTTTAAGAATGTGAAATGTCAGAAGAATAGTAGAGTGATTTATTTCAGCTTTTATTTCTTTCATCACATTCCCAGTGGGTCAGAAATTGGCATGCACTCAATTAGTATTTGGTAGCATTGCCTTTAAATTGTTTAACTTGGGTCAAACGTTCCGGGTAGCCTTCCACAAGCACCTCACAGTAAGTTGGGTGAATTTTTGTCCATTCCTCCTGACAGAGCTAGTGTAACTGAATCAGGTTTGTAGGCCTCCTTGCTCACACACACCTTTTAATTTCTGCCCACATGTTTTCTATAGGAGTGAGGTCAGGGTTTTGTAATTGCCACTCCAATACCTTGACTTTGTTGTCCTTAAGCCATTTTGCCACAACTTTGGAAGTATGCTTGGGTCATTGCAAGCAAGCTTTAACTTCCTGATGTCTTGAGATGTTGCTTCAATATATCCACATGATTTTCCTCATGATGCCATCTATTTTGTGAAGTGCACCAGTCCCTCTTGCAGCACAGCACCCCCTCGACATGATGCTGCTACCCCCTTGCTTCACGGTTGAGGTTGGTGTTCTTTGGCTTGCAAGCCTCCCCCTTTTTCCTCCAAACATAACAATGGTCATTATGGAAAACAGTTCTATTTTTGTTTCATCAGACCAGAGGACATTTCTCCAAAAAGTACGATATTTGATCCCCATGTGCAGTTGCAAACCGTAGTCGGGTCCTTCTGTAGCTCAGTTGGTAGAGCATGGCGCTTGTAACGCCAGGGTAGTGGGTTCGATCCCCGGGACCACCCATACGTAGAATGTATGCACACATGACTGTAAGTCGCTTTGGATAAAAGCGTCTGCTAAATGGCATATATATATATTAATGGCGGTTTTGGAGCAGTGGCTTCTTCCTTGCTGAGCAGCCTTTCAAATGATGTCTATATAGGACTCATTTCACTGTAGATATAGATACTTTTGCACCTGTTTCCTCTAGCATTTTCACAAGGTCTCTTGCTGTTGTTCTGGGATTGATTTGCACTTTTTGCACCAAAGTACGCTCATCTCTAGGAGACAGAACGCGTCTCCTTCCTGAGCGGTATGATGGCTGCATTGTCCCATGGTGTTTATACTTGCGTACTATTGTATATACAGATAAACGTGGTACCTTCAGGCATTTGCAAATTGCTCCCAAGGATGAACCAGACTTGTGGAGGTCTACAATTTTTTTTTCTGAGGTCTTGGCTGATTTCTTTTGAATTTCCCATGATGTCAAGCAAAGAGGCACTGAGTTGGAAGGTAGGCCTTGAAATACATCCACATGTACACCTCCAATTGACTCAAATGATGTCAATTAGCCCATCAGAAGCTTCTAAAGCAATGACCATAATTTTCTGGAATCCAAGCTGCTTAAAGGCACAGTCAACTTTGTGTTTGTAAACTTCTGACCCACTGGAATTGTGATACAGTGAATTATAAGTTAATTAATCTGTCTGTAAACAATTGTTGGAAAAATTACTTGTGTCATGCTCAAAGAAGATGTCCTAACCGACTTGCCAAAACTAGTTTGTTAACAAGAAATTTGTGGAGTGGTTGAAAAAACATTTTTAATGACTCCAACTTTTAAGTGTATGTAAACTTCTGACTTCAACTGTACATGTTCTTCACAACATTGGTCAAACGACAAACATTACGGTACACAAATGACTCAATAGTTGGAATGTTTCATAGGATGTCACATGAATGGGCATTTAAAAAAAAATGTATTTCATCTTTATTTAACTAGGCAAGTCAGTTAAGAACAAATTTTTATTTACAATGATGGCCTACCAGGGAACAGTGGGTTAACTGACAGATTTTTACCTTGTCAGCTTGGGGATGGTCAGCTTGGGGATTTTTACTTTGTCAGCTTGGGGCCAGTAACCTTTCGCTCTAACCAACGCTCTAACCTCTAACCACTAGGCTACCTGCCGCCCCAATAACTTCATATGAAAGGTCTACAAAAATGAACAACCATGGAATGTGCACAATAAACCCAGGGAATCAATGTATGCTATTTATTTAGACAATCGATTACATAAGGAGGAATTGCACAAGATCTTACCCAAAATGTCATGAATATTTAAAAGACAGTCGCCCATTGTAATCCTAGACAAAAGAGTCATTTGATACTGACAACAAAGACACTCTCACAAGCTACAGGCTGTAGGTTCTAAAGAGGCAGTTTTTTTTTATCCACGTACCTTAGTTTGAAAGCAGAAGATGGTGACAATTATGCACACTATTGCTGTTATTCCAATGGTCAGTAACACTGCTTTTGTGTCATAGTAACTGCAAGAAATGCAAAGTAGATTGAGTCACAAAACAAACATTTCTACTTCACCTTACATTAGTATTTGTAGTAGTATTATGTAAAAGAAAAGAAAAAAATATATGAAAATTCTATAGCAAACCTTGATATTGTTCCTGTCATGTAGGACATGGCCAGTGTCTAGAATATGACACATAAAACAATAACAATACAATCATAACATATCTATATTGTAGATGTAAAGTCAGCAAAAAAGGAAATGTCCTTTCACTGTCAACTGCATTTATTTTCAGCAAACTGAATATGTGCAAATATCTGTATGAACAAAAGATTCAACAGCTGAGACAAACGGAACAAGTTCCAAGACATGTGACTAACAGAAATGGAATAATGTATCCCTGAACAAAGGGGGGTCAAAATCAAAAGTAACAGTCAGTATCTGGTGTGGCCACCAGCTGCATTAAGTACTGCAGTGCATCTCCTCCTCATGGACTGCACCAGATTTGCCAGTTCTTGCTGTGAGATGTTACCCCACTCTTCCACCAAGGCACCTGCAAGTTCCCGGACATTTCTGGGGGGGAATGGCCCTAGCTCTCACCCTCCGATCCAACAGGTCCCAGAAGTGCTCAATGGGATTGAGATCTGGGCTCTTCGCTGGCCATGGCAGAACGCTGACATTCCTGTCTTGCAGGAAATCAGCCATACTGCTCGTTCTGTTCGTGGTGGCATTGTCATGCTGGAGGGCCATGTCAGGATGAGCCTGCAGGAAGGGTACCACATGAGGGAGGAGGATGTCTTCCTTGTTACACACAGCATTGAGATTGCCTGCAATGACAACAAGCTCAGTCCGATGATGGTGTGACACACCGCCCCAGACCATGACGGACCCTCCACCTCCAAATCGATCCCGCTCCAGAGAACAGTTCTCGGCGTAACACTCATTCCTTCGATGATAAACACGAATCCAACCATCAACCCTGGTGAGACAAAACCATGACTCGTCAGTGAAGTGCACTTTTTGCCAGTCCTGTCTGGTCCAGCAACGGTGGGTTTGTGCCCATAGGCGACGTTGTTGCTGGTGATGTCTGGTGAGGACCTGCCTTACAACGGGCCTACAAGCCCTCAGTCCAGCCTCTCTCAGCCTTTTGCGGACAGTCTGAGCACAGATGGAGGGATTGTGCGTTCCCGGTGTAGCTTAGGCAGTTTTTGTTGCCATGCTGTACCTGTCCTGCAGTTGTGGTGTTCGGATGTTCCGATCCTGTGTAGGTGTTGCTGTGGTCTGCCACTGCGAGGACGATCAGCTGTCCGTCCTGTCTCCCTGTCGCGAAGTCTTAGGCGTCTCAGTACGGACATTGCAATTTATTGCCCTGGCCACATCTGCAGTCCTCATGCCTAAGGCATGTTCACGCAGATGAGCAGGGACCCTGGGCATCTTTCTTTTGGTGTTTTTCAGAGTCAGTAGAAAGGCCTCTTTAGTATCCTAGGTTTTCATAACTGTGACCATAATTGTCTACCGTCTGTAAGCTGTTAGTGTCTTAACGACCGTTCCACAGGTGCAAGTTCATTAGTTGTTTATGGTTCATTGAACAAGCATGGGAAACAGTGTTTAAACCCTTTACCATGAAGATCTGTGAAGTTGTTTGGATTTCTAAGAATGATCTGTGAAAGACGGGGGTCCTGAAAAAGGGGCGTTTCTTTTTTTTTGCTGAGTTTAGTTCCATTATGTGTTAAGACATGATATAGAGATTATTTTTTTTTGCAAGCGTTACTTACAAAAATGGCCAGCAGCACAAAGTTCCAAGGAAAGCGTCTCCTAAACAAAGATGATTAAGATCAAAAGATAAATGTCATTATCTGTTGTTTAACGGTGTACTGTTGTTTGCAGAGTATAAAGAGGGCATGGATCATCTTACCTTGGCCCTTCGCAGCAGACAAGAATGCAATAAGTGACTAAATAAACAGCGCTGGAAGACAAAGACGCCATTAGGTCAAAAATATTGCTCGTGTTTTATTATAATATCTAATTCAGAAATAATGAATGAGCAATACATGTAGTAAGGAACCTTAATGGAATATGAAGTACTTACAATGATGTCCAATACACGGCTGGGTTCCTAATGACAAATGCACGTACTTCCTCACTGTAATATAGATAAAATGCTAAAAACGCTAGCATTGCACAAACAGAAAACTAAAACAGAAAAGAGCTCACATTGATATTGCATGGTATGACAGAGATAATACAATGTCACACTGTTGACACTTACACAAATGTAAACACAGCCACAATTGATACAGTGACGATGAGCTGAGCAGCCAATATTAAGTACACCTGTCCCAAGACAAAAAAAAGGTGAATTCTGTCATGATCACAGCCAGTAGAAGTGGACTGAGTGATTAGGAAGTCGATGTGTAAAAGGTATAAGATCCCATACTTTTCGGATGAACGCATGTCGAATAGAAATGCTTTCCCATGCTGTAGAATATGGAAATTCATCGTCTTCCACTGCATTAAAGAAAGACACAAAGTCAATAATGACCAAGTAAAACTATTTTGACAAACTTCGGATATTAACAGTATATCTTTTTTCACATTTAATATATTATACTGTACAGTAAAATAGCTTCAGAACCTGGGTTGGAGGTGGGCATTCCCAGAGGAATGGAATAAGGCATCCCAGAAGGAGGGTAGCCCAGAGGGTACCCTGCTTGTCCTGGGTATTGAGCTGAGGACTGAGCAGGGTATGGTCCATACGCTGGTGGGGGCTGTGGGTAGTTCCCATGCCGGGGCCTGGGGCCATGTAGTGCATCTTCATAGGCTGGAGGGAAATCCGACTTTGACATTATGACATGCGATATGGGCACCTTATAAGACAGAGGGGGGTAAGAGGGAAACATTATGCCTCGTTCAAAACAGCTGCGAACTACCTCCGAATTCAGTGCGTTCAAAACAACTGCGAACTATCTCCGAATTCAGTGCGTTCAAAACAACTGCGAACTAACTCCGAATTCAGTGCGTTCAAGACAACTGGGGTTGTCACCCCCCCAGAGTTCCCAGTCGTCCCACAACGCTATATATCCATTTTCAGAAATGTTGGTAAATTAGCTTTCGTTGTTTAAATAAATTATGAAAGAGTTGTGTGTTTTCTCACTATCTAATCATGACATGATGTTCAATGTCATATAGCCCGTGTGCTGTATTTGTTAAGAATCTATCACCTGATGGGTTCATTTCTCAGAGACCAATAATCATGTTTTTTTTGCTAAATGCAATATGTCAGTCTCACTCAGAGAAATAGGTAGTAGCCTCCTGCTAGATTTTGCACAGTCCAATGTAACAAATAACAAAAAACAATGTATAAAGAACTGTACAGATGATACATTTGTGACATTAATATTAAAAATAAAATACAAATGTTTTCAATATTGTATACAGTAATATCTGTATGTAAAACATTTACATTTGAGTCATTTAGCAGATGCTCTCCCAGAGCGACTTACAGTAAATGCATTCATCTTAAGATAGCTAGGTAAGACAACCACACATCACAGTCAAATGTATAGGATAAGAACATGTCATTCCAGCTAAACTATGGATAGGCCTCTATTGTGCAAAGAAACACAGGCTCATACCCATCTCAAATCTATGAATGTAAAATCTGAGAACAGTAATATTTTACATACACATGAAGGTACCCATAAGCAATCATTTCTGAAGAAAAAAACGCAAATGTACATTTATTTGGGAGGGGGGGTATTGCGTTTTGGAAATACACTATGACTAGCAGGGTATTTAAGGTTTAACATATACAGTCTCAGTAACTTCAGATAGGGACTCCTGCATGATTCAGATGACATGTTTGATGTTAATGATGACATCACATTTACCACAAATACCCCGCAGACCACACTGTCTGGCATGACAAGCCTTCTAGCATGAACTGTATAGAGGCGTGTATAACAGCATAATAATCGTACAAAATGTGAGTACAAAATAGCCATCCAGATTGTTATAACAAAGTCTGAATTAAATTTCATAACGTAGTTTCGAATAAAGCTTTGCAAAAACATAAAGACGCATGTATACTCACCAAGTGGATTCTGATGAGATGTCGATCTGCGATGTTAAACACCTAACGGTTAAATGGTTTGATCATTTAGCTTGGTCAAGTCTGGGACACTGTTCCTGTGTCGCCTACAATTCACGGAGTTGTAATGAGATCCTTACCCAACATGCCCCCCGGCTGATGCATACATTTGTAAGAAAACAATTGTGGTTATTTTTGTTTAGTTCCAAATGAACAATTGTTTAAATTTTAAGGCCTGTCATTAAAACCATTATTTATTCACCTTTATTAAGACATTATTTTGAGACCATTTGCTGGAGAAATTATTTTAATACCTATCCGAATAACGCAGGATTACTAGATACTTTCCAATAGGCACGACCAAATAGCAACATTTCCGCTGAAGTTACACTGTAACAATGTGTCAACAATGTTTCATAGTTCGATATTAGTTCACATGTCATACTTAGTAGGCGTCACTAGGCATCGCTGTTTGGGAACAAAGTGCGACACAGGCCCAATTCCTACTCTCATGGTAAATTTATATTTTAAAGGAAAACAACGTACACATTATGGCCAAAGTTCCACTAACTGTTCTATTAACTGGTAGTCTTGTAAACATCACAATATGTATTGCATCCACATCGTTTCAGATACTTACTGCAGAAGTGGAAATAACAATTAGGCGATAGTGACCGAAAAGTGACTGGGCCCATAATCACCCAACACCACTAGTCTCGAAAACCAGACCCGAAGCATTTGAAAATTGTGGGAACTCGGATGTCTAGACTATAGACCTTTGGATTTAGTTGTCACTTTCTTTACTTTTTTGTAGGCTCTTGATTTGTCGGGTGTAGACTGTATGTGTTATCAATATTAAATTAATATTACTGACTAGAAACTACATTCAGACTTGGCTATATGGTTCGCAATGACATGGACAACACATGAAAACACCTTTTAGGACACGCCTGACGCCCAACCCGATATTTCAGAATGTATAGGTTAGTGTTATGTTTAAGGGTTTGGTTAAGGTAAGGGTCCGTTTTAGTTTTCGCTACTTGGTTTAAGCGCCAGCTGTATCCTAATGGTGCTTTCAAGGCAACTGGGAAAAACGCGGTCAAATCATGACGCCAGTGATTTTCAGTTCGGAGCTCTAGTAAGAGGCGCCAGTTCCGGACTTGAATTCAGAGTTTGATGACTGTTCAAAAGATTTTCCCAGTCGGAGCTCGTTTTTTCCCGAGTTCCCAGTTGTCTTGAACGCACTGAATTTGGAAGTCAGAGATTTCTCAGTTCCGAGCTCCCCGTTGTTTTGAACGCGGCAATAGTCTCTCCCACAACACCCTGGAGGAGGAGGGGGAGGAGGAGAAACGTAGCCTAACACGTGTGTCGTGAACAACATTAGCGTGAGAAACAATGGTGGAATCGGCTGTTCGCCTTCAAAATAAAAGTCCCAAATTAAAACCACCAACCAAACGGATACAAATAGTGAAAACATCCCACAATTTGACTAGATAGCGCTGAACACGTTTTGAATGGTGTTACATACATTTAACAAAATATATTTATTAGTTAATTTGACCCCAAAAAATGTTTCAAACTGTATTTAAATATTGTATCCCTATTCTTGTTTTCTTACATTTTTCTTAAAATGTTTGTTTGACATTCACTTGCATTGTTAGAAGCTAGTGACATAAGCATTTCGCTGCACCGTTATAATACCTGCTAAACTGTGTACATGACCAATAAACTTTTATTGGATTTTGATTTGTGGATATATTTTTAATTCAGAATTGCATTGGGGGCATACTCATATGCACTGTACAGCCTATCCCATGGATTATGCACAGTGCTTGACTTGGACTGAAATACACTGAGTTTACAAAACACCTGCTCTTTCCATGACAAAGATAGACTGACCAGGTGAATCTAGATAATAGCTATGATCCTTTGTTGATGTCAAATCCACTTCAAATCAGTGTAGATGAAGGAGCGGAGACAGGTTAAAGGAGGATTTTTAAGCCTTGAGACAATTGAGCCATGGATTGTGTGCCATTCAGAGAGTGAATGGGCAAGACAAAATATTTAAGTTCCCTTGAACTGAGCATGGTAATAGGTAGCAGTAGAACATTTGAAGTGCTGGTACTCAGCTCACCATCAAGCATTGATTGTGCAACTGTGAAATTAGGTATCAGCCTACTCAGTGACACCCACAGAACACAACTATGTAGAGTTTATACAATTATTAGCGTCTACATAGCTACATAGTTGTGTTCTGTGGTTGTCACTGATACCCCCATTTCATAGGTGCATAATCCATATGTTAGGCTGTACAGTGCAATATGAATGTCCAAAACACACAATAGACTGACTGTTGCATGTTTTCAACAGTTTTAGTTTCAATGGGATAATTTTATTTTGAAGGAGAGTCGAAGATTCCACTAGTGTTGCTCACGCTAATGTTGGTCACAACACACTGGTGAAAACACTTCCGCGAAATGTGACGAAAATTGGGTCATAAATTGCACCGCCCACGCAATATGGCGCCTCCTGACTGGTCGGTAACCCTCATTGCAACTGCATCATTTTGCAGCGTGTTATGTTTATGTCTTCGTTTTAGGCGCACAGGACGTACCATTTGGAAAAGCTTTTTTGGTCAAATAATGGCACGCACTGAGAAACCCCTGTTTCGGATCGCGTAAGTTGGTTGAAGCTTCAGTATTTTCCGAATCAAAATGTATTTTTCCCCATTGTCGTTTCTCACTTCTTACAAAATGAAGCGATGCTTCGGTTAGCTAGCGAACTAGTTACATCTGTCATTATTTTGCCTGCAAATAATGTAACTATGAAAATAACTGAAATAACACAGGCTGTTACACTTTAGGTATACATTGTACACAAGAACCAAACTTGGTTACATGTACTACAAGAGGCAGATGAGGAAGGCACGCGAGCAGTTCCCCACTGGACATTCCAGAGCACAGCCCATGGAATTAAATGGTAACGTTAGCTGTGGTTCCAACAGGCTACTTACTCATGTTTAGTCAGTTAATAATGTGGGCTAGCATAAAGATCAGTGCATCACTTACACGTCTCCTGTCACTCATCTATCTACAGGTATTAAAATCATGCCCATTTCAGTGCTGTCTGATAACTACAGCTACCTTGTCATTGACATGGCCTCGAGCGTTGCAGTGGTGGTAGACCCTGCAGACCCACAGACAGTTCAGGTGGGTGACGGGTCATGGTTATGCCTTCTTTGTAGATCTACTTTCTGACCATTTTAATACTCTCTCTTGAAATAGTTGGGGCACTATGAAGACTGTCGTGTAAACGTAACAAAGCATCTGGTGAGCTTGGCATTTCATCGGCCTATGCTTACAGTGGACATTCAATATATAAGTCAGCGTTCACAAGATAATTTGGGACACTGAGTGATTGCAACACAGAACAATACACTATTAAATGTAAATATGGAGGAGCCTCTGAAAGGGCTGACTGTCATAATGCCTCATCTCATCTGTGGCACTTCCTCTTGGCCTCAATAAGACCCTCTTTGATTGGATGTAGCTGACTCTGGTGCCAGTCTGGCCTCTGTCCCATACACATACAATGATTGCTCAGTCTGGAGTAGGCCACACTGTGGTTTATGGTGTCCTCGATATATCCACAGCATGTAACATTTTCGCCCCAATGACTTCAAACGTGTTATATTATCTCTAGTTAATATATATATATAATACAAACAGCACTTTTCAGTTCCAGTCTGTGTTTCGCCTCCATCTAGTGTAGCCTATATCTAGTGCTTTAACGTGGTGGGTTTTTAGCCACGGTCGTGATAGGAATGTTTTATACCCTGTCGACGATAATTGAAGCCACTGTCTGTAATCGTTTCAGGCAGTCCTCGAGGAAGAAGGGGTGACGTTAGAAGCGATCCTCTGCACACACAAACACTGGTGAGAACCGAGAGCGTCATTACTTTGAATGCCAAAATTACTTGTAGATAGAGGATTAGATGAACTGGGTTGTAGATGTCATACATATCAATGGACCTGTTCAATATTTTGTCGTTGATGCGACATCCAAATGTTATAGGTCGCATTGCAGTGTGATATTATGTTGCCATGTTCTGTGTTGTTCATCTACACACTTTTTATAATGTGATATTAAGTAGCTGCTTTAAAAAAATAAAAAAAAATGTAATAGACATATTTTGTTTTTATCCCTAGGGACCACAGTGGGGGTAACAAAGGACTTAAAAAGCTGTACAGCTCATGTCGTGTTTATGGAAATGCAACTGATAACATTCCTGGCCTCACACAGTAAGTCTAGGCTACAGCTGCGTAGTAAGTCACGGTCCTATCTTTGACAGCTTTTCCGTTGTGTTTGGAATTTCAGCCCCCATCTTTCGTCATTATGTTCTCGTGAAAATTGTCGTTATGGCAAACATTATAGGGGAAATTGCATGTTATTTGCACAATTCTGTGATTCAAAGTCATAGACGAGATTGGTATGTATCATTGAAGATATTGATCCACAGGGCAAACATGCATTTCACTTGCTAAACAGAATGTCACCAGTAGTTCCCATGGCACTGTCCGTTGATTTGTCGACTATGGATTGGTGGAGAATTATCTCCTCAGTCTCAGATTACAGAAAATCAGAAAAGGTCAAATGATTCACTGTGACATCACAGCTTCTCACTATTATTGGCTTGTATTTAGCATGTTAATCAGTAATTCATATATTCATATATCGTCAGTGCTTGACTTGGGATGGAAGAAGTACTGGAAGTGTCTTTTTCCATTTTCAGATCTCTGATTAGTCTCTTAACAGTTCTTACACATTTTCCACGACTTCTTCATGACTTTGAACCAAATTTTCACGGCGATTATTATAGCCTACATGAAAAAGTAAACATTATTGACACTGGAAAGCTACTGCGTCTGATCCCATGTAGACCTACCACCTCCTGCCGTTGTGCCCTTGATCAAGGCACTTATCCCCCCCCCCATATAGAACTGCACTGTTAGTCGCAAGTGGTCAACCCTCCATCTGGAGAGCTCCTGGGTGTGCAGGCTTGTCTTTTTCAACATTACAACCAAATACTTTTGTCTTTATAAAATGATTCCCTCATTCAATAAATCAGGGATCAAATGGATAAGGTAGGCTACTGCGAAGCAAGGTATCTAACTAGACATGCTTATATAAACTCAGCAAAAAAAGAAACATCCCTTTTTCAGGACCCTGTCCTTCAAAGATCATTCGTAAAGATCCACATAACTTCACAGATCTTCATTGTAAAGGGTTTAAACACTGTTTCCCATGCTTGTTCAATGAACCATAAACAATTAATGAACATGCACCTGTGGAACGGTCGTTGACTGTTACTTTTGATTTTGACCCCCCTCCCCCTTTTGTTCAGGGACACATTATTCAATTTCTGTTAGTCACATGTCTGTGGAACTTGTTCAGTTTATGTCTCAGTTGTTGAACCTTATGTTCATACAAATATTTACACGTTACGTTTGCTGAAAATAAACGCAGTTGACAGTGAGAGGACGTTTCTTTTTTTGCATAGTTTTATAAGGCTAAAATATTCCTGTTTCGGAGAAGATCTATGCACAGCAAGTTATTTGTCAATTAGGCTATTTTTTTGGGAATATTTTTAACATTGCAATTACATGGCTACTGTTTAATAGAGGGGAATTACAGTTTTCCAACTGCGCAGATTTACTTAGGCTACACCGTGCCGGTGCAAAGGCAACAACAACGTGAATGCTTAGTTAGCTATAGTTAATGTGTAGCAGTTATCTCGCTAGTTGTGTTTGTGAATTAGTGATCTATTTACTCTGTCATTATTTTACATCTGCTGCTGAAGTGTCACGCTCTCCCTCCAGGGGGAAACGGGCCACACGCACTGGCACTCGCAGCACCACAGACGCGCACTGAAAGGTCAATCCGATAATGGCTGATATGTCGTTTTCTTAATTGATTGATCATATTTAAGTGTGCTTTCCTGAATTACATTAACAACAATTAGGAAACTAATTTCCATGACTTTTCATGACCTTACAAACCCTCATTTGACAACTTGAAACAGCGCGTCATGCCATACAGGCTGGCACATGTTCAATCTGTCTCAATCTTGGAACAGCCTAATGTCATGCTCAGATTCACAGACTAGCGGCAAATAAGCTTCTTCAACAAAGCGGAAATGGGAAATGAATGCCCAACCTCCATTGCTAATCAATGAAGATCACACCTTCATTCCGCCTTGGTCAAACTTTTTTGCCTCTGCGTGTGAATCTGGGCCAGCGATAGGCTACTTTGTTTTTCTAGAGCAGTCAGTACGCAAACCCCCCTCCAAGTCCAAGTCAAGCACGGTATATAATACACTGGGGGTACAGCACTGTGGTAGACTAGCGTCCTGTCCAGGGGATGTACTTGTGCATCCAGCTGACTCACGCTACAGAAACAGAAGACGTGCACAAACCAAGGCTCGTGCAAGGCGACTTATTTGTACTTTGAAGCATCTCACTGTTATCTGAGTGGTGTGAAGAAGAAAGCAGTGGTGCGTGACTCTTAATATGCACATCAACTGTCCAGGTGGTCACATGAACTTATCTGATGACCGCATGCATGAAGCCTATTGTCTTTTGCTTGGTTTTCCAGCCCACTGACAGACAAAGACTCCATAGACGTGGGCCGTATGCACTTCAAGGCACTGTTCACACCTGGACACACAGTGGGTCATATGATCTACCTCCTGGATGGTCGTACCATAGGAGCCCCCTCCAGCCTGTTCTCAGGTGACCTGGTGTTCCTCTCTGGATGCGGTAAGTCCAGCTCCAAAATCAGCTCTGTAGTTAGTTATTTTTTGATGCACTTAGTGAGCAATGGGCACGTATTGAAAAGCAGGTTCACAGTTGTTCGGCTTCTGTAGCTGTAATGCACTATGTTTGCTTAGAGTGTCATCCACTGCGTCGCGTGCACGTATATAACTCGGTAATTGCGGCAGATCATCTATTTTTGTCTGCAGGGAGGATGTTTGAAGGCAGTGCCTTAACAATGCTGTCGTCACTAGACACGGTCGGCTCCTTGAGTGATGAAACCCTCTTATGGCCTGGTAGGGAAATGACCTCCTCCTTGTCTGTTTGCATTAAGTGCAACTGTATGCATTAGAATGACAAACACAATATTTCAGCGCCAGTCCCTTCTGTAAGACATGTATTGATGTCTGTGTTCCGTGTGCACGGACTTGTATTTCCCAGGCCATGAGTATGCAGAGGACAACCTGATGTTTGCTGCCGAGGTGGAGCCCCACAACGCTGCCAGGGAAAACAAATACCAGTGGGTCCTACAACAGAGAGGTCAAAAGCTGTGTACGGTACGGAGAATAATCCATCCTCGTTGTTATTCCTTACTGGCATCAAATCCCAAAGGTAGTCACTATCCCGGGCTGTGTGGAAGAGAGGCTTGTCAAGGGGGCCCACAGGACCGTCTTTTGTCGGAATGCCTTTGCACTCTCTCTCTCCTCTCACTGAATGCTCCCGTCTTCGGCGGTAAATCGGTTAGTGTATCTATGCCGAACGTGTTAAAAACAGCGTGAATCAATTCTCATAACCTCATGTCTATGAAACTTTTATATGTAGGAGACTAGAAATAGCCCTACCATCAGTGATCGCATCCTCCTAGTGTCTTTGACGTTAGTGGATGCAGATTCCAACGGTGGAATGCATGCCAGACTAGAGCTGTGGGTGGGATTTTAATTTGGTCAGGAGGATAATACCCGGTCTTTGCTGTGGATTTGACTAATCTGAGCTGCTGGGATCAGGGTGTGGGTCTGATGCCTCTGCCCTCAGGAGATGCTTTACTAACAAGCAGGGTGTCTGTCTGTTCTGAAAATTTGACTGGCAGCATTTTATTCGACCGGACGTTTTGAGAAATGTACCGGATCCGTATGCATTGGGGGGGCGTAACCTAATTAGGACGTCCACTAACGGAGTGTTATGTTAGAAATCGCATTTAGATTATGGTAGTTAAAACAGAACATGCAAGTTGAGAATGCAATGGCGTGTGTCCTCACCGCGCACTTTGAAGATGTTAGAGCAACGGTCCACGTCCTCAGCCAACAAGACGAGTAAAGAACCGCCAAATCACTAGTCTATGGATGGACGGTGCGCGAGTTTCAAGTTTGGGGAAGCGCATAAAAATTAACCTTTTGTAATAAAGCATTCGATGCATCATTGTATTTGCCGATTTATGCGATGAGTAGATTGGATAGTCATCATTTAGGCTAATAATATAACTCGATCAAAAAAAAAAGGCTGTTCAATGCATGGCTGAGCGTGTATAGCGGAGAGGTACGTTTCTTTCTTTGCGCGGGAAAAACACATTTTAATGCAATTCTACAGCACTTTATATGACAGGAGACATTAGCAGAATATTTTTTTTGATACGACAAAAACCAGGTTAGCCTACTCTGCTGACACCGACAAGCAGATCAATCAAAATGACGTTGTCCATACAATAGGCCTATGAGAAGGGGAGACGCATATAATATGACGTCTGTCTAAACTGGAGGAGGAAATCATTGTCCCCCAAAAAAAATAAAATAAAAACGTTTTAAGTGGCACTGAGCCAACAGTGATAAAGAGTGAATATGTGCAGTGCGCACTCACCTGGTGATATGGCCGATGCTCTTCGCTAGTGCCAATAAGGTAGGCTAATAGGCCTATTGTTGTTCGGGTAAATTAAATTGAGACTTTTGATAACTAAAAGACAGATTGGTCTTTTCATTGTCTTCTCTTTACAGCAATAGCCATTTTCTTTACGGACAATTTAATGTTGACGTATTGCGATATGCCTGGCTGGGCCTCATTACTCAACAATCATGTATTTGGTATTTGCCGAGCGCACTGCATAAATTGCACTCTGCCTTTCCTTCCAACTGTTAAATAAAGGTAAAAAAACAAACTGTAGGCAATACGATTTTAAAACAATCCACAACTTTTTTTGTTGTTGTTGTAAGGGTGAGCTAATGATCCTCTGTTGCCAGGTCATACTTTAGAAGCCTATTTTGAATGACTTTATTTATTTCTGTATAGACAGGAGTAGGCTAATTCGGCTATATCATTCTGGCAATTTAATTCAATGTACGTAGGCTCATAGGTGGCGTGTTCATAAGGCTATGTCAATCTACTATCCCCCATAGTAGAAAAGTTGACCTGTTCTATTGGTCAGCTTTTCGAGAAAGAAATAGCCCAAACAACAGACTCTGGGACAGTTGTGGGACGATAGATCCCAAATTCACAAAACCAGTAGGTTTAAGCTACATTTAAAAAAAAAACATTTAGAAGCAAATCAAATTGGTCACATGCAGATGTTAATGCGAGTGTAGCGAAATGCTTGTTCTTCTAGTTCTGACCATGCAGTAATATCTAACAAGTCATCTAACAATTTCACAACAACTACCTTATACACCCAAGTGTAAAGGAATGAATAAGAATATGTACATATAAATATATGGATGAGCGATGGCCGAGCAGCATAGGCAAGATACAGTAGATGGTATAGAGTACAGTATATACATATGAGATGAGTAATGTAGGGTATGTAAACATTATATAAAGTGGTATTGTTTTAAAGTAACTAGTGATACATTTATTGCATCCAATTTTTAATTATTAAAGTGGCTTGAGATTTGAGTCAGTATGTTGGCAACAGCCACTCAATGTTAGTGATGGCTGTTTAACAGTCTGATGGCCTTGAGATAGAAGCTGTTTTTCAGTCTCGGTCCCAGCTTTGATGCACCTGTACTGACCTCGCCTGCTGGGTGATGGATGGGGTGAACAGGCAGTGGCTTGGGTGGTTGGTGTCCTTGATGATCTTTTTGGCCTTCCTGTGACATCGGATGGTGTAGGTGTCCTGGAGGGCAGGTAGTTTGCTCCCGGTGATGCGTTGTGCAGACCTCACTACCCTCTGGAGAGCCTTGTGGTTGTGGGCGGAGCAGTTGCCGTGCCAGGCGGTGATGCAGGTTTTTGGTGACAAGCCAAATTTCTTCAGCCTCTTGAGGTTGAAGAGGCGTGTGGGTGGACGATTTCAGTTTGTCCATGATGTGTACGCCGAGGAACTTAAAACTTTCCACCTTCTCCACTACTGTCCCGTCAATGTGGATAGCGGGGTGCTCCCTCTGCTGTTTCCTGAAGTCCACGATCATCTCCTTTGTTTTGTTGACGTTGAGTGTGAGGTTGTTTTCCTGACACCACACTCCGAGGGCCCTCACCTCCTCCCTGTCGGCCGTCTTGTCGTTGTTGGTAATCAAGCCTACCACTGTAGTGTCATCTGCAAACTTGATGATTGAGTTGGAGGCGTGCATGGCCACGTAGTCATGGGTGAACAGGGAGTACAGGAGAGGGCTGAGAACGCACCCTTGTGGGGCCCCAGTGTTGAGGATCAGCGGGGTGGAGATGTTGTTATCTACCCTCACCACCTGGGGGCGGCCCGTCAGATAGATGAGATGCATAACGAATATACACAAGTGGCAATTTAATTCCACAAAAATATGCACATTTACGGCACGATGGCGCAAATGTGTTTCCAACAATGAACAGGCTAAAAAGCGTTATTTCACAATGGGATTATTTTGGCAGATATTTTGTTGCCCTGTTCCAATTTTATTGGCTTTTCTATTTTTTTGACGGCCAAAAGCCAGCTAACAAGTTAGCCAGCTAACAAGTTACCCCCCAGGTAGAAACCTATTGTGACTACCAGCTAGTGTAAAGGACGTCACGCTGCTTGCTTAGCCATTACCGCTTCCTCCTGATTCGGCTCACACTGCGGCTCAAACCCAGGACCTCTGCCTTGCCAGGACACGTGGTCACCCTCCTGAAGCGTCTTACCAATCGGGCCAGGCGTAAAGCTAGCTATCCGCTACCGCAAGTGGTGACCCTTCAGGCTGAGGAGTACGTTTTCCACATTCCCATGTGCTTACACGAGCATACCCCTCTGTCTTTACATACAGCACATGCAGATCATTTCTATCAAACCATTAACTGAAGAAACCTTTCAGACCTCTACTTGGAAAAGCTAAGGCAAAAACTACCTATAGTATGTTGAGTTGAGAGAATTACTATTACGCTTTTGTTCTTCATACATTGTTTCCATAATCATGTGGTTTCAGAGTCCCTCCACCATTGGAGAGGAAAAGGAGTACAACCCATTCCTGCGCATCCACTCCTCTGAGCTGCACCAGGCTTTGGGCCTCCAGCAGGACCAGGATGAGGACTGGACACTGTTCCGGGCTCGGGTGTTGGAGGAGCTGCGAAGGCGCAAGGATATTTACAAGGGCAGATAGCGATGAGAATACATTTGAACAAAATGCCTTGAGGTGAATTAAGCCAATTGGGAACTCTATATTGATGTAATGTGAGGTTCAAAATAAATACAGGCAGATGTCTTTTTTTTTTTTTTTCTTCTTTTTTAAGAATGCCGTGTTCCGTTCCATTCCATGTTGGTTGTTCTGACCTTCCAGCTCTAATATTGCAGGTGACAAATATGAAACCCATTGCTTGAAATATGCGCACAGAAAAGTTTAGTTCAGGACACTAGTTGTAGTATCTCACTGTAAAGTTGACCTTGTGTGTGTGTGTGATTCTAAAAGTTGACATGGTCAACAAATGTATTACTGTAATGCAGCAGTCTTTTCAAACAATTGTACCATTTCTGGTACTCAAACTAGACACGGTGTCTAAAAAGACTTGTTTGCACATTCATGTTATTTGTTGTCAGATTTAATTCATATTGAACAATAAAGATCAAAGGATAGGTACTGTTAGTTAGCTGCTATTATAGGTTTGTTTTCTATTTGACACGCGGTGTAATAGGAGTGAACAGATTGATATTGGAAAACCTGAATTATATTTTTTACGGTTAAATGACAAACTTCCGGCAGGTACATGGGTGTTAACTCAGTTTTACTGGACCATGTTGATACCACTTCAGTCAATGGGCACATGTTTCTATCTTGTATTTTGGCTGAATTGATACTGTATCTCCACATTGTATGCTGTGATAAAATTATTAAGAATTAAAAGTTTTTTTTTTCATTTTTTTTTTCAAATGGCTGTAGATTAAGTTATTGTTATGTGCAGAAATGAATTAAAGAAACCCTCTAGTTTATAGGTGACTGACTTCTGAAAAGTTTAATTTTATTTTTTTATAACCACTTTTCTTGAACGTGTTAATTAACAAGTTAGATATCCTTCATACTGCACTGAAGGAGACGATTACAAGTCATCAGTAAGTTTGATATTTGGTAGAAGATTGAGAGCACTGGTTATTTGATGAAAAATGAATTGGATTTTATTGCAATAAAGATTTTCAAATCAAATCCAAGTTTATTTGTCACATGCGCCGAATACAACCGGTGTAGACCTTACAGTGAAATGCTTACTTACAGGCTTTAACCAATAGAGGTGTTAGGTGAACAATAGGTAAGTAAAGAAATAGGCTGTATAGTGAGGCTATAAAAGTAGCGAGGCTACATACAGACACCGGTTAGTCAGGCTGATTAAGGTAGTATGTACAGTGCCTTGCGAAAGTATTCGGCCCCCTTGAACTTTGCGACCTTTTGCCACATTTCAGGCTTCAAACATAAAGATATAAAACTGTATTTTTTTGTGAAGAATCAAAAACAAGTGGGACACAATCATGAAGTGGAATGACATTTATTGGATATTTCAAACTTTTTTAACAAATCAAAAACTGAAAAATTGCGTGCAAAATTATTCAGCCCCTTTACTTTCAGTGCAGCAAACTCTCCAGAAGTTCAGTGAGGATCTCTGAATGATCCAATGTTGACCTAAATGACTAATGATGATAAATACAATCCACCTGTGTGTAATCAAGTCTCCGTATAAATGCACCTGCACTGTGATGGTCTCAGAAGTCCGTTAAAAGCGCAGAGAGCATCATGAAGAACAAGGAACACACCAGTCAGGTCCGAGATACTGTTGTGAAGAAGTTTAATGCCGGATTTGGATACAAAAGATTTCCCAAGCTTTAAACATCCCAAGGAGCACTGTGCAAGCGATAATATTGAAATGGAAGGAGTATCCGACCACTGCAAATCTACCAAGACCTGGCCGTCCCTCTAAACTTTCAGCTCACACAAGGAGAAGACTGATCAGAGATGCAGCCAAGAGGCCCATGATCACTCTGGATGAACTGCAGAGATCTACAGCTGAGGTGGGAGACTCTGTCCATAGGACAACAATCAGTCGTATATTGCACAAATCTTTATGGAAGAGTGGCAAGAAGAAAGCCATTTCTTAAAGATATACATAAAAAGTGTCGTTTAAAGTTTGCCACATGCCACCTGGGAGACACACCAAACATGTGGAAGAAGGTGCTCTGGTCAGATGAAACCAAAATTGAACGTTTTGGCAACAATGCAAAACGTTATGTTTGGCGTAAAAGCAACACAGCTCATCACCCTGAACACACCATCCCCACTGTCAAACATGGTGGTGGCAGCATCATGGTTTGGGCCTGCTTTTCTTCAGCAGGGACAGGGAAGATGGGTAAAATTGATGGGAAGATGGATGGAGCCAAATACAGGACCATTCTGGAAGAAAACCTGATGGAGTCTGCAAAAGACCTGAGACTGGGACAGATATTTGTCTTCCAACAAGACAATGATCCAAAACATAAAGCAAAATCTACAATGGAATGGTTCAAAAATAAACATATCCAGGTGTTAGAATGGCCAAGTCAAAGTCCAGACCTGAATCCAATCGAGAATCTGTGGAAAGAACTGAAAACTGCTGTTCACAAATGCTCTCCATCCAACCTCACTGAGCTCGAGCTGTTTTGCAAGGAGGACTGGGAAAACATTTCAGTCTCTCGATGTGCAAAACTGATAGAGAGACACCCCAAGCGACTTACAGCTGTAATCGCAGCAAAAGGTGACGCTACAAAGTATTAACTTAAGGGGGCTGAATAATTTTGCATGCCCAATTTTTCAGTTTTTGATTTGTTTAAAAAGTTTGAAATATCCAATAAATGTCGTTCTACTTCATGATTGTGTCCCACTTGTTGTTGATTCTTCACAAAAAAATACAGTTTTATATCTTTATGTTTGAAGCCTGAAATGTGGCAAAAGGTCGCAAAGTTCAAGGGGGCCGAATACTTTCGCACGGCACTGTATGATGAACAGAGAGTAACAGTAGTGTAAAAGAGGGGGTGGCGGGACACAATGCAGAATGCCCGGTTAGCCAATGTGTGGGGCCACTGGTTGGTCGGGCTAATTGAGGTAGTATGTACATGAACGTATAGTTAGTGACTGCATATATAATGAACAGAATAGCAGCAGTGTAAAAGAGGGGGTGGGGGGTACACAATGCAAATAGTCCGGGTAGCCATTTGATTACCTGTTCAGGAGTCTTATGGCTTGGGGGTAAAAACTGTTGAGAATAATTTTTGTCCTAGACTTGGCACTCCGGTACCGCTTTCCATGCGGTAGTAGAGAGAACAGTCTATGACTGGGGTGGCTGGGGTCTTTAACAATTATTATGGCCTTCCTCTGACACCGCCTGGTGTAGAGGTCCTGGATGGCAGGCATCTTAGCCCCAGTGATGTACTGGGCCGTACGCACTACCCTCTGTAGTGCCTTGCGGTCAGAGGCCGAGCAATTGCCGTACCAGGCAGTGACGCAACCAGTCAGGATGCTCTCGATGTTGCAGCTGTAGAACCTTTTGAGGATCTCAGGACCCATGCCAAATCGTTTTAGTTTCCTGAGGGGGAATAGGCTTTGTCGTGCCCTCTTCACGACTGTCTTGGTGTGTTTGGACCATTCTAGTTTGTTGTTGATGTGGACACCAAGGAACTTGAAGCTCTCAACCTGCTCCACTACAGCCCCGTCGATGAGAATGGGGGCGTGCTCGGTCCTCCTTTTCCTGTAGTCCACAATCATCTCCTTAGTCTCGGTTACGTCGATGGAAAGGTTGTCATTCTGGCACAACCCCGGCCAGGTCTCTGACCTGTGTGTGTATTTGCAAACCTTAATGCAAAAACACACAAAAACTTCCAGGCCCTTTCAATTTGATAGTTTATGGCCTCAATCTCACTCACTCTCCCCAAGATTATAGTCCCAGGAAACATTTCAAAGAGAGACAATGACACCCCCATTTTCCCAGAAAAAAACACAAAACACAAATCTAAAATCTTTCAAAAGTTGGTGCTGTCTCATCAGCGTAAAAATCAAAACTAACTTTTTTTCCACTCATATCTACAAGGTTTGCATTCCCCAAAGGTCAATACTGTTCAGCTCGTACATTAATGATCTTCCTTCTGTCTGTACAGGGTCTGAAGTCCCAATGTATGCAGATGATACAGTGATAAATGCATGCAAATAGCAAACAACAAGCTACACAAGAACTCACTACTGTAATGGTTCAGATGACAAAATTGCTGAGAGACTCATGTTTGCATCTCAATTTTAAAAAACAAACACAGTCTCTGCATGTTCCTCACAAAGAAAACAACTGATGCCCCTGAGACAGATGTCTATGTATCAGGGGAAAAGCTCCAGGTGGTATCTGATTTTACGTACCACGGCATCATACTTGATTGCATCCTCACTTTTAAAAAGAAAATTAAAAAAATAACTAAAATAACCAAATTCAACCTAGCTAATTTTCCAAAACATATGACATTGTTTTGACTACAGAGGTAACCAAACTATAATTCAAATCTATGATGCTCCCCCACTTAACATACTACCTTACTAGTTTGGCCCAAGCTTGCTTTACAACATTAAAACCCATTCAGTCTGTCTGCAAACAGGCTCTCAAAGTAATTGACAGGAAACCCAATAGCTATAGAAAGCATAAACTACTGAGTTGGAAAAAATCTTATGCAATACACTGATGCCTATCTTGTATTCAAGATTCTAAATGTCCAGGCTCCCCCTCTACTCAGTACTTTTGTTAAGCAGAAAACCCAAACCTTATGGCAGCAGATCCACCATGAGAGATGACTGTATAGTTCCCTTAAAGAAAAGTACCTTTAGTCAATCTGCTTTCAGTGTAAGAGCTTCCCATGTCTGGAATACCCTGCCATTAGACACACACAACTGTGATTAATGTGCACTGTCCCTGTAAAAATAAAAATTACTCAAACTGCAATCAACTTTAATGACCTGACATTGTTCCATGTAATGGAAACAGATTACAATGTTGTAATACATTTCTTCCTGCTCAAATTCACTGGTGTTACCTAAGCAATCACACCAAGAATCAATAACCATCAGAATACATTATCACAATGTTTCCTTATTCACACCTGAATCACTTTCAGCTTAACATATCCTATTTTTTTTTTTTCCAGTGGGCAAAAATATAATCCCTCTCAACGTTCTTCCCTACCTCTATCGTAAGGTTAAAAACAAACTCGGGCCTCCCGGGTGGCGCAGTGGTTAAGGGCAAAACGTTGAGAGGAGAGGGGTTATATTTCTGCCCATTGGAAAAAACAAAATAGCTGTGCCACCAGAGACTCTGGATTCGCGCCCAGGCTCTGTCGCAACCGGCTGCGTGGGGCGATGCACAATTGGCCTAGCGTCGTCCGGGTTAGGGAGGGTTTGGCCGGTAGGGATATCCTTGTCTCATCGTGCACCAGCGACTCCTGTGGCGGGCCAGGCCGGGCACGGTGTTTCCTCCGACACATTGGTGCGGTTGGCTTCCAGGTTGGATGCGCGCTGTGTTAAGAAGCAGTGTGGCTTGGTTGGGTTGTGTTTCGGGGGACGCATGGCTTTCGACCTTCGTCTCTCCCGAGCCCGTACGGGAGTTGTAGCGATGAGACAAGATAGTAGCTACTAACAATTGGATACCACGAAATTGGGGGTAAAAAAAACAATTTAAAGAAAGAAAAAAGATTAAAACCAAACTATACAACTTTCTCTTCTCTTTCCTCACAAGACTTTAAAAATAACACGCACAGCGCCAAATTTCTAACATATGTCAGTCAATCCATTCTCAATACGTTATTCCAGCAGATCATTTAGGCAACAGACACCGTCTTGCATCAAAATTCGCTTCGCTATTATTTTGAAACAATCTATTAAAAAGTCCAATTCATCCCTTCTTTCAATTTGAGCCAAACAAGCTATTAAAACTTTCAGTTTATATCTTAGCGACTAGCGACCGTATCTTTCCAGGCAAAACATACCAATAGTTGAATTGCAATCAAAAAACTCTAGTCAAAATATTTTAGTCAGTGCATTGGCTGGGAACCGAACTCAGGTCCCCAGCTTGGAAGGCAGCTATGCTCACTACTATACCACCAACGCTACTTGAATGAGTAAGACTCCCCGCAAATAAACAAACTTTACAATTGTCTGTAGTCGTAAAATAGCCCTAATTTAAAGGTCCAAGCGTTACTCCGGCGATGATTCTCACATGCCAAATGAATAGATTAGCAGTTAAAGAGTCAAATCGACATTCATAGACTAGGAAACAGATCTTGCGCCTTTTAATAAAAGTAGATTATGTTTTCTCATGCAACGTATTTCAATTACTTTACTACATCACATTAATCACGCAATGATAATTCGTTTGATGGATACCTTAGGCTTTGTATGACATTATAAATGACGTCGAGAATCCTTCTTTAATTCGCTCTAACTTTATGGAAAACGGTTTATTCAATAAATCCCGCAACTCCTCTCATACTGGGAAGAAAAATAAAACAATTTCAGACCTTAAGGGCAGTTTTATTTCAAATGTTGTACCCAGACGGAGATAATCCAATAAGCATTTATAGTTACATCGTTAGGGTAAGATAACCAAAAGTGGACACACTCTAATCAGTTTCTAGAGCTCAAATTCCCAGATTTTGTAGACTAGTTTAATAGTGCTTAAAACTGAATCTTTATCAAATGATCCATCAAAGATACCAACTCAAAACCTACGTACGTCTACGAATGGGTGGTTTAAATTGTATCTAATTATATTCTCAGCATTACTTTATCAAATCTCTAGTAATCGATTATACACACATACAATTGATCATGTTTTCCTATATTCACAGAATCCATATAAAACGTAAGAAATTCTTAGGTACTCACACAGAACTTTAAGGATCAACCACACAGGATTGGTCCGATGTTCACACAGAACTGGTCAGATGTTCACACAGAACATTAGAATATAATGAAAAGGTTACCCACACAGAGTCAACCTACCCCGCTCACACAGAACGCTCCTACAAAGATTACCTAGTGATCCCATAACAAAATACTCACACAGAGTAACCCAGGGCATACCTGGCTAGCACATTTAAAATAATTGGAATTCACCACCTCTGAGGGTCACTTAGACAGTCACACAGACACTTCCAGAACGAGGTCCTTCTCCAATAGGGCTTCACCAAGTACCATGTTTCACACAGAACACATCGTCACCCTGGCCCCTGACCCCCACAGACCGCACCAATCCCCACTGTGATCAATTCAGTGTCAGAACGGCTCTAGGTCGCCCGCAACCAACCAATAGCAGAGTATTTTTGAGTCCGCAAACTCTCAGATTACTCTCCTCTGACTCGGCCCTGTTTACGCCTCCAAGGTATCCTCCTCACAAAATAATACACACTCTAAAAACTTGACTTCTTCGCTCACCTCTTTCTTTAAAAAAACTACGTTTGAGATGTGGTATCCACTCGGCTCGCTGCCTCTCAGATCAAAGGTGGGTCCATCTGCTTCGTTCCCGAAGTGGTTTCCCTGGGATCCCAAGTTTAAGGGATCCCTCGTGCACGATTTACCTAGGTCGTCAGGAGCGGTCACCGAGTGAAGATTCACATCCCATCTGTCACCAAATGTCGTGGCAATTTCCTGTATTACCAAATGAGGAGAGTTACAAACCACACACCAGTCAGAGTTCTACTTAAACTTCACCTTTAATAATAATAAAGATTTTGCAATAGCATTTGACTCTCAACTATTCACAATTCACTAGCCTCAACATAATGGCAACTGAGATCTTTTGTAGCAAAGATACACCCCTCTCAACTTACATGACGAACCACAGATCTTAGGAAACTTCACAAAGGGCATTTTACTTGAGAAAGGAGTATCCCATAGCCAGATAGCATTAGCTATAAATTATCGTTCCGTTTGGTCTCTAAGACGAGGTTCTAATCTCGTTCCTGGTACTTCATAGTACAAAAACGTTACCTCACTATCTGGAATGCTCTTTAGGCTTTATTGGCAAAAGACATCGTAAATCTCCTCTGTCAGTGCTATCTCATAGAGGTCCATCCTCAGTGGAACACTGAACACACAATAGTCGACAGAATAAAACAACCATTCTAATGCAATACAAAGATTATAATATAATTTTACAAGCACTATAACATAATCTCGCAATTTTCCACGACACCTGCAAACACGAGGATAGATTCATGCAATGCTTTTACTTATAAAGGAGATCTTTCCACCCCTACTCTTGTCCATGGTGGTGGGCAAACCCACAACCTTCTGGCCTGCAACCCTGTGCGCTATCGAAGTTCCTGCATTGCCATGCAATGTTTACAGTATAGTGTCTAAAACTGCATATCTAAGGCTCTGGTCTGTCCAATAAGTGAAGGTAAATGGTAGACAGGTTCTCTGCTATCCACTTTATGTTTTAATTATTATTTTGGGTATAGGGGAGGGTTCAAGCGTTCAGGGAGGATTAAGGTAAAATATATTTAGCAGAAGTTACTTTTTCGTAGCAGGCAGGGTTCCAAGGTCTAGCTAAAATGTCTAGTCCAGTGACCTCTGAAAACCCACCCACAAGGCCTGAAAACTAGCCCAAATAATGTTTTGTGCAGCAAGAGAGGAGTTGCCACATTAACCAATAAAGTGACGTCGTTTTTAACGACGTAGGCTACGATGCAAAATTCAGTTTTCCATCAAAATAACAATTCTTGCGAGTTTAAGAATGTCGCAAGAAAAAATATAAATCGCCCTTATTAAACTCTCCAGATCATTTTCATCAATGGATGTAAATTTCAGTTGTTTTGACTGCTATGATTAAGCAATAAGGCCCGAGGAGGTGTGGTGTATGTCCAATATACCACGGCTAAGAGCTGTTCTTAGGGCATAAGCCCTTAGCCGTGGTATCTTGGACATATACCACAAAGAACACGCCTTAGCTGTGGTATATTGGACATATACTACAAACCCCTGAGGTGCCTTATCGCTATTATAAACTGGTTATCAATGTAATTAGAACAGTAAAAAGCATGTTTTCGTCATTCCCGTGGTACACGTCTAATATACCATGGCTTTCAACCAATCAGCATTCAGGGTTCACACCGCCAAGTTTATAATTGTAAATAAATCCTGTTTTCACATTTTCATAACTATAGATAAATCCGACAGGAGAATTTGAGTGATAAAAGTTTTACAGAGGATCTCTAAATCTCTGTGCAAGCAACACTTGGAAGAATATAAAAAAATGAATGTGAATTTGTTGGCAATTGTGCCGTTATTATGTGCCATATACAGCTCTGGAAAAATCTGCTTGACTCCCCCAGATCATCACCGATCCTCCACCAATTTTTACAGTGGGTGCGAGACCTGGAGGCCTACAAGCCACAGTGTCTCGCACCCACTGTGAAATTTGATGGAGGATCGGTGATGATCTGGGGGTGTCACGAGTGGCGGTCGTCGTCACCGGCCTATTAGCTGCCACTGATTGCCTTTCCTCCTTGTATGTTTATTGGTAGCACCTGTTTATGTATGATTAGTTTGTCTTTATTAGACAGCCGGCCCGCCTGGTTGTTGTGCGGGATTATTTCAGTGTAACCTTCGGCTCTGTTGTAGAGGTATGTGTTAGTGCCTGGTCGTGATTTTTCCGTTGTACATTTTCATTCCCTGTGTTTGGGGCCGTTACTATTGTGAGCACCCTGTGGTGCGTTGGTGCTATTAAAGGCGCACAGCATTGCACTCTCTGTCTCCTGCGTTTGACTCCACACCCACAACACCCGGAGCATTACAGGGGGTGCTTCAGCAAGGCTGGAATCGGGCAGATTTGTCTTTGCGAAGGACACATGAATCAAGCCACATACAAGGATGTCCTGGAGGAAAACTTGCTTCCTTCTGCTCTGACAATGTTCCTCAACTCCGAGGATTGTTTTTTTCCAGCAGGACAATGCTCCAAGCCAGACAGCCAGGTCAATCAAGGTGTGGATGGAGGAACACCAGATCAAGACTCTGGCATGGCCAGCCCAATCTCCAGACCTGAACCCCATTGAAAACCTCTGGAATGTGATCAAGAGGAAGATGGATGGTCACAAGCCATCAAACAAAGCCGAGCTACTTGAATTTATGCGCCAGGAGTGGCATAAAGTCACCCAACATCAATGTGAAAGACTGGTGGGGAGCATGCCAAGAAGCATGAAAGCTGTGACTGAAAATCAGGGTTATTCCACCAAATATTGATTTCTTCCAAATATTGAACTCTTCCAAAGTAAAAACATTAGTATTGTGTTGTTTAAAAATGAATATTAACTTATTTTCTTTGTATTATTCGGCGTCTGACAACACCGCATCTTTTTTGTTATTTTGACCAGTTGTCATTTTCTGCAAATAAATGCTCTAAATTTTTATTTAGAATTTGGGAGAAATGTTGTCAGTAGTTTATAGAAACAGAAATTGTAATTTTACCCAAACACATACCTATAAATAGTAAAACCAGAGAAACTGATAATTTGCAGTGGTCTCTTAACTTTTTCCAGAGCTATAAATATACAGTACTAGTCAAAGGTTTGGACACCTACTCATTCAAGGGTTTTTCTATATTTTGACTATTTTCTACATTGTAGAATAATAGTTTAGACATCAAAACTATGAAATAACACATTTGGTAACCAGAAAAGTGTTAAACAAATCAAACATATATGATGACAGCTTTGCACACACTTGGCATTCTCTCAACCAGCTTCATGAGGTAGTCACCTGGAATGCATTTAAATGAACAGGTGTGCCTTGTTAAGTTAATTTGTGGAATTTCTTTCCTTCTTAATGTGTTTGAGCCAATCAGTTGTGTTGTGAGAAGGTAGGGGTGGTATACAGAAGATAGCCCTATTTGGTAAAAGACCATATTATGGTGAGAACAGCTCAAATAAGCAAAGATAAAGGACAGTCCATTAGTTTAAGGTGGGGAAAATGTCGAGAACTTTGAAACTTTCTTCAAGTGCAGTCGCAAAAATCATCAAGCACTATGATGAAACTGGCTCTCATGAGGACCGCCACAGGAAAGGAAGACCCAGAGTTACCTCTGCTGTAGAGGATAAGTTCATTAGAGTTACCAGCCTCAGAAATTGCATCCGAAATAAATGCTTCACAGAGTTCATTGTAACAGACACATCTCAACATCAACTGTTCAGAGGAGACTTTGCAACAATTCATCGTCACACTTCTGCAAAGTAACCACGACTAAAGAACACCAATAATAAGAAGAGACTTAGCCATAATGGCTACCACGACATTCTGCAGCGATACGCCACCCCATCTGGTTTGCGCTCAGTGGGACAATCATTTGTTTTTCAACAGGACAATGACCCAACACACCTCCAAGCTGTGTAAGGGCTATTCGACCAAGAAGGATAATGATGGAGTGCTGCATCAGATGACCTGGCCTCCACAATCACCCGACCTCAACCCAATTGAGATGGTTTGGGATGAGTTGGACTGCAGAGTGAAGGAAAGGGAGCTCAGCATATGTAGGAACTCCTTCAAGAATGGTGGAAAAGTGTCCCTCGTGAAGCTGTTTGAGAGAATGCCAAGAGTGTGCAAAGCTGTCATCAAGGCTGGCTACTTTGAAGAACCTAAAATATATTTTTTATTTGTTTAACACTTTTTTGGTTACTACATATGTGTTATTTCATAGTTTTGATTTCTTTACTGTTATTATACAATGTACAAAATAGTAAAAAATAAAGAAACACCTTTGAATGAGTAGGTGTGTGCAAACTTTTGGACACACCTACTCTTGTTTATTTTTAGGCTAAGGTTAGTAAAAGGGTTAGGGTTACCTAAAATGTTCTGTTAACCTGCTACGAAAAGTCACTTCCGGTCGTAGCTGTACTCTATCTAGTCACAACCCATTCATTCTGATTCATTCACGCCACTGTGGCAAATATTTTTTATAATTAATGCAAGATAGAGCAGCACCGTCATTTTGAATAGTAGCAAATGACTCACAGTGGGCAGAACAAGCAAAGGAGGCGGGCAGAGCCAAGCAGAAGCTAGGGAGAACAAATGGGCTCGTTCTAGCAATTATTTGCATATTTCCTTTAGGGAATAAATACCTGCTCTTTGAAGTGCTGGTGTGCAATAACTCAATTCGTCCATGTACTCCTGAACAACACACATTTTGGAAACTTTAACAAAGGGTAAAGTCTACAAAAACGCATTCCTCTCTGTTTGTTTCAGGTATGGAGATCAAAAGCTTCATGGTTAGAAGTTTAACAGAATGCCGGCCAAAATCCATCCCTCTCCACCTTCTCTCACTACCGGCCACTGGGCTTCCTCTCATCACCATATTTGGTAGGAAGTGGAAACGACTACCGGTTGCTTCACATTTATACATCCGTTGAAATCTCTTGCTTATTGTTCTATGACTGAGGTTTTAAGATTCTCTTTCTGACCCGCAAAATAACTCACATTCCCATAATCCTCAGTTTTACGCGGTGACGTATTGAGCATAACAAACAACTCAGGAAGAATATATTTGATCCAGGTTAGACAGCTACCTACACATTCAAAATGCTGAAGGCTGTGATTCTCATTGGAGGCCCGCAGAAAGGTAAGTGTTAAATAAATCACTATTTTACAAATGCCTACATGTTCATTCTCCAGTACTGCTATATAGCCATGTATCTTGCTAACGTTAGCTAGCTAGCCTTGCTCTAAAGGGCTAGCTAGCTTGTTGATAGCTCGCTAACGTTAGTTGTAATGAATGACGTGGAGTGATCATCGAAACCCTCCGGTGTAGTTTGCATATCTAAACATTTTAGCAATAAGCATTTGGTCGAAAAAGCAAGCAAACAAACGATTGCATGGGCTGACAGTTTACCATCAAGATAGTTGATAGCCTGGCATAAACTTTCTGTGCTAGCTACCAGTACTTGCATTGGACTTAATTGAACGAGTTGGGTGCGTTCAACTCCTTTAGAATATAATAGGTTAGAGTGCTTTTTACTACATCAGTATCTAGAATGGAATAATCAGTTTGTACTTTTCCTAAGGTAACGTCTGAAAATGTTATGTGATCAACTGAGCAGGTGACTTTCATTGTCATACAGGGACACGGTTTCGACCGTTGTCATTTGAGGTCCCAAAACCCTTGTTTCCAGTTGCTGGTGTGCCCATGCTACAGCATCACATTGAAGCATGTGCCAAGGTCGGTTAGCACTGATTAAAAATGATCAATTTCTACATCTTCATTGGTAGAAAGAAACATGGTTTTAATTTTCCTCATAGGTGCCAAATATGAAGGAGATTTTGCTTGTTGGCTTTTACCAGCCAAATGAAGAACTTACCAGATTCATTTGTAGCGCACAGCAGGAATTCAAAATCTTAATCAGGTAAACAAGAGGATCTTACAGAAATGTCATAAAACAAACAGAGCACATGAAATCAAATGTATTTGTCACATACACATGGTTAGCAGATGTTAATGCGAGCGTAGCGAAATGCTTGTGCTTCTAGTTCTGACAATGCAGTAATAACCAACGAGTAATCTAACCTAACAATTCCAAAACTACTACCTTATACACACAAGTCTAAAGGGATAAAGAATATGTACATAAAGATATATGAATGAGTGATGGTACAGAACAGCATAGGCAAGATGCAGTAGATGGTATCGAGTACAGTATATACATATGAGATGGATCATTGATAAACTTGTTGAACCTCTGTAGGTATTTGCAGGAGTATGCTGCTTTGGGCACTGGGGGTGGAATCTACCACTTCAGAGATCAGATTCTATCAGGTGGCCCAGAGGCATTTTTCATCATGAATGCTGACGTGTGCTCTGAGTTTCCTCTACCAGAGATGCTCAACTTCCAGAAAGAACACGGAGAGCCAAGCAGTTTCGTCATCATGGGGACAACTGTGAGGAGACATCCATGATTTCTATGGCTATGACCAATACAGGGAAAAGTTAACAATTAATTGTTGGGAGTATGTTTGATGGGGACATTGGGGTATAATTCCTTTGACTTTCATTATTTTTCTATTTTTCTTTGTTTTGCAGGCAAACAGAAAGCAGTCCATGAATTATGGCTGTATTGTGGAAAACCAGCAAACAAATGAGGTGATGATGCAACACATTTTTAGTCATGGACAATTCCACAGTAACAGAATTTGCGCTGAGACTCAATCTTTCACTTTATGTATGCCAAACAAAAACCATTGATTTCAAAGTTTAACAAACCATACAACTCTATGCACAAGGACTACTTTTTAACAATTTACACTGAACATTTTGCAGATGCAAAGTTAGGTAACGGAATTTCTATAAAATCTCCATGTCTTCAAAACTGTAATATCTGCTCCAAATTTAGATTCAACAACGTCTGCATAAAGAATGGGGTGTCAGCTATGACATGACACATTGACATTGAAAAAAATCTATTTTGTTATTGAGCTACAGTAAGTGAAGTGGATTTACACCCAGTAAATGGAATTGTATCATGGGTCCTTGATCTTTACTACACAGAAATGCATAATTAAGGATACGAACGTCATTCTCTTCATGGTGATGTATCCTAAATAGGTACACAAAGGTTTAAATATGCAATATCCCCTTAGCATATTTGGGTATTATTCAACACACTGGTTATTATTTTAATGAGCTCTGCCTCCAAACTGGCCAAACCTGAACCAATTATAGACATTTATGTTTCACAAGTTTGGACATCACAGATCTCAGTACAGTTCAGTAAAATATACACTGATGTACAAAATGTTAGGAACATTCGACTGACCGCGTGAAAGCTATGATCCCTTATTGATGTCACTTGTTAAATACACTTCACTAAGTGTAGATGAAGGGGAGAAGACATGTTGAAGAAGGATTTTTAAGCCTTGAGACAATTGATTGTGTATGTGTGCCATTCAGAGGGTAAATGGGCAAGACAAAAGATTAAGTGCCTTTGAACGGGGTATGGTAGTAGGTGCCAGGCGCGTCGCTTTGTGTGTCAAGAACTGCAACGCTGCTAGGTTTTTCACGCTCAACAGTTACCTGTGTGTATCAAGAATGGTCCACCACCCAAAAGACATCCAGCCAACTTGACACAACTGTGGGAAGCATTGGAGTTAACATGAGCCAGCATCCCTGTTGAACGCTTTCGACACCTTGTAGAGTCCCATGCCCTGATGACTTGAGGCTGTTCTGAGGGCAAACGGGGGTGCAACTCAATATTAGGAGGGTGTTCCGAATGTTTTGTACACTGTAGTTCAGTAGAGTACTTTAACATACAGTACATTAGTGTACTCAACTCTAGTGTGCTCTACTGTGTATTGTACTGAACTCCACTATAGTTTTCTTTACTGTACTGGGTTGTCCCAACTTGTGAGCCCAACTGGTCTGTGACTACTATGATTTCCCACTGTAGCCAATTCATTTGCAGAAATTCTGTTTCTGATGATTTTTATTTACACACACACATTATTTACATTCAAAAGTTGTCAGAAATTTCCTTGTTTTTGAAAAACAATAGTCCAATAAAATAAAATAGATCAGAAATACAGTGTAGACATTGTTAATGTTGTAAATTACTATTGTAGTTGGAAACGGCTAATGTTTTAAGTGTTTTTGAATGGAATATCTACATAGGCTTGCAGAGGCCCATTATCAGCAATCATCCCTCCTGTGTTCCAATGGCACGTTGTGTTAGCTAATCCAGGTTTATCATTTTAAAAGGCTAATTGATCATTAGAAAACCCTTTTGCAATTATGTTAGCACAGCTGAAAACTGTTCTGATTAAAGAAGCAATAAAACTGGCCACCTTTAGACTAGTTGAGCATCAGCAATTGTGGGTTTGATTACAGGCTCAATGGCCAGAAACAAAATAACTTTCTCCTGAAACTGGTCAGTCTATTCTTGTTCTGAGAAAATGAAGACTATTCCGTGTGAGAAAATGCCAAGAAACTGAAGATCTCGTACTACTCCCTTCACAGAACAGCACAAACTGGCTCCAGAAATTCCATTAACCGATTTGGTAATGGAATTGAGTTAATCACGTAATAGTTCATAAACAAAATTGATATCATTACTAACTACTTGATAGGTCTACCTTCTGTGAACTTTCATTTTTAGGGAGAGAAATGGGAAAATATCTTAATGATATGGGTTTTTGGTAATGGAATTTTAAGGCAATGTTTTTTAAACCTACAGAAGGCAGAACAAATTCTCAAACTAAATATGTGTTGATATTAGTTGGCAGGGGTCTTTACTTCATGATTGTGTTTTGATGTAAAAACCTTAAGACTTTTTCTCCTAGATGTATTCTATGACCTCTTATCCATCTGACCTAAAATCAAAGCCTTTGCTTATTTGTAATGGTTGAAAAATGTATTTTTTTTCTAAAGTAGACTTACCTTTCATTTGACATGCTCCTATGAACTTTACATTGACATTTTAGTCATTTAGCAGACATGCTTATCCAGAACAATTAGGGTTACGTGCCTTTCAAGGGCACATGGACAGATTTTTCATCTAGTTGGCTCAGGGATTTCAACCAGCAACCCTTTGGTTACTGGCCCAACGCTCTTAACTGCTAGATTACTTGCCATCCACTTCATGTTGGTGCCTTTCTATGAACATTGGACAGTTCTTACTTGATTCAGAACGTAATCTCCTGCTCTTATTTCAGGTTTTACATTATGTGGAGAAGCCTAGCACTTTTGTTAGTGACATCATCAACTGTGGAATATACCTGTTTACCCCGGAGATCTTCCAACACATTGGGGCAGTCTTCCAGAAGAACCAGCAGGACATGCTGTTGTAAGTGGGAGGAATCCCTCGGGGACCCTATCTTGGGAGCATAGAGATCCTATAAAGATTCTAGGATTTCTGTGCGTGGGAGTGGTGCATGTGTATTTTTATCAATTCCTATCCTTGGTTGTCCTTCATGTCTTTTTTTTCCTTTCCCCTTTCCTGCCATCATTCCGTTTCCCATCACCAGATATCCATATGAGGGGTAAGTCGGTACAGCTAGGCTGCACAGTGTGGTTGTAGAGCTGGGCATTAGTAAAATACGTCACACAAAAAGATGTTTCTTCATGGAGTCAATACCAGCACGTGGGGTGATGACAGTAGATCATTCTTAAAGCTGCAATATAGCACTTTTTGGGCGACCTGACAATTCACAGAATTGTGAGTTATAGATCTTTCATTCTCATGGAAAGCAAGTCTAAGAAGCGGTAGATGTTCTATGTGCACTATTTCTATGCCGCCTGTGCTTAAGTGTTTTGTACACCAGCTTCAAACAGCTGAAAATACAATATTTTTGGTTATTGAAAATATATTTCACAGCAGTTTAGATTGCTTGTTTTGTCAAACTTTCCACACACTGCACATCCTCATCACTTTTCAATCTAAGTTGATCTATACAATTGGTTATTAATCACATGTACAATCATTTCAATAACATTTGGACACATTCAAAGGGGTTGTGATAATATACAAATAAGATTCTTTGAGTATGTGTACCATTACTCAAGTCAACCATGTTGCCTCTTCTGTCAAATAAATGTTCCTGTCACAATCCATTTTAATTCTATTGAGCTTGTCAACTTAACACTCCATGTATCCTTAAGCACTTGTGAATCCTCTACTCACTTTTGTTTACAGCCCTTAACTGTCTTGTTGCCTTTCAAAATTCAATCATAAATAGTTGTGGTCTACCTTTGGTAAACACCTTTTACTACAGAATAGTCTCATACATTGATCTCTTCCTCAGAGATGAGCAGACCAATGGCAACGGCTGGCATCGGGCTGAGGCCATTCGGTTAGAACAGGACATTTTCACAGCCCTGGCTGGGCAGGGCAAGCTCTACGTCTACAAAACACCTGCCTTCTGGAGCCAGATCAAATCTGCAGGGTGAGTAAGTAGTCTCCATCTGTGCAACCTGAAGACGTCGGCATAGTGTACTGTCATGAATCGGCTGTGTCTCATTTTTGTTAACAGGTCTGCAATATACGCCAGTCGGTTGTACCTTAACCAGTACCATAAAACACATCCTGAAAGACTGGCTACAACTGAGGATGGAGGGCCTAGAATAAGTGGTAAACTAATCCAGTACTCTTAGCCTTGCAGTTTCTAGTTTGTTCACACCAGTGATTTGGTTTTGTTGTGTCCCAGGAAATGTTTACATTCACCCAACAGCCAATATTGACCCTACTGCGGTGGTAAGTGCTTCTTCTCCTCAGTATTACTACTTACACATACAGCACAAGACACAAAAACATATTCCTAATAATGTTTTTCTATAGTTGGGTCCCAACGTCTCAATAGGCACAGGAGTGACCATCGGGGCTGGGGTGCGTGTGAGAGAGTCCATCATCCTCCACGGGGCTACCCTACAGGCAAGCAGTTGCCAGTGGCAAATGTCATTGTTTAAATTTGCCAGTTCCCCAGGCGAAAAATGCTGAAATGGCTCTTCCCTTGATAGCTCTTATTTTTACGATAATGTCAGTGTTTTAAAGTAGGATTTATAATCGAGTGACCCAATTCCCTTGTCATATGGTTCTTTTAGGATCACAGTTGTGTGTTGAACTGTATAGTGGGGTGGGACAGCACTATTGGCAAGTGGGCCAGAGTTGAAGGAACTCCCAGTGACCCAAATCCAAATGACCCCTATGCAAAAATAGACAGTGAAACACTCTTCAGAGATGGAAAACTCACACCATCAATCACCATTCTTGGTAAGTTTTGTATACTTTCACATTTAAAACACCGAGTTGAGCTGGCTTGGTTACGCATACACCATAGTCCTTTCCAGCACGGTTTCAGAAACTACAATATCAGAGCTAGCACAGTCTGACGTTAGTGTGAAAAAGATATTGGATATGTGTTTAGATCATGTGAAATAATTTTATACAAAAGTTAAACTACATACATCACCTGCCCAGATCCACTTGCCCCCCACTCATCACATTCTGCCACATGGCCTCAAACTGCATCATTCTGTTTCTCGCCGTCCACGCTTTTTCAATATTTAGTGTGTGACAGGATTGGCAATGTTTTAATATGCTCTTGTTCCCCCCCCAGGTTGTAATGTGACTATCCCATCGGAGGTGATCATACTCAACTCAATTGTTCTGCCACACAAAGACCTCAACAGGAGTTTCAAAAACCAAATTATACTGTAGTTAATTTGTTGCGTTCTGTGTTCATTTAGTGTCAAACTAATTAAGGATTGTAGCTTGAAGAACAATGTCACTGGGTTATTGTATAGAAGATGACACTAGGTGTTGGAAAGATTGTAGGTTTTAGCCTTTAAAATTAAAGGATGTAATGAGATGGTTTGGAGGATGATAGTGGGTCGGTTAGATTACCTCGACATGAATGTCATCCCGTAACTTTGAGCAGCCGCCCGCCTGCGTTTTGGTAAAACGCTGAGGAATGAGTCTGGAGAAATGTAAACCACTCAATTTCAGAGCTATGGATGCAACCATGTTGAGGCTAGACAGTGTTTAAACATTGGTGTAAAACAAGCTTTTATTTTGGATTCTGATGGGGTACGACAGTTGAGCTAAGCACTAGGTATAAGTTGATCTTCAAGAATCAGAAGGGTGTGTGCACACAATTAAGTCAAATGGATGTAGGAACTAAGGATTCTAATTTTACATTTCTGCACTATCCCTATGATTAGCTCTGGATTCACTACCATGTAAGGGAAATTAAAACAATAGTTATTTTGGCATAGGGTTTGGTAGCAGTACTTACCATTCATTGGTGCTAGCCTAGTTACTGAAATGTCATCTTGGAAAAAAGTGAAAGTCTGCAGCTGATTTAGTAAGATTGCAAAATGAAAGGAATTGGTTTGCTGTTTAATTTGGAGGGGTAATTTGGGGGCCTTTTTACATGTGCTTTGATTAAAACATGAACATTAATTGCACATTAATTGCAAGCGTTTACTTTCTCTGAAAGAAATGAATGCCTCATGTTGTTTTTGGTTAAAGGGGCAAGCAGTAGTTCCAAATAAAAGTGGCAACCTTGCCTGTTTTGGTAAATAGCTGAGGGATGGGGCTGTTGAACTGTACCACTTCAAATTCATAGACAGCGCTAGGGATGCAAGGACTGACCAACCATGAGATAAAGTTTAACCTTGAGGCTAGTGTTTGTCCAAAAATGAATGTACCAATTGCAATCAAGAAATGTTTGCTTTAAATTTGAACATGGCAGGGAACTTAGATTCAGGGCTGTAGGAGAGATTTCCTGTAATGAGTAGCCATTGATTCTGTACATGTGACAATCAAATGGGAGATTGTTACCCAGTATAAAATTGTTGCTGCATGCCTAATTTTCTTCAAATAAAGCGCTCCTTGTTTAAAAAACACAAAACCACCGTTTAACTAAATTGCAATGGTCTGTGCGCCAAGTATAGGAGAAAAGGTGTCGATTCTCACGTTCATGCAGAAATGTTTCATTTCACAGATCTCTCCATTTAGAAACAGTATAACAGTTTCATAATGTAGTTTATTTAAAGTTTATCATGCATTAGTGTGGTTCCTAAAATGTACACCATTCTAACCCTTATACTCCATGTTATGATACAAAACAACATTTAACACTGAAAAGATAGCCAAATGTGAAGTGCTTTAGTTACTCATGAATATACCAACAGTCTATGCCACAATGATATCAGTTGGGGGATGTGAAGAACTTATTTTTGCCCGGGTCAGTCTTTGCCCTGTTACTGAAAAAAAATAAAAAAATAAAAACAAAAACACCACAAGTGACAAGATTGTCACAAGAAACAATGAAGAGCTAGCACATCATTGTCATACTATCTACAATAGTTAAATTAAAACATTTTTTGTAATTTGCTTAAGAAAAAAAATCAAGTGGTCTTACGTATTGTTGAAGGCATTCTTCATTCTGCCCTTAAGAGAGCCACTGGTAGGAGTCTTGGGGTATTTACTCAGCTCAGGGGAAGTCAGCGGTTTAAACAGACGATCTGAAGAGGTGGTACATGCATGTTAGAGGCACCATGATGATTTAGCATTTGTCATAGTCCAGCATCATGTACACAAGTAACACCGGTGACATTTGGGTGAGGGCTGTTGAGTCCCCATTGATGGGGGGGGGAATGTAATAGCACAGCAGCTTAGTGTTGCTGGCAAGTTGTGCGATTACCTCGGTCTGTACTGCGGCTCTCGCTATTGATGTTGGCGTCGACAACTGATGATATAACTTGGTCCCTCGCCACCATGATGAGGCGTTTCCAGTACTCGGCAGGGAACGACAGCATTCTGCCTATGACCTTAGAGATTAAATCAACAAACCAGTTTCACAAATAGAGGCATCATGCCGAATTCAAATTGTATTACCATCTCTATGGGTGACATTGACAGTGCAAGTGTTTCAGCACCAAATCACTGGAAATACTGTGGCACTTAACCTTTTTTTTTTTACCTTCATGAACACTGCTAAATTCTGGAATAGTGATATCAATTACATTACATTCATGCACAAGACAGTGCCCACCATTGGCTGAATGTTTGTGTCCCTCATAATGGTCATTGGGGAGGGCTCTGCCATTCCATGTCCAACAATGGTTGGTCCAAACACTCTGGACAAATTGTTCTTGTCCATCTGACAGAGGGGGCTCTGCATGACTCTACAGTGAGAGGGAAGGCAGTGTGCAGTTTTTATTAAGACAAACCTCTTATTGAATATAGACTTCCTGTTTACTCATGCAATAAACTGCAGCCGAGTGGTCCAATTTTGCTTAACTACAATTATCGTGACGACTTATGGAACTCGACATTTATGGAACTGCAAGTTGAGAAAAATGGGTCAACGTCACAAATCAGTGCCCGATCATGGAGAGAAACCCAATAAAATCACTAAAGCCAGAGGTATCCCATCACCCGTAGGTGTTACCTCTGCAGATGAAGCATGAGGAAAGCCAGTGTCTCTCTGTTGGGCTTAGGCAGATCCCCTATGGCCCGGTACATTATTGCTGCGCTGTTGTCATCATCTGGAATCTCTGTAATTGATACACAACCCCATCAGCGAGGCCCTTGGGACACCGTAAGATAAAGGTAACAATGCCGAGAGATACAGTACACCTCAAATCTATAACCCCTCGGCGGATTGTAATCTTTCAGCTGATTCGCTCACTTCATTATGACCGAGAAGGCCTCGAGAGTGTGGAAATTAGAGTTCTCTGTAGCATATATCTATTATTGGCTGCCAAGGAAATTAGACAAAAGCAACCCTGAACTCCCTCAGACGTCAACGCAATTGACAAAAGAGAGGTCCTATGTCCTAAAGTCAAATCGGCTTTTCTAAGAGGCAGCGAGAAAGACTGATTTAGATTGGATAATTCCCGGCACAAATTACCACTTACCCTTCACTCAAGATCATATACAAGATTGAAGCGAATATGCTGAAAGTAGACAAACTGGGCTGGGAGAAATATTGAGCGTTGATTGTTTTACAGTCATCAGGGAGCTGGTCAGGAATCACAACGAAATAACCATCTGCCCTAAATGGATGAACTTAGGGAAACACATTCCATCTCTCTAGCACTTTATACCTAAAGCTTTCCAAGGCGATATTGAGATCATTAAAAGTCCATCCATGAGTTACTGCCAAATGCATTCTATCAAGCATTCCATTTATGTAGATTACATAGAGCAGATACTCTTGCGTGGCTTAAAACCAGAGGCCAAATCGCAAAGTCTGAGTTCACTCAGATCCTGCTTTTAAGTTCTGGGTCCACGCGTTCAGAGAAAACTTCTCTTTTCAAGTTACGGGGAAGTCTATGGGCCAAAATGTCACTTCTGAAATTTGAAAGATGCCAACACCTGCAAAAATCATGATTTATACAAAGCACCGGAACGAATGCATCCCGTTGTGTCACGACAGCTCTACGGTACCATTTATGTAGTCTGAAAATCTATTGCAGACAGACTACTATTGTATTGGTTCTGCACAGTGGTTATAACCTCGTGCTCTTCGGTGTTAATAATCCAATACAATTGTAATCACAGCTGCTCAACAGGCAATTTAGACCACCTCGAGAGTATGACTATTGTATACCCTCCACTTGAGAAACTATGGCTGCATTTAGACAGGCAAACCACTTCTGATCTTTTTTTCCACTAACTGGTCTTTTGACCAATCATGTCAGCTCTTCACATCAACTCTTTCAGAGCTCATCCCGATTGGTCAAAATGTGTGAGGGAAAAAAAAATCTGAATTTGTCTGTCTGTAGACGCACGCAGCCCAAGTGTCCCTTCCATTTGGTGGTGTGACATCTTCGTGACAGTGGAGTAGTCCCAAATGGCACCCTATATAGTGCACTGCTGTACAACTGTTGACCAGGGAACACATACCACAGGCCTCCATGAAGGTTCTATGCAGCCTGAAGGTGATGAGAGGCTCCTTCAGTTTCCTCAGGAAGTCCTTGAGAAGTCCACAGACAACGTGGATCTCATCCACTCTACTGAGCATGAGCGGCCTTTTCCCATTAATGTATCTCTCCCTCAGCGCCTTCACCATACGCTCACCTCCAGGAACACGGTAGATGCCTTTCTGAAACAGAGGGAGGAGGAAGTCAAACTTATACATGTTGATAACTAGGCAAATATAAAAACATCTGAATGGAAAGTATTCCAGATTGAGAATAACATACCTCCTCCAATCCTCTTTTCTCAATTTCATTCACGCACTGAACAATAATCTGAGGGATTCTAGGCTGGGTAGGTGGGGCATAGCTCTCTAACGTGTCCTGCAAGTGAAAGTGAATGTAAATAGATTGATATATATATATATATATCAAACAGAACAAAGCAAGGTTGGAACCTTAGGGAATATTGAGTTGCTGTACCTCAGCTCCATGAGCTCCACATGAGGCAGAGCAGCTTTCTAGGCACTTCGGTTTACATTCGGGATGAGCTACCACACGGCAGTCCCTGCACTTCACAGCCATCTTCCCAAACCGGATCCTCTTCCCACATGGAACACACATTTCTGGACGAATCACCTGAAAAGGGCCCACCCAGATGGCTAGAAGTTGCATTCACATTCTAAATAGTACTAACAATTCCTATTCAAGAGTCCATACATTCTTTAACATGAGACGGGAATCCATGAAACAGTTCTTACCGTTTTAGACAGGAAGTAGTGTCGCAAAGTTTTGCTAACAGTGGGAGTGAACACCTGGTTAAATCTTGGCTCTGTGGTGGACTCCATTTCTGTCATGGTGTCCGGCTCCACGGTAGTATCATGATCAACAGTGGTTTCATCATTGGGAGTCCACACGGACGTTTGCTCTGAAGAACAGAAATGTTGACAATTTATTTGAATGGGAATTAGGAAACGTCGCTTGAGCCACAGCGACCGTGGAGTACATCTCCCTTACCGCCAACAGATGAAATCTGGTGCTCCTTCCGGTAAGTCCTGGGTAGTTTCTCAGGTGTGTCCTGGGTGATGTCGATCACCATGTGAATTTGACCTCCGCTCTCTGGGGTTGTGACGGACGCGGTCACAATCGTAGTCTCAACTTCCTGAATAAGAGTGCGAAACACTTGCCATTGTCACAATTTGTATTTCATTAACTAATCTGATCATGCCATGCTAACGGAGTTAGTCGGTGCTGAATTGTCTTTGTTCACAGAGTGAAGTGGTCTCTAAAGCGCATGTGGGAGGAGAAGGAATGTGACCGAGGTAGACAAAGACTTACATCCCAAATGTCACTATTTCTTATATACTGAAGTAGTACACCATAGAAAATAGGGTGACATTTTCACCTGTGCACTGAAAGGATGACACCGAGCAGAGGGCCCGGAGACTGACGAATGAGCCACCTAATAGCAAGTGACAACCCACTGGGCACAGACGTCAGTCCAACACCTAGTTGACCGAGTTGTCAACTAGCGCGAATGAAACAAACAAAATGTCACCATGTCATTGGATTTAAGTTAAAAATATGAAATTCCCTTGCGGTGACCAATTCAAATCCAATCAGTTTTCCATGTGAATTCAGTCACAGATATCTGGTTGAAATGAAATGGAAAAAACGTTGATTCAAAGAGTTCTTGCCGAGTGGGTAGGTCCAGGGACCCAATGACCAGGAACGGCTAATGTCTTAACTGTATTCTAAACCATCATGGGTGCAAATTAACAATTCTCTGTTAATCCAGCAAAGGTTCTTTCTATCCCACAAAATGTTCAATGATTTATTTTCAAAAAGACACAAGCTCTAATGACCTGCTGATAAAATGAATGTATATGTTTGAAAAAAAGAAAAAAAAAGAAATTGTTTCATATTTTTGTGCTTAGGGCTTAAGATAGACTGGCTGAACCAAGTCACTGTCTCCCCGGTGAAAAGGCCTTAGTTCCACTCCAGCTGATTCAAATAACTTCCAGAAAAACTAGACTGCCATTGCATTGTGAAGCCAAATACATTTTAGCAGATGATTGTGTAAAACCAGAGGGCGTCCACTTTTAAAGAAAGGAATAAGCATCGATTTGCAACATGAACAATTCGGAGTCCATTTTGTGTGGTTGAAACTGAAACCCTAGTGAATTTCTCTTATTAAAGTTAACAAATTCATGGACCTCCACGTTGCAGCCTTAGGTTGATGAAAAGAATGTTTGGTCAAAAATTACTCGTATTTAGCCTTTGCTTACCTTTTCCATTGGTCTTCTTTCAAGGAGATCGTCTGAACGGCCACCTACTCTTCCCCTCTTCCCTGCGTGCGCACCGACAGTCGGTCCCATGGAGGAGCGCTGGTAATGCCCAAAAGTGCAGAACATAGGTCAAAGCACCATCGTAATCATAGCTTCAACCGCAAAGAGGTCCGCACTTACCCTTTTTTCCCTTGCTCTCGACTTAAGTGGTTTCACGGCTGTCACATCCAGGTCCTGTTCATATTGAAAACAAAATATTCACGGTAAAAGGTGACACATGGACAAGCCACATCCAGCGTTGACATTTAATTATGTGGATGTTCAGTCATAAATACCAAAAAAATGTAAAAATGATTTTTTAAACACCTACCATGTCATCATCAGTTCTATCGTAACTAATATCAGAGTGAGACAGGAATGAAGACTCATCGATGACAGATAATCTAATGAGAGAGCAGAAGAAACAAAATAAAAACACAAAAAAACAATGTGAAGTCACCTAAAAAGTAACGGCTGTACGTGCGATACCGTTTGCTCTTGTGCTGGGTGACGTTGGCTCCCCTGTGGTTGAAGTTGGCCAGCAGAGATCTCTGCTCGTCATTCAGACAGGCATTGGACTTGCTGTCGTGGACCAGTATGTCACACATCAGTTGCATCTGCCGCTGCTGCGTAGGAATACAATATGACAGTTAATAGGGAGGACATGTCCGGCCTTCATTACGAATCAAGCCATGCATTCATTTATGAATGTTGAAATGCATCACTGATAAGTTCACAAGTTTTACGCAAAATATAATTATAATATAATATAACATTTTCCATGAATAGGACACCGACCATGACATTGTGAAAGTCAAGGACTTCGAACAGTGTAAATCACGAGTTCCAATAGGACAGTGCAACAAGGTTAAAAGGAGCCATACCAGGTATTGAAAGTCTGCCTCAGCCTTGTAGCGCTTCTTGATCTCCACATCGACCTGGTTGCGACAGTGTTTTAGTTTGACCTCCAGGGCAGCCTGGGCTATGTCGGACTTCAACAGTAGCGCCTTGTGCCTCTTCAGCTCCAGCTCTGCATGTAACCATTTCTTCCTTGTGGCATCATAGTTATTTACTACCTCAATAAACTCTGGCAGAAAGAGAAGACGAAAGCGACGAGGCTTAGGTCAGATACCAATTTGAACGCTTTTAGTGGAATACACCTTGAAAAAGGTTCTCAAGTCACATGTCTGAGACTATACTGTAGTGTACCATTCAACAGTCTGTTCACATTTAGGAGCCGTAACACTTCCTGAACGGAAAAAAAAAACAAAATATGTACACACAAAAAAATGGATTTGACTGGACATTCACTTATATAAGTCCCAGGTAAGCCCATGGAATGTAAACATCTGAAAAGGAATATGGTATTGCAGAATGGACTTCTAAGTCTGTGAAACAGACACTCTGGCCAAAACCAAAATGTATAGTGTAGAGCCAGAAGTTCACAATGGCTATTCAGATTGCATTCTTACCAAGTTCAGTGTTGTTCATTGCATTTTCCTCCACAGCAATCCGTTGAAGGCACAGAGAAAGAAGCTCCCTGATAAAGGCTTCGCCCATTTTACTGATGGATAGAATAGTTTGCATCTAAATACATTGAGACTAAATTCAGAGACGCATAGAGCAATGGCCTAAAAATCGAAAACAATCAATAGGCCTACACTACAGCTCCTCCTTACCTTTCAGGTAGGACGCAGGGTGTCAAATGAACGTGCTTGCCGGGAGCCAAATAAAAGCCCATACCTATCACTGGGATAATCCAAACTGCACCGAAACAGGTAGGCTATTTCATGGATTTAAATGAATAAATCAATCGATAATCAATACGTATCACTAGTTTCAAAATCAATAGCCAATAAATAATACATTACGACAATTTGGGATATAATATCACATTAACATTTGAGGACTAAAATAGGAATACACACCTAAACATAGAACATTCTAATTACAAAGCGCGCGCACCTGCTGCTGGATATGTGGACGTGACCACCAGCGGGATCCGGTTGCCTGTCCAACAAACAGCAATGGTGTTTAGTAGACCTGGCCTACAGGTCGGCAATATAATGTAACTTCTTAACAATGTTATTTGATGTTAACATTTTATCCTACACGCTAGTAACATCACACACTTACAAAAACTGTCGGCGCTGAACCAGTAGGTCTTGCATAGGAGGCAACGATGAATGACGAGTCTCCTGTCTAGCCCAGTTTGCTACCATTAATTTCCCCATTAGACTGTAGTGATGTCAAGGGCATAACTTTGTTTTGGATATTGGGGGGGTATGGGTCAATGTGTTCCAGTGTCAAAAGGCAAAATACATCCAAAAATGTCCTGATAATTTGGTCAATGTACCCCAATCACCATTTATTTTATTACCATCCCAAAGTGCAATTTTAACCTTCCCAAAATAAAATACTTCATGATATGCCAACATGGGTCTACTGTAGGACCTACAGTAGGTCATTCACAGTGATTTTAAAGGCTAATAAGAGTATTACTGAAATAGATAAACGGGGCTGTCAACTAAGCCAGAAATTCACCTCTAAAAAGGCCAACATTGTAATAATATTCAAGTCTATTTCGCATAAATGTACAGGTAACTGACAAAATAAAGGGAACACTTGTGTAAATGAGGTATACAAAGTATATTGAAAGCAGGTACTTCCACACAGGTGTGGTTCCTGAGTTAATTAAGCAATTAACATCCCATAATGCTTAGGGTTTTGTACATGTAGGATATAAAAATGCCAGGTTGCCCATTATTTTGTCTACCATGGCAAAAGAAGAGAGCTCAGGGGTCTCAAAGGAGCATAGGGGGTTTAAAAGGGTGTGCATGCGTGCATCTCAGTCACCAGATCTCAACCCAATTGAACACTTATGGGAGATTCTGGAGCAGGGCCTGAGACAACCACCATCAACAAAACACCATATTATGGAATTTCTCCAATAGAGTTCCGGACACAAATTGAAGCTGTTCTGGTGGCTCAACGCCCTATTATGACACTATGTTGGTGTTCCCTTTATTTTGTCAGTTAGGCCGACCTGTACATAAATAATTAGCCTACATTTCAAAGTGTAGCCTAGGATATATGTACACATTGATGCTGATATGAGGGAGGAACCAGAAAGTGTAGCCAAACTTTTAATTACAAACATTTAGGCTAAACGCCAGTCATCTTTGACAAATATAATGTAGGATTATATTAACATTAACATCAGCTTGATTTTGTTGACATACTCGAGGAACAGTTCGTTCAGATCAAATGGTCACAAGAGTGGAGAGAAAGGCCAGCACACATCACCCACCTTGCAATCTGAGCAGAAGCCGTCAGCATTTTGAAACTATTTAATCATAAACTTAATTGTTTAAATCCTGGAGGTGTTATGCCATTTTATGAGGCATGTCTTAACTTGTTTTAAAGTAGCCTATGCAAAATCAGACCTAGTTGAGGGAATTATTTCATAAACACTTCTTTTTGCCATTGAAACCAACATTTCTCTCATGTTCTGTTGGATTTCAAATGAACTTTTTTTCATTGTCCAGCAGCCAAAGACACAATCCTAGTTATATTATCAACCCATGCTTGTTTTTTAAAATGTATTTTACCCTTATTTTACCAGGTAAGTTGACTGAGAACACATTCTCATTTACAGCAACAACCTTGGGAATAGTTACAGGGGAGAGATGAATAAGCCAATTGGAAGCTGGGGATGATTAGGTGGCCATGACGGTATGAGGGCCAGATTGGGAATTTAGCCAGGACACCTTTTACAATAAGTGCCATAGGATCTTTAGTGACCACAAAGAGTCACCGGTTTAATGTCTAATCCGAAAGACGGTACCTTACACAGGGCAATGTCCCCAGTCACTGCCCTGGAATATATATTCCAGGGCAGTGGAATATATATGTAATATATATGTTTTGACCTGAGGAAAGAGTTCCACCTACCGGCCCTCCAACAACACTTCCAGCAGCTTCTGATCTCCCATCCAGGGACAGACCAAGACCAACCCTGCTTAGCTTCAAAGACAAGCCATCAGTGGGAGGCAAGCCAGCAGTGGGATGCAGGGTGGTATGTTGCATCTTTGGATCTCCCCTCTTTCTAAATTTTAAACTGATATTTTCCTCTCTGTCACATGAAACCGCCTGAATGTGCAGTGTGCTTTTTAGAACAGCGTGTTACCGCTAATTGCATTTTGGAACATTTGTACGAAGCCTATAGGCCTACTGCCATGTGCACGATGCTGCGCAACTAAAAGCATATTTGCCTGTGGAGGGATACAATCATAAAATGAGGAACTGAATCACTGCGGTGCGATGCCACATAATGCCAGTAGCTTCCTGGCACTTTGCAGTGGGGATTTTTTCTCTCTCCAATCAATCAAACTAATAATGGTAGGATGTTAAAGGGGGGGTCAAATTGACCTGTTTCTAATATTGGGGGGGGCCTTAATGATGTGCAGTTTGCGAACGATGTGTTCTTTTTGAACAACTCTTTTTACTTACTTGAGAGTCATGATCTGTTTTTCAGAGTGACTCATTAATTTTAGTCATTCATTTGACTTGCAGTAATGATTTATACAGGAGGATTAATACATGCTCCTCCGGCTCAGCAGCTCCACCTGTCTATCATGTGCACGCAGAAAATTTGATCATGCATGCAGGCAGCATAGAGAGGAAAAGGGCATGTTTAGTACTGATAAATGATTGCATGGTGCAATAATGAATGCAATTAATTGATTATTGAATGTTATCGATGGACACAGCTTTGTAGAACCAAAACATACACAGCCTGCTTCTGCTTAGCACTCAAACTGGAGAACTAATAATTTGGGGGGGGGCTCATCTCCCTTGCGGCTGCCAAGCAATTGCATTCCTCTAAGAGTCCTTCACAATCTAGTCCAGTTGCGGTCGCAAGTAGACCTCGTTTCAAAGGTATTCATAAATAATCACATTTTCAGGTCTATCCAGAGTTGCTTGATCGGGTTCAAGTCCGGGCTCTGGCTGGGCCACTCAAGGACATTCCGAGACTTGTTCCGAAGCCACTCCAACATCGTCTTGGCTGTGCTTAGGGTCATTGTCCAGTTGGAAGGTGAACGTTCGACCCCATCTGAGGTCCTGAGAGCTCTGGAGCAGGTTTTCATTAAAGATCTCGTTGTGCTTTGCTCCGTTCATCTTTCCCTCTATCATGACTACTCTCCCAGTCCCTGCCGCTGAAAAACATCCTCACAAAATGATGCTGCCACCACTATGTTTCACTGTCGGGATGGTGCCAGGTTTCCTCCAGATGTGACACTTGGCATTCAGGCCAAAGAGTTCAATCTTGGTTTCATCAGACCAGAGAATCTTGTTTCTCCTTTACGTGCCTTTTACTGAGGAGTGTCTTCCGCCAGGACAATCAATCTACCATAAAGGCCTGATTGGTGGAGTGCTGCAGAGATGGTTGTCCTTCTGAATGGTTCTCCCATCTCCACAGTGGAACTCTGGAGCTCTGTCAGAGTGACCATCGGGTTCTTGGGCACCTCCCTGACAAAGGCCCTTCTCCCCCGATTGCTCAGTTTGGCCGGGCAGCCAGCCCTAGGAAGAGTCTTAGTGGTTCCAAACTTCTTCCATTTAATACATGATGGAGGCCACTGTGTTCTTGGGGACCTTCAATGTTGCAGAAACTTTTTGGTAAACTTCCCCAGATCTGTGCCTCGACACAATCCTGTCTCGGAGCTATACAGACAATTCCTTTGACCTCATGGCTTGGTTTTTGCTCTGACATACACTGTCAACTGTGGGACCTTATATAGACAGGTGTGTGCCTTTCCAAATTATGTCCAATCAATTGAATTTACCACAGGTGGACTCCAATCAGGTTGTAGAAAAATCTCAAGGATGATAAACAGAAACAGGAAGCACCTGAGCTCAATTTCGAGTCTCATAGCAGAGGGTCTGAATACTTATGTAAACAAGGTATTTTTTAAATTTTTTTAATACATTTGTAAAGGTTTCTAAAAAACTGATTTTGATTTGTCATTATGGGATATTGTGTATAGATTGAAGAGGGTAAACAAAAACTTTTATACATTTTAGAATAAGGATGTAACATAACAAAATGTGGAAAAAGTCGAGGGGTCTGAATACTTTCTGAAAATTACACTAGTTCCTCAAAGTACACTGAACATAAATATAAAACGCAACATGCAAGAATGTCAAAGATTTTACTGAGTTTCAGTTCATATAAGGAAATCAGTCAATTGATACACATTCATTAGACCCTAATCTATGGATTTCACATGACTGGGAATACAGATATGCATCTGTTGGTCACAAATACCTTAAAAAAGGTAAGGGCATGAATCAGAAGAGCAGTCAGTATCTGGTGTGACCAACATTTGCCTCATGGAGCGAGACACATGTCCTTCGCATAGAGTTGATCAGGCTGTTAGCTGTGGCCTGTGGAATGTTGTCCCACTCCGCTTCAATGGCTGTGCAAAGTTTCTGTATATTCGCAGGAACTGGAACACGCTGTTGTACACTTAAATCCAGAGCATCCCAAACATGCTCAATGGGTGAGATGTCTTTTGAGTATGTAGGCCATGAAAGAACTGGGACATTCCAGGAATTGTGTACAGATCCTTGCAACATGAGGCTGTGCATTATCATGCTGAAACGTGAAGTAATGGTGGCGGATGAATGGCACAACAATGAGCCTCAGGATCTCGTCACGGTATCTCTGTGCATTCAAATTGCCATCGATAAAATGCCATTGTGTTCGTTGTCCGTAGCTTATGCCTGCCCATACCATAACTCCACCGCCATTATGGGGCACTCTTGTTCACAACATTAACATCAGCAAACCTCTCGCCCACACAACACCATACACGGTATCTGCCATCTCCCGGTACAGTTGAAACCGGGATTCATCTGTGAAGTGCACACTTCTCCAGCATGCCAGTGGTCATCGAAGGAGAGCCGTTGCCCACTGAAGTCAGTTATGACACCAAACTGCATTCAGGTCAAGACCCTGGTGTGGACGACAAGGATGCAGATGAGTTTCCCTGAGACAGTTTCTGACAGTTTGTGCAGAAGTTATTTGGTTGTGCAAACCCACAGATCTTCGGCTGTCCGGGTGGCTGGTCTCAGACAATCCTGTAGGTGAAGAAGCTGAATGTGGAAGTCCTGGGCTGGCATGGTTACACGTGGTCTGCGGTTGTGAGGCCATTGCGGTTGTGAGGCCAAATCCTCTGGAACGATGTTGGAGGCGGTTTATGGTAGAAAAATGAACATTCTATTCTCTGGCAACAGCTCTGGTGGAAATCCCTGCAGTCAGCATGCCAATTGGACACTCCCTCAAAACTTGAGACATCTGTGGCATTGTGTTGTGTGACAAAACTGCACATTTTAGTGGGGCCTTTTATTGTCTCCTTTGACAAGATAATCCGTCCACCTGATAGGTGTGGCATATTAAGAAGCTGATTAAACAGCATGATCATTACACATGTGCTCATGAAACAAGGGACCAACACATGATGCGTTTATATTTTTGTTCAGTGTATTTATAAAATCTTTACAGCTCTCTCCCCTTTCGATAATCAAAGAGCCTCTGCGTTTATAAGCCTATCTCTGCATTCTGTGCTAAGTTCTTTAGCTGCCATTTGCTCACGGTGTAGGCTATCATACAATGTGTCCATTTGGCAGAGGGAGGCGCTCTTGCATTAGATACATTTTCAGTTTTAGAGTTGTAATCATTTTCATTTATATTTAGGGAATTTAGATTACCAACATGACAATGATTTTGAGATACAAATACATTATTATAATTGAAATGAACTGTTCAATGAAAATGTGCACATGAAATTCATAACCAGCATGCAGATCAGTAGATCTGTCATTGTCATGAAAAAGGTATACGACCTCTGGTTCTAGCCTATTACCGACAACTTCAGGAGTGTGCCGGCAAAGGGGAATCTGTGCAGCGGGAGCAGGATGAGTCATTTGTGTCTTAATTATTTCATCAAACATTGTGCTTAAAGCATCAGACATGCTCAGTGAATATAGTAGATTTAATTAAAACACTATATGAAAAATATATATACACTACCGTTCCAAAGTTCGGGGTCACATACAAATGTCCTTGTTTTCCATGAAAACATACATAAAATGTGTTGCAAAATGAATAGGAAATATAGTCAAGACGTTGACAAGGTCATAAATAATGATTTTTTAATTGAAATAATAATTGTATCCTTCAAACTTTGCTTATGTCAAAGAATCCTCCATTTGCAGCAATTACAGCCTTGCAGACCTTTGGCATTCTAGTTGTCAATTTGTTGAGGTAATCTGAAGAGATTTCAGCCTATGCTTCCTGAAACACCTCCCACAAATTGGATTGGCTTGATGGGCACTTTTTATGTAGGTCAAGCTTATCCCATAACAGCTCAATAGGGTTGAGATCCGGTGACTGTGCCTGCCACTCCATTATAGACAGGATACCAGCTGACTGCTTCTTCACTAAATAGTTCTCGTTGTGTTTTGGGTCATTGTCCTGCTGTAGGAGGGAATTGGCTCCAATTAAGAGCCGTCCACAGGGTATGGCATGGCAGTGCAAAATGGAGTGAAAGCCTTCCATCTTCAAGATCCCTTTTACCCTGTACAAATCTCCCACTTTACCAACACTAAAGCACCCCCAGACCATCACATTGCCTCCACCATGCTTGACAGATGGCGTCAAGCACTCCTCCAGCATCTTTGAATTTTTATGTGTTTCATGAATGTTCTTCTTTGTCATTTGAACACCTCAAACTTAGATTTGTATGTCAATAACATCTTTGTCCAATCTTCCGCTGTCCAGTGTCTGTGTTCTTTTGCCCATCTTAAACTTGTACTTTTATTGGCCAGTCTGATATATGGCTTTTTCTTTGCATAGAAGGCCAACATCCCGGAGGCACCTCTTCACTGTTGACTGGTGTTTTGTGAGTACTATTTAATGAATCTGCCAGTTGAGGACTTGTGAGGCATCTGTTTCTCAAAGTTGACACTCTAATGTACATGTCCTCTTGCTCAGTTGTGCACAGGGGCCTCCCACTCCTCTTTTTATTCTGGTTAGAGACAGTTTGCGATGATCTGTAAAGAGAGTAGTACACAGCGTTGAACAAGAGCTTCAGTTTGTTGGACATTTCTTGCATGGAATAGCCTTCATTTCTCAGGACAAGAATAGTCTGACGAGTCTCAGAAGAAAGTTATTTGTTTCTAGCCATTTTGAGCCTGAATCGAACCCACAAATGCTGATGCTCCAGATACTCAACGAGTCTAAGAACGAATTGTTTCCAGTTGTGCTAACATAATTGCAAAAGTGTTTTCTAATGATCAATTAGCCCTTTAAAATGATCCATTTGGATTAACTTAACTGAACACAGGAGTGATGGTTGCTTATAATGGGCCTCTGTGCACCTATGTAGATATTCCATTAGAATCCAGCCGTTTCCACCTACAATAGCCATTTATAACATTAACAATGTCTACACTGTATTTCTGATCAATTTGATGATATTTTAATGGACAATTTGTTTTTGCTTTTCTTTGAAAAACAAGGACATTTCTATGTGACCCCAAACTTTTGAACGGTAGTGTGTATATATTTATATACAGTACCAGTCAAAAGTTCGGACACACCTGCACATTCAGATTTCCACTGGTCTAATGTCCATTGTTCGTGCTTCTTGGACAAAGGAAGTCTCTTCTTCTTATTGGTGTCCTTTAGTAGTGGTTTCCTTGCAGCAATTCGACCATGAAGGCCTGATTCATGCAGTCTCCTCTGAACAGTTGACGTTGAGATGTGTCTGTTACTTAAACTTTGAGGTGCAAATAATTGCCGATTACTGAGGTTGGTTGGTAACTTTAATGAACTTATCTGTAACTCTGTGTTTTCCTTTCCTGTGGCAGTCCTAATGAGAGTCAGTTTCATCATTGCACATGATGGTTTTTGCGACTGCACTTCATGTCTTAAAGTAATGATGGACTGTAATTTCTCTTTGCTTATTTGAGCTGTTCTTGCCATAATATGGACTTGGTCTTTTACCAAATAGGGCTATCTTCTGTATACCACTCCTACCTTGTCACAACACAACTGATTGCTCAAATGCATTAAGAAGTAAAGAAATTCCACATATTAACTTTTAACAAGACACACCTGTTAATTTAAATGCATTCCAGTTGACTACCTCATGAAGCTGGTTGAGAGAATGCCAAGAGTGTGCAAAGCTGTCATCAAGGCAAATGGTGGCTACTTTGAAGAATCTCAAAGATAAAATATATTTCGATTTGTTTCACACTTTTTTGGTTACTACATGATTCCATATGTGTTATTTCATAGTTTTCATTCCTTCACTATTATTCTACAATGTAGAAGATAGTAAAAAATAAAGAAAAACCCTTGAATGAGTAGGTGTGTCCAAACTTTTGACTGGCACTGTAGATGGTAAAAGATCACATTTCTGTACTGCAGCATTGTAAGATATTTTTCCATAAATTGTTTACAGACAGATTATTTCACTTATAACTCACTGTTTCACAATTCCAGTGGGTCAGAAGTCTACATACACTAAGTTGACTGTGCCTTTAAACAGCTTGGAAAATTCCAGAAAATGACGGCATGGCTTTAGAAGCTTCTGATAGGCTAATAGACATAATTTCAGTCAATTGTAGGTGTACCTGTGGATCTATTTCATGGATCCTTCAAACTCAGTGCTTCTTTGTTTGACATCATGGGAAAATCCAAAGAAATCAGCCAAGACCTCAGAAAAAAAATAGTAGACCTCCACAAGTCTGGTTCATCCTTGGGAGACATTTCCAAATGCCTGAAGGTACCACGTTCATATGTACAAACAATAGTACGCAAGTATAAACACCATGGGACCACGCAGCCACCATTCCGCTCAGGAAGGAGACGCTTTCTGCCTCCTAGAGATGAACGTACTTTGGTGCGAAAAGTGCAAATCAATCACAGAACAACAACAAAGGACCTTGGGAAGATGCTGGAGGAAACAGGTACAAAAGTATCTATATCCACAGTAAAACAAGTTCTATATCGACATAACCTGAAAGGCCACTCAGGAAGGAAGAAGCCACTGCTCCAAAACTGCCAATAAAAAGCCAGACTACGGTTTGCAACTGCACAAGGGGACAAATATCGTGCTTTTTGGAGAAATGTCCTCTGGTCTGATGAAACAAAAATAGAACTGTTTGTCTAGAATGACCATCGTTATGTTTGGAAGAAAAAAGGTGGAGGCTTGCAAGCCAAAGAACAGCATCCCAACTGTGAAACATGGCAGTATCATGTTGTGGGGGTGCTTTGCTGCAGGAGAGACTGGTGCACTTCACAAAATAGATGGCATCATGAGGAAATAAAGCTGAAATAAGTCATTCTCTCTACTAACAATCTGACATTTCAAATTCTTAAAATAAAGTGTGATCCTAACTGACCTAATACAGGGAATTTTTACTAGGATTAAATGTCAGGAATAAAAACTGAGTTTAAATGTATTTGGCTATGGTATATGTAAACTTCCGACTTCAACTGTATATGCATGAAACAGAGTGGGGAGAACAAGTATTTGATACACTGCCGATTTTGCAGGATTTTAATCCATGACCGCATAGTGTGTTACTAATGGTTTTCTTTGAGACTGTGGAGCTTCAGGTCATTGACCAGGTCCTGCCGTGTAGTTCTGGGCTGATCCCTCACCTTCCTCATGATCATTGATATCCCACGAGGTGAGATCTTGCATGGAGCCCCAGACCGATGGTGATTGACCGTCATCTTGAACTTCTTCCATTTTCTAATAATTGCTTTGTAAGTAGGGAAACCTGCAAAATCGGCAGTGTATCAAATACTTGTTCTCCCCACTGTACATTATGGAAAACATCCCTCACACTCAGTCAAAGTTAGTAGTAGAATAATGGATTGGCAAGCATTTGGGGCCGTGAACTTTTAAAAGGTTAGTCGGAAAGTTCTACCCTGACTTTGAAAAATAAATGTAGAAATCTATGTTATTCAATTATTGCACCCACACTGCTCGTGCTCAAGGAGCGTCTGCGTTGCCAAGGGCTAAAATATAAGTCCTTTCTATTTCTGACGCAGATCGCGCTGCAAGTCCTGCCTCTCCCATCTCCTCATTGGTTTATAGAAGCAGGTACCCACATGCCATCTCCTCATTGGTTATACCCAGGTGGGTGATTGAAAGACAAACTGTGTTGCCGGTCGTCGTGGCAATGCTATAAAAGTTTAGATGCCAATCACCATATAAGTTCAAAGATGAAAAAGCCTGGAAGGAGGAGAGATGATTAGAAACGATTCGGATGACCGTTTTATGTGCATTTCAGGTAAAATAACAATTGGGGTGGCAGGTAGCCTAGTGGTTAGAGCATTCGACTAGTAACCGAAAGGTTTCAAGATCAAATCACCGAGCTGACAAGGCAGTTAACCCAGTGTTCCTAGGCCGTCATTGAAAATAAGAATTTGTTCTTAACTGACTTTCCTTGTTAAAAAAAAAGTTTATATCCCAGGACAAATTAGCTAGCAACAGCAAGCTAGCTAAATAGGACAAATTAGCTAACAAGCTAACTAGCCATAAATGTTTAATGCTTTTTGACCTGTCCCAAAATTAATGTAATTGGTTCAGAGTTTGTTTTGATATTTTAACCTGTGTGTCGTGATCACGTTTGGTGTATGGGGACAAAAGACATTTATGCACGATGGCACACGCGCGCAGCCGGTGTGGGTTCCGTGTTAGCCTAATCATTTAAACCACCTAAATATATTCACATTCCCTGAACATTTAGTATTTGAAACTCAAAACATTCCCCAACTGCTTTTTCTAAAATCCTAGAAGATCTTTATCATTCTCCCGACCTTATATTCTAATGCATTCAACATTGTGCATGTCCACCATGGTATTGGGCAGCTGCGGACTCATCTAGTATAGAAATCAAACTCTGGTCATCTTATCGCAGAGCACATTGTATACAGTTTGCCCAGCCTTTTTTAAACACTGTAGGATATGCCGTGTTGGATAATATGCATTTGCATCTGTAACGTTGGTTTTTAAACCTCCATTTTTAGCATACATGACACACCACATGTCTTTCCATTTACAGTACATGCTTTTAATTGTGTTTCTATGCAAATTATATGATTGAATGTTTATTTAAGCCTGCAGCGAGTTAATTGAAATTAGACATGTAACCATGCCAATACATTATTAAAAAATGTAATTCACAGACAGAGTGCTAGCTAATGAAACACTAGCTTCTTGATCAGGAAAATTGACATTTATAATAGCTAGGCTAGTCAAACTGTAACATTGGCTAACTGGTCAACAGAGTTACCTCTTCATATGATCAAGACAATTTTCATTGCATGCTGTATATTTCAAGTACACTCAAACAGATATTTTTGTTACTTCAATCATAACACACAGACAGCAGCCAGAGTTTTCATGTGAGGCTGTGTTTCAATGACTGTCTGTCTGTGTTTACATCTTAAATAGAAGTCGGCCATTGGCTGCCTTCATCCCAAGGCGTATTACGGGAGTTCTGATTGGTTCCAAGTTTAGCACTTTGGCAAATTTGCCTGAGAAACAGTGTTGAAATATACTTTTATGAGAAAATGTGCAAGAATTGCCAATACATTTTTTGGTAAAAAAAATCTGCTCCTCCCTAGACAGGAATCGTTTTTTGGTTTCGGCCCACCACCTAGAAGTCATAATTATGAGATAGTAGGTCACAGTGTATACTGTGTTTGTCTACAATTACATCATTTACAAACAATGGAGTTAAACAAGCTGAATCAATCAATCTGATGTCAACCAGATCATCAACAACTCAGCTCAACAAATCTCTCCAATCCATTAACAATATCACCACAAACAATCTCTCTTGAACACACACACACACACACACACACACACACACACACACACACACACACACACACACACACACACACACACACACACACACACACACACACACACACACACACACACACACACACACACACACACACACACACACACACACACACACACACACACACACACACACACACACACACAATGTGTGATTGGCTATAGGATATACACCTCATGCCCTCATGACCTACTGACTTACAATCTCAAAATAACGACATGCTATCTCATAATTAGGACTTACTATCTCATAATAATGATTAACTATCTCATAATTATGACTTACTATCTCATAATAAGGATTTACTATCTCATAATTATGACTTACTATCTCATAATAATGATTAACTATCTCATAATTATGACTTACTATCTCATAATAAGGATTTACTATCTCATAATTATGACTTCATATCTCATAACTAAACGTTTTTTTTGGGGTGGGTGGGAACAAGCTTCCATAGCAAACATTTATTGCATAGCCTAGTTGGGATTGAAAATTATCGAACCTTTCACCTCGCAAACACCTTGCTACTCTTCTGCCAACAAATCAGGTGAGGTTGAATTGAAATATGCAAAAACATATGTCTAGGCTACATTGTTTTTGATTACTAGGCCTACATGAATAATGTAATGTACATTATTGCAGTGCAAGAAAATATAGGGGTGAGTTATGTAGGTTGGCTGTGAAAACCTCTGTAGGCCTATGAGTAGGCCTTGTCTAAGGTTGATTTTATTGTGAGGCTTTAGTCCCTTCCATATCCATAGCACAAATTGAGGAAGTGGCAGAAACCAAACTACTAGGAGTGCAGCTCGACAACTGCTTATCATGGTCAGCTCAAATAACTAATCTATGTAAAAAAAAAAATATTAAAACAGCATGCATAATCAGAAGGATAGCTAAATATTTACCTGGAAAGATTCTTAATCGGGAGTCAGGTGAACTGTCGTTCTGTGGTCAAGTGAAATTAGGAGGCTGGAGATTACACAGAACAAAGCAGCAAGGATTGTTTTAAGGTGGAGATATGGTTCTTCTCTTGTAGTCATGCTTTTGGTTATTTTATTTCACTATGCACACCATTTAAAATGGTCAAATTCTATTCACAACAGTATTTAGTTGGTAAGAGACAGACGTTCTGTAAATACTAGGAATAGATTGTCCCCCATCTATGTGTTACCCTGACAGAAAAGAGAAATAGGCAAAAGGACATTTCGATTTAGAGCGGTAAAGAAATTGAATGATTTCTCTGAGCAAACCAGAAACCTTTGAATATATAAAAGTCAAACAATACTTTAAAACCATTTAACTACAATAAATTGGAAGGTTGTGTGGGACTATGGTAGATGAAGGGATCAATCTATCTTTTCAGACCGACACATTGACTATCTGGTCAATATGTCAGTGTATTATGTCTGTTTGTAACAGTGAATGTGTGATCGGATTGGAAATTGCATTTGAATGTTTGAGGACTAAAAAAAAGAGCATAATCGAATCAAATCAAATCAAGCACTGTCAGTTTCCAGAAAGCAGAGGGTGGATGTTCTCATAAGCATCGTGATGTTAATGAATGCTGCTGCAATGCATTCACACATTATTCTGAAGAAGGTACATCATTCATTTGATTGGAGAAAGTAATGCTGTCACTTATTTACAGGAGATGGCTGTGTGGTTATTTTCATTATTTCCATAAAATCATAATATTTGCACATTCGGTACATTTAAGATGAAAGTGTATCTGGGACTTGGCATTCCGGGGGATGTCTTTTACGGCTTTGCTTGCAGCAGCTGTCAGACAGCCTCTGCATGATAATACGTGTTACATTGATGTGTTGTCAAACTGTAGTTATGTTCACTAACAAAATCTCAGCTGAATGAGTAGAAGGGGTGCGTTCAAAATCAAACAGTTGTGAACGTTTTTATCAATAAGCAACGCGTTTCAGGTTTTACTGGAAATCATGGAGTCTGGATAACATCTTCAGCAATGTGCCCATTACATTTTTACTATACCCTGACTGTTCATAGGCCTACCTCATCTACAGAAGAAGAAGAAATGTTTGCAAAAATATGTTGCATAAGCCTGGTTAGACAGACAAACTGGTGAGGCTAATTGTTTTAAGAGCCATTTGAAATAGTTGCAGATAGTATATATATTTTTTTAACAAACCATAATGTACTATTTTGATAAATGTGTGCCCGGCTAGTCTGACGTTGACTCAGTTACTTATAGCCTTTTTATTGACTCCGGACCAAACCAACCACTCTAATGATTGCATGGGATAGCCTTGGGTGATGACATAATGGCCATTGACGGTGCATTTTACAGGCCAAAAAGGCCTTTTCTGCATTGTTTGTTGATTCTCTACATTGGCGTATAGACAACCAAATCAAACCCATCTGCTATTTTAATCGCTGTAAGGTCTAGAAGGCCACAGGAGAGTTTATTGTTTGACTAATAATACAGACTAACTTGTGGTATTTTAATTTAATCAATGGCCTCAGATGGTGTTTGCATAGCTCCATACATAACACTTGCGTACTGCTCCTGTAGTGTCAAGGTGATATGGGATATTGTTTTTTTCCCCCAGTAGAGGGCACTGTGGATGTTCATTGTAGGATGGCCAGTAGCCAGTACCTCGTTTAAGTTTGTGGTTGTGTGGCCTCAGTGATTAGGACCATGTTTGAGCAAAGCTTTGTTGTGTTTGTTTGGCTTTACTCTACTCACAAGAAAAAAATATGCTCCCTGCTGATATCAAAGGTGTTAGTCCTTTTTTTCTCAGTGTTGAAATGCCTCTATTACACAAACAGTAGTTCTAGCTGGCTCGGAATCACTTGAATTCGAGACCCATATTTTGACGTGAAATGAGGCACTTGAGTCTAACGCGAGTTCACAAGCAACACTGCTTGGTTAGCTCCAAGTTTGAGACACAGGTGTGAAACTGTGATTTTACTCTTCGCCTTGAGCGTTTATTCATTCTGAGGTAAGCACAGACACTGTTGTTAAGCTCTTAATGAGTTTGAACACAATTAGCTTCCTACTCATACTGATTTTTGATTATTGACTGAAAGTCAATATCACTATTATTAGACAGATTGGAAAGTAATTGAAAGTTAAATTACAGTGGATCCTTCATGTGACACTGGTAGAGATTTTACCTTTGAATTTAAGCTTTCCGTTGTTACACAAGAATGTGTATGGCCTGTTAGTTGTAACACAAACATTCCAAATAATTAAAATAAGGAAAGTACACTGGCTACAACTCATGTAATAAGCACTTCATATTATGGCTAACGCTTAGCAGAAGTGCATGTGTAAATGTTTTTGAATACTAAACACAAGTCTGAGTGCAGAGCAAATCTGAATTTGCCATGTTTTTAAGAACATTTTTTAGAAAGGGTGCAGTATTAGATCTACATTTTGACTCTCTGTGATGCAAATATGGTACACTACATCTAGGAGAAAGATAATGTGTAATCTTGCAGGTGAGCCATCGCTCCCACACCCTTACCCTATTTTAGTTGCACTATGTCTATTTGAACGAGAATAGACTAGAGGTATTTTAATGAATCCTTTGTATGAAGCAATTTCTATTAAACTTTCTCTTTCACCCACCTCTCTATCTTCGTCCCCTCTTTCTCACACACTTTTATTCTCTCTGTGCCCCCCTCTCTTCACCCCAGGCATATAATTCCAGTGTGATTTTAGAAATTGAGTTTTGGTCTCTAAATTAAATGCTCTCCCAGTGCCATGTTGATAAAAATTTAATTCTGATAGGGAGTGTTGTGTTGAATGCAAAATCTGTTATTCTCTGGAGTATATTCCCTAAAAAACCCTAAAAATAATCAATTGGTGATAATAAGACATTTGATTCATGAAAGCCTTCATTTGTTGGGGAAATTGACATTGCAAATGATTTTCCTTGGATTAACACACATTACTGCTGTTAATGTTTGTAGAGAGAAAATTGTTTTTTTTGCGTCATCATAAGCATACCATTTAAAGCTTAGTTTTCTATTGTGGTATGAGTTCCACTATTGTTGATTGGTTTCTGCCAAATGTATAAATTGGACATCAGGGATGCTATGTCAATGTAAATGTACTATGTAACAAACTATACACAGATGAAACTTAGTTGAAATGACCATCTAAAAATCAACCCAAATGTATTCAGAATGAGCCACGTGTTTAGCTTCCATTTTTACTCTACTCTGTAGTCTCGGTACGGCCACTAGCTGGTTATTGCACCTGTACACAGCCCATCTGTAAATAGCCCACCCAACTACCTCATCCCCATATTGTTATTTCTTTTTTTGCTCCTTTGCACCCCAGTAGCTCTACTTGCACATTCATCTTCTGCACATCTATCACTCCAGTGTTTAATTGCTAAATTGTAATTATTTCGCCACAATGGCCTATTTATGTGGCCTAAGTGGTTAAATAAAGGCGAAAAATATAATAAAATAAAAGATGCCACTTGCGCATTTTAAAGATGATTTTTGTAATGAGAGTCCATTTGGGCAGCTTCTGTTTCTCGCCTCAGTGATTCTACAGTCTTGACCTCCTCTGTCTCACTCAGAGTCCTCATAATTCATTTAAACTGGTTTCACATCTAGTCCAAAGCACAACGAGTCTAAATAAAAGGAAGAATATGTCCCTAATAGAATCTCGTATGATGAAGCGTTAAAGGCTAGACATGAACACAATCTCAACCATCTGTAAGGAAATTATACCTTTCATATATCAATTTGTGCTATATTGTTTTGTCTTCTTAGCCAGTAGCTATCAGTGGCAATGCACTTACACTAGGCAGTTTTGTTAGCACAAAATATAATTTTGTTCAAGTTCAGGGTTAGCCAAGACGACTGACGCATGTTGAGTAGTATTAGGTTGAGGTCTTATGTCTTAAGTAAGGTTGTTATGCAAGCATCCATTGAGTCGAAGACAATTGGTTCTTGTCCATGGTCACGGGTAGGCTATGTACTGTAAATGTCTTAGTTTTTTTTACCATCAGAAGAAGTATCACTGTTTGATACTGAAGCCTGCAGCTGACGGGCCTGCTTGTGTCAATCTGGAACGGAGGTCACCCCAGAGTCTACGTCAAATCTCTTCAACTGGAATGACGCCATCTACACCGAGAGCCGCCACTCTGCTACGGATAGAACATTCACTTAGTGGCGTACTTTGCTTAAACACTGCCGGGGCCTGCTGCTGAAACATTGATTTTTAGTGTGTAGCATTTTTGTCTGTGGTGCTGTTATGAAGGTCAAGGTGTGTACTAAACAAGGGATCCTCTGGGATCCATTATCAGCAATCGCTGATGCAGGGAATAGATTCAATGTTGAAAATAATACCTTTGAATAATTAATTTGTTTTAAATGGGCCACTAACAGACTGCACTCAGGGGAGGTCGGAGCAGGTAAGTTTACAAGTGCTGTTTTAAAAAAAAAAGCTGCGGGAGACATTGGGACTGTCAATAAGAAGGCAAAGGAGAGCGATTGAAGCAGTTCTTTAGTGTAGAAAGCATTCAAGACATTGGATCGTTGACATTGGAATCCGATGAAAACGAGAGTGGGGTTTTGAGTATGCTCAGCTTACAAGCATGTCAGTCAGCTGCAGTGGTCAGAGAGTGGACATTCGGAATTGACAATCTGGCGGCCCATGTCTCAGGAGGACATGGGTTTAAATACTATTTCAAATACTTATCTGTGGTTGATTGAGCTTGCCTGGCTTAATAGAACCAATAGAATAATCGCCTGAGTTATGACACTCCAGGCAGACTTGGGGAGGCTAAGTATTTGAACGATTTCAAGTAGTATTTAAACCTGGGTCTTTTTTTTTGTTGCTAGTTGTCAGAATAAGACCCCAAATACTTTGTGGCATACTGATAGCTTCAAACAGTTGTTGAGGTGTGTTTCTGTCTCAGTTAAGCCAATGAAAGGTGACTATTCACTGGACTGTGGCAAAGCAATGCATAAATTAATTCATGGGTTTTGTATAGATGCAAATTATTGGAATGTTTGTCAACAGAGGAGGTTTTTTGCCATGTTTTAATGTATTCTAAGGAAGCTTGAAAGGTAACATACAATGGGGGGGCGAAATGTCAACTTTGAACACGCAAATCTTGTTCCGTCTCATACGCAGCCCTTTTAAAATGGTTTTCTCCATTGGCTATTTCCAGTGAGTAGGAGATGTTCAGTACAAATGTCACTATTTGACCTTTTGGTTGCCATTCCATTCAACTAAAGGACGCTAGCATAGGCTTCCCATAAGCCTTCCCGAGATGTTTGGTATTAGCGAAATTAAGTGTCCCAATTAGATTTTTTTTTGTCATGTTTTATGTGACTTCAAACCACACTATATGCTCTGATATGTTAGTTGAATCAGCAAGCATGTTGAACTACTGACAAGCTTTAAATAGAACACTTGGCCGAGCACTTCATTTGTCGATTTAGTGGAAATGTCACAGTTTCCCAAATCTTCTATTTGAACATCACATCCCGCTGCAGCTGCTCACTTAGTAAGACTGTCAAATTACTTTTAATGTTGAGAGGCATCCCTCAGCTCCCATCGGACATGTTCGTTTCATTTATTACAAGTTATTTTCTTCATTCATGATGTTTCTCCCGAGAGCAACCATAATTTTTCTTGCAAAAACACACACACACACACACACACACAATTAGTGTGAAAACAGGGCCCATATGAATTCAGAGTGAATCGGGAGGGAGAGAGTGGTACAAGAGGAAACAGTGAATTCAGGAATGGACTGAAAGTAAACCAGGCGTAATGAAGGAATCTCTGTTCTACAATCGCAGGAAGCCCGTTTATTCTTTATTCATGTTGCGTTGATTCGAATGCCTCTTTGTTTGGTTGTCGAATGAATGAAGACACAAGTGGAATTGTGTCATAATGACTTCTGAGGATAGTCTCCCAGCTGGGCGGCTGCTTGTAGGCCCAGCAGTTGTTTGTTGCTTGCATTATATGCATTATGTAGTGTTTGCTGTTTGCTCTGAATCAGACAAGAAGTATACACATGCATCTGAATACTGTATCTTACACAAGACTGGTGTTCGTGCACATTTCCTATGAGACAGGTGATGATGCCACAAATATACTGTTCTGTTATGTCAACGTATTATACTCCCATGTAAATTGTGTTGTGGTCTGTATTTAGTGATAACGGGTCACTTGAAGTTCAATGCTCATGCTTATGATTAGAGCCTAGTCTGGACATGGCACTACATTAACTCTAGGATGTAGTTGTTTATTTTAGTTTTAGGCATCTTTCCAAATACAATGAGCTCCTGGAAATGTTTTTTTGTTCTCTCCTGGTTGAGCCCTTAAGACCACTTGCATTAGACTGCATAAATTAGACTGCTATCAGCCCAAGAGGTTGGGTATTTTTTTCCTGATATTTCATAAATAATGGCACAATTCCAGGTGGCTGAAAGCCCTCAAAGTCATTTTGTTCAGAGTTGGAGCTCCAAGGACTGTGTTTATTGGTGCCTTGGCTGATAAGGTAAGAAGGGACAATTCATTACATGCCAGGGGCCAATGTTGCTAGAATTCGCTTCATTGTTCAAAATGTCTCTCAAAATACTTTTTTTGAATGACCAAATATAGGCCTATTACCCCCCCCCCCTCCCCCATATCTTGTCTCCATGCTAACCTGTGTTTACTGTTTACACACTAACCCTCAAAGTAATGAGTCTTTATCTTCATATATGGTCAAGATGGTAAGTTAACACCCCTTTTTCAGTGTGCACATTCTTGATTGGTGGAAGGACAATTATTTGCATTGTAGTACTGATGCAACCTTTTACAATAGTTTCTGAGAGGGTTGAGTTTAATCATCATGTTGAACACTAAATAAGCCCGTAGGAAGTGTTAAACGTCTAGACTTATTACACAGCCTATTGTTTACATTTGTCTGCAATCAGTTAAACGCAGAAGAGAATTTCAGTGTGAGAAAAAAACTCAGCTCATAATTTTGTTACCCTAGCCAGACATGGAAATATTAATTAGTTGGGATTCATCATTTATGGAAGCTAATTACACAAAGTACATGGTTTTTAGGCATATCTGGGAGGATAAGGAGTAGGAAATCGTGATATTTCTGCTCAGCCTGCTTGGGGTAATTTGGATTATTATGAGGGAACTTTAGCAAATTGAGTCGGATTAAAACATCATTATCAGTCTCTAATGAACATGCAGTTTGGCCTGTGATTTAATTGTGAGCCCAATTCTAAACAAACAGGAGAAAAGGGATTTCAGCAAACAATCACAATGTATTCTATTTATTTCTGTGTCAAACGTCACAGGACAATTTAGTCAGGGAATGTCACACGAATCACTGCAGGTCTTATAGAAAGGCATCAGGTAAACCATGTCTCTTCTGCTTGAGGCAGATATGATATGTTTTAATTCAATGTCTTTGTCCCTGTTGGACCGCGTGTATTATCATTTCCATTTATTCACACTATTCTTTATTTCATGGACCACACTTCCTCTCTGGGAAGTCAAATGATATCTGGCCAGAGGTGTCTTCTTCCGTTTCTTTTCACATTATGTGCGTTTTATTTTTGTTCCAGTCGTCTGTGATGCGGAATGATACATTTAGAACTCACTTGAGTGAATACGTTCCAGAGTCCATTACTGTGATGGTAAAAAGTCCTCAAAGAATGAAAGTGGTGAGCCGGTCCAGCAATTAGAATGTCTTTAATTCGCTACGGGACAGCAGGATGAAAATCGACAGTTTTGCACTGTCATTCCTCATAGGCCTGCTAATGAACTGCTCACTTGTACATACATCACGTGTCCTGCTGGCTGCTGGTTCAGACTAATGCAGTTTGTTCTAACGAATGGGAGACAGCGTCAAGTTGGCCGCTTCCTCCGCCCCCAAGTATTTGTTCATTTAAACTGCACAGTTTAGCCAAATCTAATAATGGAGAGGTACTGAGGAGAGTATGGGGAACAATCACAACTCCCTTAGAAAGTATTAGTGTTTAGTAACTTGCCTAAATAGAACAATGGTCAGTGTCTAACAGAGTCTAGATATTCTGGATGTATAAAGTTCTCTGTGCCCAAGTGTACAGCAATTTACGGCAATATAAAGATGGACTATGATGTCTGCAACAGATACTCAGACATCAATCTTCTTCCCACAGATAATATGATCCAGCGCAGTATAGGGGCTATCCAAGCTTGAGCACAACTTCTATTAAATTGTTGCCTCTCCTGGACATTTCCATGACCCTGTACCCACAGCAGCCATAGAAATACTACGCTGAGAGGTAGAGCTGGGACTTGGAGCCGCAGGAGAGAGAAATGAAAGGCATTGGAGTTAATTGGAAGCTAGCTAGGCCAATGCCAGATCAATTTTATTTGAGCAGGTTTAAGAGCCTAGGTTCTACAGGCGGCATGTTGCTGTCCTCTCACAGACTCATGCATTACAAAAGGGGATATGACAGAGTTTATGGGGGAGATGATATATTGAACAGTTTATTTTTTTTATAGGAATCTATGATTTAACATTCTACAGGACATGTTTTTCCCGGGAGCTTGGACGTTTTTCTCCAAACACTGTACCACAAATCTTTTGACCCAGCTTGAGGTATGTTTGGTTAATTGCAATAGTTTCCGCCCCTTTAACTACTAAATGATTTAACATATGAACTTTATGTAAACCATGCAAATTGTAGTGACCTTCAGAGTGAAGAATTGATGAGGTTCCAAGCATCATCCTGTTTTCGGAGAGTTTCTTAGATGTATTATTGGATGAAGTTGGAGCATCGCCGAGGGAGATGATTGTAATCCTTTGTCAGGCAATACAGTACAATATCTAGCCTGCGAGTATTACCTGGGTACTGGAAGGCTGGCTAAGAGGGTGTTAATCTTGTAGAGATGGCAGGCAGAAGAGAGGGCATGCTGTGTCTTGGCTGCACTCTGATCAGTGTCGGCAGGACATCACGCTCCCTATAGTGAGATGTCTCACTGGGTTGGGGGTTGTTTGGGAGGAAGCCAGCGCCCACTTCTCTGTTTAACAGCAAATCATTGTCTGGCCATGAGTGGAAGGATGGCAAACACTCAAAAATATCTATGTTGATATAACCATAATGTTGAACAATCTATCTACAAGGACTTTTGTAGTCAATATTTAGCTTGAGTATTTTTCATTGAAGATATCTCTACCGAGTAATGCTCAAATGGAACATGAACCACAAACACTGTAGGCCTAAAACATATTTTCTCAAGGTTGCTCAACAGTGCTTTCAAACAAATACTATGTTTTTGGATGCTTTCACGCAAATCTGTTCTAATGTTGCTAAAGCATGTCCCATTTTGCTGATCAATAAGCCCTTACCATGCCTGCTATCTGAACCAGAGGGAACAAAGACCATTAGAACAGCTTCCTGCACTCATTCAACCAAAAGAGAAAGCTTTTCATGTGGACATTTTTACTTCTATTCTACTTTGTTTTTCATTTATGATCTAGATATTTGATTGCATCTTTCCTGTTGTGAGGAGCTTCGTTGATGATAAAAGGTTTGTTGATGGAAAGGGTAATGTGGTTGACTTTCCTACTTGTGGTTTCTTTCTCTCTGTGTAATCCTCCGATGGTAATTTTGAAACAGTGGAGTGGCTGTGTCTCTCTGGTGCCAGAGATACACACTTAGTGGCCCGTTTATTAGGTACACCCATCTAGTACTGGGTCGGACCCACCGTTGCCTCCATAACAGCCTGAATTCTTTGGGCACGGAAACATTGCTCAAAGGGACCTAACAGGTGCCAAGAAAACATTCCCCACACCATTACACCACCGCCACCAGCCTGTACTGTTGACACTAGGCAGGACGGGCCATGGCCTCATGTTGCTTACGCCAAATCCTGACTCTGCCATCAGCATGACGCAACAGGAACTGGGATTCGTCGGACCAGGCAATGTTTTTCCACGTCTCAATTATCCAGTGTTGGAGATTGCGTGCCCATTGGAGCCACTTCTTAAGTTTTTAGCTGATAGGAGTGGATCCCGGCGTGGTTGTCTGCTGCAATAGCCCATCCGTGACAAGGAATGACAAGTTGTGCATTCCGAGATGTCGTACTGCACCATTATTTGCCTGTTTGTGGCCCGCCTGTTAGCTTGCATGATTCTTGACATTCTCCTCCAACCTCTCATTAAAGAGCTGTTTTCACCCACAGGGCTGCCGCCTACCAGATGGTTTTTGTTTGTCCCACTATTCTCAGTAAACCTTAGACAAGTGTTGTGCATGAAAAGCCCAGGAGGCCGGCCATTTCTGAGATACTGGAACTGCCATCGACGATCATACCACGCTCAAAGTCGCTTCGGTCACTTGTTTTGTCCAATCTAACATGCAACCGAACAGTAACTTAATGCCCCAATGACCGTCTGCTGTCTGTCGGAGCTAACCATTTTTGTAAATTGGGGGGTGTACTGAATAAACTGTCTGCTGTGTATAAAAGGTCATTAAATCCACTTCAGTTAGTTGTTAGTTGGCTATGAGGTATCAAATGTTAACAACACATTTGGGTGGATGGTATGAAAGTTTCCCCAGAGTCCAACTCCTGTCCTATCCATACTCGCCCCGAGGAGCTGAATATGCCAGAAGATTTGCAGCGGTTTTCCAGCAGAACGTCTCTCCATGGTCTACTACATTCAGTCAGCCGCGGTTCCTCCAGCATCGGGCTTTGCCTTTCTGGCTCTCTCCGGGTCACTCTGCTACTTCTTCTACCACCGCATCAGTGCTTTCATCTACTACTTCTAGTTCCATCATATCACCAAACTTGATGAGAGGAGACCAACAGAGATACTTCCCTGCCGAAACCTTCTGCAATGTCAATACGGTTCGACTGTCTGCGCTGACTGCCCACGATGTGGAGCATGTTGGGGAGATGTGGGCTCCTTCCGCTGAACACAAAGCGAACCTGACCAGCCATGTGGATCAGTCGAATGCAAAGCAGACCGGTTCTCCATGACCGAAGAGGAGCGCCACCTTCGCACGTTCGACTGGACCGACCTGTACGAACGTCGTGTCGCTTGCATGAAGTGGCTGCGGGGTTGACGACTGAGTCAGTGAGTCATTTTTGTTGTTGTTGTCGTCGTGCCTTTGATCTTAATCATTTTAGTGGAGGTTTTGCCTGAGGCCTGCAGGGTGAATGGAAGATGTCAATGAACCAAGAAATATGCACACAGGCCTCCGTCTATTCACGAATCAGAGATGTTCCAACTGACCAATCAACTGTTGTAAAAAATTAAAAAAAGAGGTGATTTCATAGTCAAAGAACAATGTATGGCTACTTTGGGGTATTGAGAAGCAAGACTTCTATTACCTTTTTGACTAAGCTCTCTGCAAACTCTTGCTTTTTTTTGTCTCATAAAGGCACTAACTATACATCAAAGCTTGAAATATATTCTGTTTGAAGTCCCCCTTTTTCTACTTCGGTATTTCCAAAGTAGTTCATATCATTTTTAGACCACCAGTCTCACACTCCTGAGTGCACATGAATCCTGAAATAAGGGGCTAAAGGAGGCTGTTGGTAAGACTGTTGCAGACGGAGTAGTCTGTCATGCTCAGCTTCCCTATCTGATACGAGTAGTACTCAGAATAAGCCTTTTCCACATACCATACTGTGCTAATACACTTCATACCCCACCGTATTAGCCCACAGTCAGTAAATAAAGTAATTCATTGCACTGCTACAGTGGGGCAAAAAAGTATTTAGTCAGCCACCAATTGTGCAAGTTCTCCCACTTAAAAAGATGAGAGAGGCCTGTAATTTTCATCATAGGTACACTTCAACTATGACAGACAAAATGAGGAAAAGAAATCCAGACAATCACATTGTAGGATTTGTAATGAATTTCTTTGCAAATTATGGTGGAAAACAAGTATGACGTAGACGCATGTTCTGAGCTACCTGTTTCTCGCTAGATGTACTCATATTTGCGAAGGAACTTTTTGCCCTTATCTGGCATCTCAGTGTATTGGTAGGGTGGGTTACTCTGCAATGATATTTACAATCTTTCTCTATGTGATTAGAGATCTAAGATCATCAAAGCAGATGAACTCTCCCCTTGGTGTAAATAACTTCCCCGCTTTCTCTTCACCTCCACGGCAGCGACTGACAAGGCATTAAAGTCGTGAAGACTTTATCCTCCGTTCTAGTGCTTGGGGTTTAATTAAAACTCTGTTCACTCAGGGGAGTGTGTCACCACACAGAGAGACGTCTCCTGAAAAGATGAGGCTCCAGCCATATCTTATCAATCTGACTGTCGTAACTTCCAGTAATATATCGGTATATTGTGTAGGTGAGTCGTCTTAATGAAAGCCGCATAGTACCTTAGACATACTGCACTGGATGGAATATGAACAACTTGAGAAACACCACCATTAACTTACCAAGAGAGGATAAAACACAAACATCGGAATAAAGCTTTGATGGATTTCGTACCTTACAAATACAATGTTAATTAGGCATGTTAGCTGAACGAGAAATGTATAAACGCTTGACTTGAACTCGTCCTTGGATACGATGATATTGCGGGTACATTTTTTTTGTGCCATGAACTACAGCATTTGTACGGTTTGCCCATTTGTACAATGTCCAGTAGCAGATGGTCAACACTTGATAATTTGACTATTTCTCACAATGCTACTCCACTTGACCCCTGGGATGAATACAGAGAAAAAAACAAGGGTCATAGTAAGTCGGCTAGTTAGTTTCCTTCTCTTGATTAATCGGTATCTGAGGTTCCTGTAGGACGTGTCGTTTATGCCGGCACATCTCATGTTCCAGTGCCTGTGGGGGGAACTGTTTTTCTCTGCAGCCCTGTGGCCTGTAGACAAGTAATTGGTCTCTAGATTATTCATGTTGATTGTCATGGAGCGTTCGTCAAGCAAGTCTAATTGACATATGGAAATCCTTCTCTCTCACCCGTGTAAACAGCGCACCCCCAGAAATGCCTCGGCACAGACATTCATGATTTGTAATTTACTAGTGTACATGATTAGACTTGCGGACCTTTTATCCTAATAGTTACTGACATTATGTAAACAGAGTCCCTTGCAGTTGGTATTGACCGATTCGGACTTGATTGATGGGCGTGTTAGGTAAGTTGTATTGTCTATCCATTTACATTTGTACATTTCAGTAATTTATAGCAGATGCTCTTATCCAGAGCGACTTACGGGAGCCATTAGGGTTATGTGTCTTAATAATATATAATAATAATATATGCCATTTAGCTGACGCTTTTATCCAAAGCGACTTACAGTCATGTGTGCATACATTCTACGTATGGGTGGTCCCGGGAATCGAACCCACTACCCTGGCGTTACAAGCGCCATGCTCTACCAACTGAGCCACAGAAGGACCACATTGGCACGTTGACAGATTTTTTCCCCTCGTCGGCCTCGGGGATTTGAAGCAGCGTAATTTAGGCCCAATGCTCTTCACCGCTAGGCTATCTGTCGCCCTCTATACGGAGAAAAGGCTTAGATTAGGCTTGTTTTAGAGGTTTGATGTGTCGATTTGTCTATTACAGTGGTAGGTTCCCGGGCTACTACGGATGATCAGATCAATGCAGCCTTACAATGGAAAACAAACCAGAGGGTGCCTCAGCACTGAGATTGGCTGCTCGATATTGGCGTCTCGTCACATTGCACCAGGGTTATCATTTATTTTTAGAGGTCGGAAATGCAAGCTTATGTACCAGTATGGAGGTCAATCAACATTAATAATATTAAAATAAAAAATACAATTGTTGCCCTTTTGCTTTAAGCATAAACCACAAAATATGAACTTTCCTGTCAAGAAAGAATGATGCTTAAATCTCCCAGATACGCACAAGCTGAAATATATGTACAATGTTGGTATATCTAATGAATTAAATGCAAAGCTAGTGTCTTTATACCTGACTGGCAGTGTCTTTAGGTTTTGCGTGCTTGGCTTTAGCAGTGGTAAATAGGAGTGTAATGAACCAATCCAAGATGTTGTCATGCAGGGGAACATTCCCATTTCCAGCTCAGCGGGTATCCATGGCAACCCTAATTCTGCAGGTACAGCCAGATCGCTGGTGGTAATTGCTTCAAACGGATGCATACTTTTACCAAATTGACCTTTATCAAAACCTTGAGTCGTATTAATCTTCTGTTTAGTCGCCATTAGTCGGACTCGGCAAAGTCATCCTGATTTATTGCAGTGTCTGGAGGCAGGCTCCAGACACCAGGTTTTGAAACAGGCCTGTGAATGTCATCATTTCATCCCGTCTATCAGAAAGAAAGAAAACAACTGACTGTCACTGAACCTTGCCGTTGGTTTAGTGGTTATGAAGGGCCTGTCGGCCATTTAGTTCACTTTTGATTGGATCATCTTCCATTTCCAATAGAAAAGACAGTAAATCACTGAAAGTGGATAAAACATTTGCAGTGATATCAAGTTGGAAGTGGATCGACATGGACATAAACGAATGTGTCAGACCTGATTTTATAACTAGCCTAGAAGTTTATTATTGCAACATTGTTGTCTTGTATTTCTTACAATATTCCCACAACGCTTTCAGAATATTGCATGAAACTCAAACGTGTAGTGAATTGGCATATTGATGATAGTTATTTAATTCAACAAAATGTACAAACTTTTGTTCACAGTCCGACACGTGTGGAGTTTTTGGTTCAGAACATTCTATTTTAGAACCACATGCGTCTTTGGGCCAGACTGGTCGAGAACACTTGCATAAGACCCATTACTAATAGAAGATTAATCTTTGAGAAGCTTCTACCATCCTCTGACTAGTAGAAAATTGTCTTGTCAGGGTTTTGGGCTGGTAGCTTAGAGTGTTAGGGAAAGATGCCTCCTACCCTGCTTCTACCTCCCTATGCATCAGAAATCCGTAGTGTTTATCATCAGAGATTCAGAATCCTCAGATTATCTATGTGTTCCGGCAGCATGAGGGAAAAGGCATCAGCTTCCAATTTTCTAGTATCAAAAACAGCATTTTGTCAAAGTTTGATGTGCAATTACTTTCCCCCCAGCTCACAGTTCATGATCCCCCCGTCTTTAGGAAATGCACTGGCCTTAAATGCTTTTCACTTTTCACAAGGTCTTACTGTTCTATAAAGATGTAGCCTATTGGATTAAAAACATTTTGTGCATTTATCACATTTAAACCACAATCTCAAAAGGAAGATAACATGGTGGTGGCACACTGAGTATCAATAAACTATATGTTTTCATTCTACAGAGGACACTTGCCTGTCCATGTCCCTCACATGATAGTGACAAAATGTTTCATGACTTTATTTGATATGTTTCTCTCTCAGTAGGTGTTTGTGATGTCATTTGAGGGCATGCCTTCACGCTGGCCACATGGATATGATATATCCTCAACCAACTCATAGGTTTGCTCTTGGCATATCATTAGAGTCAAAGACTGGTCTGTGATCATTAACAACATGATATTTCTGTAAGTCCCACAAGCGGTGTCACAGTGAGTGACCTAGAGTAGCTTCATTTGTCCTGCCCCCCACCCCCCCCATTTTTAGCTATGACCCTAAAGCTGTTTGCTAACCAGAGGAGTCGAGAGGGGACTCAATTTGCTTAAATGACTCGCTAATAGCGTTTAATGAGCTGTGTTTTGGCATGATGATGTCTTCCGGAGCTTGTTTGCAGAGCGAGGCGATCTGACACCACCCGTCTGCAACCCAACCCGGAGTGTGTGTGAGGTGGCGTGTGTGTGTGTGAAGCAGTTTGTGTGAGGCGATGTGTGTGTTGGGTGCTGTTCACAGAGAGCCAGCCTCACAGGCTTAATGGAGCCAGATGTACTGTACCAAGGGACTCCCTAAGGACCCGCAGCTCTCAAGGCCTGCCTCTGGAAAGCCGCAGTCCAGAGAGACCCTGGCTATTTTAAATCCACTACAGGGAAAATCAGTTAATGTGTTTCTAGGAAGCCATGCAGTCATTAATTGAACCAAGTGATTACGCTTGCAGTTGAGAGAAGAACCTCCCACACAGCAAGTCAAGAGGACTAGGATGTATCATTCTCAGGACCAGACAAGTGGCTGGATCAACAACTGGCTGGATCATCAACTGGCCAGGAACCCAAAGACCTGGACATCCTTAGCATTATGGGTATGCTAGGTTCTCAACTCTATGGCTTCTAGTACCCTGAAGGATGTTTCTTAAAATAAAGATTCAGCCACCGTGATTTCTCCCCAAATGAGCTCCACATGGATTTGTTGTCTCCATGGTCTGTTACATCATTAGCACCTATGACCTGATTTTTAAAACCTGGTTGCATCTGCCTTTTACTCTTTTAAGTACTATAAATAACCTATCTTGGATGTGTTATTATCTGGTACAAAATGAGCATGCCTTTTATTATTTAACCCATCTTATCACGTTAGTTATGTGTTTGATCTTTGCATGAGACGAATTAATGAACTTCAGTCCGGCCCTTGACTCCCTGCTGCTTTGGAGGATTTCTCTATTAAGATTCTATTGGAATCTCTTTTGGATTCTTTTGGAATCTCTTTTGGATTCTATTGGAATCTCTTTTGGATTCTTTTGGAATCTCTTTTGGATAATATTGGAATCTCTTTTGGATTCTATTGGAATCTCTCTCTTAATACACATGTCTGGTATTTTTGGTAACTACAGTCATCTGTTAATATTTGACATACGTAAAGCAGGAGTCTAAAATACAGCTGAGATAATGTCGATATTCAATTGCAGGTTTAGCCTATAGGTGGCGCTACCGTCTTCGATGATGCCTGGATCAAATGGTACTATATCAGTAATTGTTTAGTTATACAAGTGTGCCAATTTTCACATGTCTATACCACAGCGGTACGATTTTATTTGAGCTTATCTGCTGTACTAACTGTGTCTGTTTGTCATGCAATTAGGGGGGTGGCAAATCGAAATGTTACAGGAATGCCTGCGCTCCGGTTGAAATTAATTTTCCGGACCACGGTGAACTTTGGATTTAATAAGCCATTATCAAGTAATCTGTATTATGGATAAATGCAATAACTACTGAACACACACATTTACAAAAGGAAAGACTAATGATGTTTGCATGACTTATAGTCTGTCTTGCAGTCTGTTTCATTCATATCCATGAAAATTGATTTGTAAAAATATTATTCAAGCTACTGAACCATCATTTGACTAATAATCATAGAGAAACCTCAACATTTATATTACCCTCCCAAGTCCTTTTTATTCTGCACCCAAAAACCTTTGAGCCTCCCCGTCATCTCTGGGTAGCTGCATGCCTGGAATGTTAAACTCATGAAGAATAGTCTATTTCTCCTGCTTTCTCTCCCTCCCCTGTGTTAGTAACGGGAAATCCCCATATACACAGCTTTGTTGATATATTATATATACAAAAGTATGTGGACACCCCTTCAAATTAGTGGATTCGACTCTTTCAGCCCCACCCGTTGCTGACAGGTATAGAAAATCGAGCACACAGCCATGCAGTCTCCATAGACAAACATTGGCAGTAGAATGGCCTTACTGAAGAGCTCAGTGACTTTCAAAGTTGGCACTGTCATGGGATGCCACCTTTCCAACAAGTCAGTTCGTCAAATTTCTGCCCTGCTAAAGCTTCACTGGGCAACTGTAAGTGCTGTTATTGTGAAGTAGGATCATCTAGGAGCAACAACGACTCAGCAGCGAAGAAGTGGTAGGCTACACAAGCTCACAGAACGGGATCACCAAGTGCTGAAGTGCGTAGTGTGTAAAAATGGTCTGTCCTCATTTGCAGCACTCACTACCGAGTTCCAAACTGTCTCTGGAAGCAACGTCAGCACAAGAACTGTTCGTTGGAAGCTCCAAGAAATGGGTTTCCATGGCCGAGCAGTTGCACACAAGCCTAAGATCACCGTGTGCAATGCCAAGCGTTGGCTGGAGTGGTGTAACGCTCGCTCCCGTTGGACTCTGGAGCAGTGGAAACTGTTTTCTGGCAGTTCAATGGACTAATCTGGGTTTGGTGGATGCCAGGAGAACGGTACCTGCCCCTAATGCATTTTGCCAATTGTAAAGCTTGGTGGAGGAGGAATAATGATCTGGTGCTGTCTTTCATGGTTCGGGCTAGGCCTCTTAGTTCCAGTGAAGGTAAATTACATTCTAGACTATTCTGTGCTTCCAACTTTGTGGCAACAGTTTAGGGAAGGCTCTTTCCTGTTTCAGCATGTCAATGCCCTCGTGCACAAAGCGAGGCCCATACAAAAATGGTTTGTTGAGATCGGTGTGGAAGAACTTGACTGGCCTGCACAGAGCCTGACCTCAACCCCATCGAACACCTTTTGGATGAATTGGAACACTGACTTCGAGCCTGGCCTAATTGCCCATCATCAGTGTCCGACCTCACTAATGCTCTTGTGGCTGTATCGCATGTCCCCGCAGCAATGTTCCAACATCTAGTGGAAAGACTTCCCAGAAGAGTCAAGGCGGTTATAGCCGCAAAGGGTGGACCAACTCCATATTAATGCCCATGATTTTGGAATGAGATGTTCGACGAGCAGGTGCCCACATACATTTTGGTCATGTAGTGTATTTCAGATTGAAGTGTGGGTGCAAAGAGGATTGATGCCTTTACAGCTACTCACCTAGACCATTCTGTTTTTTCCCCCCGTCCTCTCTTCATGCAAAACAAACATGAGTTTGAAATATGCCTTGTGGAAGTTGGAATATGCAGTATTAACTTTTCAACAGCCATTTTTGTCTAGAACTATAAGATTTTTTTGTTTGTTGTACAATTCCATGTCAATTCATAATGCGGATATTGTCCTGCTCATGACCAGTAAGGGGGCTATGTAGTTCCATCTACGCGGTCAGGGCTACCAGATGACTCTCACCTTCCTGCTGTCCTCCACCCACTCGGCAATAATGGTAGTTAAGGCCGTTTCTAGGTTCTGTGCTGTGTGCCATTCCTCCATGTTCTCAGTGGTCTGTACATGGGACTTCATGTCCCACCTGTCATCGATATTATGGCTAAAGCTAAACCAGCATCAAGTCACATTATGCTGGTTTACAATGTTGTTCAATTCCTATTGGATTCCAGCCAGAGAAGATTCCCACAATCTGCATACAGAATGACTACCGGTCACTACCGGTCGGGTTAGAAAGATAAATTAATGAGACTACCTAAACCATCTAAACTGGAACAACCATTTCAATAACATATGCAAAATAAATCCAACTAACATATTGGATTAGTTTATAAAAGTGTATGGTATGTAACTTTGTGCAGCATAAGATACATTCATTTATTGATTGATTAATGCACTTGCAAAAACATAGATATTGCAACAAACAATTTTTAAAAATCTAACTGCAATAGAGCATGCTGGTAAATATTATAATGATGGGTGTGGTTTTGCCAACCAGCAAAATGTGGGTTAGTTGGGAGTCAACCTCACTTGGGATATGAACTCCTAACCTCTCGGTGTGAGCAACCTTCATTTTCTGCTACGTCACTGGATCTGTTGGTATAATAAAGATTGTAAAAGCATACAACCAATGGACATTCTGTCATTTGTCTCTATGGGGGAACTCTTTTGGGTGCCACATAGAACTCTTTGATTTGTCTAAAATGGCATGGTCTAAAATGTTGCATTTGTGCCAACCGTTAGTGGAAGTGTTGTACCAGTTTAAGTTGTTTAATCGTTATGTTGATGAAAGTTGAGCATCTCATTTGTCCACATTGAGTTTTATAATCTTTGTCAAATCGGGTGGCAATCAAGAGCTGCACTCTTAATTAAGAGGCTGCTGTGCATTTTCCAGTATCTTAAAGGAAAGCTTCACCCATTTTGAGTGTTATATTGTTTTTGTGTATTAATGAGCAAAGTTCTATTGATTTCCGGGGTCATTTCATGTTCTCATGTGTATCTGAGCTATTGCTGTTCAAGCAGGCCAAAATGTGTCTGGTATGACATATTATTGTGATTAAGTTGCTCTCACTAAACTGGAAGTTAATATGAATACGACTTTTAGATTGCAAAAATGTCTATCATACATGTCAGATTTCAGTACTGGCCAATGTCATAACACGGGAGGTTGTCTACTCTCGATTGAGCCATAGATCATATTTTTTAGATCTTCCTATCACAAAAAAAATATGTGTAATTTAACAGAGGGTCCACCACATATCTCCTATTTGTCTGCCTCTTCATTCTATGGTGCATTGCATTGCTGTTGCGAATGTCTAACTGCGAGACACATCGATCTGCAGGTTGAACATGGTGATAGTGCTGTTTGTTTAGGCTATTTTACTGCTAACTAGCTATTTCACATGCTTTGGTATTATTGTGTGTAGCTACATTTGCTAACTAGCTAGCCAGCCAGCCCATAGAGAAAGCATTGCATTGTGGGTTTTGTAGTCGTCTTGAACTTGAACATGACTTGAACTTGAACAGACTTTTACAACGATTTTCACATTGCTACCAACCTTATTATGACGGATTTTTAAAAATATTTGTTCAGCAAAAATATTGTTCGCACATAGTGTTATTTAACACTGTAAATGATAGGAATTTGTGGTTTTGGGTGGATTTTTCCTTTATTGGCAGTTGGTCATCGGGAAATTCATTCAACTTTCAACTTACTGTCAGCTTGCTGCAAGTAGTTATTGTAAAATTCACAGTAACCTTACTGTGGCTGATTTCTGTCATGCTCGCTGACCTGAGGCTGTGGCAGGAAGGTCACTATGCTGTCAACCGAGAGGTTGAGGCCTGGTGAGTCTCGTGTGTGCTCACCACAAAGAATTCTTAGTAGTTTTCACCTAATGCTATACGTTTCTTGTAATAAGAAAAGTTAAGTGAAGGTACAGTGAGTTACTGTGCATGTAAAAATATGTTTTGGTACTTTTTACCACTTTTTCTCCCCAATTGGTAGTTACAGTCTTGTTCCAGCGCTGCAACTCCCGTACAGACTTGGGAAAGGTTAAGAGTTATGTGTCCTCCGAAACACAACCCGCCAAGCCACACTGTTTGCTTAAACTGGAAGCTAGTTGCACCAATGTGTCGGAGGAAACACTGTATACCTGTCAATGTGCATGTGCCCTACCTGCCACAGGAGTTGCTAGAGCGCATTGGGACAAGGACATCCCAGCCAGCCAAACCCTTCCATAACCCAGACAATTGTGCGGTGCCTCATGGGTTTCCTGGTCACGGCCGGTATCAAACCTGGATCTGTAGTAATGTTGCTAGCACTGCAATGCAGTGCCTTATACCGCTTCGCCACTCAGGAGGCCCTTACTGTGCATTTCACAATAACTTATTGACATCTTGTTGACAGTTCCAAATAAACTTTGCTTTAACAGTACATTACTGTAAACTTTGGTAACTTATTGTAAACTTTGGTAACTTGCCAAAGTTTGCATTACTGTAAACTTTGGCAAGTTCAAGTTTAAATCCCCTAAGAATGTATGCACGTTTTACATCAAGGGTGCCTGAGCACTTGACTTGATTCTGGGCAACTTTTTAGCAAAGTGTAGAAATGTATTCTTGCCATTAAATGTGTGGCCAATCTCTGTCATGCTCACAGACCTGGTGGTGTAGAAGGAAATTCAGGTTATTAGCAGCCAAGAGGTTGTAAGCTCAAAAAATGAGGTATAGTCTCAAGTAACCAGAATTAAGCAGCATACTGTCCATTTACAGTAATAACATCTTCATTCAGCTGTCCAAATGCAGTAACTTGATGTTTACCTTACTTTCACAGCAACTAGTGGCCTGTAGTGTACTGTCAAATTACAGGAACATTTTAACAGTGTAGCATAAAATGGCATAAAAGGAAAACGTGGTGCAGAGTTAAAGAACAGGAGGGTTCTTCACAACCATCACAGCACTAAAGAGCCCTTCCTGGTATGTAAAAAAAATGGTTACACATCACCCTCACCCCTGACAAAGAACCCCTCAATAACCTTTTGTTTCTGTGTGTATGCTGGTCCAGCGTTGTCTGGTCAAGCTGGTCTGCAAAACCACGGCCATCAGTATTAGATTTGCCAGCATGCTTTATTGCAGTTTAAAAAAAAAAATGTTTGTTTCAGTATCTATGTTTTTGCATGTATGAAGGCTGGTTAGCAGCAAAAACACAGCCAAGGTTTGTCACCAGCCTCTGCTGGTCTACGCTGGGTTGCTGTTTGTTTTTTTGAAATCAGCATTGTGATTTTATCACTCCGTCCCTCATCACACTTCTTTTGTGTGAAGAGCCTGTCTCATGTCTGTTGTTGGAGGCCTGCACTGCTGCCAGCAACGGTTTGGGTCTCACTGTGCCTCCCTTTCATATAGCTGAGCATTGCACCTGCATTGCCACAGTTACTCAATTCCACCTCGCAAAGTTTGCATTTCACCGACACCTCATTTAACTCCTCAAAATATTGTCATATGGAACTTAACTGCTCTTGCTTCCCTGTCTCACTCTCTGACATTTTTTTCAACTGTCAAATGACGATGACGTGCAGAGGGCTTAGCATCCGTTGTAAATCATTTGAAAGATGCATATCTCCTACTAACGTCACAGCGTTGTTGCGTTAGGTGCTGTATGTTTAATTTAGTATTTTCCCCATTATGATGATAGTTGGGACCTGTTAGTGGTAGTTTTGTGATAACTGCACTGTGATTTTAATTTTTAAAAATGTAAAAAAAATATTTGGTTAGAGATTGTTTTTTAATTAAGGATCCGATCCCTTTAAAAAATAATTTAGTCTAAAATTACATACCCAAATCTAACTGCTTGTAGCTCAGGCCCTGAAGCAAGGATATGCATATTATTGATACCATTTGAAAGGAAACACTTTGAAGTTTGTGGAAATTTGAACGAATGTAGGAGAATATAAGAAAGGCCATAATGTATTATTCCAGCCCATTTGAAATTTAGACTGTGGCCACTAGATGGCAGCAGTGTATGTGCAATGTTTTAGACTGATCCAATGAAACATTGCATTTCTGTTCAAAATGTTGTATCAAGACTGCCCAAATGTGCCTAATTGGTTTATTAATAACTTTTCAAGTTCAAAACTGTGAACTATTATCAAACAATAGCATGGCATTATTTCACTGTAATAGCTACTGTAAATTGGACAGTGCAGTTAAATTAACAAGAATGTAAGCTTTCTGGCAATATCAGATAGAGTATGTCTATGTCCTGTTACTTGCAACCTCATGCTAATCGCATTAGCCTACGTTAGCTCAACCGTCCCGTGGACGGGACACCAATTCTGAAGAAGTTCGTTCCTAATGTTTTTTCTTAATGTGTCAAAGCTAATAGCGACACGTGTTGATATTGGCCAAAATTCACTTGTGTTAATATTTTATGTTCTGTGGTAAAGTCCGCCCTCAACAAACAAGATGCGCTTCATCACTCTGCCATATGCTTTGCCACTAGTGCTCCATTCCAAGCCCATCACTGTGACTTATAGTATATTCATCCATTAACTGACCATCCCTACATGTACAACGTCAAACCCACTGGCTCACATTCATATACAAATCCCTCCTCAGCAAGACCCCTCTTTATCTCAGCTCACTGCGAAGACTCCCCACCACCATCAGCAATCTGAGATCCAGCAATTACTGTACATAAACCTGGCAATCTCCAAGACATGCAGTATCTTTGGTGAAAATGCTTTTCAATTATCCGCTTCAAGAGACCGGACCATCCATAAAAAACACAGAAACTAAGCTATTTTGTGTCCATTGCTGCTTTTAAAAAACAAACTGTCTGGAGATTTGAAAAGATAACTGCATTTGTTTCCCCTGCCTCTTAAATACTGCCTATTACTAAATGTCTTACTGCCTGTTTTACTGATTGTGCATTGTGTATTTTTGACTATTGTTTGTATGTTATTGTTTAATCTATTAGTACGTTATGTGTGTTGTGCTCACTCCCTGACAGGTCATCATTGTAAATGAGAAATTGTTCTTAATTGACATGTATCTATAAAGAAAGGTGAAAAAACAGACAATTATCTTTATGAAGGTAGCGAGAGTTAAAATACATCCAATAGCTTCTGAAACATTTCAACGCGCTGATGATTTAATCCCACGTTTGAGTTTTCTATTAAAGATTAGGACAACGTTGGAGAGACATGGATGGGTTTTTATCCCTGCATTGTCTGCGTTGGTTTGTATCAGCACGTCCACATGAATGTAGAGAATTGCTGTAATGAAAATAAAAGGCACGGGGATAAAGGAGGCACATGCATGTCCAGCTGTAGAAGCATTCCAGGTCTGAGTAGATGACATTAGATTCCCGGACCAGCTCGATGGGCCTAATCTCTGTCTTGTTTCAGGAGAAACACACACCAGGCTGCCATGCTGATAATTACAGATATGGCTTTGAGGTTTTGCCCTGTAATTCTACGTGATGGACACTAATGACATTGAAAGAGTCCATCAGTGTTGTCTCACTGTTATCGGGATGGATTCCCGTCCGCATGTGTGCTGCCATTATCGCAGCCACTGCTGTCATCATTTCCACCGCCGCCATGGAGACCGAGACAAGGTCTCATCCATTCCAAACCCATCAGCCACTGGGAATTATTCAACCCTGGACTGGCCTTCTGTCCTCCTCTGGACATGCCAGACCCACTGGCCCAGAGTTCATACCAGGGAGAGGGGGCGGGCGCGACATCATCCTGCATTATACACTAGTTTAGAAAATCGATGGATCTGCCGGGCAGTGAGAACACAGGGCAGTGGAAGAGGCAGGAGAGAGGGAGGAAGGGGGAGGCAGGGGCTTCCTGTGTGTGTCCAGCAGACCAGAAAGCAGCCTCATGTTTATGGAGAAGTTTTGAAGGATGCAGGCAATGGCAAGGCAGGGAGGCAGGAAGGCCACTGAGATTGTCTAGGTTCCCCCAGCAGGACTCTGGTGCACTGAGATTAGCTGTGCTGAGGGTCAGCGTCACATTGGGCTTCATGGTTCATCAGGCAACCCCGATGGAAGTGGGTTTGAATGTGTGTGACATGCTGGGATCAACCTGAACTCTGTCGCTCTCACCAAAGGAAGAAGCTTTAAAGCCTGCGGTGTGACTAAAAACGCCTGCCTCTCCACTTCCAGTCTCAAACCGGTAAGATGAAGTGCCGTCATTTCATTACTATAGTTGTTGAAAGGCATGGTGTGTATGCATAGTACAGCCAACACACATCTGAAATGGTGCACAGTCACTTGAAAAAAACAACAATGTTCAGACGGGAAGTCATTCTAGAAGAAAATCTGAAATTGGTACTGTTTCAGGGCATTTGCTTGTGGAGGTTGGAAGAAGTGCATATGATTATATTGACTATACAGTATACTCAGTGGAGGCCGCTGAGGGGAGGACGGCTCATAATAATGACTGGAATGGAGTCATTGGAATGGCATTTGATACCATTCCATTGACTCCCGTCTAGCCATTATTATGAGCCGTCCTCCCCTCAGCAGCCTCCACTGAGTATACTGTCTAATATTCTATATGAAAAGGATCTAAGCATGTCCTATTGGTGTCGTCTGGGATTGACATGAAACGTTTCCGATAGTTTTGCTGAGCGGTGTTATTTTCGACTGAAAAATAAGACGGACTGAGCAAAAGCTTTATCAAAGTGTATCCTTCTCCACCGATAGTCAGTTCATTCAGTTTACTGTGACACACCGTGGCATCCTTCATCCGATCTCAACAAAATGTGGTTTATTTTCCTTGTTCCAATGCCAGGGTCCTCCCAGGTGAGGACAGGGGCCAGCGGGCCCCGTACAGCTGGAAGACTGGATGGATGCTATGTGTATCTCTGGGGTTGACGGATCTCATCCACTATGATCCCACTCCTTCACTTTCATTCACTTTCACTATGATCCCACTCCTTCACTTTCATTCACGTTCACTATGATCCCACTCCAGCACTTTCACTATGCTCCCACTCCTTCACTTTCACTATGATCCCACTCCTTCACTTTCATTCACTTTCACTATGATCCCACTCCTGCACTTTCACTATGATCCCACTTCTCCACTTTCACTATGATCCCACTCCTTCACTTTCATTCACTTTCACTATGATCCCTCTCCTTCACTTTCATTCACTTTCACTATGATCCCACTCCTGCACTTTCACTATGATCCCACTCCTGCACTTTCACTATGATCCCACTTCTCCACTTTCACTATGATCCCACTCCTTCACTTTCATTCACTTTCACTATGATCCCTCTCCTTCACTTTCATTCACTTTCACTATGATCCCACTCCTGCACTTTCACTATGATCCCACTCCTGCACTTTCACTATGATCCCACTTCTCCACTTTCACTATGATCCCACTCCTTCACTTTCATTCACTTTCACTATGATCCCTCTCCTTCACTTTCACTATGATCCCACTCCTTCACTTTCACTATGATCCCACTCCTTCACTTTCACTATGATCCCACTCCACTTTCACTATGATCCCACTCCTTCACTTTCACTATGATCCCACTCCTTCGCTTTCATTCACTTTCACTGTGATCCCACTCATTCAACGATAGGCCAGCGTATTATGGACTAATTTACAACTCAAAAACCCTAAACTCTTATCCAAAACTCCCCCTGGAATCTCCAGGGGGCCATGCCGGCTCTGAGACTCACAGGCTGACAGATGGACAGGAAACGGTTCCAGCTACATTTGGATGAAGGACTTGTTTTAAATATTGAAGTAGCCTTTCATTAGGATTTGTTATCCATGTTGCATATGCTGTACTAAATTGAAGCACATCGTGCTTCCTGCATCCAGATTAATAATGAATATTCAGTTATCTGTGATTCATTTTCTACGATTTACTGAACTGTTTTCATATTTACTGGCTATTCTGGTCATACATCCCCATACATTTTTGTTGTTGGACAGAGTTTGGCACTATGAAAGATTGTTTGACAAGGTCCGACATTGACAAGGACCTCATTGTCCCTGTGGAGAAAATGTGTCGCAGTATTATGCGCACGTTTAAAATGGCGTTAAGAAAAAGCAAATGTACCATAGACAACAAACTCACGACAGTTATATACAGTATATACCGATGAAAGAACACCAGCCTGATATCAACATTAACTCAAGCTTTTTAGGAGGGATATCACACATGGCACAAACAATTGTCTAGATCTGTCTTTCCTGCACGGAGGTGCCCCCATATCTGCGCCCAGAGGGGAATAGTTCAAGGTCCAGGGGAGAGTCTCAATTGCCTATTCCTCGCATCCTCTCTCCTAGCCTCCTTCACAAAACCCATTGGAGGAGAAGATCAAAAGGGAGGGACCTCTTCTTTTCACATGGGTTTTGACAAGGAGACAAGTAGAGAGGACACAAGGAGTATGCAATTGAGATCTTCTCCAGGTACAGGGGGTGGCTTGGGTCTAAAAGGATTCCGTGACCCTTGCTTAAAGATCCAACCCAAGCCTGTCTGTCTGACTCCAAGTACCTCGCTCGCTGTAGTGATAATCCGTCTCAGCATGTTTTTCCTGACTGACAGTGGCATTACCAAACACACAAACAAAGCAGAAAGTTGTCAGTTATTACATTTTTTAAAATGTATCCAATGAGACTTCCCCCGGGCCGGTGAGGATGTGCACGTTAATTCTTACACACACACTATACCAGTGTTTTCCAAACTAAGTACTGAGGACCTCAAGCAGTGCACATTTTGGTTTTTGCCCTAGAACTACACAGCCAATTCATATAATCAACTCATCATCAATCTTTGATCATTTAATCTGCTATGTAGTGCCAGGGCAAAAAAAAACGAAAAAATGTGGACCCCTTGGGGTCGCCCAATGACAGAATTTGGGAAACGCTAAGCCCAAGCCTTGTCCGAGCCAGAACAGGCCATAGGACAGGACCGCATCTCCTGTTTCCGTAACGTGACGCAGCTTGATGTACAAGTACCCACCCTGGACAGGACTCTTGAGGGGAGGTCGAAATACACGCGGGTCCTCTTTCCTTGCGTGCCTACAGTAAAATGAGTATTTACTACCGTGCTTCTATTTTAACCATTGCCCTGACGTACTGGGATTGACTGTGTAAACAACACAACATTCCTCCACTTTGCGTCTTCCAGTAGCACCGTCAGATATTACATTGGACATTTATTCTCCAGTTCTACATTCTCAAATGGCTAGTAATGATCAGTGGTTTAGTTTATTATGGTACTGTCCAGGGGTTCTGAAGATACATTTTGAACTCTATACCTTATCTTAAAGATAAGTTAAACACAATCATAATGGTATTTAGCAATCGCCGTAGTGGATAATATGAAAAATGCATAAAAACATGTCTGGGCTGCTGTGCCTTCAGTCATGAAGTTCAGGCGCACTCATGTAAGCAGCCTCTGGGCTTGTAGCATGAACATATTGGAGCAGGGAGTACCACAATAGCTTGGGTATGCAAAAATGGAGGCGATTGAGTATACTGACGTTCAGCTACTTTGCTTAGAAGATCTATAGAACAGAAGTAGGTAAAGGAAATTGGTAGGCCTAGATTTAGTATACTAGTATAATTTGTGTTGTAAAAAATATTCAACTTCGATGTGATAGTTTGAACTGTTGAGTTGAACTTCATACATTCCCCTTGTTAGGCTTTGAATAGATAAAGGTTTTGTTGACTAACCAACAGACAGCTCTTTTAAACCGAATCTAAATTGCTAAGTTGATTGATGCTCCGGGAAGCCCGAGCAATCTACAAAACCATTGCTCAGTAAAAGAGTGTGCAAACGCATCACTGGCCCAAATATCACCAGGCTGGCTAACATTTCTAATCTGTTTTCCATCACACACGTAGCAGTTATTTTGGAGATATTTCTTCCACAAGGGACTTGCACTTGGTTTGCCATCTGTATCATGTTGATTTAGAGACACTGCTTGTGCATAGTGTGATCAACCTGCAATCAACTCATCTCCATGTGAAGTAGCAACTGAATTTGATGAATCTTTTGGCGTTGATCGAGTCTGCATTACCTTTTATAATTTGAATATGTTGTCCGTCAAGAACCCTTTTTTTAAAAGCCTAGAGATTGAAACGCCTGCCCACTCCGGCCCCCACCCCACTCCAACCTTCCTCTCCCACAGCTTCATCAATCAGCAGTGTGGTCACCATGATGACAGAGAGCATCTTGGTTTCTGCGTCAGGATCTAATAAAGGTCCAGCAGTGTGCCCTGACCCCTGTCACCTTGACACGTGTTTACTTAGCTCAAGTGTGGAGGATTGGAGGGTCCTGCCCCCGCCTTGCCCCTGTTGGCCTCTGCCCGTCACTGGCCTCCTGTAATCACTAACTTATTTGCAGTCGTCTCCCATCCCGCAGCCTCTGATTGATGGCAGGCTTCTCATTAACGCCAGGCCAAGGCCTTCACACCAGCCAGAGCCATGTCCAGAGCCATACAGCCCAACCCAGCCGGCAGCCCAACCCCTCAGCTCACCTTTAAGCCAAGCCTCCCTACCTCAATTAAACAAACCTTGAAAGAAAACTGAGAGGAGATGGAAACATCACTAACCCTAGCTCCCTAGCTTTGAGTTGTTTTTATTTTAGAAAGTGTGTGTGTGTGTGTGTGTGTGGGGGGGTGTGTGGGGGTGTATAAATAAAGGGAGTGAGAGAATGTGAGAGTGTTGAGGGGGGAGGTGAGTGGATGTGAATGATTTATAAGTGTAGCTGGACACTTAATAATTACTTAAAACACACACATAGATCACCTTTACAGTATTTCTGTCACGCAGTGGTGCAGGAATGGAAATGACACGTGATTGATGCCAGGAAGCACAGGCCCGGCCCAGGGGGAACGCGGTGCAAGGTCTTACTTATAAAATCATCAATCAGAGAGCATGCCCTCTCTGTGAAACGGGGCTGTGAAACACCAGCGGTACCCCTCGCCTCACACCGCACTGCACTGTGCACCATGGAGCACTGCCTACCTGCCTGCCTCCGAGGGAAGGGGCTTCCTTCTGTTGATTAATGAAGACAATACCCATTCTAGCGTACTACATACTTAAAAGTCTTTATACGCCTCGACTTATTCCACATTTTGTGTTACAGCCTGAATTCAGAATGGATTAAATATAAAACGTTCTCACCCATCGAAACATAATACCCCATAATGACAAAGAGAAAACGTGTTTTTGATTTTTTTTCTAACTTCATGGAAATTAAACAAAAATATCTAATTTACACCTTTTGGCTGCTGTGACTATTTCTGGGTAAGTTTCTAAAAGTTTTCCACACCTGGATTGTGCAACATTTGGCCATTATTCTTTTCAAAATGCTTCAAGCTCTGTCAAATTTGCTATACTAGACAACCATTTTCAGATCTTGCCATAGATTCTCAAGTAGATTTAAATCAAACTGTAACTTGGCCACTCAGGAACATTCACTGTCTTCTTGGTAAGCAGCTCCAGTGTAGATTTGGCCTTGTGTCTTAGGTTATTGTCCTGCTGAAAGGTAAATTAATCTCCCAGTGTCTGCTAGAACGCAAGTTGTCCTGAAACTGTCCTCTTGGATTCTCTAGGATTCTGCCTGTGCTTAACTCCATTCCGTTTATTTTTTATCCTGAAAATCTCCCCAATCCTTAACGATTACAAGCATACCCATAACATGATGCAGCCACCACTATGCTTGAAAATAGAAATGGAGTTATAGGCCTACTCTGGCTGGTTATAGGCAGACTATCACATTCAACATATACCTTAGTAGACCATATAGCCCATCTAAAACTTTTCAAATGTTCAAATCAAAAGGGTATCACATAGAAAAACTTGGACAGTTAGGTGCATCGCAAATTCAGAACCCCTGGACAGTAACATAATAAACTAAACCACTGATCATTGGGAATGAGATCAGAATGACTGCCAAGGCTTGATCCAGAAATGTAATAACTGAACTTAAACAATACATTGTCCGTAAAGCTCAGAGACAGGATTGTGTCGAGGCACAGATCTGGGAAAGTGTACCAAAAAAAATGATGCAGCATTGAAGGTCCCCAAGGACACAGTGGCCTCCATCAGTCTAAAAAGGACTCTCAGACCATGAGAAACAAGATTCTCTGGTCTGATGAAACCAATATTGAACTCTTTGACCTGAAATCCAGGTGCCACGTCCGGAGGAATGCTGGCACCATCCCTACAGTGGAACATGGTGGTGGCAGCATCATGCTGTGGGGATGTTGTTCAGCAGCAGGGACTGGAAGACTAATCAGGATCGAGGGAAAGATGAACGGAGCAAAGTACAGAGAGATCTTTGATGAATAGTTGCTCCCGAGCGCTAAGGACCTCAGACTGGAGTGAAGGTACACCTTCCAACAGGACAACGAACCTAAGCACACAGCCAAGACAATGCAGGATTGGCTTCAGGACATGTTTTTGAATATCCCTGAGTGGCCCAGCCTGAGCCCGGACTTGAACATGATTGAACATCTCTGGAGAAACCTGAAAATAGCTGTGCAGCGACGCTCCCCATCCAACCTGACAGGACTTGAGAGGATCTGCAGAGAAGAATGGGAAAAAATCTAAAATCCATGTGTGCCAAGCTTGTAGCGTCATACCCAAGAAGACTCACGGCTGTAATCACTGCCAAAGGTGCTTCAACAAAATACTGAGTAAAGGGTCTGAATACTTATGTAACTGTGATATTTCCATTTTTTATTGTTTTTGCTTTTTCATAATGGGGCATTGTGTGTATACTGATGAGGCAAAAAAACAATTTAATACATTTTAGCTGTAAAGTAACAAAATGTGGAAAACGTGAAGGGGTCTGAATTAGAGGTCGACCGATTAATCGGAATTGCTGATTAATAAGGTCTGATTTCAAGTTTTCATAACAATCGGTAATCAGCAGTTTTGGACACCGATTTTATAAAAAACCTTTATTTAACTTGGCATGTCAGTTAAGAACACATTCTAATTTTCAATGACATTCTAGGAACGGTGGATTAATTGCCTTGTTCAGGGGCAGAATGACAGATTTTTACCTTGTCAGCTCGGGGATTTGATCTTGCAACCTTCCGGTTACTAGTCCAACGCTCTAACCACCTGCCTTACATTGCACTCCACGAGGAGCCTGCATGGCAGGCTGACTACCTGTTACGCGAGTGCAGCAAGAAGCCAAGGTAAGTTGCTAGCTAGCATTAAACTTATCTTATAAAAAACAATCAACCTTAACATAATCACTAGTTAACTACACATGGTTGATGATATTACTAGTTTATCAATGCTAGTTCTGCGTTGCATATAATCGATGCGGTGCCTGTTAATTTCTCATCTGATCACAGCCTATTTCTCTAAACGGGTGATGATTTAACAAGCGCATTCGCAAAAAAGCACTGTCGTTGCACCAGTGTGTACCTAACCATAAACATCAATGCCTTTCTTTAAAATCAATGCACAAGTATATATTTTAAAACCTGCATATTTAGTTAATATTGCCTAATAACATGACTTTTTTTAACTAGGGAAATTGTGTCACTTCTCTTGCGTTCCGTGCAAGATGTCAGGGTATATGCAGCAGTTTGGGCCGCCTGGCTCGTTGCGAACTGTGTGAAGACCATTTATTCCTAACGAAAAACGTAATTCATTTGCCAGAATTGTACATAATTATGACATAACATTGAAGGTTGTACAATGTAACAGCAATATCTTAGACTTAGGGATGCCACCCTATAGATAAAATACGGAACGGTTCTGTATTTCACTGAAAGAATAATATTGTTTTTTAAATGATAGTTTCAGAATTTGACCATATTAAAGACCTAAGGTTCGTATTTCTGCGTGTTTTTATGTTATAATTAAGTCTATGATTTGATAGAGCAGTCTGACTGAACGGTGGTAAGCATTCATACAAACAGCACTTTCGTGCATTTGCCAGCATTGAGCTGTTTATGACTTCAAGCCTATCAACTCCCGAGATTAGGCTAGTGTAACCGATGTGAAATGGCTAGCTAGTTAGCGGGGTGCGCGCTAATAGCGTTTCAATCGGTGACGGCACTCGCTCTGAGACCTTGAAGTAGTTGTTCCACTTGCTCTGCAAGGGCCGCGGCTTTTGTGGAACAATGGATAACGATGCTTCGAGGGTGGCTGTTTTCGATGTGTTCCTGGTTTGAGCCCAGGTAGGGGCGAGGAGAGGGACGGAAGCTATACTGTTACACTGGCAATACTAAAGTGCCTATAAGAACATCCAATAGTCAAAGGTATATGAAATACAAATGGTATAGAGAGAAATAGTCCTATAATTACTATAATAACTACAACCTAAAACCTCTTACCTGGGAATATTGAAGACTCTTGTTAAAACGAACCACCAGCTTTCATACGTTAGCTTTTTTACATGGCACATATTGCACTTTTACTTTCTTCTCCAACACTTTGTTTTTGCATTATTTAAACCAAGTTGAACATGTTTCATTATTTAATTGAGGCTAAATTGATTTTATTGATGTATTATATTAAGTTAAAATAAAAGTGTTCATTCAGTATTTTTGTAATTGTCATTATTACAAATAAATAAATAAAAATTGGCCGATTAATCGCTGCTTTTTTTGGTCCTCCAATAATCTGTATCGGTGTTGAAAAATCATAATTGGTCGACCTTTAGTCTGAACACTTTCCGAATGCACTGTAGTATGTCTCCCATTATTTAATGTCCACAAAATCCACATACATTCTAATGAGGACAATATGCAATATTGACGGTTAATAGGTGTTCTGGCTCAGATCTTGTGGTTAGATGGTAGGACTATAGGGCTGGCCAGGCAGGCTTATTTTATTTTTTTTAAATTACACACATGCACACACACTCATTCTCTCTATCTCACTCTCTATCTCTCTTTCTCTCAGCCCCCTCTCTCTTTCTCTCTCTCTCTCTCTCTCTCCATTTCACAGTCCTTTGATAATGAATTCAAATGGTTTTGGTTGTTGAGTCATGCAGCATTATCTCAGACGGCCATGCTGCCTAAACCAGGGCTTTACTTGCTGTCTCGCTGGGGGATCACAAATAGTGGAAATGAATCACACATTAAAGTAAGGCTGACAAATGTATCCTGGGTTCTAGGGTGCTGATAGTTTCTCTCCCGACCTAACCGTCTAAACTGTGTTTGCAGGAGGGAAAATACATCCAGGGAGGCTCTAGATTAGCTCTGAACTTATCTGCAAATATACCATGAACGGAATATTGCGCCTTTTTGAGGATTTGGTTACAATATTGTAATTTTACGTACCTAACACAAACCTAATGTCATGGTCTACTAAGCAGAAATGGTCTCGTATACAAAAATGTTCTCTTTCAATTGTCCGTTTCGATATCTCACAGTAGGATTCACCAGAAACTCTAAGTACTCAGAGACAGACAGGTCAGTACTCGAAGACAGACAGGTCGAGTGGCGAATGAGGGACAGGCTCCCCTCGTTCTAAAGAGGGAGTGACCAGACTCGGTATTGATTGGCCCGAACCAGTGGGATGTGGCAGTGCAGAGAGGGACGCACCGCCCCAGGTGAGCAACAACTCCCTGCTCTTCCAGTTTACATGGTGGAAGCCAAACTCAATTGGGCCAAACACTGTTTGCCATCATTAGTGTCAAGGACATGAACATGGCACTTCTCTCCCTGGTAAGACGGACTACTTCTTTGACTCCATCGACTAAAATGTCTACTTGTCTGCCGCATGTTCTGTGCGGGCGTTGAACGTTGGTTTACCAGGCCGATTTGATGCTAGAGATGCACTATCTTCTACCTATTGGACCCACGTGTCCTCAACAGCTATCCGATGAATTTCACGTTCATGCTTATGTTCGACGTGCTGTCTCGCACTATTCGCCGAGGTGACTGGTCCTCCTCAGTTGACCTGCAGGACGCTTATTTTCCCAAAGGCATTCTGCCAGCACTCAGGAGGTTTCGAATGTTTACTTTTCAAGGCACAGCCTATGAATACCTCACTGTCCTTTCTGGGCTAGCGCTAGCTCCCCGAACCTTCAGCAAATGTGTAGAGGCAGCCCTCAAACCCCTGAGAAACAAGGGGCCGAGAATCTCCTCCTACATAGGCGATTACTTGTTTGCTCCTCATCCTGGGAGCAAGCGGTACTAGACACAACTTCCCTTGTTACTCACCTCTCTGGGCTAGGGTTCAAAGATCAATCAGAGAAAGAGCTGTTTGGTGCCAATGCGGAGAATAGAGTGCCTAGGCGTCAAGCTGTATTCTCTCTCTTATCAGGCAACACTCTCGGATGACCGGTAAGCAACACTCGTCATTCTGACAGGGCCCTCTTCCTGTTCCACATGGGGCACTCGGTCATGTTCAAGATCTGCCTCCGAGTGCTGGGGTTGATGGTATCCACCGTCTCAGTAGTACCTCTTGGCATACTGAGGATGAGACTTCCAGCGCTGGGTTTTTGCCCTATGTCTTTGTACATGACACCTCGATCGTCTTTGGCGCTCACCTAAGGATAACGGCAACGAGGAACGTGGTGACGACAGACAGTGTTTCTTTCACTGAAACACATTCTACTAGGGGTTTGCCGAATACTCGGTCAAACGAGTATCGTAACGGACATGGAGAATTTTTCGAACGTCTTTTGTAATTTGTAATTATCCGTGATCTATTTAATAAACAATGTTCAGCTGCCAGCCCGCATCTTCCACTCAAACAGTGTGATGCGCTGTGTGCTCTAAACAACTATTGACTAGTTCGTCTGTCTGTAAGGAAATGGGCAGGGTATCAGTTGAACCTGCTGCAATGATTGGATAAGAACACGCCGCTCTCTGTCGGCTCTCATTTACCCAGACAGACACAGAGGTTGCTGTTTCACGCAGTAAGTCACTCTTCTCAGTGCACAAGTCTCCCTTTTTCCAAACATCCATCACAATCCGCAACTAGTCATTGTTGTTCAATCCAGTTATTTTCTGTAGACTTTGCTCAGGCCATATGGTTTTTCTGTCTGTCTACTTGGCATTGTTTAGTAGGCCTACTTTGTCTGTCTGTATAGTTATTCCATTGCTGTCGACGTCTGTCGTTTTGCTGTCGACGTCTGTCGTTATGTCGTGATCCAAGCCCATGCTATTATTATTTCTTATTCCCAGGCATGTTTACAGAGCGACAGATCATTAAAACATTCAATTACGGCCTCCCGGGTGGCGCAGTGGTCTAGGGCGGCTCTGTCGCAGCCGGCCGCGACCGGGAGGTCCGTGGGGCGAAGCACAAATTGGCCTAGCATCGTCCGGCGCACCAGAAACTCCCGTGTGGGGCCGGGCGCAGTGCACACTAATCAAGGGTCGCCAGGTGCACGGTGGTCACTCCATCACATTGGTCGGATGATGAGACAAGATAGTAATTACTAACAATTGGATATCACGAAATCGTAGAGAAAAGGGGGTAAAAAAAAAACCCACAACAACAAAAAAACATTAAATTACAAATGTAGATTGATTGATTGCACAAATGTTGTGACATAATTGTCGGGAGAGAAAAGCTCCGCTCCTCTTGAAAGTAAAACAATATATGGGGCAAGAGAATTAGAGAGTCTAGTGTATTTATTAGCCTATTCCATTGATAATTGAATAGGACTAAGCAAGTAAATTGCCATAATGTGCATTTCCATCTATTATGGCCGTTTACCTTCGAACAATTTGTGTGAACGAGTGAAGGAACTTAACTATGCTATCTGAGTGAGCAGTAGTCCAATGCGGACCTGAGGTATGGGCTTTCCTCGTAAATCCGATTACGAGTATCAAGTGTGATTACGTATCAAGTGTGTACAATTGCGCATACAAGTATGCCGAGATCAGCACACCCCTACCTATCTCCCCTCCCTTTCGGAAATGTCAGGTCTTAACCAGAACAGACAATCCGACTGTGGTGGCACTCGCTCCCTGCGCTTACACTTACTATCCATCAGGATTATTTCTTGGAGCAGAGCACACCTACTATCCCTACACGCGACTCATGTCAATTCAAATTGTATTGGTCACATACACATGGTTAGCAGATGTTATTGCGAGTGTAGCGAAATGCTTTTCCCGGGCGTATTGAACATAGGAGTGGACTTATTGTCCAGAAGGTATCCCCATCAACTTTACTGGAGACTCCTTCCCCAAGGTGGGAAACAGATCTGGGAGGGATAGGGTCTAGCATCCATACATCTCTTTGCATCTCGAGAAAATGCACACTGCCCATTGTTCTTCCCACTGGCAAGGGACACATCTCTGTGGGGTGGACACGCTGGTGCACCGTTGGCCGAGGGTGTTGCATTACGCTTTTCCTCCCCTCAGCCTCATACTCCCCACTCTAGCCAGAGTGAGGGAACAAGGTTATCTCTCATCCTGGTCGGTCCTCGATGGCACGGCAAGCTCTGGATAGGGGAGATCATTCTGCTGTACAAGGAGCCATGACAACTCCCGTTATGGAAGGGTCTGCTGACCCAAGTGAACAGAGAGACTTTCCCCCCTTCACCCGTTGCCATCTGGGCCTTGACTATTGAGCAGCCTGCCTGTCATTGAGACTACCCAGAGTGCTAGAGCCCCTTCTACACGCTCACTGTAATGGAAACAAGCGGTGCGTTTTTGAGAAGTGGTGTGACCCAAAAACAGATCCTCCCTTACCAATGCTCTGTATCCAAGATTTCGTGCAAGACATTTTGGCCTATAATAGCAATGGGTCACAGCCTCCAGAGGGCCTGAGGGCTCATTTCTTTCGAGGTATGGATGGATACCTCTTGTTCAAGGGCATCGTGCGATGCGGCTTGTAGGGGCATTGTGGGACACTGTATCTTCCACTGTGGGACACTGTATCTCACTCATGTCAGAGAACCGTTGCGTAACCCCCAAGCTTCCAAAGAGGCCTCACCTGCTTGTCCTCTCTTAGATATTGGACTATTTTGAAACAAATCATATTTGAGTAAATTAATAACGGATTGAACGCAGAAATAAGGAAGGGGGTGAATACCACCGAGCTTTATCAATTCTCAGTGTTTGTTTACACATGTGGCCAAGGTTCATCAGGGGAGAAATGCACACAAGCAGGGTTTTGTGGGACCTCCAGATGTCTTTTTTTTTTTGTAGGCGCAAATGTGCCTCATTAGTCAAACTAATTATCGTACCGTCTGAATGTACAATTGCTCTGTCGTTTTCATCTCGTGTTTCTCTTCCAGTAGATGTGTTAGTATTGACTCTGCCTTTCGGGGATTGCAGAACTAGAAATGTTGAAAAGCACATTGAGTTTTTCTGACTGTGTCAGCCATTACCATCATATTATAATGCAGGTGAGGCAGGGGGAAGAGGGGTGAGGGAAGGGGCTGGAAATTAACATTCTTGTTTTAATTAACTTCAAGTTAAAATGGCGTGAAATTGAAAATGATTATTGCCAAAGTAAATATGCCTAATTAGGATATGATGACTGTGAGTAAATTATTTTATAACCATTGTTTATTTGAAGCTGTGAGTCACCTGGGTTAGATTTGAGGAATGAATCTCGGTGTCAGATACCGAAAGCTGAATTTATGGAAGGCATTTATGACAGGGTGACAGTCTGTGGTAAAGAATTGTGCTAATAAGTTCCACATTGTAGGCATATGGGGCAATCGTGCTCGTGGGGAGTCAGAAGTCCGACAAACTCTTCAGCCAATAAGATTTTAGCTAGCTTGATAAGATGGCTAATGTTGTTAACAATAAAGTTAGCTAGCTTGCTTAACTTTGACAATAGGGTCCAACTATTTACATTAGCCACATTGATACGTTTGTAAATGTCAAGAACATATTTGTTTGCATTCTTCTGGTTGAAAAGGTGAGTGGGGAGACATCACAACTCTGGTCATAACATTTCCCCTGAGTTTCCCACTTGTAGTTACGACTTGGAGGGTAGTTCATGTTAAACGTCCCAGTCGGAACTTCTGATAACTCCAACAGCATGTGATCGCCACATAAGGTTGTCCAATACCTGTTTATAATGTTTCTTTAAACATCTACTTTAGTTATAAATGTTATTTTTGAGGTGCCCATTAGTTTAGCTCTGTCACAGCCTCACAGAGGCAATTTGTGTGGCAAGAAAAACATACTTTCACTTGATAGGATGTGATTGAAGTTCACAACACTCTTGAGACAAAATAAAGACATTTATGTCTGAAAGAAGGTTCACAGGAAGAACGATATTGCTTATTAGACGGTAGAACACTTATGGCGACAGTTCTGAACAACACTTTCATTTTCCCATCAAAGTGGCGCAGCAGAACAGAACAGATCGAGGGGCTGCTGGTGGTGACAGAGAGGAATCTGACACAGCCTGATGAATGGGCCTGTCAAATTAAGGACAATTTGATCATGTTCATTGGCTTTCCTTTTAATCTTGCTGATTGCATCATGAGCAACGATGCATGCATAGACATATGCTTAGGCATTAACATTTGGAGTGGCACATTCTGACAGGCTCTCCTTCTGTGGTGATTCATTTTTAACGGATTTGTTGAAAACTTGACGTCCTTTGGCATGGACACCATACCAATTTACTGCTTTTATCGATTTCACTTCTCAGACATTCCAAAATGAAGTATTAAGGAATAAAACATTCAAATGTGACAAGTATAACACTTGAGTTCCCTAAGCATGGGAACGGCACATTTCACTTCCTGTTTATGCCATTTTAAAAGCAATGTTTGCAATTATTTCTCAATGCAGTATACATTTGGTTGTTGTTGCCATTGTCAGTGTTTGTGTTATAATGTATCTACTGACTGACTGGACCGGAACGATATTTAACCTAAAAACATTGGCTATTGAAGTCACTGGAGCAACTTCAATCTCTGTCTCCCATTTGATCCTCTGCCATGGTGGATCACATCAAATAATAAACCCAGTTCCGCAACTCTCCTCCTCCTGGCCACTGTCCAAAGCAATTAGATTCCTCCCAACAAATTCCTTTTTGTGGCAAGATGGGAAATTCAATTCCACAAAGTTTGAAGGTTGCAAAATTCCATATTTTGAATCTTTATTCAAAGGCAAAATGCTTTTTTTTCTGTTCAATTTGGTAATTCCTTTTGTGTTCCTTTGAGGCACAGCATCATGTGCAAATACTATAGTGTGCGGCATGCTTATCCGTTGATATGGCTTTGTACTCAGGTTGCATTATTTCACAATGACATTATGCCGTTAAAAACGTATTGTTGATAGAAAAGCGAGCCCTGGGCCTTTTTCCATTGAAATCCCAGAGAGTAGAACCGAGATGTAATCATATCCCTATCCTTGCCCTCTTACCAAATAATAATTAGTCCTCCAAAAGCTGTCTCTGCCGGTGTTTTAAGAAGCTGTTATCGAGGAGAGAATTAATAAAATAAACCTCTGTTCAGATCCAGAGGGACACTGTGAAGTGTACTTAGCTGGAGCCCAAAATGACAGCGTGTACTCGTGTTCTCAAGGACTGTAGTGGCTGTTCAGCTGAACCCATTTCTCTCTTCAGCAGAATGAATGCTGCCTTTGTGAGGACCTACACGAGGAGAGTGTGTTTGTCAGAGTGGGTGTCCAGTATAATCTCAATCATCAATATTATCTTCCTACGCAGAGACGGATTAGACCCATCTACACATCTACAGAGAAGCTAAAAGATATGGGGGACAATATCGATGTGGAGAATTTTATTCATACGCTGAGGAGCAAATGAGTGCAGGTTGGTGGACAGGCAACCAGTGGAATTACAGGACTATTTGACGGAAACCCCAATACAAATGGCCTTTGCTTTGGCCGAGTGTGAAATGCCACTCGTTCCCTCATCCCCTTCTCCGTTTGTTAAGCTTCACACACGTCGCACGCAATTACAGTTCAGATACACGGCTTCTTCCTCTTCCTTTGATGGTATTTGTTGACGAAATAAAACATCTCCTTTGGGTATGCACCAATTAGTGACTTGCTCTGCCCATTGTCTACTGTTTGAGGGCTGTAGGCTGTCTGCACACTCCCAGGCATTCCCTCCCGCTGCTCTTTACCCGTTTCTGTTCTACACACAAACCACAAAAGCACTAAAGACCTGACATGGCAGAGATGGAGGCTAGTTCAGGCAGCCCCCTGCAACAGGAAAATGGCACTGTTCCAGTCCAGACTTAAAGGAAATCTCAATGTGCACAATGTTATTAAACATGCAGAATAGATACGCGTCTGGTTGAATGACATAGCATTTTTTTAAAACTTTTTTTTTTTTTTTTACAGTCATCTTTAATGAGTGTGACCAAAATCATTTCGGGTCAGTTTACAATGGCCAACCTGAATTGACATGAATGGATGGAATATTAATTCTATACATTATATGTTTGATTTTCGATGTCATTCCATGTACAATAACAATGTTTCTTTTTTTTGTTTGGATTTTATAATTGTGAGGAGGTTTGGTCATACCCTTAAATATCACCCCCAAACCTTTTGATTTGAAATCATTTGCTTTCTCCTAGGGTTTAATTGGTGTAACCCCAAAATGAGGAACGTATTTTTGTGTAAGTAACACTACAACAACAACAACAACAACAACAAAAATCCTATTTCCAAATATCTACGTAGATAAGTGGGCGGCTCTAGCAGCACTGACATGACGTAAAACAACTTTAGTAAATTCAAACATATCTGGAGAGCCCAACTTTAACCATTACATGGCAGTGATTACTTTAACCCTTGTAACTTGTTAGAACTTAGGATAGTGCTTATACTGTATAGCCTAAGTATTGATATTCATCATTCTATAAAGGGTTAATGAGACTGCCAAAGACTGCCGGACTTTAGAAAATATGCATCTGAGTTAGAATCTTGCCTCTCAAATGTAATAATGTACATCCAAGTGTATTTCCATGGTTCTACATCCCTTCGAATGACCCCTAAACAGAACTGGACGCCCTCTCTGTGACCCTGCTCTAGCAAATCCATCCATATCCACCAGAGTCACTCTTGCTGCTTTCTCCAATAGAAATTTACATGTTATTCATTCAGCAGATGCTCTTATCCAGAGCGACTTACAGGAACAATTAGGTTTAAATGCCTTGCTCAAAGGGCACATCGGTAGATTTTTTCACCTAGTCGGCTCGGGGATTTGAACCAGTGTCCTTTTCGATTACTGGCCCAAAGCTCTAAACCGCTAGGCTGCCTGCCTCCCAACATTAGCACGTATTCATCCAGCAACCATTTAGGACAACTAGACTGCACTAGCATGGGGCATGTTCTCCAAATATACACTGTTGTTACTCTGATCGAACTGAATACACACACACACACACACACACAGCTATTGTAGGCTCATCTTGCCATTTCACTGGAGATGTTTACATCGCTGTCCCGCTATGATAGTATTGATGAACAATAAAGATTTTCCTCCCTTCAACTTGCTGTGAGGCATTTCACCAGTCTAAAGAAGCAGTGGTAATATGAGCCACTCTGAATGCGTTAACACTGTTTTCAACAAGCTGAAGCTTTCCTCTGAAAAAGTTTGTTTGCAATCGTATCCCAGGCAGACCTAGGCCTTATTTCAAGATACAAAGATCAGGTGCGAAATGAGGAATTCTCCTTTTGAGAAAAGACTGGGAATCCACAGAGTTGTATTTATGAATTTAGCCAGTGGGCTTTTTGTACACTGTGAAATTTGAATTTGGTCACAAAAAGGACAATCAGCATCTGTTTAGAATGACCTTCGCCGCTCCAGACCACTTCAACGTACCTGGAAGTAGGTTTAACAGTTAATTTCCTATTTGCCTCTCCGCCATTTTCTAATAATTGTTTGCAATTGTCTGTCCCTTTCTGCAAGAATCGTCGCTTTGTGATGCTTTATCGATTGTTTTCACTGTCACAGTAGTCTGTGTCGTCAGTATCACTGATACAATGGAGAATTGGACTACTCCGTAAATGGGAAAGAAATTCAGATCGCGTTTATTCAGAAAATTACACACCTCTGCCAAAAGCACTGTTTCCCAATTTAACACCCATAAGTCCATTTTGACTATAACTCCACCCAAACTGATATGTAGCTCAGCAGCTGCTGAATCAATACTTCCAGAAACATTGTGAATAGAGAAATCAATTATTGTTTAAACACCAGGCCCGAGCGTCCAGGAATCAATCGATGAGATGTATTACAGCTCAGACACTCTTTACTATACTGAAAAACAGTTTTTTTTTGAGGAAGGGACACAGAAATAGCCTGGTAGCTGGTCTAATGCATTACCTTGGGAACAGCTGAAATGGCTCATATCGTTAGGAGTCTCTGCCCTAAGACAATGCTCACAGTTTGGTCAGGAGTATGTTTTGAAATTTCAGTCCTCATATTGACGTGCAGAGAAGGAACATCAGGCTATATGCTAATTACGACGGTCAGGTAAACTAAACTTTTTAACACCATCTCCCACATAGCCTTGCTTCTATTCATCCGTTATGCACAGGTTGAGTAAATACTCGTCTAACGCAAAGGTCTTGCGGACATATTGCCCGGGGCACCATTCAACTCAATGTTGGCGGGACATTTCCAAATGATATGACAGAGTATTACAGGGCTGTCATTTTTTGGCACTGATCAACTGTGTCTTTCATAGAGTGCTTGGGATTTCTGCATTGGACACAATAAGCGTTTGTCACCACGTTGAGCTTACAGTGCATTCAGAAAGTATTCAGACCCCCTGATTTTTTCCCCACATTTTGTAACTTTACAGCCTTATTTTGAAATTAAATACATTGTTTTTTCCCCCTCATCAATCTACACACAATACCCCATAATGACAAAGCAAAAACAGGTTTCTAGATTTTTTGTAAATGTATATATATCTATTTTTTTTTAATGGAAATATTATATTTACAAACAACACCGTAAGTATTCAGACCCTATACTCAGTACTTTGTTTAAGCACCTTTAGCAGCAATTACAGCCTTAGGTCTTCTTGGGTATGACTCTACGACCTTGGCACATGTGTATTTGGGGAGTTTCTCCCATTCTTCTCTGCAGATCCTCTCAAGCTCTGTCAGGTTGGATGGTGAGCGTCGCTGCACAGCTATTTTCAGGTCTCTCCAGACCTGATAAATCAGGTTCAAGTCCAGGCTCTGGCTGGACACTCAAGGACATTCAGAGACTTGTCCCGAAGCCACTCCTGCATTGTCTTGGCTGTGTGCTTAGGGTCGTTGGCCAGTCTGAGTACCCAGTCTGAGTACTCTGGAGCAGGTTTTCATCATGGATCTCTCTGTACTTTGCTCCATTCATCTTTCCCTCGATCCCTGCTGCTGAAAAACATCCCCACAGCATGATGCTGCCACCACCATGTTTCACCGTAGGGTTGGTGCCAGGTTTCTTCCAGAAGTGACACTTGTTATTCAGGTCAAATAGATCAATCTTGGTTTCATCAGACCAGAGAATCTTGTTTCTCATGGTGTGAGAGTCCTTTAGGTGCCTTTTGGCAAACTCTAAGCAGGCTGTCATGTGCCTTTTACTGAGGAGTGTCTTCCATCTGGCCACTCTACCATAAAGGCCTGATTGGTCTTAAAGACCTGACCTGAGTGCTGCATAGACCTTGTTCCTTCTGGGAGGTTCTCCATTCTCCACAGAGGAACCCTAGTGCTCTGTCAGAGTGACCATCGGGTTCTTGGTCACCTCCCCGACCAAGGCCCTTCTCCCTCGATTGCTCAGTTTGACCAGGCGGCCAGCTCTATGAAGAGTCTTGGTGGTTCCAAACTTCTTCCATTTAAGAATGATGGCGGCTAGTGTGTTCTTGGAGACCTTAAATTCTGCAGAAATGTTTTGGAACCGTTGCCTAGATTTGTAAATTGACACAATCCTGTCTCGGAGCTCTACTGAGAATTCCCTCGACCCCATGGCTTGGTTTTTGCTCCGACATCCACTGTCAACATGCACTGTCAACCTTATATAGACAGGTGTGTGCCTTTCCAAATCATGTCCAATCAATTGTAATTTACCACAGGTGGAGTCCAATCAAGTTGTAGAAACAACTCAAGGATGATCAATGGAAACAGGATGCACCTCAGGATGCACATATGAGCTGAATTTCGAGTCTCATAGCAAAGAGTCTGAATACTTACGTGAATAAGGTATTTCTGTTTTTTATTTGCAAAAATGTCTAAAAACCTGTTTTCACTTTGTCATTATGGGGTATCGTTTGTAGATTGACGAAGAAAATTGTTTATTTGATCCATTTTAGAATAAAGCTGTAACATAACAAAATGTAGAAAAGGGTAAGGGGTCTGAATACTTTCTGAAAGCCACTGTATGTTTTCGTCAAGCAGGCCACAGTGAATAATTGTGTTGTCTAACGTAAGTCTATCAACGTGCACAAAATATGTCTTTATTTTCTGCTACAGTAAGAGGGCCGTGTGCATTGACCCATCATTAAAAAAATATTTTTTCTCATACTGGGATTTTTTTTTATAGGAGCAGCAATTTTTCTAATTTGGCAAGACTACATTTTTGCTTGGGTATTCATATTTTTTCATGTGTCCATTTAGCAATTATGCCGTTTTAAGACTTCCTACCTTGCAGTCATAGTCAGTCACCTGTACATCACATGCTGTTGTGACTTTAGCTGTAAAGGATTGCGGAAAAAGCTAATTATATTCAGTATTTTGCAGACCTATTCTTTTGTTATGCCACACAGCACATCGCTGATGCCATTATGATCTAAGGTGCATCACAATGATATGTCCTTTCTGAAGTGTGCACTCGTTCACTACTGACAATAATTCTAAGAACATTGGATTGGTGGAAGCATGGGCTAGTGGGACTTTCCGCAATACTTTTTAAACCAGCCATTTCCTTTCAAATCAGTGAAGGGAAGTGAGCAAGTGCACACTTTGGGAGGAAGGAGAAGTGATTGGGACATAACCTACGGGAAATGTTGGTATTGGAAGCAAGGAATCCAATGTTAGATTAACTGAAAAAGGAAATCATACTGGTTTCCTAGAAGTTTCATGGCGAAAGGCGCATGGACGGTAACCACAGGGTAGACTGGGGGATAATTTAATATATGGGCATTGGCCTTGTCTCTCTCTGTTCAATGTGCTTCAGCTACAGCCCACTTTCTCAGTCGGTACGTTCCTTAAGACATCAATTTGATATTAACATGTTCTTTTACCAACAAACATGGCTGCCTCTCGCTTTGCTTTTACAGAGTGTGTTTGTTTGATGATAAAAAAAAAGACTTTGGGGAAGTGCTCTTGGATTTCCTGGCTGCTACTGAAGATTTTAGCAGTCAGAAATTACAATTTCCCTGAGTATAAAGAGTTGTTTCCTACAGTTTTCAGCTTTTATTTACAGCGTAACGCTGTCTCTACTGCTTGCTGTTATGTATATACATGTTTTTTTTAAAATACTTAAACATGGACATTTCTAGGAAAGCAATTCATTTTATAATCCCGTTCTAGTCATACCTTACTGAAAATCGAAATTGATCTGTCGTCAGAAGCCCTATATGGAATTTTATAAGCCAGGTAGTTTGGATACTAGATGCTGATTGGCTAAAACAGCATTCAGACATTTGCATGTGAGATCATGTACCATGACTATGACGTTTAGCTTTTCACCGTGAAAGCCGTGGTATATGAAACCGTATACCACGGGTATGACAACATATATTTTTACTGTTCTTATTCCGTTTGCCACCAGTTTATAATAGCAATAAGGCACTTCAGGGGTTTGCGGTATGTAGCCATTATATCATTGGCTAAGGGCTGTATCCAGGCACTCCGCGTTGCGTCAGGATTAAGAACAGTCCTTAGCCGTGGTATATTGGCCATATACCACAACCCCTTGGGCCTTATTGCTTTAGTATACAGCAGGTCAGACAGCTACAGTACAACCACAGTCTAAACCTGTAGTCCACCTTTACCCGATACCCTAGACCCACTACAGTTTGATTACCGCTCTAACAGATCCACGGATGATTCCATCGCATTATCCCATCTGGATAAGAGGATTACCTATGTGAGAATGCTGTTCATTGACCACATCTCAGCCTTCAACCCCATAGTGCCCTCCAAGCTCATCAATAAGCTCGGGGCCCGGGGTCTGAACCCCGCCCTGTGTAACTAGGTCCTGGACTTCTTGATAGGCAGGTGTAGTGAAATGCTTACTTACAAGCCCTTAATCAGCAACGCAGTGAAGAAAAATAAGTGTTTAGTAAAAAAATACATAAGTAAAAGATTAAAACATTTTTTTTATTAAAGAGCAGCAGTAAAATAACAGTAGCGAGACTATATACAGAGGTACCATATCAAATCAAATTGTATTGGTCACATGTTTAGCAGATGTTATTGCAGGTAGAGTGAAATGTGTGTGCTTCTAGCTCCGCCAGTGCAGTAATATCTAACAAGTAATATCTAACAATTACACAGCATATATCCAATACACACAAATGTAGTAAAGGAATGGAATTAAGAACATAAGAATATAGTCCCGGGACAGAGTCAATGTGCTGGGGCACAGGTTAGTCGGGGTAATTGTTAATATAAAAAGAGAGTAGCAGCAGCGTAAAAGGGGGTGGGGGGGGACAATGCCAATAGTCTGGGTAGCCATTTCAACAGCTGTTTGTCTGTCATAGTTGAAGTGTACCTATGATGAAAATTACAGGCCTCTCTCATCTTTTTAAGTGGGAGAACTTGCACAATTGGTGGCTGACTAAATACTTTTTTGCCCCACTGTATTTGTTGTTGTCCACATCTTCTAAGTCAGAACTGTCCGGAGTAGTGATGCTACTCTGGGTGCCTGCAGCAGTCTGTTGAAAAGCCGGGTGCAGGCAGCGATTGGTTGATCACCACCTCAAGCTGAACCTCGGCAAGACGGAGCTGCTCTTCCTCCCCCGGAAGGACTGCCCGTTCCATGATCTCGCCATCACGGTTGACAACTCCATTGTGTCCTCCTCCCAGAGCTAAGAACCTTGGCCTGCAGATGAAGTTCAGTCTGTTGAAAAGCCGGGTGCAGGACACCTGCCCCACCTCTTTAAGAATACCTAGGATTGAAAAAAAGCATGCATTTAGCTTTACTAGCGTTTAAAAGTATTTGGAGGCCACGGAAGGAGTGTTGTATGGCATTGAAGCTCGTTTGGAGGTTTGTTAACACAAGTTATCCTGGCACCACAAGGCCAGGTCTCAGACCTCTCCCCTACAGGCTGTCTCATCGTTGTTGGTGATCAGGCCCACCACTGTTGTGTCATTGGCAAACTTAATGATGGTGTTGGAGTCGTGCCTGGCCATGCAGTCATGAGTGAACAGGGAGTACAGGAGGGAACTGAGCACACACCTCTGAGTGTTGAGGATCAGCGTGAAAGATGTGTTGTTACTTACCCTTCCCACCTGGGGGGCCTCCCATCAGGAAGTCCAGCATCCAGTTGCAGAGGGAGATGTTTAGTCCCAGGGTCCTTAGCTTAGTGATGAACTTTGAGGGCACTATGGTGTTGAACGCTAAGCTGTAGTCAATGAATAGCATTCTCACATAGGTGTTCATTTTATCCAGGTGCGAAAGGGCAGTGTGGAGTGCAATAAAGATTGCATCATCTGTGGATCTGTTGGGGTGGTATGCAAATTGGAGTGGGTCTAAGCTTTCTGGGATAATGGTGTTGATGTGAGCCATGACCAGCCTTTCTAAGCACATCATGTCTGCAGACGTGCTACGGGTCAGTAGTCATTTAGGCAGGTTACCTTAGTGTTCTAGGGCACAGGGTGCGTGCTCTTCCCCCTCCTGTACTCCCTGTTCATCCATGACTGCGTGGCCATGCCCGTCTCCAACTCAATCATCAAGTTTGCTGACGACAACTGTGGTAGGCCTGATTAACAACACTGACGAGACAGACTACATAGAGGAGGTGAGGGACCTGGCGGAGTCGCATCAGGGAAATAACCTTACCCTTAACATCAACAATACAAAGGAGCTGATCATGGACCTCAGGAGACAGCAGAGAGAGCACGCCCCCATCCACATCAACAGGGCCGCAGTGGAGAGGATGAAATGATTCAAGTTCTTTGGCGTGCACATCCCTGATAACCTGAAATGGCCCATTCAAACAAACAGTGTGGTGAAGAAGGCACAACAGCTCTTCAACCTCTGGAGGCTGAAGAAATTCAGCTTGGCTTCTAAGACCCTCACTAACTTCTTGAGAGCATCCTTACTGAGAGCATCCTGTCGGGCTGTAGCCCCGCCTGGTACGGCAACGGCACCGTCCGCAACCGGAGGGCTATCCAGAGGTTGGTGCAGTCAGCACAACGCATCAGCGGGGGCACACTGACTGCCCGTCAGGATATCTATAGCACCCGATGTCACAGGAAGGCCCAGAAGATCATCAAGGACCTCTAGCTACCCAAGCCACGACCTATTCAACCCACTACTGTCTAGAAGGCGGAGACAGTACAGGTGCATCAAAGCTGGGACCAAGAGACTGAAAAACAGCTTCTACCTTCAGGCCTTCAGACTGTTAAATAGTCACCAACAGCCAGCCTCCTCCCAGAACCCTGCCCTGAACCTTAGTCACAGTGACTAGCCTGCTACCACTCTGTACTCTATCCTGCACCTCAGAGACTTCTGCCCTATGTTAATAGTCAAAATATGTGTAAGTGACCCATACAATTGGTTTTGATTTACACTTAATAGTAATAGTTGTACTAAGTAGAGCTGGGTGATAAATTGACTGAATTTTTACGATATCAAATCAATCAAACGATAATGCGCACCACAGTTGTTAAAAAAAAATATTCTCCGTTAAACTGCTACTACTACTTTGAATGTTGGTTGCTATCAATTGTCAGATTAAAACGCATCCATATATTTCATTTAAAACTTATTCACTTAATTTCACTAGTAGGTTATTTATTGTAATGTACGACATCAGCAAAATGTCCGCGATAAGTCAGTGTCAATCATTTTCAGTTTACCGTCCCAGCTCTAGTACTTAGTCATCAATATGGCAAGTATCAAGCAATTTACCAAAAGGAATGATAACTGATTAGACGGCAGCTTAATATGTAGGTTCTCTCACCTTGCTCTCAATCTGCCTGTCAACGCTGCCTGTCAATCAAGTACACCAGAGTGACTGATTAGATTTTAAATGCAAAACAGTGAGGATGCTCTAAAACTATGGGACTGATGAGTTCCCGGCAGTTTCTTCTCCTGCAACAACAACTCCTTGTAATCGTGAACAAGGACGGCGGTATTCTGACTGCACACAGCGGGGACAGATCTTCCGTATTCTCCTCCTTCTGTTAGAATGCTTCCAAGTAAAATCAAATGAATTAACCACCGTCTAAATTAGAAGCACCGCGTACGGGGTCCCCCGCCTCATCAGCGATGAATGAATCTGACCACGGTCCCAGATGGCACCCTACTCCCTCGGGCACTACTTTGGACCATAGCCCCCGTGGGCATATAAAGGGAATAGGGTGCCATTTGGGACACTGTCCTCTGTCTTCAGATCAAGCGATCTCTGGCTTTTGAGTGTTTTTTTTTCTGGAGTTTTCCCTTGAATAGAGCCAGAGGTGGCAGATTATTTGATCAGAATCGCCCTGCATCACAGCAGGTGATGCAGTTAACACACCGGAAAGCTGGGTTGAATCATGAAACAGAGCAGCTGCCCTTCAGCAATTAAAGTTATGAACCCATCCATCACAGCTAATAGGGCCTAGACTGGGGTGGAGTGTAAGGATCACGGACTTATGTACCTTACAGTCATTTAGCTGCCCCCCCCCAATACAGGGAATTCATTACATCGGGTGTGGACTTTGATTATTGGAACCTATTGGAATTTCTAAACGGGAAGTTGAAACCTAATTTGACTTTCGTTTTTTGAAATGCATTGTCGATCACATCAGCACTCTGTAAGAAATTGCATTGAGTTGGGAACTTTTTTCATTGCTTCAATAAATACCTTAACATGACCTACACAAGGTCATCATTTTCAGCCTTTCAGCAAAGGATAGAGCATATAGAGAGCCTTTACAAACAGTTAGTCACCTCCTGTCCTTAACCCCTGTAAGTCTAAAGGGGGGTTCTAAACTGAGATATGGAATTGTTTTAAGATTGTGACAGTAATGCGTGTACGAACTCCAACCCAGGCGCAGAGAAACTCCACAGGCAGAGGTAAATCCAGAACTTTTACTTAGAGTCTTGAAAGAAACAAGGCAACAGCACAAGAGCACACTAACAGAACATGCGACCAAAGCAACGATACAGGCCAACTGAGGAACTTAAATAACCAGGCCACCTGGTGAACAGAGAAGGTAATTAAACACAGGTGAAACCAATAAGAAATAATCAGGGTAACCTGGAAACTGAAAAAGTAAAGGGTGCCCTCCAGCAGGAACCTGAGGAAACAACACACAAAAAACAGAACCTGTGACAAAGATGGCCATACAATGGATAATTTAGTTATTTCATTAACAAAATGTTGGACCCATTAGGTATCAAGCAAATATAAATATTGAATATTGAATTTGGCCTACTATAGCCCAGATAAATGCATTGAATAACACATTCATAAATGGCAAAAGAGACAGTCAAGGGTGAGTGCGAGGAGTGGGGTGAGTGGGTCAAGTGTGACTCCTTCCGTGGGCGGAGTACGCCCAGAATTCGTTAAGTCACTCCCCCACTGGGTTGACTCCCTTCCAGTGTGTTCTGGGTTTTCAGACGGCTCTGGGTCCGTGGACCCCGGGCCAGAGCGACGCTCCTGCGTTTGATGAGTGGTTCAGGCGCACAGAAGTCTGGAACGAGGCTCACGTCAGACTCCAGTGTGCCATCCACCGTAAAGAAGGAGAAAATAGACCGCAGTGGGAATCCAGTGTTCCATCCTGGGGATCGCGTCTGGCTCTCCACCAGTTTGTAGGGCCATTCAATGTTCTCCGGAGGGTCAATGAGGTGACTTATTGGTTACAGCTTCCCAATGATTACCGTATCTCACCTTCTCGTGGTTCCTTTATATTCGGTAAATAAACATTTTTATATTGTGTGTTTGCATTGACCTTACATTGATTGAAACTATTCTCTTCTTACAATATTCTTTTTAATGGTTAGTTGAGCTGATCAGTCTTGGACCAGCCCACCATTTTGTTAAAATGTCATTTTAAAATGTTATAACAGCTGATGCTGTTCCCCACGACACTTACCACCTGCTTCTCAACTCCCAGTGTCTACGTTACAGAATGAGTAGGTGTGTCCAAACTTTTGACTGGTACTGTACAGTATATATACATACACACTGTATATATATAACACATTTTTTGTGTGTGTTTTTTTTTAAAACAAATTGAACCCCTTTTTTTGGGTGGGCACAAAACTACCTTTGTACTTCCATATTTTCTTTTTACTTGTACCGGTTACCTTCAGACAAATCCGTGACACTTAAGGGGGTAGTAGAACAAAATGGAGAACACCATCGTATTCGTAAGAATCTCCCCTTTCCACAGTGTGGTCACATTTGTTTTTAGTCCAAACAGTTTTGGACGCTACAAACAGAAGTTGGCACATTGATGGTACCGACTTCAGACGAGTCCCCTGACACTTGTGGGGGTCAATATTTTTTTAGGTCAAACTGTTCGTTTTTGTGAGAAGACCGGTGTTCAGAATGTCTCACGGTTTGACAAACACCGCTCTAGCTCTGCCACCTTTTACCACAGATGTGGAACTGCGACATAGGCGGGTGAAGTGGATTGAGACGCATCTAATGCAAAAAAAGACATCTCTATTTTAAAATGACAAAAAACAATTATTTTACATTTTTAATTGTGTTAGTTAGACTGACGCACCGGTGCGTCAATCGACTCTAGGTTAATGTTGATGAGCAGATTCTGCTGCTGCTGTCTGTCTGTCTGGTGGAGGAGGTGTATTTCTCTAAATACCAAGCCAGTCCCCAGCTGCTGCTGGTTTTGTCTCTATCCTCTCCTTTCTTCTCCTCTCCGTTCCTCTTGTGGAGATCAAACAAGATAGGTGGCTTCCTGAGGAAAATCCCCCAGTGCAACAGCTTGCTCCCAGGCGCCCGCTTTGCTGCAGAACACTTCTAATGGAGACAGGTCCATGCAAAGGTTAATCCTCTTAGACAAGGAGCAACAGCAGCTCAGGTGTGACAAGCCCCCCTCTTCTGTTTGTCCACAACGCCTCTGCAACCTGAGGCTAGACCAGCGTCACCATGGCGCTGTGTTTGTTTGGTTCCTGCAGTGAATAGATATGTAAACATGCAGTATCGTTACGTAATACTAGCATCACCATTACGTCCGTCTCCCTGTCACTTACTTACTTTATTGTCCCCATGGGGAAATTTTGTTGTAGTGTCATGTACACATTTAAAGTGGCGTTTAAATACAAAACAAAATGGACAATGCAACTTTCATAACAGTTACGCAGCAATAATAATAATAATAATAATAACAGTAAGAAATAAGAAATAAAACATTAAATAAAAAAGAAGAAAAGAGGAGCCTGCTGGCCTTACGGTGTCAATGGGAACATTCACCCGAGCTATTTAGGAGGGATATCACACCTGGCTCAAATGATTGTCTCGTTCTGTTTTTCCTGCTGAGGGGTGCCCTATACTTGCGCCCAGAGGGGAGTAATTCCAGTTACAGGGGGTGACTTGGGTCTAAAATGATTTTGTGAGCCTTACGGAGGGCCCTGACCTTAAAGATCTCATCCAGACCTGTCTGTTTGACTCCAAGCGCCTTGCTTGCTGTGGTAATAATCCTTCTCAGCATGTTTCTCTGGCTGATAGTGGCATTGCCAAACCAACAAACAATACAAAAAGTTAAAATACTCTCAATAAAGGAGTCAGTATAGTACAGTCTATATTAAAAGAAGCCAACTTTTTGAGAAAGTAGAGTCTCTGTTGGCTCTTTTTGTAGATCAGGTTTGTCCATTTACTCCACTGAAGCTTACTGTCCATTTGTATTCCTCTACAATCTCTATATTCTGACCTCTGATAGATGTTGCAGAGGTAGGTGTTGTATGCTTCCTGAAGTCTATGCACATCTCTTTGGTCTTGTTGGTATTGAGGACCAAGTGTGGTGTCCTCACACCACTCTACAAAGTCATCTAGGACCGGGCCATGATGTTCCTCATCATCATGCAACAGGCTGATCAAGGCAGTGTCATCAGCGAACTTAACGAGGTGTCTGTCAGTATGGGAACTAGTACAACTATTAGTGTACAAGACGTACAGAAGTGGGGACAAAACACATCCCTGAGGAGCGCCTGTGTTGGTATTGCGTATATCCGACACATGGGGACCCATTTTGACTCGCTGTGAGCGTTGGCTCAGGAAGTCCAACAACCACAAAACCAGCCCCCCATCTAAGGAGAAGTCCCGAATGAGTCTCTGTGCCAGAATGTAAGCCTGGATTGTGTTGAAGGCAGAAGAAAAGTCAACAAACAGAACCCTGACATGGGATTTGGCATATACATAGAACATGTCTATAGACCATGTTAAGGAGGGTAAGAATGGCATGATCAACTCCTCTGCTGGGCTGATAGGCAAACTGAAATGGGTCGAGGAGCTTCTGGGCGATACTGAGAATATGACTTTTCACCATTTTCTCAAGGCATTTCATTACTAAGGATGTCAAGGTGACAAGGCGGTAGTCATTCAGCACAGAGGGATTAGATGCGTTAGGAATTGGTATAATTATAGAGTTTTTCCACAATGCTGGCACGTGTTGCTGGTCGAGTGAGGATTGGAAAATGTCTGTAAAAACACCAGCCAGTTGTTCAGCACAGTGCTTTAACACAAGCCCACTTATTTGGTCTGGGCCTGGGCTTTTGTATGTGTTATATCCCCTGAACATCAGACTGTTGAACAACAACTCTCTCAAACGGTTTTCCCCCTGCCTATGTGGGGGGTACGAGCCATGGATTTTATCCCTTGCCAGGCCACCCTTGTGTTTCCCGAGGAGAGGGTCCTCTCCATCCTTTGCTTGTGTGCCTCTTTGTCCACCAGTATCTGTCTTTTGATCTGACGATGTACATCTCTTAAAGCCTGTCTATCACCCCCAGCATAAACTGCCTTTTTCCTATCAAGTAGTGATTTTAGATGTTTTGATACCCTGTTGTTAGGGAAGAGTTTACAGGTCTTAGTAGGCAGAACTGACTCAACACAGAAGTTTACATAGTCTGAAATAACATCTGTGAGTTCATCCAGATGCTGCTATCCTGCTATCCTCAAATACCTCCCACATTGTACAGTCAAAACACCCCTGGAGACCAAATACCTCCCACATTGTACAGTCAAAACACCCCTGGAGACCAAATACCTCCCACATTGTACAGTCAAAACACCCCTGGAGACCAAATACCTCCCACATTGTACAGTCAAAACACCCCTGGAGACCAAATACCTCCCACATTGTACAGTCAAAACACCCCTGGAGACCAAATACCTCCTACATTGTACAGTCAAAACACCCCCGGAGACAAGTGATACTGTTGTCATTCCAGATCTGGACAGTTTTAACTGTGGGTTTCTCCCTCTCCAGGAGCCGACAGAAGGTTGGCTTGAGGTAGACCACATTGTGGTCTGATGTCCCCAGGGGAGGTCTGGTGGTGGCAGAGAAAGCCTTTGGTATTGTCCCATAGCACAAGTCAATTTTTCCTAGTGTGACATTTCACATACTGTTGGTATGTGCGCAAGACTTTGTGCAAGGTACAGTTGTTAAAATCCCCTAAAATAAATTTGGGTGTGTCGGGGGAGATGGGATTCCAGTTTCTGTGACAGATTATAAATCATCTCTGATGCCTTTGTTATATTAGCTTTAGGTTGAATGTACACAACGGTAACAAACAATTGGGGGAACTCACGGGGCAGATAGTAAGGTCGCAGTGACACAGAAAGCAGTTCAATGTCGGGGGTACCGAGTGCTTTAGGAATTGTCATTAGACGCATGGCATGTTAGCAGAATTGTAGTCCGCATCGTCTGTACCAGGGGTATTCAAGTACTATTTCAGAAGGCGCTGTCACACAAAATTCCTAGGTGGCAAAGGACCAGATGGATAATGTAATTTATCAGCGTAGTAACAAATCCCCACCCTGCTACACTCGCGACCCTGAACTGTTCACACTCCTCTTGTTGGCCGATAGAAAATGTTGCAATTTCCCACAATTCCACACATTTTGCATGGGGCAGAAATTGTATTTACTGTTTTAAAGCTAATTTCCTGAAATTACAAGCATTCTTCCATGTCTTATGTGGGTTTATATGATTCCACGGGTCGAAGCCTGACCGACAATTATTATTATTTTTATATATATTTTTTCTTTTTCTTTTTTGACTCCATTCTGGGTCCGGATTCTGGTTCTCTGTCTGCCAGTTGAGTACGGGGGTCTATACTGTATGCAGGCGTCCATGTTTGCTGCTTTACCTTAGCCGAAGGATGTAATGGCATGACATGGGTAGCACACGTCTGGTAGCTACTAAGCTACATTCAGTACATGTCTTTTTGTTGTGTTGAATTAGTTATGTTTGTGTTGAATTAGTTAAAAATGAAAAGGACTCATTCAAAATGAGTCCCTGGTCTCAATGGGCTCCCCATGATTAAATAAAATAAAATACAAATAGAAACGTATGTTCAACACTCTGTTTTTGCACACGCGCATCGTTAGCTGTACACCCACTCTCATTGAGGCTGGGGGTGGGGCAGGCATCTATCACCCGCATGGCCACAGGGACAGGTCAAGGGGTCATGCTGTCAGTGTTTATTAATGGTGACTGCGAAGCAGAGTGACAGCAGGGTGCTCTCTGTGATGATGATGCCTTATTGCTTTCCATGAACACCCTCGGTGCATTGCATATTTATGACCCACTGGCTGTTCCGTTGCTTTGACGCGTGGTAGAAATATCTGTTTAACACCCTGCCTGGCTGCCTACCCAGGCAGTCCTGGCAGTAAACGCCCACTTTTAGTGCGAATACTTCTACCGCCTCGCTGGTGGTCGGTAGAACCCCCCGAGAATGACTTTCATTCAAATTGTTTCATTTGGAAGTTGAAGTTAGGATGAGAGAAATTGCTCAACAGCAGGCCATGCATTGGACAGTCGAGGAAAAACTGCCTATTCTATTTGACTTACTAAAAAGCTCATTCGCAGTCCCAAATAAATCATTACTGTACTGATGTCGGCAATTCGCATTGAACAGGAGTGGTTCTTGACCATCGATTTAATAAATCCGAACTAATTGGAGGGACAGATTGATTTGTGACATGATGACACGTGTATCTATTAAATATTAACGGCCATCAGTTCCCTCCAGACTAGGCTGGAATTTGAAAGGGCAGCTCATTAGATGTCATTTACTTGATTAATAACGGCCTCTCCTTGCTAGCCAACATTTTTGTCCCTGTTCGTCCATATCTTGTTCCCATTGCATCTCCTTTGATGTTCCTTCCATAGGAGGCTACTGGCTCATGTGCTAAGTCAGGAATCTCAGTCTTTTTGTAACAGTTTCTTACGGGTCAGATCATAGTTAATTGTACAATGGCGTTATCATCAAACCTAGTTCAAATAAAGCCGACGTCATGCATTGAGGTCCAGTTTCCCGAGACACAAACTAAGCCTAGCCCAAGAATTAAAAGCGTTTGCAATGGAGATTCTCGATTGAAAGTAGCTTTTTACTCCAGGGACTCTGCCTAATCTGTGTCCGGGAAACTGGCCCACCGAGTGTATGCAATACTACAATACTGAAAAGCCTATAGGCATGCATCGTCTCCCTCCCTAACAACTGCAGCTATTTTGTTTTATGTATCTCTCATAAATGTTTACTAGGGACTTTATCTTCACACTCCGATTTGTTGTTTAAAGCACCAGTTTTGAACAGAGGTCCTAAATCAATGTACTTTATTGTTATACACCTGCTTCCCTTTGAACAACCGGGAAAATAGCTAAATAAGATGTAGCATTTATCTTCATGACACAGGCAGAGTGTTACATGATAGTCTATGGCACTGTAAATCCAAGGGCTCTCCTCAACTCTGCCTGCTGAATATGTTTGGAAGTTGCAGTTCACCAGGCTCCCGCTGTACAGGGCTGTAGCTGAATGTAGAAATAGTAAATGCGGCCTGCAGACAATGTCACTCCTCCGTGTAGTATCTCTCTCTCTCTCTCTTAACCAAAGGCCACCTTCTGCTCTCTAAGTCGATTGGCTTGTCCTGGCTCTTCCCCTGTCATAAGTGCTGTTGCTGAGATCTTAATTGCTCGTAAAACGAAATGCATGCTCTTCAACCGATTGCCGCCCGCACCCGCCCACCCGACTAGCATCACTACTCTGGACAGTTCTGACTTTATATACCTAGGTGTCTAGCTAGACTGTAAACTCTCCTTCCAGACTCACATGAAGCATCTCCAATTCAAAGTTAAATCTAGAATTGGCTTCCTATTTTGCAACAAAACCTCCTTCATTCGTGCTGCCAAACTTACCCTCGTAAAACTGACCATGCTACCAATCCGTGAATTCAACGATGTAATTTACAAATTATCCACCAACACTGTACACAGCAAATTGGATGCAGTCTATCACAGTGCCATCTGTTTTATCACCAAAGCCACATATACTACCCACCACTGCGACCTGTATGCTCTCGTTGGCTGGTCCTCGCTACATATTTGTCGCCAAACCCACTCTGCTAGGTATAGCGCCGCCGTATCAGCTCACTGGTCACCATAGCAACACCCACCCGTAGCACACGCTCCAGCAGGTATATCTCACCGGTCATCCCCAAAGCCAACACCTCCTTTGGCCGCCTTTCCTTCCAGTTCTCTGCTGTCAATGACTGGAACAAATTGCAAAAATCACTAAAGCTGAAGACATATATCTCCCTTACTAACTTTAAGTGTCAGCTGTCAGAGAAGCTTACCGATTGCTGCAGCTGTACACAGCCCATCTGTAAATAGCCCATCCAACCAACTACCTACCTCATCCCCATATTTGTTTTTCTGCTTTTGCACACCAGTATTTCTACTTGCACATCCTCATCTGCACATATATCACTCCAGTGTAAATTGCTAGATTGTAATTACTTCGCCACTATTGGCCTATTTATTGCCTTACCTCCTTACTTCATTTGCACACACTATATACAGAGTTTTCCATTGTGTTATTGACTGTACGTTTGTTTATCCAATGTGTAACTCTGTGTTGTTGTTTTTGTCGCACTGCTTTGCTTTATCTTGGCCGGGTCGCAGTTGTTAAATGAGAACTTGTTCTCAACTGTCCTACCTGGTTAAATAAAGTAGAAAAATACAATACATTTAAATAAATAAAAAATCTAGTCAGCTGTGAATTCACGCATGTTGAGGCATTTGCTCTCAGGTACCGTGGAGGTGGCTGAAGTGGATGGCCCCAGTGTTTGGGCTCAAGAAATGATGAGCGAGATGGCCTCTGGTCTGCTGCTGATGTGACAGTGACACACCCCCAATCCCAAACCTGACCCAAACCCGAGATCAAGCCATCCCTGTTCTATTGTCTAGATATGGGGATTCAATTGTAAATTCCACAATTTGGTCATGCAGCCAAATCAGACGCTCCTCCCTCCACCTCTTCCATCATTTTCCCAATGGGATGCAATTCGTTAAATACATTAAAACTCCAATCTAGCCACCAAAATGAGAATAAATCATTCTACCAGCTCTGCTGAAGGGGGGACTGATTATTCCACTGCGTGACCAGGAAACGGGGGCATTATTTCAAAGCCTACGTCTGGGGAATGCAGCCACACATTTCCATTGACAAATGCACAGTTATTCGATCAAACACCTGCACATTTAGCTATTTTTGTTGTGTTAGTCATCCACTTATTTTGAAAAAAAAAAAAACATAATTATGCCACTTTATTTAAAATCTGTCAGATTGAGAGGGATGTACTACTCTGATTCATGTGTCATATGGCTTGCATGTCGTATCGCACCAGACCTTCATGGAGCCGTTATGGCCAGGGCTCATGCTTTGGTTAGTTTTACAGAGCGTCTCTTTCCGTTGCCATCCCCACTGCTTGTTGATAATTGCACCTAGGCCACGGAGCTCTTCAGGGACATTCCATATGATTTCAATCACTTTCTGACGGCACCCTTTTTTTTACATGAATGCAACCTTTCATACATGCCCATGGTAGAAGGGGTCATAAAGTGACATGTTGGACCGGAATGCCAAAGAATTCAGCAGATAGAGCTGCTCAAAGTTGACCCGTTTTGCCGACCCCGCCCACCCTACCGTAAGCCATCCACGTCTTCATCACTGAAAAAGATGAACGGTTGAGTTGGATTCTCAAACTATTATGTCATGTTTTACGTTTTAAGGTTAATGATCTGAAAGTCTGATTAGCTTAGACCCTATTTTACATCATCTGAAGTGTTTGTGTTGTGCCCGTCATCTGTTGAGACACAGCATACTATTGAATACACGATGAGTGTCATTTCAGTTATAGAAATAGAATTCATAAAATGGACCCATCGCTTCAGACCTCTGGTGCACTATTGACATTTACATTTCATTGAAACTTTAACTTCCAATTACTATCAGTAAGATGTCCGCCGGTCAGTGGCGATTTTAGAATGTAAATCTTTATTTTAATAATTATTTTAAATTTTTATGCATGCCAGCAAAACCACTGCACAACACAGCACTAAACAATACATTAATTCCACTATAACTGTGACAAATGATGCACACAAATTGTTAGGGCCTACATAAAGCTGTCCCAACAGCAGAGGTTTCTTTTCTGCACCATGGAGTGAATCCTTACCACTGCTACACCTGACTATCAGCAGAGCCTTGTCTGGCAGCGAAATAGTTCATTCAGCTTCATTTACTGCCTTTTAAAAAGACATAGCTGATATGGCTGACTTGCTTAAACAAATGTGGTTTCTACTGACAATTGAGATGTACAAACTATGGCATAAGGGGACGATTAGTGGATAAGAGGCCATCCGTAATTTCGACTAAGATATTAATGAGCGAGCTAAGACAAATGTAGTCAATATAACTATTTGTTCAGCACTTTTGAAATGTACAGTGACAGAACTCAGAACATGGGTCGTTCTCACATTATTCTCCCTGTACACCAAGTCAGAACAGTAGGATAAATAAAGGTGGCGGATAAGCAGAAAATGAAAACTCTTACAATATTTGATGATTACATTTCTCTTAAACATGTTATAGGCTACGTGTGCACCACCAAGTCAGAACAGTAGGCTGAGTTATGATGGGTAAATTGAGACACATTAGGGTGAGACACATGGGCTACCAACGGCTTACTACAAAGCATACACTTAGCATGACTTTCAAGGCTGGCATATTACATAATTTATACAGCAGCATATAATACATTTTTGGACTTACCTTGTTCTGCTGTGCTCACTTATACAGGAAGGTGGCACTGCGGTTCTTGTGGGCAAATTATCATCAAAGTCTGGCATTCTCTGTATTCATGGTGCTTTCAAGACAACTTGGAACTCGGAAAAAAACAAGGTTGAATCATGACGTCAGTGGTCTTTAGATCAGAGCTCTAGAAATAGGCCTGAGTACCCGACTTGGAATTCTGAGTTGGATGACCATTTTAAAAGTTCCCAGTTGTCTTGAACTGATTGAAGTCTGAGATTTCCCAGTTTCGAGTTTCCAGTTGTTTGTGAAACCTGACAGAAGTCTTCCTGGATTGACAGCATGAATGTTTATCATTTTAAGCTTGAAAAAGAGACCCATACAGCCAAACTTGGACCACACACCCACTCCACTGAATAGCAGGCTGGTGATTGCTTTGCAACGATTGCAGTTAGCCACTGATTACTTCCAAACCAATCATTGTTGAATTTTCGATTTGTGTAATGTTTAGGTACAATGGCCGATGGGCACCGATATGTTTTATCTATAATTTCTCTTCATATGACAAGGATTGTAAAGGATTTGCCAGGACATTGTCGACGTGATTCATGAGGATGTCTGCTTGTCTACCGTGCTAGTTAAGATTTTGAAAGTATCTATTTTTTCATGTCTTAAAAAAAAGTATGTTTTATTATGAACACAACAAATACAAAAACAGAAATATACAAACACGAGTACATGAACCTAACAGACAGTACCTAACAGTGTTACATATCGAAAACATTTTCAAGTTGTCAAAAATGTTTGAGGGTGTGTATTGTTTTTTTTTTTTTGTACATTTACTGGTCATTTCAAAATAATATTTAAATTCTATCTTAATTAAAGAATGTGAAAAGGGGTTTGTTCTCTGCCCACTTCATTTTATGGACAAAGAATCTTCCATGAAAAAAAACAAATGAACAATGAAAGTTAAATCAGGGTCCATATCATTAGAATCAAAATAAAACAATATTAGAGTCTCTCAGATAAACATTTATAGTCGTTTCTTTTCAAATAAAATCTTCTAACTCACTCCAAAATCTTCTGACATAAGAACAGTCCTAAATTAAATTGTCAATAGTTTCTGGGTCACAATCACAAAATACACATTTGTTATCAATAGCTATTTTAAATCTGTGTATAATAAAGGTCTTTACAGGGTAGATTCTATGAATGAGTTTGTTTGATACTTCTTTCACCTTATTAGATATACAATATTTGCCAGACAACAACATGACTTTGTTCCAGTTCTCTTGTCCTAGGGCTGCATTCCAGTACATTTTAGCAGAGGGAATAGTAACATATTGACATAGTTTCCTTATATCCATGTTATTATACTTACAGTTTGAAATGTCAATTCCTTCTAGTTGTATTGAGGCTACAAAATCCTCAACAGTTGCACTTGGAGTACTGTTATATTCTCCTAAAAGAAGAATAGCACCTTTAGGGACAGCTCTAACAACAATTTGATGCTCCTCAGGACTGAATGTAACATTGTGTGTTCTAATCAATTCTGGATAATCATATAGTTGTCCATCATTATTCAATAATTGTTTAACTCAGATGATGTTGTTGTCAAACCAGTTCTAGAAAAACAAAGAATTATTTTAGAATTTTATGTCTTTATTATTCCAGATTGTATATCTATGTGAGCAAAAACTCTGTTTGTACATGAGGTTCCAAGTTAGAAGTACTTGTTTATGAAAGTTAGCGAGTTTAATAGGAATTTGACCCATATCAAAGTTGCGTTTGAGTAAGAATTCTAGACCACCAATCTGTTGGAATATTAAATTAGGGATTATATTCTAAATGCAATCCTTATTTCTTAAATAGTTTTGTATCCATTTGATTTTAAAGATGATCTTAGTCGTTTTGAAAGCCAGAGCATTCAACCCTCCCTCACTTTGGGTGCTACATATTACCGCTTTTCTTAAACAATGAGGTTTATTCCTCCATATGAAGTTAAATAATTTAGTATAAACCATTTTAGTTACTGACAGAGCAACATCCAAGGCAAGGGAGGTATAAACTCATCTGGACAGACCTTCAGATTGTGATAAAAGTACACGTCCAGATAAAGAAAGATCTCTTAATAACCAGGAGTTACATCTCTTTCCAATTTTCTCTACAATAGGAGAGACATTTAAGTTGGCCCTTTCTTTCTGATCTTTGCTAACTTTAATACCAAGATATGTGATCACATCTTTTACAGGGATATTGCATACTTTACTATTATTGTAAAGTGTCTTTTTAAACACAAATTGAAAATATTGACCAAAACCAAAAAAATCGAAGACTCTCAAAAAGAAAATAATGTTCAACTGTATCAAAAGCCTTGTAACAGTCTACAAATAAAATAAAGCTATCTTCTATAATGTGCTCATTGTAGTCTAGCAAGTCCAATACTAGTCAAATATTATTACATATATGTCTGCCCTTCATAAAACCAGACTGGGTATCATCAATGATTTGGTCAAGACCTTTTTTAAGTCTTTCTGCAAAGATGGATGTAAGTATCTTTCCATCATTGTTATTTAATGTGATTGGTCTCCAATTTTCTAACATCATAGGATCTTTGTTTGGTTTGGGAATTACAGAAATTAGGCCCTGTGTCATGGAAACAGGCAGGACCCCTAAATCAATTGCCTCCTTAAAAACATTAAATACAAATTAAACAATATCCTCCTAAAAAATATTTATGGAATTGACTGATAATGCCATCATTCCCTGGAGATTTGTTCACTTTTAACTTGCTTGATTATTTTTTTAGTTCATTAATAGATATAAATTCCTCACAAGACTGTTGAAAGTCTTCACCTATGAATTTTGCAGTCTTTGACAGAGTCTAGAAAGGCAGATATGTCACTAGTAGGACAGGCATTACTGGTATAAATGTTACCATAGAATTCTGAAACATATTTTCAAGTATATTTGGGGTTTTCATTTTCTTTGCCATCTATATTAAGTTTATGAATAGATGTAAATTCAGAATTCTTTCTTTCTAAATTGTAAAAGTTTTTTGTATTTTTTTTCACCTTCCTCCCACCATCTCCTTCTTGATCTTACAAATGCCCCTTTTGCTTTCTCTTCATACATTCTGTCCATTTCTAGTTGTAATGAGAACAACTGACCCTTTCCTTCTTCATCAAGGTCCTCCATAGAGATTAGAGAAAGGATTTCCTTAACAAGTTTATCTTCCCTCAATCTTTTAAGTTCAGCAATTTCTTTACCTCTCTTCATGGCTGCTTGTCTTATTTCATACTTCATTAATTCCCAATATTTTCCAAAAGACTGAAATAGTTGGGCTTCCTCCAATTTTCTTGTACAATATCTTTGGCATCCTTCTTGAAATGATCCTCTTCCAACGGTCTATTATTGCGTTTCCAATAACTCCGATTTGGTTTAACTTCAAATCCATTCATATTTAAAGATAAGAATCTAACTTTATGATCAGTAACAATTGATGGTTCAATAGATACCTTGACTACAGTGTTATCTACCGAATTAGAAATCAACCAGAAGTCAATTCTTGACTGTCTGGACATGTCAAATCAAATCAAAGCAAAACAAACTTTATTTGCCACATGCACCGAATACAACAAGTGTAGACTTTCCTGTGAAATGCTTACTTACAAGCCCTTAACCAACAGTGCAGTTCAAGAAGACGAAAATATTTACCAAGTAGGCTAAAATAAAAAGTAATTATAAAAAGTAACACAATAAGAATAACAATAACGAGGCTATATATAGGGGGCACCGGTACTGAGTCAGTGGGTGGGGGTACAGGCTAGTTGAGGTAATCTGTACATGTAGGTGGGGTGAAGTGTCCATGCATAGGTAAGAAATAAACAGCGAGTAGCAGCAGTGTATAAAAGGGAGGGGGTCAATGTAAATTGTCCGGTGGCGATTGCTGTGCGGTAGCAGAGAAAACAACAGTCTATAACACCACCTTGGTCCTGGATGTCCTTGTTACTCCAAGTGTCCTTTTTGTCAGGATATTTAGATCTCCAAAATCTTTACAGTCTCCTGACTAAAAGGTTTTGTCCAAGACCAAGACATAGATGATTAAATTTTTCCTGTAGGAAAAATTAACAATGCTGGAATGGAAGGCTGTTAGGATCTGTTATGCAAAAGAGAGGGATGATCTGTCAGTCAAATCAATCATAGATGAGATTAACAGAGTTCTGTTAAATCTCCATCTAAGATAATTGTGATATCCTGAAATGTACTTATAACTCTATTAATCTCTTCTTCAAATTCTTGAAATAGTATCCTGTTGTTTTGTCAGTTGTTGGACGCATAAATACTCCCTCATAAAAACATTTCACCGTTGAAAATCACTGTTCAAATTAACCAACGTCCAGAGTGGTGAGACTTACTACTGTTGACCTTCCCTTTAAACGCACCTCTTAAAACTGCTACACCTGCAGGTTGGTTGTTGCCATATGATAACGGATTTTTCACAATAAATAAATCGGAAGAACAAGCATGAGTCTCTTGTAGAAAGTAAAAGTAAAAAACGGTTGTTTGCAATGCACGAAAATAGCCTTATGTTTGAGTAAATTACAAATACCCCTGACATTAATTGAACAAAGAGATAAAGACATCAACTTCAGCCAACAACCTTGTTATGCTAATTTGTATTTTTTTAATTTTATTTTAAGTCAGTTAAGAACAAATTCTTATTTTCAACGACGGCCTAGGAACAGTGGGTTAACTGCCTGTTCAGGGGCAGAACGACAGATTTGTACCTTGTCAGCTCGGGGATTTGAACTTGCAACTACTATAATATTTTCCTAAGGATATGTAACTCAAAAGGATTTCCATCCCATTATTAATCTCTCCAACAAAAAACTAACAAACACTGGTCATAAAGTTAACAAAGTATTCTTACTCCCACAAGGGGAAGACATTGTGTAGACTTTACAATAAGTAGTTATTCACCCATAGTTAGTGTTAAGTTTACCAGTTCTCAGGTCAGCCTTTTCTCATTCAAGTCATTTTGTACATTTTTTATAATAAAAGGCTGCTTTTCACCTGGCAAATTAGGACGTTTTTAGGCCTACCTGTTCTGTCAGAGTTAGACACTGGCTGTCTCTCAAATGTTCTGATTTGGCCACATTTCTTTCCCATCGATGATCACTCTTGCACCGACAAAAAATAAATCAGTTTTCCCTGCCTTTCGAGCTGCAGCCACCATCGCCCACAGTTTCTCTCGTGCCACTTTGTCCGCTGAGGTCAGATCCTCCGTGAACCTCAATGAGCCTTCTTGGAAGGGCACTTCTAATGTGAACAATCTTTTCCTTATGGCAGCAGATCACAAGGGGCATGCTCTGGAATTCCATGTCGGTTCCACCAGCTCTCCTCGTCATATTTTGTGGTGATGTACTGTCAGTGTCACCATGAGTGTACTGTCCTCCAAGCCATTTGCCCTTTCATCTATCTTTGCTGTCAAAAGCATTACAATATTGTTTTGGATCTCAATAAGTGACACAACCTCTTGGTCTCTCATTTTCCACCCTAGGGCTTGATTGAAGTGCTGGGGTCGTAAGGTAATGGCCTGAGCTGGGGACTGGAGGGGCGCAAGTTGTGAGCATTGTTGTCCGTGCTCAGTGACACCATGAGTGTCAGAAAACGGACACAACCTCTTGGTCTCAGCCAATGGGGACTGGAGGAGGGGCGCAAGTTGTGAGCATTGTTGTCGTGCTCACCAAATTTTCATCACCCATAGCAGTATTCCCCCCCACAGTGGAGTAACTAGAGAACATTGCCAACCCCTCCGCACCATATTTTCTGCTGGCTGTCCCACCACCATAAAAAGAACTGAGCTAGAATAAAGCACCTGCATTTTGGAACTGCCTTACTCAAGAAAGCAAAAAAAGAGACCATGTCTGTATGTGGCTTTATTAATTAACTCAATAATATATATATTTTCTACATTGTTTGCTTACTGACATGTGACACATATTAATGCCAAAATAACATGCAAAACATGCAAAAACAATAATAAAATAAATACATATAAATATACAGTACTAGTCAAAAGTTCGCAAAGCTGTTATCAAGGCGAAGCAACTTTAAAGAATCTCCAATATAATACATATTTTGTTTACTACTTTTTTTGGTTACTACATGATTCCATATGTGTTATTTCATAGTTTTGATGTCTTCACTATTATTCTACAATGTAGAAAATAGTAAAAAATAAAGTAAAACCCTTGAATCAGTATAATCAATATATATATATATATATATATATATATATATATATATATATATATATATATATATATATATATATATATTTAGCTAAACAGGTGCGGCTCAAAATGAGCCCCACCTGCCCTGAATGACAGGTCGCCACTGCTGCCGGCCAGCCCACCGCCGAATGTCAACTTGAATGGGTATCTATATTCTATTATCTATATTTCTATGATTTCAATGCCAGTTTAATTCTATAACAATGGCTATTGCCACTCAAGTCAACATTGTTTGATGTGTAGACCTCAATGTTGAAATTCCAAATGCTTTCATATTTTAGTACATTTATTGCTAATTCATGACACCCATCCTGTATTCAAAGAATATGCTGTGTCTCAACTGATGGCGGGCACAACACAAACACATCAGATGGTGTAAAATAGGGTCGACAATGCAACATATATAAACATGAACAAAATCAGATTTTACACTTTTTTTTGTGGATAATTGGCCTTAAAGGCTATTTTTTTGTTTTTTAAAGACAACTTTTTACGTAAAAAATGTATTTCAATAAATCATTAAACAGTTTGACAACCACGTTTGTAAGCTTTCAAATTATATCAAAATCTATCTTTTTCAGTGATGAAGACATGGAAGTCTCATGGTAGGGTGGGGTATGCAAAATGGATCAACTTTGAGCACCCCTGTCGCCTGAATGTGCATTCAGGTCCAAAAAGTCACTTTCCGACCACTCCTAACATGGGCAAACATGTATGGAAGGTTTTGCTCAAATCAAAAGCTGTCCGGTCAGAAAGTGATTGAAATCATATGGACCAACCATGAATCCAAGCCATGCCCTTGACCATACAGTCAAGGGCATGGCTTGGATTCATGGATTTTATAAGTTAAGTGGGGAAGGGTTCACAGCGCAGCCACAGCTTTAAGACCGTATAAACGTTATATATCCTCCATTTTAACAGGGTCCTTGGTTAAGAATCCCCATATCACATTTTGATGCATAAATGCTTCAAATTTCGGCTAGTCAGTTTACTGCTCTGCTAAAGAGTACCTACAATATAATGACTTTGGCACTGGCAGAGAAATGACCGCCAAGGTCACTTATCCTGTGTATCACTGCTTCAGTAGAATAGACGGAAAGTAGAATTGACAATGATTGTATATGATAAAGAGCATTATCTTTCATAGGATACACAGCAGTTGCCCTTTGGAGAGTCAGGAAATATGTTTCAATGGAAATTGTTGAATGGCAAATATCTTGGATGATACTGTTCTAGTCCTATGAGCAACGATTGTCTATCTTCAGACCCCGGAGTCGATTTTACTAATGCACATGTATCACTTTTAGAACCAAGTTTTTGCAGCCATCCATGGATGGTTGTGTTGTCTCTCTGTTTTTCTTTTACTCCAACATGCAGGTTGTTGCTCCATTTTAGTTCAATTAGGCTACTGAGTATTTGGTGCTACAGAGATGATGGGTTGTTTGTTTTCCGAACTAAAGAGATCTGGGGGTGTTAACGTGCTACGTTTAAGACACCCTTGATTTGGGCTCTCAAAGACGACGGCATGATTCCCACATAAGTCAGATGGCGTCTGAGTTGAGGCTTGATTTATGTCTGCTTGTTGGGCATCGGAGGTGACTTTGATTTATCATACTCAGGCACAAACAAACGTAATTTACTTACTTCCTTATTGTGCTTGTTGTCGTGTTACCCAAGGCTATTTTGAATGGGTCTATTTAAGTCTTCTAACTGAATCTTCCATTTATAGGCTGAGAGGTGGAGGAAAGTGAGAGCGAGGAAAGCAATAGGCACTCTGCTTTGTGATTGGATGAGAAAAAGTAACCAAGGAAACCACAGTGCTTAACGTGTCCTGAATTGGTTTAAAGCCATTTAACTGCAACCCGAGTTGTAACACTGGTGAAGTAAACATGATCAATCAGTGATGAGGCACAGCTCAATATGTTTGAACACCGTGCCCTATTTCTGTGCTCCCCATATTAAGTTTATGTATCTGCAATGTTGCAAGTGGACCTGCAAGAGTATTTTATGGAAATGTGGGAAATAATTAAGGAAAGCGTTTCAAAGGTACTCTCATAAATAATGTAGATTTGGCGTTAAATGTCCCTGACAGCCAATGCTGGCGCTGCAGAAAGGTTGCCCTGGGAAAGGCTGAGCTGGTCTGTCTGGTCAGGTGGACTCCTTGGAGTGCCATAAATTGACAGGAATGGGAGACAGTGCAGAATAAATGGGATGGCTTGAGTGACGAACATTCCCTAATAATGTGTCCAATGGGGAGATCTGATAGCCTACAGGAGGGTCGAGAAATAGATTAGTTATCACACAAAACAATCTTTTTACTCCTCAGATCTGTCCAGAATACATTTTAGAACTAATTTATTTGCACAGAATAGATGGTCTTTATCAATCCCGTTTGATAATATTGATAAACCTGAAAACGGATGATGGTGGTGATGATGGGTCACAAATCCCTCTCTCTGAAACCAATAATAACTGATACGAGCTCTTCTTTTGTGCTATATACATATCAACAGCAGAACTGACAAAGTATTGCCACACTATTCAATACTTGTCCCTGCCTGTTTGGAGTGTGGTACGGTAGGCCTATGTCCTGCAGCACCAGCTTCACCATATCGAACCAGTCACAGAGAAACCCTCACCTCTCTTTTCCTCTTCCCTCAAAGCCTAGTGAGCAAGGGTTATGTAGGACAGCTTTAGTGACAGTTACCCATCATTGAAAGGAGTTCTTACTCAAGTCTTGATTTTATAAAAAAAAAAATTCAAAAACATTTAAGACAAGACCATTTGTCCTGTAACGTCTTTAGCAGTCACCGCTTTCTTCCTTACGCTGTGTTTCACCGATATTCTGGAAGTCGTCGCTATGTGAAGTTGAGCTTTACTGTCATTATAGTCTTTGGACCGTTTTTTTTTTTCTTTAAGTTTTTCAGTTGTTTATGCAACAGCTTTAGTCACTCAGGATTATACCCGGAGTTAAGAAGACCCAGTAAGAAGGCCCAGTAATGTCTAGTTTCTTCTCCAGAGAGCAGAGCATTGCAGTGCAAAGCAGCCTTCTTTCTAAGTGTTGGTTTAGCCTGTGGGCCTGTGACGGATGAGTGCGATGTCTCTGGCCCAGATCTCCGGGAGTGTGTCCCCTTTGATATTCCCTGACTCCGGGGCGTGCATAAGCGCGTTGAGCAAAGAAGTCAAGGTCACTCCCACTCTGTCACCAGCCGCACACTCATGAATATTATGATTAATCAGAGTCCTTTGGCTTGGAGTAATAACAAACCCGACATTGTTGCGGTAAGTGCACAACCCGTAGATTTGACTCCAAGTTGTGAAGAGCTGTCTGTCGCAAGCCCCATTGGCGCCGTTTACCTTGAATGAAAACAAAGGCTTTCTCCCAAGGCACCCGTTTGTCTAGTTTAACTGATTACAATCTATTAGGGTGAATATTTTATGAATATTAAATATCGGGAACTGAGGTTATCCTGAGTTCCCACTATGGATCATCTTGCTCTTTTGTATGCAGTAATTAATGTGTTTTTGTTTTTGTTCATTAACATTGATTCCTCCGGACAATTCTTTCATGTTTTCACATTTCACAGGGGGAATGGCGCACGCTACAGTGAATAAATCGATCTCACGCAACACAAATAAAAAATGGTTGCATAATCAATTCTCCGGCCTTTTTGAATCGGCACGTTTAATTGAGTAATTCCATGATCATAGTTGCAAAGTAGTCAATCTATCAGAGTATTCAGGTATGTCGATACAGTACCAACAATTGTTAGACTTAATGTCACACCCGGCGATGCTTGTAGAGCAGTGAATAGTAGACGTCATTTCACGTGCAATTGGGCAGGGGGAACAGATCGGAGTCTCTTTATTATGCGACTGGAGACACTTTTTGTTTCCTTTATCAACTCCACGCCAGCCTCGGGGAAGACAATATTTCACATAGCTGAGGGTCCATTTGTCATGATAGTGTAATGTTACTGTTGTTTTCTAGAAGCTGTAAAACATGAGCCTCTCAGCGATGTGTGTTCAGAACAATTAACTTGTCCAACTTAGAGCCAGCGTGTTGGCTAATTCATTAGCAGTCGTGTATTGGTGTTGTGGGACGGCATCGGTACCACCAAGACGGGTTCCTGTTGCAGCCAAGCTGCCACTGTCTCTGTCACGATGTGCCCAATCTAAAGGCCTTGTTCCACCGAGGGAGGCCACCCCTCTTGACCTGTCCCCATGTTGCTTAAGTGGAAACATTCGATGCTCTCCAGCTCCCCAGTAACCTTTTTTATTTATTTAAATTCTCCTGATGGTCCTGGTTTGCAAATGGAGTTGTCCCCCCCCCACACTCCCACTGCTGGTTTACGGGAAATGTCTGACAGCTCTTGAGAGGTCCTGGGGATGCTTTGATGGGTATTAGACATGGTTTCACACACCCAGAGGATTGGGACAAGTTCGAGTAGGCCTGCTTTCTCAGAGTTAGTTATTGTCGTGTTCATTTTTAAAGGGGTCGTTGGCAGTGGCATTTGGTGAGGGAGGAAAATATTTTTTTGTTATGAGCACGGCCTTATTTCTATTACATCATATTGGTCATTCATATTCTATTCACCCGGCTTAATATAACATCAATAGATTTAGGCTACTACATGATACTCAAATTTCCCTATACCCATCATGAGGTTGCTACAACCTAGTCTATGAATTAAAACGTTTTAGGGCTAGATTAGGGCTACATTTCTGCCTGATTGACATGCCCAAAGTAAACTGCCTGTTGCTCAGGCCCTGAATGCAGGATGTGCACATAATTGGTACCATTGGAAAGAAAACACTTTGAAGTTTGTGGAAATGTTACAATAATGTAGGAGAATATAACACAATATATATGGTAGGAGAAAGTCCAAAGAAAAAACAACCAGATTTTTGTTGTTGTTGAAAGAGACCATGCTCTTACAATGGCAAGTATAGGGGCATACTCAATTCTAGCTCCCATCATGCAATTCATATGCCTTCCACAGGGTGTCAGCAGTGTATGTTCAAGGATTCAGGCTTGTAACTTCCAAATCGAATAAGAAATATCAGTTTTAGTACAGGGACACAGTCTTGGAAATTCGTGTTTGCGCGTGCCATGAAGACAAGAGTCACCTGCTAAAATCGGATTCCTATTGAACATACTTCTTTCCGTAAGAAATATTATAGTTTGATTACATTTTAGGGTATCTGAGGAGTGAATAGAAACGTATTTAGACTTGTTGAAACAAAGTTTAGGGGTAGATTTTCTGATTCCTTTTTCTGCATGTTGAACGAGTGGATTACTCAAATCGATAGCGCCAACTAAACAGACTTTTTGGGCTATAACGAAGGATTTTATCTAACAAAACAACACTAAATGTTATAGCTGGGACCCTTTGGATGACAAATCAGAGGAAGATTTTCAAAAAGTAAGTGAATATTTAATCGCTATTTGTGAATTTATGAAACCTGTTCCGGTGGAACAATATTTTGATGTGCGGCACCGTCCTCAAACAATCACATGGCATGCTTTCGATGTAATAGCTACTGTAAATCAGACAGTGCAATTAGATTAACAAGAATTTAAGATTTCAACTGATATAAGACACTTGTATGTACCTTTATTTGAATTGCTCGGCCTCCAGTTTCACAGGAAGTTAGCGGGACACCAAGCTCTGGTTTACAACATAGGCGCACAGGTTGAGATAATTTTTTTGTAATCAAGGTGACAGACAGTGACACATTCAATACCGCCTTGCACACTCTTGCCTGCATCTAGCTGATCTAGGGCTTAATCATTAGTCCAACAGTTGCAAACAAGAGTTTCTATTGGACAAATTCAGGTATGTTTATTACCGTTTCATTCCATTTGCTTCTGTTTAAAAAAAGTTTTTCAACAGAAACGGAGGAACGAATTCACCCCTGATCACACGTTCACCCCTGATCACAGTTCACTTTCATAGCAGCCACATACAAATAACATTACATTTACATTTAAGTCATTTAGCAGACGCTCTTATCCAGAGCGACTTACAAATTGGTGCATTCACCTTATGACATCCAGTGGAACAGCCACTTTACAATAGAGCATCTAAATCTTTTAAGGGGGGAGGGGGGTGAGAAGGATTACTTTATCCTATCCTAGGTATTCCTTAAAGAGGTGGGGTTTCAGGTGTCTCCGGAAGGTGGTGATTGACTCCGCTGTCCTGGCGTCCTGAGGGAGTTTGTTCCACCATTGGGGGGCCAGAGCAGCGAACAGTTTTGACTGGGCTGAGCGGGAACTGTACTTCCTCAGTGGTAGGGAGGCGAGCAGGCCAGAGGTGGATGAACGCAGTGCCATTGTTTGGGTGTAGGGCCTGATCAGAGCCTGGAGGTACTGAGGTGCCGTTCCCCTCACAGCTCCGTAGGCAAGCACCGTGGTCTTGTAGCGGATGCGAGCTTCAACTGGAAGCCAGTGGAGAGAGCGGAGGAGCAGGGTGACGTGAGAGAACTTGGGAAGGTTGAACACCAGACGGGCTGCGGCGTTCTGGATGAGTTGTAGGGGTTAAATGGCACAGGCAGGGAGCCCAGCCAACAGCGAGTTGCAGTAATCCAGACGGGAGATGACAAGTGCCTGGATTAGGACCTGCGCCGCTTCCTGTGTGAGGCAGGGTCGTACTCTGTGGATGTTGTAGAGCATGAACCTACAGGAACGGGCCACCGCCTTGATGTTAGTTGAGAACGACAGGGTGTTGTCCAGGATCACGCCAAGGTTCTTAGCGCTCTGGGAGGAGGACACAATGGAGTTGTCAACCGTGATGGCGAGATCATGGAACGGGCAGTCCTTCCCGGGAGGAAGAGCAGCTCCATCTTGCCGAGGTTCAGCTTGAGGTGGTGATCCGTCATCCACACTGATATGTCTGCCAGACATGCAGAGATGCGATTCGCCACCTGGTCATCAGAAGGGGGAAAGGAGAAGATTAATTGTGTGTCGTCTGCATAGCAATGATAGGAGAGACCATGTGAGGTTATGACAGAGCCAAGTGACTTGGTGTATAGCGAGAATAGGAGAGGGCCTAGAACAGAGCCCTGGGGGACACCAGTGGTGAGAGCGCGTGGTGAAGAGACAGATTCTCGCCACGCCACCTGGTAGGAGCGACCTGTCAGGTAGGACGCAATCCAAGCGTGGGCCGCGCCAGAGAGATGCCCAACTCGGAGAGGGTGGAGAGGAGGATCTGATGGTTCACAGTATCGAAGGCAGCCGATAGGTCTAGAAGGATGAGAGCAGAGGAGAGAGAGTTAGCTTTAGCAGTGCGGAGCGCCTCCGTGATACAGAGAAGAGCAGTCTCAGTTGAATGACTAGTCTTGAAACCTGACTGATTTGGATCAAGAAGGTCATTCTGAGAGAGATAGCGGGAGAGCTGGCCAAGGACGGCACGTTCAAGAGTTTTGGAGAGAAAAGAAAGAAGGGATACTGGTCTGTAGTTGTTGACATCGGAGGGATCGAGTGTAGGTTTTTTCAGAAGGGGTGCAACTCTCGCTCTCTTGAAGACGGAAGGGACGTAGCCAGCGGTCAGGGATGAGTTGATGAGCGAGGTGAGGTAAGGGAGAAGGTCTCCGGAAATGGTCTGGAGAAGAGAGGAGGGGATAGGGTCAAGCGGGCAGGTTGTTGGGCGGCCGGCCGTCACAAGACGCGAGATTTCATCTGGAGATAGAGGGAGAAAGAGGTCAGAGCACAGGGTAGGGCAGTGTGAGCAGAACCAGCGGTGTCATTTGACTTAGCAAACGAGGATCGGATGTCGTCGACCTTCTTTTCAAAATGGTTGACAAAGTCATCTGCAGAGAGGGAGGAGGGGGAGGGGGATGAGGATTCAGGAGGGAGGAGAAGGTGGCAAAGAGCTTCCTAGGGTTAGAGGCAGATGCTTGGAATTTAGAGTGGTAGAAAGTGGCTTTAGCAGCAGAGACAGAGGAGGAAAATGTAGAGAGGAGGGAGTGAAAGGATGCCAGGTCCGCAGGGAGGCGAGTTTTCCTCCATTTCCGCTCGGCTGCCCGGAGCCCTGTTCTGTGAGCTCGCAATGAGTCGTCGAGCCACGGAGCAGGAGGGGAGGACCGAGCCGGCCTGGAGGATAGGGGACATAGAGAGTCAAAGGCTGCAGAAAGGGAGGAGAGGAGGGTTGAGGAGGCAGAATCAGGAGATAGGTTGGAGAAGGTTTGAGCAGAGGGAAGAGATGATAGGATGGAAGAGGAGAGAGTAGCGGGGAGAGAGAGCGAAGGTTGGGACGGCGCGATACCATCCGAGTAGGGGCAGTGTGGGAAGTGTTGGATGAGAGCGAGAGGGAAAAGGATACAAGGTAGTGGTCAGAGACTTGGAGGGGAGTTGCAATGAGGTTAGTGGAAGAACAGCATCTAGTAAAGATGAGGTCGAGCGTATTGCCTGCCTTGTGAGTAGGGGGAAGGTGAGAGGGTGAGGTCAAAAGAGGAGAGGAGTGGAAAGAAGGAGGCAGAGAGGAATGAGTCAAAGGTAGACGTGGGGAGGTTAAAGTCGCCCAGAACTGTGAGAGGTGAGCCGTCCTCAGGAAAGGAGCTTATCAAGGCATCAAGCTCATTGATGAACTCTCCGAGGGGACCTGGAGGGCGATAAATGATAAGGATGTTAAGCTTGAAAGGGCTGGTAACTGTGACAGCATGGAATTCAAAGGAGGCGATAGACAGATGGGTAAGGGAGAAAGAGAGAATGACCACTTGGGAGAGATGAGGATCCCGGTGCCACCACCCCGCTGACCAGAAGCTCTCGGGGTGTGCGAGAACACGTGGGCGGACGAAGAGAGAGCAGTAGGAGTAGCAGTGTTATCTGTGGTGATCCATGTTTCCGTCAGTGCTAAGAAGTCGAGGGACTGGAGGGAGGCATAGGCTGAGATGAACTCTGCCTTGTTGGCCGCAGATCGGCAGTTCCAGAGGCTACCGGAGACCTGGAACTCCACGTGGGTCGTGCGCGCTGGGACCACCAGATTAGGGTGGCCGCGGCCACGCGGTGTGGAGCGTTTGTATGGTCTGTACAGAGAGGAGAGAACAGGGATAGACAGACACATAGTTGACAGGCTACAGAAGAGGCTACGCTAATGCAAGGAGATTGGAATGACAAGTGGACTACACGTCTCGAATGTTCAGAAAGTTAAGCTTACGTAGCAAGAATCTTATTGACTAAAATGATTAAAATGATACAGTACTGCTGAAGTAGGCTTGCTGGCAGTGGCTGCGTTGTTGACTTTGTAGGCTAGCTGGCAGTGGCTGCGTTGTTGACACTACACTAATCAAGTCGTTCCGTTGAGTGTAATAGTTTCTACAGTGCTGCTATTCGGGGGCTAGCTGGCTAGCTAGCAGTGTTGATTACGTTACGTTGCGTTAAAAGAACGACAATAGCTGGCTAGCTAACCTAGAAAATCGCTCTAGACTACACAATTATCTTTGATACACAGACGGCTATGTAGCTAGCTATGTAGCTAGCTACGATCAAACAAATCAAACCGTTGTGCTGTAATGAAATGAAATGAAAATGTGATACTACCTGTGGAGCGAAGCGGAATGCGACTGGGTTGTTGAGTGCGGCAGTTCTATTCAGTAGACGTTGGCTAGCTAGCAGTGTCTCCTACGTTAAGGACGACAAATAGCTGGGTAGCTAACCTCGGTAAATTAAGATAATCACTCTAAGACTACACGCTCTAAACTACACAATTATCTTGGATACGAAGACAGCAAAGACAACTATGTAGCTAGCTAACACTACACTAATCAAGTCGTTCAGTTGAGTGTAATAGTTTCTACAGTGCTGCTATTCGGTAGACGGTGGACGTTTGCTAGCTGGCTAGCTGCTGGGCAGATAGCAGTGTAGACTACGTTAGGACGACGAAATACGAAGTTGCAATAGAAGTGCTGACTGTTTCACTTTGTTGTCCTCTTTCTTTTCCTTTTTCTTCTGTCCTTCTTTTGTCCTTATTTTGTCTTCCTTTCTTCTGTTAACTAGATATTTTTTGTTGTTATTCTTTGTAAGCTAGCTAGCTTCTTCCAGGAGAGTCCCTAGCAACTGCTTAGCAACAAGTAAACAATTCTGCTAGCAATTCAGCTAGCTAAGATAACTGTACAATTTTATGAAAAATAGTTACTTTTTCAAAAGCCTGTCTTTTTTGGTTTGTTCCTTGTTTTGTCTTCTATTGAGTCTTGCAGTTTTCTCTTGATTTTTTTCGATGTACTTCACTCTAAAAAAACATTTAAATCTCAATATATACAGGAGCTCATTTTTCAGCAGCTGCTCAATTTAGAACTCTATACAAACATGATCACCTTGCTCATTGTAATTCCTTCTCGCATCTACAAGCTTTCCTCCTCTCTCATTTTTTCCCTCCGCTTGTGGACTTCAGTGCAGAACACATCAGCTTTGTGTGACCAGACAAAAAAAAAAAATCCAAGACAAACCTTCACATCATAACCGCTAACCGCTACACACAGCCTAAATCGTTGTCACCATATTATCTAACATCTTAGTCATCCTAGCTAATAGAACTAACGCATTAGTAAACCCGCCACAATCATGAGGTACAGCGTACAGTCAGCAAGCACTTTAGCAGTTAAACTGGCGGCCCTGGTGGCAATAAATTAATAAAACCAAAAGCTTAGCTTGACTTGGAAGAGTTCCAGTATTGGATAGCCAGCTAGCTAACAGAGCAGCAATCTCTGTTTGAGCCGGGTGTTTGAGGAGGCTAATCTAGCTAGCTAAGTAAGTGAAAGCAAAAATACTACGAAAAATAGCTATCTCCCACGCTCTCTTGCTTCTCCTTCATTTTAATAAATATTTTTGTTCAACTATTGTCTTTCTCTCTCTTTGACTCAACTACGCACCACATTGTATGCACTGCAGCACTAGATTCATTCAATGAACCTTTGATTGGGTGGACAATATGTCAGTTCATGTTACAAGAGCTCTGATATGTTGGAGAACATCCTCCGGAAGTTGTCATAATTACTGTGTAAGTCTATGGAAGGGGGTGAGAACCATGAGACTCCTGGGTTTTGTATTGAAGCCAATGTGCCCAGAGGATAAACTCTGTCCTCCGGCTTTTGTTGTTGTTGAGGCTACTGTAAACCTTCATAAAACAGTGGGATTTAATCAATTATTTGATGACGTGAATATATTTTGTGTAGTTTTATCTAAAAATGATCACTTTTTAATGTTTCACTATTTTTATTTTTATGAAATTCACTGAGGAGGATGGTCCCCCCCCCCCTTCCTCCTCTGAGGATCCTCCACTGGTAGTTGGATATTTACATTTGAGAGAGATTATTTTAGTTTTACCTACATTATATTTCAAGTATGCATTTTTTTTCTTGTCTACATTTTCTTAATATTCCTGTCAGATCTCAGAGTCCATAGCAGATCTGTCATCCATCTTGCCTGTATTGATTTACAGTCCAGCCTGCATCTTTCACGAAACTCCTCTCATCAATTCCTGTTACGGAGCTTTTCAGAGCATTATCTTCCCTTGTTTAATTTTGCTGCCCCCCCCCCCATCCCCTTTCTTTGATGACAAATCCCCCTGAAGAATCTCAGAATACAACTGTTTTATCATGGATGTTGACCTTTAATTACAAAACGTTCATGACCTGCAACCTTCTTTAAAAAAAAACTTAAGTTGACATTTATAAATGCCGAATGTCCCTCTGAATTGCTTTTTGTTGAAGTCACTGTATTGCAGGACCAGATAGCATCAGTCCATTTGTTCCAGACTTTAAGTACAGGCTCCGTGGGCAGGCATGGCGTGAGAGGAGGACAATGCTACCAGTCCAGCTTCTCTGCAAGCCTATCAGAAACAATAGCGATGGAAAAGAGAGGTAACGATGATACTCTCCCCTGCTCCTCTGTTTGTGTACCCGGGACAAGAAATCGATACTGCCGGATTCAGAGACTATTTTACAGTCAGGGCACCTCTCAGCTTAAATGTTTGTCTGTTTTAGTCAATGACACTTCTCTGCAAACTATTACCCACCGGGAATGGAGAACAAACGTGAAACAAATAAACCAGACGCCGACCCATCTTGGCATTGTTTGCACTTACAGATGGAATCCTGATAGTGTGGACATTTTCTTTGCACAGCGCCAAAGACAAATCTATCGCGGCCAAGATCCGAAGCCATTCTACTATTATTACAGCCTCAGAGGAAATATTACTCGTGATAAAGGAGGATTTCTCGGCTGATATGCAATCAAGGTTATCTAGAACTTAGCGATGCCTCTTGTATGACATGCAAAGCCAGCCAAAAGAAGGAAATAGTTCAGCCCCGAAAAACTCATTTCGGCTTTCACTAGACCGCCAGTAAACAAGAACAGTACTGATGTGATCATAATTCTCTTTCTCTCTCCACAGTCTACTGTAGTGTTCCCCAATGCCTCTATGGTTATTCGTGAGGTGGCTCTCTTTTTGCCTTTTGTTGTTGTTGTTGAGATCTTTAAAAAAAAGGGAACAGCATATATTCAGGAAAATGTACTGAGGGGAACAACCAGAAGTCAATATGGGTGTCATAAATAAGTTCAATCTCCAAGTCCTCTGTCTGTGTTGCCTCTCCATGGTTGTCGTGGAATGACATGCTAATTGATTGGGATTCTGCAGGGAAACTTCAGAACTTTAATGACACTTAAAGACACTCACAGACATGACACATTGAAAGTGACTCTCGCAGCTGCAGGAACATTACATTTAAAATAGTATTTTTTTCTCCTCATTTATACTCCCCCCTCTCCATACATCTCAACACACTCGTGTTCCCTGACTTTTTAAGCACAGTATTTTCAGAAAATGATTTAGTTAGAACTTAAATAACAAAAGGACCTGTTTCTAACAAAGCGCCTCGTTTGACAATTCCTACTGTTACTGGGAAGAAAAGGAGAAGAGAGACTGAGGTTTAGTGGTGCAGACAAGCCAGCCACAGTCTCACACTGCTCACCTGGATCCAGGCAGGACCGAAATAGCACTAAAAGCACCCACTCTCACTTTGTAAATGTTCCTTTGTTGCTCTCTCTCTTGCATCACTTCTATGGCTGAAAATCCCATGGCTTATCTCTCAAGAGATTTCGCCACATCACTGACTGGCGGTTCTCCCACCTAGACGTTTTAACCCCTGAGATTCCGGGACCATGCCCCTATAGACCAAGGGCTGTCACATTGATTCCTGCATAAATGTGTTTTTATAAAGTGGTATAGCAACAAGATTCATGTCGCCTGCCACGTAGCAGGGATTTAAAAAAAATATATATATATAGGCATAGCAATTCCATATCGTTCAATCAACAGGGTTTTCCAGCATTCCCACTAAATATTTCCACTAAATAAAGAGTATCTCTCCTTGGTACTGTCATGACTTTAGAGACAGTTGAGTTTGAGAGGGGGAATATTATGGCTTGTTGAGAGCGTGACGTCAGTAGTGCACTGCAATGACTCGTCCTGACAAGGATGGGGACCCTCCCTCTCGCTGCTGGAGTCTGATTGAACAGGCAGTCACGACCGTAGGGGATTGTCCTTCACAGCGGCCAGGGAAGGACAGCAAGCAAACCTTCTCTGTAGGAACTTGGCTCTAATCTGAACAAACACTGTTTGCAAACCGAGGCAGGATGCAAAATGGGAAACACCTACAGTAGGCTTACTCGGTGTGCACACAGTACAGTGACTTTAGTTCAGTCTTGTTAAGTCAATTTAGTATTAAATATTGAAGTGTTTTGTTTGATATTTTTTTATGTAGCAATTGACTACATAATGTAATTCAGCATTGACAATATAGCAACCTCTCGGGTATATGAATAATACAACACATTTTGGGGGGCAAGGACTGTACTGGATGACATTGTGGTGTCTTTTTCTTACCCCTTGTGTTCCTCTAGTTCCCTGTAGTTCTCCAGCAGTAGTGACGGATTCTCTTTGGCCCAAGCTGTTCCTCAGGGCTATCAAAACCCATTTACTCAGAGTAATGTGGTCCATGGAGCCTACATGGACCTGCCAAAACTCCCCTCAGCTCCACCATTTATCATGTTGTACAATAGTAGACCTGGTTGATTACACCTAGTTTATGTGAACATGTAATGATGTCATAGTAAAATACTCGCCTGCCACAATCGTGAAAGCAGTTGTCGTTCATTTCTATTTTGGAAGCAAACTATGGTAATCTAAAAGTGACAAGACCCCCTTGCCTCCTTTCCAGATAAATGTCGTTTTTATTTGACAAGATAGGCATTCACGACGCTACTTACAAGCAAAAGACACCGTTTGGAATATAGACAGGCTGCTCCCTTAGTTGTAGACATGATAGCTGTCTTCCTCTTTACCTTCGTCCATTTTAGGCAGGGCCTTGTTCAATATTTGCAGAGTGCCAAGGCACACAGAAGCCATGGGATCATCCCCATTTACGAACGAGCCGGGCCCCTCTTTTAAATGTTAATTGCCTTCCCTCATGCTTTCTCATTACACCCATTCTAAATGATGTGCTCTAAGCTCCAGTGAAAGTGTTCTAATTTATTCTCCAGAATGGCATCGGAGATCCACATAGTTATATTCCAATCACAAATTTGCCACGAAACGAAAAGGAATTGCCCCTGCACATGATTGTTCAGCCAAGTCTGAGCGAAATAAACAGAATGCGCCAGCATCCGGAATGACGACATGCATTGTGGAATGGAGTGTATGGCGCTCATTAGTTTGGTACAGGGACGCTTGCTGTCTATATGCCATATCTGCTCTCAGCTCACCCACTCGGCTACTGCATAATGCATAGGACTAGCTACACTGTTAAAGCATTCCATATTGAGCCAAATGAATCATTATTCACTTGTATGGGTAAAATGTTCAAAATAAGAATTGTGTGCATATTCAACGTTTTTTTTATAACGATGAGCAGCGTTAACCGACTTGGGAAGTATGTCATTTTTGTTTCATTTAAGTTTTCCAATTGTTACCAAAGTGACCCTACATGATGCAATCTTTAATATTTTTATGCAGTTCGTGTGGTTGAAATGTAACATTTATGGAAAAGCATTTGTTACCGGTTTAATACTCTAATAGTAAACGGCTATATCAATTATGAACAGTAATGTACTTCATCTCTCCCAACACTTCCTTTCCTTAACCAAATCCCCGAATGGGATTTTGGTACACCACAGTAATTGCTTCAGTTTGATAACGTTCAGAATGTCGCTCGCATTATAATGTCCCTCTAGTTGGTCATTGTGGTTTTTCTTTTGTAATCACAACACATACTTCCGTAAACAACTTTGAAATTCCTTTTTAAGACATTCCCCTCCAGCCCGTTCGTCTGGAATTGAGAGGGTTTTTGGAGAACAGTAACGGACAGACCTCTGCAGTGCTCTTTGTTGTAAGCATGTTTCTCTGCAGATCCATCTGGGGTGCTGGGTGTCAAACTCATTGCAGAGAGGAAGATGAGTATGCCAATCGTCAGGGCCCGGGGCTTTGCACCTCACGTCGTCAACATCGCTCCAGTCCTCTCCTACTGTAATGCCATCTGGCAGAAAGGTCAAAACAGGCTGATCCCAGCACAAGACTTTGGGGTTAAAAAACAACACATTTCAGGGTTTATATAATCCCCAAACTCAGTGATGTATCTCGCCTTCCAGACGGTTCCGGCATCAAAGTGCGGCAGGGGAGGTATTTAAAGCATCTATGTGAACGCCATGGCTATATAAACATGCCCTGTATTAACTCTCCATATGCCCCCCATCACAGTCCTGGCTATGATGCAGATTAACCGACTTGTCTGGAAGCATAGACGTCCCCCCCCCTCCTTCACAATGAAATGGAACTGATGAGAGCTTGGCAGGATGGTGTTTCTGCACCTTATATTTATGGGGATTCCAGTTTGGTAAAAAAAAAAAGGCTTTCCCATAGTGAGTCAACCTAATTACGAGGACATATTAGTTGTACGAGGAGGTGTCCGCTACTCTGTCACTCTGGTCATCCAGTTTGCGTCATCCCACATGTCCATATGAGCAGATGTCCCATACCTGAAGGGAATCCGGATGGCATCATCACCAAAGTAGGGAGAAAAGAAGCTGTCACAGATGGACAACCCTCTTGTGATCTTTTCCGTTGGTCTAGTCAAACGTTCAGTGCATGCCTTTTTAAAAGTCGCACTCTTTTTCCTCGCATTGTATCAAGATGCGAGGACATAGTGAGGGAAGAATAATGAGCTTCATTATAGGAATCCACCCACTTGTCACGATACGTCTTGACCATTGCCGCTTCAACTTGTTATCTTTAATACTTAATTAACCTGGCTGAAGAGCAGCTGGTGGAATTATCCAAGATGGGTAAAGCTGCAGCATCTTGCTGGTTGCCTTGGAAACCTTGGATTTTAAGCACCAAGCACTAGGCAAAGTTGGATGTTCAAAGGAGCATCAGCACAGGGCGAAGAGAAAAAAAAAGTTAATTGGTTTTGGAGATTGAACCATAACTGACCAAGAGTTGCTGTTGTGAGAGGAAAAGAAAACCTCTCAAAAGTTTTATAATCTGAGGCCTCACAGAAAATAAGGACTCCATTCCTGACATGTACAGGAATATGCTGCTCTAGTCTAGGGGACGGCGATTCAGGATAAGGGCTTAAGTCTGACACAATGTGGCCATACAATAGATGGATCTGAAGCCTTGGGAAATCTGCGGTGGAAAGCACAGACGTAACAGAAATCCCCACTCTAAGGGAAAGGGGCAAAAAGGCAGTTATTTAACCAGATGCCCCGCTCAGCAGAGAGGGGATTAAAATGCACTGCTGCTTATCTGCCTTTAAAGACCTTGACTTTCAAATCACAGGTTCCCCTCAAACCACGGTGCCAAGGTCAGCTTTTTTTTTTTTTTTTTTTACTACTACTAGTGCTCCTTTGTGTGCTAATGAGAATGCAGAATAACTATTTCAGAGACAGGGGTTTAAGTGTTCTCTCTTCAAAGTCTGTGTCTATAAAAGAAAGAGATACATTGGCTAGTGACACATGCATTCTGTGCTGAACAATATGGCAAGGGAAGGTGAATTCCCTCTTCGATGCGTCAGCATGCTCAAGTTGGACTGAGAGCAGATCTTTGGGGGTTGTGTCTAAAGGCATAGGACATTGGCTGTGGTGGGATTTGAGGGGCATAGCTGCCTACGTTTTGCCCACGTTATTTATGTTCTATATTCCACTTAATAATCTTAGTCAACAATGCTAGTCCGGTAAGGGCACAACACGGCATTTCCTTGTAATGCTAGGGACCTGTGAGGCAGGAAGCAAATTACACTACATCCCGTCCCAACGTAACATTTCCTGCAGGATAGTGAGTGTAACGGACCGTGCCCAGGTGCAAGGTATCGAGTTGTGCACATAAGAATGATGTCACAGCCCCTTGCATGTGTGCGCATGCATGGGATGCGTTACTGCTAACGGTTGCATGTGTATGTGTGTGCCAGGAACATACAGTAGGAAACGTCGCTACAGAACGTCGAGCTGGCTCAGTCCTATTCTGCACGTTCCACTATCTTAGCGCACTCTCCTTCTGCGATGTGACTTTGTGGAGAAATGGCATTGATAGCTCCTTCAGTAGTGCGAGAAAGCATCCCTGGCGATCAGCAGCGTTCTAGAAGCGTGCTAGGAGATTGTGTAGGCCACAGTGCTCCTCTGGTCAATGGAAGTTGATTGGGGTCCCATGGTCATGAGAAGGTCAAAATCAGAGCCCTATTCATGTCAGTGTACTTAGTAGGCAAGGCAAACCCGTTTTGGTGATTTCTGGTATATCTTCAAAATCAATCAATCGCAGCACATTTTTGGACACATTCAGCAGTTTTTACCTGATTAAGTACACTGTTGAAAGCTCCGTTCATATTCCTAGAGCTTGACAATGTCGTCGCTGATTCCTGTTGACGAGACATTTTGATAAATAGCCCCAATGTCAAAACACATTTTTTTTAACGTGTCCAAATCAATAACCGATATGCAGAAACAGTTTGTGATATGAGGGGGAACATAAACATACAATGTACTATCTATACATGCTGTGCATGTGCCACAATAGTAATCATATTATTTTTAAAACAAGCACCTTATAAACTGCACATGCACCAAAACCCTGTTGTTTTGACAAGTGGCAATAAATCACTGATATCGATTAAGGTCGTAGGCGCTGTTGAAACTAACAAAACAAAAAAAACACGTGGAAACTGGATATCTTTTTTTGACATCACTGGTTAGAGAACAACCTGCAGATGACAGTCAGCTACATTTTGAAGTGATGCATTTTTGATTTAGCGGTTAGCAAAACAGAAAGAGAAACGCAACACTTATTTGTCAATCACTCATATCGATATCATGTTGAAATCAATTGCCCTAGAGGTGGAAGATGAGGTTGCACGTCTTGTTAAAACTATCACAGCTCAAAAACCACACGGAACCTGGGAATAATGTGTTCATCACTGGTTAGAGGACGATTTGTAGAAGACAGATAGCTACATTTTGAAGTGTTGCATTTGGATTCAAGTGGGTCGCCAACGCGGTAAGTGTAAAGCAACGCTTTTTTGTTCATAACTTCCATCGATATCACGCTGAAATCAATAGAACAGAGGGCAAATGGTTGCTATTTCACCCTTTAGTGTGGCCAGTGAAGCACATGAGCATCACTCATGACTTGTAGAAGGCTTATATCTATATTTTGCAATGTCAGATGTTGATTTCGTGAACAGACCACTTTTTCCTGTTAGTTAACTTGAACTAATCACAACGCGGCATAAGATATCAACAGTGAGAACGGTTGGCTGCTATTTAAGGGATAGTTTTATTGCCACGTCCATGTATTGGTGTGTGGCCAATGACTTTTATAGAGAGACCACCCCGAAGTCCTGTGCATCCCGGGGCATGTGACAAAATAAACGGTACAAAACCAAAGATACTGATCTGTTTGAAGCAATAAATCTTAAGTCATCGTAATGACTATAAACTGTTATAATTACAACCACCAATCTGAGATTAAAAGGACGTGTAATTCCACTCAATTTTATGGGGGAAAATGCAAGCTTGTGTAAGGTAGTAACAGAAACTGTCCACATTAGGTAATTTAGCTCTGCTATGTACTTTAATTTAATACTGCAAAACAATTAAACCTGTCAATTTAAGATAATGATATGCAGTGCATTTGAAAACTATTCAGACCATTTGACTTTTTCCACAGTTTGTTATGCTACAACCTTATTCTAAAATGGATTAAATTAATTAATTTTCTCATCAATCTACACGCCATAGCCCATCATGACAAAGTGAGAACAAGTTTCATTTTTTTGTGCTAATTTATAAAAAAAGACCAAACTGAAATACCAAATACCGTATTCAGACCCTTTGCAATGAGACTCGAAATTGAGCTCAGGTGCATCCTGTTTCCATTCATCATCATCTGTGGTAAATTCAATTGATTGGACATGATTTGGAAAGGCACACACCTGTCTATATAAGGTCCCACAGTTGGCAGTGCATGTCAGAGCAAAAACCAAGCCATGAGGTCGAAGGAATTGTCCATGGAGCTACGAGACAGGATTGTAATCGAGGCTCAGATCTGGGGAAGGGTACCAAAAATTGGATGCAGCGTTGAAGGTCCCCAAGAACACAGTGGCCTCCATCATTCTTAAATTTAAGAAGTTTGGAACCACCAAGATTCTTCCTAGAGGTGACCAAGACCCTAATGGTCACTCTGATAGAGCTCCAGAGTTCCTCTGTGAAACTTCCAGAAGGACAACCATCTCTGCAGCACTCCACCAATCAGGCCTTTATGGTAGTGGCCAGATGGAAGCCTTTCCTCAGTAAAAGGCACATGACAGCCCACTTGGAGTTTGCCAAAAGGCACCCAAAGAACTCTCAGACCATGAGAAACTAGATTATCTGGTCTGATGAAACCAAGATTGAACTATTTGGCCTGAATGCCAAGCGTCACGTCTGGAGGAAACCTGGCACCATCCCTATGGTGAAGTATGGTTGGGGCAGCATCATACTGTGGGGATGGTTTTCAACTGCAGGGACTGGGAGAACAGTCAGAACCGAGGGAACGATGACAGAGCAAAGTACAGAGAGTTCCTTGATGAAACCTGCTCCAGAGCGCTCAGGAACTCAGACTGGGGAGACAGTTCACCTTCCAACAGGACAACGACCCTAAGCACACAGCCAAGACAACACAGGAGTGGCTTTCGGGACAAGTCTCTGAATGTCCTTGAGTGGCCCAGCCAGATCCCAGACTTTCACCCAATTGAACATCTCTGGAGAGATGTGAAATGAGCTGTGCAGCGACACTCCCCATCCAACCTGACAGAGCTTGAGAGGATCTGCAAAGAAGAATGGGAGAAACTCCCCAAATAAAGGTATGCCAGGCTTGTAGCGTCAAACCCAAGAAGACTTGAGGCTGTAATCGCTGCCAAAGGTGCTTCAACAAAATACTGAGTAAAGGGTCTGAATACTTATGTAAATGTGATATTTCAGCAAACATTTCTAAAAGCCTGTCTTTGCTTTGCCATTATGGGATATTATGTGTAGATTGATGAGGAAAAATAACTAGTTAATACATTTTAGAATAAGGATGTAACGTGACAAAATGTGGAAAACGTCAAGGGGTCTGAATACTTTCAAATACGCTGTATGTTGCCCACACAAACTATTGCAACAAAGGCATCTATTTCTCAGCATTTAACCAGAGTTAAATCTTCTCAAACAATGTAACCATGCGCTCTAGACTAGAGCATCCAGTGTTTATGCAGCAATCTGAACGTTTGACGTCCCTGTACTTAGAATGACTTGAATTACAGGCACACCTTACCAGGAACACTCATACACACAACCCTGTTACTTCCTAGAATGTAGGTTCTACCATGTTTAATGCTCACCATATAATTACATATATAATAAATGAAAGGATCTTTATGATGCTCCTATGCTCTAAGTTGATATTCATGTCATAAGAGGGAATTCCCCTCAACCACAAATTGAGGATTGGGGAAATCAATCATTCTTTCTCATTGACCCCCTTTGTAAAAGAGCCAACTTTGTCGATTTTTTTTGTTATACAGAAATGACAAAACATGGCGAAAAGCTGCTGTGTTGTTTAATACACACGTAACCAGTAAAAAAATCCAGACCTATGGTTCACAATGCTCAGACTTCGGGAGATAGAGCCTGCGATAACAGCCATGTGGCTTCAGGCTTTTCGGCATCGGAAATGCGGGGACCCGGTGTCCAAGTAGGCTACAAGTAGCTACACTGAACAAAAATATAAATGCAACATGTAAAGTGTTGGCCCCATGTTTCATGAGCTGAAATAAAAGATCCCATAAATGTTCCATACGCTCAAAAAGCTTTTTCACCTCAAATTTAGTGCACAATGAATTTCATGTTCATTTCTCTACCATAAGCCGGCTCCAATGTTGTTTTAGAGAATTTGGCAGTACCTCCAACTGGCCTCACAACTGCAGACCACGCGTATGGCGTTGTGTGAGCGAGCGGTTTTCTGATGTCAACGTTGTGCGGTGGCTGTGGGGTTATTGTATGGTCTAAGCATAAACTACAGACAACGAACACAATTGGATTTTATCGATGGCAATTTGAATGCACAGAGATATCATGATGAGATCCCGAGGTACATTGTGTTATTGACTGTACGATTGTTTATCCCATGTGTAACTCTGTGTTGTTTTTGTCACACTGCTTTGCTTTATCTTGGCCAGGTCGCAGTTGTAAATGAGAACTTGTTCTCAACTGGCCTACCTGGTTAAATAAAGGTGAAATCATTTTTACAAAAGAATTGTCGTACCGTTCATCCACCGCCATCACCTCATGTTTCAGCTTGTGGCCCCATGTCACAAGGATCTGTACGCAATTCCTGGAAGCTAAAAATGTTCCTGTTCTTCCATGGACGGCATACTCACCAGCCATGTCACCCGTTGAGCATATTTTGGATGCTCTGGATCGACATGTACGACAGCATGTTCCAGTTCCCGCTAGTATCCAGCAACCTTGCTAAGCCATTGAAGAGGATTGGAACAACATCCCAAAGGCCACAATCGACAGCCTGATCAACTCTATGTGAAGAATACGTGTCGCACTGCATGAGGCAAATTGTGATCACACTAGATGCTGACTGGTCTTCTGATCACTGCCCCTACCTTTTTTCAAGGTATCTGTGACCAACAGATGCATATCTGTATTCCCAGTCATGTGAAATCCATAGATTAGGGCATAATGAATTCATTTCAATGGACTCTTTTCCTTTTATGAACTGTAAAATCTTTGCAATTGTTGCACGTTGCATTGATATATTTTTTTCAGCATAGTCCTCTTGTTTGTGTTGTTGATCTTGGCTAGCTTAATGTTCCGGTCGGTAGTTGGCTAGCACTCAAGTGGCTGCTAGCATTGTCAAGAATACAGGCACGTGGGAAGCCCTACAATATGACATTTTTCTAAGTAGTGAGAATGCTCAGGAGACGGCAATGTTGAAAATAATAATAGGAGGACACGGGCGGAAAAAAGGTGACGTTTTTGCTGTGTGCCAATTGGGTTGTTTACCCCACAGGTGGCGGGCTGCGATGTTCTATCTAATTCCTACTGGGACTATCCTCCCAAGACACACACTGCTAGAGCCTCTGAATGGCAAGGAGATTCCTTGGGTGAAGGGAAAATGCCTTTCTACTCTACTGGATGATAGCTAAATAAACCCTGCCATTCACTGTACGGTGCCCCATCTGGGAGATTGGCAGGACTTGCTGTTGTAATCTATGTGGTAATTGTAAAAGGGCCATAATTAAGGAATTAGAGAAATGGCAAAACCACAGTCGCAATTTTTCCCGGGTTAAAGCAAATAAATGATAGTCCAATTATTAACATGGTTGCATTTTGATGAGGATATGAGTCATTTATTTTCAAAAGAGATGAAAAGGCATTTCCTATATACTAATGTCGAATTCTCATCATCATTTCCTGTAGATTATGCAATCAGGAATGAGTGATGGGGTTGAACAATAACCAAACACATATAAGTTTAGACTGTCAAAGACACACTGTGCACCATCTGTCAAAAATACAAAATAGTACTTCACACAATATCAGTTCTGTATTTCACAAAACCTGTTTATGTCCATTTAGGCCAGGCAGAAAATGTCAGTATGAGGGTTTTGCACTTTTTTCTTAGCTCTAGAGCCCACTTCAGAGCCATTAGGCCTTCAGAATAAGATTAGTATTCCCTTCACATGAACACATGGCCGTAAACTATGGAGGTTGAATTATAGGAGAGGTTTATGCTGTAGGTAAGACCAGAGAACACATTACTCTTTCATTTTCTGTCGATACTGTGGCACAACAACTGATGGAGGAGGGATTAGGCAACAGTAAACACAATTTAACATGTAAGGCCACAACATGTACCATAGGATAAAATGGCAAAATGCTATTATCTATTCTTTTTGCTATCTATTTTACTGTGGCTTAGTAAATGCTCTCAGTTGACATAAGTTGACATTACATTCACGTGCATGATTTGTGTACAGGTCATTCGGAAAGTACTCACACCCCTTGATTTTTTCCACATTTTGTTACGTCACAGCCTTATTCCTCATCAATCTACACACAATACCCCATAATGACAAAGTGAAAACAGGTTATTAGAATATTTAGAATATTTTTATTTTCAGAAACAGTTGACTGTGCATGTCAGAACAGAAACCACGCCATGAGGTTGAAGGAATTGTCTGTAGAGCTCATAGACAGGATTGTGTCGAGGCACAGATCTGGGGAAGGGTGGCAAAAAAAATCTGCAGCATTGAAGGTCCCCAAGAACACAATGGCCTTCATCATTCTTAAAATGAAAAAGTTTGGAACCACCAAGACTCTTCCTACAGCTGGCTGCCCGGCCAAACTCAGCAATCAGGGGAGAAGGACATTGGTCAGGGATGTGACCAAGAACCCAAATGGTCACTCTGACAGAGCTCCAGATTTCCTCTGTGGAGATGGGAGAACCTTCCAGAAGCACAATCATCTCTGCAGCAAACCACCAATTAGGCCTTCATGGTAGAGTGGCCTGACGGAAGACACTCCTCAGTAAAAGGCACATGACAGCCCACTTGGAGTTTGCCAAAAGGCACCTAAAGGCTCTTAGATTTTGAGAAACAAGATGCTGTGGTGTGATGTAACCCAGATTGAACTCTTTGGCCTGAATGCAAAGTGGTTCACCTTCCAACAGGCCAACGACTCTAAGCACACAGCCACGTCAACTCAGGAGTCTCTGAATGTCCTTGAGCGGCCCAGCCAGAGCCCAGACTTGAACCCGATCAAACATCTCTGGAGAGATTTGAAAATAGCTGTGCAACAACCTGGCAGAGCTTGAGAGGATCTGCAGAGAAGAAGAATGGGAGAAACTCCCCAAATACAGGTGTGCCAAGCTTGTAGCATCAAACCCAAGAAGACTTGTGTCTGTAATCGCCGCCAAAGGCACTTCAACAAAGTACTGTGTAAAAACGATGTTTGTTTTGTCCTTGTGGGGTATAGTGTGTAGGTTGATGAGGGAAATGTTTTTTAATACATTTTTGAATAAGGCTGTAATGTACAAAATGTGGAAAAAGTCAAGGGGTCTGATTACTTTTCCGAATGCACTGTATACTTGTAATTCAAATGTCTTTACTACCTTCAATGAATCATTTATTGAAACAAAAATGTAATTACACATTTGTCTTACCACATCTGTCTTAGAGCAGTCTCATTGCTATAATAACCTATCATTATCTATGAGGTAGTCAAATAACGTTATTCAATCATTTGGGAAAGAACAATAGATTAGAGTCAACATGCCATTATGTTAATATCTTAAAAACATAATTACGTTTTCTCTGGCAACACAGATCATATTGGCTTAAATGAAATGTCCAATGTTTTTTGGGATTTGCTTCCTTTATTAGTGCTGTGTGGCCCTACTTAAAGGGGCTGTTGTGTTTGAGGGATACTTTGGGTTTTGGGCCTTTTATCTACCGCAGAGTCAGACGAAATCATGGATACAATTTTTCAGTCTCTGTTTTTCAAATATGAAGGAAGTTAGAGGTAGTTTTGTGAACCAATGCTAACTAGCGTGCACAATGACTTGAAGTCTATGGTAACAGCTAAAATGGAAGTCTATTGTAGCAGCTAGCATTCGTTAGCAATTGCGTTATCGCTAGTTAGCAACTTCCTTCAAACTGCACACAGAGACTTAAAAATAGCATCGACAAGTTCATTTGACTCTGGGAAAGTAGAAAAGGGGTTAATTGCCAAAATCGCAAAGTATCCCTTTAAAACGTCTTCGGGCTAGGGGGCGGTATTTTCACATCTGGATGAAAAGCGTGCCCAAAGTAAGCTGCCTGCTACTCAGGCCCAGAAGCTAGGATATGCATATAATTGGTAGATTTGGATAGAAAACTCACTAAAGTTTATAAAACTATTAAAATCATGTCTGTGAGTATAACATAACTTATTTTGCAGGCGAAACACAGAGGACAAATCATCCATGATTTTTTGTTGTTGTTGAGGTGACTGCGTTTTCAATTGGTTTTCTATGTGAATCTAGATTTCTGAGGCATCTGGTTGCAGTTCCTAAGGCTTCCACTAGATGTCTTTAGAAATTGGTTGATGCTTTTCTTTTGAGTAATGAAGAAGTAGCCCTTTCCTTTCTGGGTGTATAGCCAAGTGGACTGTTTTGTTTGGGGCGCGTGACCTGGAGCTCGCTCCACATTCATTTTATCCTCTATTGAATGCAGTTAATCCCGTCTTAGATTTTTTTGAGTATTTTAAAATACCTAAAGTTGGATTAGGAAAGTTGTTTAAAATGTTTGATTAGATCATTTGTTGTCATATTGGGCGAGTTGGAACCAGTGTTTTTCTGAGTCAAACGTGTCAAATAAATGGACATTTTGGAGATATTACGATGGAATTTATCGAACAAAAGGACCATTTGTGATGTTTATAGGATATTTGGAGTGCCAACAGAAGACGATCTTCAAAGGTAAGGCATGAATTATATTGTGATTTCTGAGTTTTGTGTCGCGCCTGGCGGGTTGAAATATGATTGTCATATGTTTGTATGGTGGGGTGCTGTCCTCAGATAATCGCATGGTTTGCTTTCGCCGTAAAGCCTTTTTGAAATCTGACACGGTGGATGGATGAACAAGAAGTTAACTTTTAATTTGGTGTATTGCACTTGATTGTATGAAAGTATGATTGTATGACAGTTAAATATTTAAAAAAGCTATTTTTACATTTCGCGCTCTGCAATTTCACCGGATATTGTCGAAACGTTCCGCTACCGGTACTCCTAGCCATAACAGGTTTTTAAGAGGAAATCAACTCAATGTGTTTTACAATAAATCACATGATTGTGGACTACAGGAAAAGGAGGACCGAGCACTTCCCCATTCTCATCAACGGGGCTGTAGTGGAGCAAGTTGAGAGCTTCCAGGTCCTTGGTGTCCACATCACCAACAAACTAACATGGTCCAAGCACACCAAGACAGTCGTGAAGAGGGCACGACAAAACCTATTACCCGACAAGGTAGACCGAAAAGATTTTACATGGGTCCTCAGATCCTCAAAAGGCTTTACAGCTGCACCAGTGAGAACAATGGTTGCATCGCTGCCTGGTATGGCAACTGCTCGGCCTCCGACCACATGGCACTACAGATAGTAGTGTGTACGGCCCAGTACATCACCGGGGCCAAGCTTCTTGCCATCCAGGGCCTTTATACCAGGCGGTGTCAGAGGAATGCCCTATAAATTGTTAAAGACTCCAGCCACCCTAGTCATAGACTTTTCTCTCTGCTACCGCAAGGCAAGCGGTCCTGAACAGCTAATCAAATGGCTACCCCGACCCAGGCATTGCCCCCCCCCCTTCTAAGCTGCTGCTAATCTCTGTTATTATCTATGCATAGTCACTTCAATAACTCTGTACATATTACCTCAATAACCTCGACACCGGTACCCCCTGTATATAGCCCCGCTATTGTTATTTACTGCTGCTTTTTAATTATTTGTTTTTCTTATCTCTTACTTTATTTTTAGGTATTTTATTAGAACTGCATTGTTGGTTAAGGGCTTGTAAAGTAAGCATTTCACTCTAAGGTTGTATTCAGCACGTTATAAATAAAATGTGTTTTCTGTCAAAAAAAATAGTCTTTGACGTGTATCATGTAGCTTTATGTGTTTGTCCTTTGAGAGTTATTATACGCAGACTGCTTTCTTCAGTTTTGTGTCTTTTTTTCACAACGCTGCCTGAGGAAGACTCTAGAAGGTGAAACGCGGTGCAGTTGTGCTTCCTGATGTACTATGCTGACTGCTGCAATATGTATCCTTTTGTAAATATTTTCTGTTAATAGTTCACTAAAGTTTATTGCAATGTACCGGCCACCTACTCCTCTTCTTTCTATGTAGTTTTTATAACAATGTCAGAGTTTAACAGTATTCTCTCTATCAACTTCATATGGTCGCCTATACTGTAAATGTACTGTCCAGAACAATAAAAAATTATTTTGCAATGTCTCTCATGAGTGTACACAGCATATTGGACAGTGGTGGGTCTGATATGACCTGAGAGAAAATGGCCCATTTGTTTATCACATCCTGCCCCTTCTACCATTACCTGAGCAGAACCATTACAAGGAACTATCTAGCCCAGGGGTATTCAAATGGCTGTCCCATAGGGGGCCACAGAGGTATTGCAGGGGGGCTGCAAAAATATAAACGACTGTTCAAAAGTTTGGGGTCACTTAGAAATGTCATTGTTTGTGAAAGAAAAGCTAATTTTTGTCATTTAAAATAGTATCAAATTGATGAGAAATACAGTGTAGACATTATTAATGTTATAAATGACTATTGTAGCTGGAAATGGCTGATTTGTTATGGAATTTCTACATAGGCGTACGGAGGCCCATTATCAGCAACCATTACTCCTGTGTTCCAATGGCATGTTGTGTTAGCTAATCCAAGTTTATCATTTTTAAATATTAATTGATCATTAGAAAACCCTTTTGCAATTATGTTAGCACAGCTGAAAATTGTTGTCCTGATTAAAGAAGCAATAAAACTGTCCGTAGTTATACTAGTTGAGTATCTGGAGCATCAGCATTTGTGGATTCGATTACAGGATCAAAATGGGCAGAAACAAATAACTTTCTATCGAAACTCGTAAGTCTATTCTTGTTCTGAGAAATGAAGGCTATTCCATGCGAGAAATTGGCAAGAAACTGAAGATCTCGTACAACGCTGCAAACTACTCCCTTCACAGAACAACTCAAACTGGCTCTAAGCCAGAATAGAAAGAGGAGTGAGAGGCCCTGGTGCACAACTGAGCAAGAGGACAAGTACATTCGAGTGTCTAGTTTGAGAAACAGACGCCTCACAAGTCCTCAACTGGCAGCTTCATGAAATATTGCCCGCAAAACACCAGTCTCAACGTCAACAGTGAAGAGGCGAATCCGGGATGCTGGCCTTTGTAGACCTCAACAAGTCTGGTTCATCCTTGGGAGCAATTTCCAAACCCCTGAAGGTACCACGTTCATCTGAACAAACAATAGTACGCAAGTATAAACACCATGGGACCACGCAGCCATCACACCACTCAGGAAGGAGACGCGTTCTGTCTCCCAGAGATGAACGTACTTTGGTGCGAAAAGTGCAAATCAATTCCAGAACAACAGCGAAGGACCTTGTGGAGATGCCGGAGGAAACCGGTACAGAAGTATCTATATCCACAGTAAACTGAGTCCTATATCAACATAACCTGAAAGGCTGCTCAGCAAAGATCTTACTTTTTGGAGAAATATCCTCTGGTCTGATGAAACAAAAATAGAACTGTTTGGCCATAATGACCATCGTTCTGTTTGGAGGAAAAAGGGGAAGGCTTGCAAGCCGAAGAACACCATCCCAACCGTGAAGCATGGGTGTGGCAGCGTCATGTTGTGGGGATGCTTTGCTGCAGGAGGGACTGGTGCACTTCACAAAATAGATGGCCTCATGAGGAGGGGAAAATTATGTGGATATATTGAAGCAACATCTCAAGACATCAGAACGGGAGGTTAAAGCTTGGTCGCAAACGGGTCTTCCAAATGGACAATGACCCCAAGCATTCTTCCAAAGTTGTGGCAAAATGGCTTCAGGGCAACAAAGTCAAGGTATTGGAGTGGCCATCACAAAGTCCTCTCCTCAATCCTATAGAAAATGTGTGGGCAGAACTGAAAAGCGTGTGCGAGCAAGTAGGCCTACAAACCTGACTCAGTTACAGGTTTGACAATGCTACCAAATACTAATTGAGTGTATGTAAACTTCTGCCCCACTGGGAATGTGATGAAAGAAATAAATGCTGAAATAAATCACTCTACTATTATTCTGACATTTCACATTCTTAAAGCGAAGTGGTGATCCTACCTGACTTAAGACAGGGAATTTTTACTAGGAATACATGTAAGGAATTGTGAAAAACTGAGTTTACATGTATTTGGCTAAGGTGTATGTAAACTTCTGACTTCAACTGTAGGTCTACCACGCTAATTAATAGACTTACCTGTCCTACCTTGAGTCAAGGAGGAGATGGAGCCATTATCTAAGCTGAGGTAACTGAGAACTCTGAGAGAACCACATTTAGAGCAAAAGGTTCCTTCATACCCCCCCCAAACACAATGTGTCCATAGAAACCTGTAGGATTGTTGAAAATTATGTAGGTGACTTACTGAAAGACTAACAGAAACACACATCCTATGATAACCTGAGTAGAGATGAGAGAATGGCTCTGAAGGACTTAGAGTCAGATTCTTCGATCATCATTAAAAAAAAAAAAATGTGACAAAGGAGGAGGAATTTGTATACAAAACAAATGTGACTATGTGAATGAATGTCGCCGACAACTATCGAAAGGATGACTTCTACTATCACAAACTGAATTGTGACCCTACCCTTGAATTCCAGCATAATACCTCATCCACAGTAGAAGGCTGTTTGGAATCAGGACAAATCACCAAAACATAAGTTGAATTTCTGTGTGAAAATTCCCAAGACACCAACTTTCTATACAGTCACTAAATTACTCAAACAAGTGTCTCCTCCTCCAGGTAGATTGTATCAGTAATCGACTCTGTCACATCCAACATTTCTACATTTGTGGAAAACCACATTAAAACCGATGGTTGAGAATCTCCCATCTTATGTCAAAGACACTAGTCACATGATCTCATTGATAGATGGCTTAGGAAGGATACCAGAGGGCACCCTGCTTGACACTTTTGATGTGGAGACCTTTGTACACTAACATCCCACACACTGGATGCTTGCAGGCGCTGCAACACCTCCTTCAGCAGAGAGACTCTACCCTCGCTCCATCCAATGATTTGCATCTTACAACTTCCTGAACTGGTATTATCCAATAACTACTTTGTCTTTGAGCCAGACTTTTTCCTTCAAATTCGGGGTGTAGCCATGGGCTCCCCCCCCAACTATGCAAACCTGTATGTGGGACAATTTGAGGAAGCACTCCTTTATGAAACAGAGACACACCCCTTACTTTCTAAAATACTCCTATGGAAGAGATACATAGATGATGTCTTTGTGCTCTGGGAAGGAAGTCAGCAGGAACTAAATTAATTCCAAACTCAGCTAAACGAGAGCTCTGAATATCTAAAATTCACCATGCAGCCTGATGAGAGAAAAATAAACTACCTGGACTTATGGATAATCAAAGAGAATGATGCATTACACACAGACTTACAGTATACACAAAGCCCACAGGTCGCAATACCTTGCTATGTGCAGATAGTATGCATCTCATTCCCCTCAAGAATGGTCTTCCAATATAGCCAGTTATGCAGGGTTAAAGGAATCAGACAGATTTTGACAGCATTGCAAAACAAATGACAAATAAATTCAAAGTGAGAGGCTACAAGGACAAAACTCTTGATGCTGCAATGATGAAAATATCTCAAAAACCTAGAGAGGAATTACAAAAAAAAATCGACCAAAGAAGAAAAACAATGCAACTGTCTTTTGCACTAAGTACACCAAAGGCTCGGAGAAAATGAAAGCAACCCGGAAAAAGCACTGGCATATTCTGCAATCAGACAAACACATCACACACCTCTTCAATGAACCCCCACTGGTGGTCTATACGCTTGGTCGCAATATTTGAGATCATTTGGTGAGATCTGACATGCCCCCTGAGCCCACTCAGACACTCTTGACACCTATCCCAAATGGGAACTACAAATAGGGCTCAGGAGCACAGTGCAATAGCACTATAAACGTGTCTTTCTCCAGACACCCACATACAGGTAAAAAAAAATCCCGGTAAGGGGTACCATCTCATGCAAGACCAAGGGAGTAAATCGATCTCATCACCTGTTCATGTGGAAATGCCAGCGTCGGACAAACAAAAAGATAATTAAAACAAAGCATAGCTGAACACCGCAGCTCAATCCGGTGTAAGAACATTGACTATCCAATAGCAGCTCACTTTGTTGAAGCTAACCATCCAGTCTCCTCCCTCAAATACACAGGCAATGAGCATGTTGCTCTACCAAGGAGAGGAGGTAACATCGAGATCCTACTACCTCAAAAGGGAGCCTTACTGGATATCCTCTCTAAAAATATTGATCTCAGGCCCTTGTACCTACAGTAGAAATGATGAGATTATCATATTTCTAATTATTTCTCAACTCCAAATATGGAGCAAATTACACTCATTGCATCCAATTACACTCACTGGAGGAGCTGGCAAAGGCTTTGAAAAAACTACCGTTTGAATAGGCTACCGGTGCGGCAAGCGCCTCTGGCTGCTGGTAAGCTTTCTTGACTTGGACATACATTTTTGCCAACACATGGCTAACCTTTGTTTAACCACCTAAACAGATGCTCTTTATAATTATAATGTGGGGAAGTCAAAATAATAATCTACCAAATCTATTCCTTTGAAAATGTTGAATACTTTTCCTTGCAATTATCTTTTTTTATTTTTTATTATTTCACCTTTTATTTAACCAGGTAGGCCAGTTGAGAACAGGTTCTCATTTACAACTGCACCCTGTCCAAGATAAAGCAAAGCAGTGCGACAAAAACGTACAGTCAATAACCCAATAGAAAAATGTATATACAGTGTGTGCAAATTAAGTAAGGAGGTAAGGCAATAAATAGGTCAATAGTGGCGAAGTAATTACAATTTAGCAATTTACACTGGAGTGATATATGTACAGACGAGGATGTGTAAGTAGAAATACTGGTGTGCAAAAGAGCAGAAAAACAAAAAACAATATGGGGATGAGATAGGTAGTTGGTTGGATGGGCTATTTACAGATGGGCTGTGTACAGCTGCAGCGATCGGTAAGCTGCTCTGACAGCTGACGCTTAAAGTTAGTGAGGGAGATATAAGTCTCCAACTTCAGTGATTTTCTTTTCAATTCGTTCCAGTCATTGGCAGCAGAGAACTGGAAGGAAAGGCAGCCAAAGGGAGTGTTGGCTTTGGGGATGACTAGTGAAATATACCTGCTGCAGCGCGTGCTACGGGTGGGTGTTGCTATGGTGACCAATGAGCTGAGATAAGGCGGAGTTTTACCTAGCAACAATTATAGAAGACCTGGAGCTAGTGGGTCTGGCGACAAATATGTAGTGAGGGCCAGCCGACGAGAGCATACAGGTTGTAGTGGTGGATGGTATATGGGGCTTTGGTGACAAAACGCATGGCACTGTGATAGACTGCATCTAATTTGCTGAGTAGAGTGTTGGAGGCTATTTTGTAAATAACATCCATGAAGTCAAGGATCGGTAGGATAGTCAGTTTAACTAGGGTATGCTGCATGAGTGATGGTGGCTTTGTTGCAAAATAGGAAGCCGATTCTAGATTTAACTTTGGATTGGAGATGCTTAATGTGAGTCTACAGTGAGTCTGCTTAATGTGAGTCTAAGGAGAGTTTACAGTCTAGCCAGACAACTAGGTATTTATAGTTGTCCACATATTCTAAGTCAGAACCGCCCAGCGTAGTGATGCTATAGTCTGGCGGGCAGGTGCGGGCAGTTATTGGTTGAAGAGCATGCATTTAGTTTTACTAGCATTTAAGAGCAGTTGGAGGCCACGGAAGGAGTATTGTATGGCATTGAAGCTCATTTTGGAGGTTTGTTAACACAGTGTCCAAAGAAGATGTATACAGAACGGTGCCGTCTGCGTAGAGGTGGATCAAATAATCATCAGCAGTAAGAGCGACATCATTGATATATACAGAGAAAAGAGCCGGCCCGAGAATTGAACCCTGTGTCACCCCCATAGAGACTGCCAGAGGTCCAGACAACAGACCCTCCGATTTGACACACTGAACTCTGTCTGAGAAGTAGTTAGTGAACCAGGTGAGGCAGTCATTAGAGAAACCAAGGCTGTTGAGTCTGCCGATAAGAATACGGTGATTGACAGAGTCGAACGCCTTAGCCAGGTTGATGAAGACGGCCTGTACAGTATTGTCTTTTATCGATGGTGGTGATGATATCGTTTAGGATCTTGAGCGTGGCTGAGGTGCACCCCTGACCAGCTCAGAAACCAGATTGCATAGCGGAGAAGGTAGGTGGGATTCGAAATGGTCGGTGATCTGTTTGTTCGCTTGGCTTTCAAAGACTTTAGAAAGGCAGGACAGGATGGATATACTGTAGGTCTGTAACAGTTTGGGTCTAGGGGGGGGGGGGGGGGGGGGGGGGGGGGGGGGGGGGGGGGCTTGGCGGTGCAGAGCTGTCCGGAGCTGGGGTAGCCAGATGGAAAGCATGGCCAGCCGTAGAGAATTGTTTATTGAGATTCTCGATAATCGTGGATTTATCCGTGGTGACACTGTTTCCTAGTTTCAGTGCAGTGGGCAGCTGGGAGGAGGTACACTTATTCTCCATGGACTCCATGGAATTTCTCTTTGAAAAAGCTATCATTCAGCTAATGATAAGACAAAACATGTTTTTGCTAAATATGATGGGAGTCCCTGGGTTTACGGTTTGCCTGGTAGGGGGTCTCTGGGCAAGGAAAGGTTGAAGACCCCTGACCTAGCCCAATAACCCAACAACTTCTGATTCCCCATGACTTTGTTGTGGCCTTCACTAAAATACATAAAAGCTATTGCAGTAAGTATACAGTTGAAGTCGGAAGTTTACATACATCTTAGCCAAATACATTTCAACTCAGTTTTTTAGAATTCCTGACATTTAGTAAAGATTCCCTGTCTTAGGTCAGTTAGGATCCCCACTTTATTTTAAGTATGTGAAATGTCAGAATAATAGTAGAGTGATTTATTTCAGTTTTTATTTCTTTCATCACATTCCCAGTGGGTCAGAAGTTAACGTACCCTTAATTAGTATTTGATAGCAATGCCTTTAAATTGTTTAACTTGGGTCAAATGTTTCAGGTAGCCTTCCACAAGCTTCCCACAATAAGTTGGGTGCTGTATCAATTGAATCATTTTAGTCAATTAGATTCTTGCTACGTAAGCTTAACTTTCTGAACATTCGAGACGTGTAGTCCACTTGTCATTCCAATCTCCTTTGCATTAGCGTAGCCTCTTCTGTAGCCTGTCAACTATGTGTCTGTCTATCCCTGTTCTCTCCTCTCTGCACAGACCATACAAACGCTCCACACCGCGTAGCCGCGGCCACGGCCACCCTAATCTGGTGGTCCCAGCGCGCACGACCCACGTGGAGTTCCAGGTCTCCGGTAGCCTCTGGAACTGCCGATCTGCGGCCAACAAGGCAGAGTTCATCTCAGCCTATGCCTCCCTCCAGTCCCTCGACTTCTTGGCACTGACGGAAACATGGATCACCACAGATAACACTGCCACTCCTACTGCTCTCTCTTCGTCCGCCCACGTGTTCTCGCACACCCCAAGAGCTTCTGGTCAGCGGGGTGGTGGCACCGGGATCCTCATCTCTCCCAAGTGGTCATTCTCTCTTTCTCCCCTTACCCATCTGTCTATCGCCTCCTTTGAATTCCATGCTGTCACAGTTACCAGCCCTTTCAAGCTTAACATCCTTATCATTTATCGCCCCAGGTTCCCTCGGAGAGTTCATCAATGAGCTTGATGCCTTGATAAGCTCCTTTCCTGAGGACGGCTCACCTCTCACAGTTCTGGGCGACTTTAACCTCACCACGTCTACCTTTGACTCATTCCTCTCTGCCTCCTTCTTTCCACTCCTCTCCTCTTTGACCTCACCCTCTCACCTTCCCCCTACTCACAAGGCAGGCAATACGCTCGACCTCATCTTTACTAGATGCTGTTCTTCCACTAACCTCATTGCAACTCCCCTCCAAGTCTCCGACCACTACCTTGTATCCTTTTCCCTCTCGCTCTCATCCAACACTTCCCACACTGCCCCTACTCGGATGGTATCGCGCCGTCCCAACCTTCGCTCTCTCTCCCCCGCTACTCTCTCCTCTTCCATCCTATCATCTATTCCCTCTGCTCAAACCTTCTCCAACCTATCTCCTGATTCTGCCTCCTCAACCCTCCTCTCCTCCCTTTCTGCATCCTTTGACTCTCTATGTCCCCTATCCTCCAGGCCGGCTCGGTCCTCCCCTCCCGCTCCGTGGCTCGACGACTCATTGCGACCTCACAGAACAGGGCTCCAGGCAGCCGAGGGGAAATGGAGGAAAACTCGCCTCCCTGCGGACCTGGCATCCTTTCGCTCCCTCCTCTCTACATGTTCCTCTTCTGTCTCTGCTGCTAAAGCCACGTTCTACCACTCTAAATTCCAAGCTTCTGCCTCTAACCCTAGGAAGCTCTTTGCCACCTTCTCCTCCCTCCTGAATCCTCCTCCCCTCCCCCTCCTCCCTCTCTGCAGATGACTTCGTCAACCATTTTGAAAAGAAGGTCGACGACATCCGATCCTCGTTTGCTAAGTCAAACGACACCGCTGGTTCTGCTCACACTGCCCTACCCTGTGCTCTGACCTCTTTCTCCCCTCTCTCTCCAGATGAAATCTCGCGTCTTGTGACGGCCGGCCGCCCAACAACCTGCCCGCTTGACCCTATCCCCTCCTCTCTTCTCCAGACCATTTCCGGAGACCTTCTCCCTTACCTCACCTCGCTCATCAACTCATCCCTGACCGCTGGCTACGTCCCTTCCGCCTTCAAGAGAGCGAGAGTTGCACCCCTTCTGAAAAAACCTACACTCGATCCCTCCGATGTCAACAACTACAGACCAGTATCCCTTCTTTCTTTTCTCTCCAAAACTCTTGAACGTGCCGTCCTTGGCCAGCTCTCCCGCTATCTCTCTCAGAATGACCTTCTTGATCCAAATCAGTCAGGTTTCAAGACTAGTCATTCAACTGAGACTGCTCTTCTCTGTATCGCGGAGGCGCTCCGCACCGCTAAAGCTAACTCTCTCTCCTCTGCTCTCATCCTTCTAGACCTATCGGCTGCCTTCGATACTGTGAACCATCAGATCCTCCTCTCCACCCTCTCCGAGTTGGGCATCTCAGGCGCGGCCCACGCTTGGATTGCGTCCTACCTGACAGGTCGCTCCTACCAGGTGGCGTGGCGAGAATCTGTCTCCTCACCACGCGCTCTCACCACTGGTGTCCCCCAGGGCTCTGTTCTAGGCCCTCTCCTATTCTCGCTATACACCAAGTCACTTGGCTCTGTCATAACCTCACATGGTCTCTCCTATCATTGCTATGCAGACGACACACAATTAATCTTCTCCTTTCCCCCTTCTGATGACCAGGTGGCGAATCGCATCTCTGCATGTCTGGCAGACATATCAGTGTGGATGACGGATCACCACCTCAAGCTGAACCTCGGCAAGACGGAACTGCTCTTCCTCCCGGGAAGGACTGCCCGTTCCATGATCTCGCCATCACGGTTGACAACTCCACTGTGTCCTCCTCCCAGAGCGCTAAGAACCTTGGCGTGATCCTGGACAACACCCTGTCGTTCTCAACTAACATCAAGGCGGTGGCCTGTTCCTGTAGGTTCATGCTCTACAACATCCGCAGAGTACGACCCTGCCTCACACAGGAAGCGGCGCAGGTCCTAATCCAGGCACTTGTCATCTCCCGTCTGGACTACTGCAACTCGCTGTTGGCTGGGCTCCCTGCCTGTGCCATTAAACCCCTACAACTCATCCAGAACGCCGCAGCCCGTCTGGTGTTCAACCTTCCCAAGTTCTCTCATGTCACCCCGCTCCTCCGCTCTCTTCACTGGCTTCCAGTTGAATCTCGCATCCGCTACAAGACCATGGTGCTTGCCTACGGAGCTGTGAGGGGAACGGCACCTCAGTACCTCCAGGCTCTGATCAGGCCCTAACCCAAACAAGGGCACTGCGTTCATCCACCTCTGGCCTGCTCGCCTCCCTACCACTGAGGAAGTACAGTTCCCGCTCAGCCCAGTCAAAACTGTTCGCTGCTCTGGCCCCCCAATGGTGGAACAAACTCCCTCACGACGCCAGGACAGCGGAGTCAATCACCACCTTCCGGAGACACCTGAAACCCCACCTCTTTAAGGAATACCTAGGATAGGATAAAGTAATCCTTCTCACCCCCCCCTTTTAAGATTTAGATGCACTATTGTAAAGTGACTGTTCCACTGGATGTCATAAGGTGAATGCACCAATTTGTAAGTCGCTCTGGATAAGAGCGTCTGCTAAATGACTTAAATGTAAAAAATGTAACGTGAATTTTGGCCCATTCCTCCTGACAGAGCTGGTGTAACTGAGTCAAGTTTGTAGGTCTCCTTGCTCGCACACGCTTTTTCAGTTCTGCCCACACATTTTCTATAGGATTGAGGTCAGGGCTTTGTGATGGCCACTCCAATACCTTGACTTTGTTGTCCTGAAGTCATTTTGCTACAACTTTGGAAGTATGCTTGGGGTCATTGTCCATTTGGAAGACCCATTTCCGACCAAGCTTTAACTTCCTGACTGATGTCTTAAGATGTTGCTTCAATATATCCACATAATTTTCCTGCCTCGTGATGCCATCTATTTTGTGAAGTGCACCAGTCCCTCCTGCAGCAAAGCACCCCCACAACATGATGCTGCCACCCCGTGCTTTACGGTTGGGATGGTGTTCTTCAGCTTGCAAGCCTTCCCCTTTTTCCTCCAAACATAACGATGGTCATTATGGCCAAACAGTTCTATTTTTGTTTCATCAGACCAGAGGACATTTATCCAAAAAGTATGATATTTTTCCCCATGTGCAGTTGCATACCATAGTCTGGCTTTTTTTATGGCGGTTTTGGAGCAGTGGCTTCTTTCTTGCTGAGTGGCCTTTCAGGTTATATCAACATAGGACTCTTATGTTGGAATTTGGAATAGGAATTTACTATGGATATAGATAATTTTGTACCTGTTTCCTCCAGCATCTTCACAAGGTCCTTTGCTGTTGTTCTGGGATTGATTTGCACTTTTACGCACCAGAGTACGTTCATCTCTAGGAGACAGAACGCGTCTCCTTCCTGAGCAGTATGATGGCTGCGTGGTCCCATGGTGTTTGTACTTGCGTACTATTGTTTGTACAGATGAACGTGGTACCTTCAGGCGTTTGGAAATTGCTCCCAAGGATGAACCAGACTTGTAGAGGTCTACAATTGTTTTTCTGAGGTCTTGGCTGATTTCTTTTGATTTTCCCATGATGTCTAGCAAAGAGGCACTGTGTTGGAAGGTAGGCCTTGAAATACATCCACAGGTACACCTCCAATTGATTCAAATTATGTCAATTAGCCTATCAGAAGCTTCTAAAGCCATGACATCATTTCCTGTAATTTTCCAAGATTTTTAAAGGCACAGTCACCTTAGTGTATGTAAACATTTGACCCACTGGAATTGTGATTAAGTGGAATAATCTGTCTGTTAACAATTGTTGGGAAAATTACTTGTGTCATGCAGGAAGTAGATGTCCTAACCGACTTGCCAAAACTTTAGTTTGTTAACAAGAAATTTGTGGAGTGGTTGAAAAACAAGTTTTAATGACTCCAACCTAAATGTATGTTAACTTCCGACTTCAGCTGTAGTTACAGTATGAGGGCTGGGGGTAAATTGAGGTCCCATCTGGCTGGGGGATCTGTTTGTTTACTTTGTCAAAGTTTTTTTGCAAAGGATTTTACTCTTCCCAATAACTTAGGCTGCATCCCACATGGCTCCCTATTCCTTATATAGTGCGCTACTCTTAAACAGAGTGGTTAAAAGTTGTGCAGTAGGGTATAGGTTGCTATTTGAGGTGCAGCATTAGACACTTAAATGTCAACGTTTACTCTGCTCCACCTCTTGAGAATAGGAAGCCAAATGACATATTTAAATCCCAGAACTCACTCATTCTGAACTAGAATCCCTTTTCAAGTCCTTGGCACAGAGGGGAGCTCATGCCGAAGGGATTTACCCTATCTAACCATTGTGCCTGCAGTAACTAATAGATTTGGAGAGATTTGACAAAATGGTAACAAAAAAAAATATGGAAATCTCCCAGACATACGACATCTCAAGTTAACAGACATAACAAAGAAACCAAGCTTGGGGAAAATTGAATTTTAGAGAATGCCTTGTCTTGCAAAAAAAATGACCAGTCAGACAGTGTTAGTGAAGCAGACTGACTTTCATTATATCAGTCATTTAGAGCTATTGAACCATGAAGATTGGTTAAGTGATATTATGTTAACCTCCTGTTCTACATCTAGAGTGAAGATTAAATGTAATTAGGGAGCTTTTGTAATGTTCCGCACTGTCCCCTAGTAATTGATGAGTGACTGAAGCCATTTAGTGTGTGTCTGTGCTATTGTTCTGATTCCAGGCAGTGGCATATGCCATTTTACAGGGATTGATCGCAAACACAGCAATTCACTATTTCACTCCTCCTTTTTGCTCTGAATTTGGGCCCATATTGTGTTGGAAAACATTGTGTCACATGAGGGGTTTATCTATATTCTGTCCTATAATTGTATATATTAAGAATTCTGCAATATTCTTAGTTACACATCAATCAATGTTAAAACCAAATCGTCCTACTATCACATCTAAGCCAGTATAACCAATTTCGATAACATGCAGCAAATCTACTTGGATGGAGGTCCACAATCAACTCTCTGCATCTCGTAATGCTAGCTAGCCAGAATTACCCAAACAAGAGTGTACAGTCGTGGCCAAAACTTTTGAGAATGACACAAACATTAATTTCCACAAAGTTTGCTGCTTCAATGTCTTTAGATATTTTTGTCAGATGTTACTATGGAACACTGAAGTATAATTACAAGCATTTCATAAGTCTCAAAGGCGTACATTGACAATTACATGAAGTTGATGCCAAGAGTCAATATTTGCAGTGTTGACCCTTCTTTTTCAAGACCTCTGCAATCCGCCCTGGCATGCTGTCAATTAAACTTCTGGGCCACATCCTGACTGATGGCAGCCCATTCTTGCATAATCAATGCTTGGGGTTTGTCAGAATTTGTGGGCTTTTGTTTGTCCACCCGCCTCTGGAGGATTGACCACAAGTTCTCAACGGGATTAAGGTCTGGGGAGTTTCCTAGCCATAGACCCCAAATATCGATGTTTTGTTCCCCAAGCCACTTAGTTCTCACTTTTGCCTTATGGCAAGGTGCTCCATCATGCTGGAAAAGGCATTGTTCGACACCAAACTGTTCCTGGATGGTTGGGAGAAGTTGCTCTCTGAGGATGTGTTGGTACCATTCTTTATTCATGGCTGTATTCTTAGGAGACAATTGTGAGTGAGCCCACTCCCATGGTGTTGGCAGGACACAGGACTGATGGTAGCGCTCACCTTGTCTTCTCCGGACAAGCTTTTTTCCTGATGCCCCAAACAATCGGAAAGGGAAATTGACTTTACCCCAGTCCTCAGCAGTCTAATCCCTGTACCTTTTGCAGAATATCAGTCACGTCCTGACCTTAGTTCCTTTGTTTATGTCTCTATTTTAGGTTGGTCAAGGGTGAGTTGGGGTGGGCATTCTATGTTTGTTCTATGTTTGTATTTTTCTATTTGTTTGGCCTGGTGTGGTTCCCAATCAGAGGCAGCTGTCAATCGTTGTCTCTGATTGAGAACCATACTTAGGCAGCCTGTTTTTCCCAATTGAGTTGTGGGTAGTTGTTTTGTGTTGTTGCACCTTACAGGACTGTTTCGTTCACGCTCTTTGTTGTTTTGTTATTCAGTTGATTTATTAAATATTAACATGGACACATACCACGCTGCGCATTGGTCTGATCTTGACTACTCTTCCTCAGATGACGAGGAGAACCGTTACAATATCAGTCTGTCCCTGATGTTTTTCCTGGAGAGAAGTGTCTTCTTTGCTGCCCTTCTTGACACCAGGCCATCCTCCAAAAGTCTTCGCCTCACTGTGTATGCAGATGCACTTACACTTGCCTGATGCCATTCCTGAACAAGCTCTGTACTGGTGGTGCCCCGATTCCGCAGCTGAATCAACTTTAGGAGATGGTTCTGGCACTTGCTGGACTTTCTTGGGTGCCCTGAAGTCTTCTTCACAACAATTGAACCGCTCTCCTTGAAGTTCTTGATGATCCGGTAAATGGTTGATTTAGGTGTAATCTTACTGGCAGCAATATCCTTGCCTGTGAACCCCTTTTTGTGCAAACCAATGATGATGGCACATGTTTCCTTGCAGGTAACAAAGGTTGACACAGGAAGAACAATGATTCCAAGCACCACCCTCCTTTTGAAGCTTCCAGTCTGTTATTCGAACTCAATCAGCATGACAGAGTGATCTCCAGCCTTGTTCTCGTCGACACTCACACCTGTGTTAATGAGAGAATCACTGACACGATGTCAGCTGGTCCTTTTGTGGCAGGGCTGAAATGCAGTGGAAATGTTTTTGGGGGATTCAGTTAATTTGCATGGCAAAGAAGGACTTTGCAATTAATTGCAATTCATCTGATCACTCTTCATAACATTCTGGAATATATGCAAATTGCCATTATACAAACTGAGGCAGCAGACATTGTGAAAATTAATATTTGTATCAACTTTTGGCCACGACTGTATATATGGACATGTTGTGCACCATAACTGTGACCATAAATATTGACGATATCTCACATTTTTTCACAAAACATACTGTAGATAGCTAGCTAAGTTCAAAGCTGAAAGCAAACTTTGGGAAAATGCAGCACTGCTTAACTTACTAGCTTGCTACGTATGTAGCTACTAGATAGCTATCTACTCCATTATCAAAAAAGCTTCGGTTAGCTCAGGTAAGCCAGCAAGATACAGCTAGAAGGTGTGAGTCTGCCCTGTGGTGAGTAGCCTACAGTACATGTTGTTTGCAGTACAATAGACCAACATAGCTATTGTAGTAGGTCAAAGCTGTGAGTCTATTAAACCTAAGTAGTGCATGTGTGAAGTTAGACCTCGTGTTGCTTGTCAGACCAGCCTAACTTCTCACTTAGAAGGTTGTTTTTGTTCTTAATTCAAAGTATATTCTGTATTTGTTTGTTTTTTATCCAGTATGGCCGTACAGATTTGATAGACTCCCCTGCAGCATCTCGGAACAAATATGGAGGCAGGAGATGGATGACAAATGTCATTTTCGGTGCACAAATGCCTACATCATATTGAAGCGTGGACTCCCTGACCTTTTAAAAAGCACTATGAAGGATATGTATTCACATAAAATTATGTGTTGTCAGCCATTCCTCTGGACTCTTCTTTTCCTAACTCCCCTTTACACTACAGGCAACTTTTTCTACTGATTGCAGCTTTCACAACCAGTTGTGAGATCTTTATTTGATGCATGCAGATGCATGAACATTTGCATAGTAGATGGGGACAGTAGTCCAGATATGGCCAGAGATAGAGTGGTTAATATGTTTTTCTAAGATATGGGAAAGTGGGTATGGAACACAAACGGATCTAAAAGTACTTTCACTCATGTTATTTTGGTATCTTGGACAATATGCTACAAAGGAGAGCAGGCACACTCTATCCTGCATAAGGGCATAAGGGGATTGAATTCTGCTCTGTCTTATGCTCATCATGGAGAGAATGGAATGGCCCAAGCAATGTGCAAATACGCCTCAAGCTATGTTAACTACCGTAAACAGCATGTAATAGCAAGCATTTGAAATGATCAATTAATTGAATGACAAGATATAGATCTAAATAAAACTGCATGATCTCCTAAAACCGTGGTGATAATTTTCCATTCCCTGATCATGTCACGTGTGGCGCATGCATGCATATGCATCAGAGTTGTTGAAAGTCACCTTTCTCACCATTTCTCAGTAGAGAACACGCATATTTCAATAGCTTTTGGCAAGGCTGCTCCTTTTCCACCCATGTTAGGGGAGGAGAGTGGTTTTGGGGCTGGAGAGGCAGATGGGCCCTCATCTTTCCCTCTCCACTGATGGCCTGACCTCTGTGTCCCCTGAAAGCATGATACCACCAAGGGCTCTGATTAAGACCAGCGCAGCCTGCATGGGGCCTGGAAAACCCACTGTGCAGGTGAGAGAGGAGGCAATAGAGTGGACCTGATTGACTACGCTGCACACTCTGGCCCGAGAGTTGCAGTTCTAACAGATCGAGAGAGTCCTCCCCATGTTTTCTGCTCTTTGGCTAATTAAGTATTATTATCCAACACAGCAGGAAGTACCTGAGAGATAATTGTCCACAGCGACAGCTAAATGTCCCAATCTGGAGGTTGAAGCCAGGAGCACTAGGAAAGGTCAGACACCATTACGTGTTCTGCTGCTGATCTAATTATTGCTACCATCCCTCACAAGGACCTCCATTAATTCAAATTCCAAAATATTTCTTGGATGTAGTCATATTTTTCTTTTTTTACTCTGTCGAAAATCTTTTTTTTTTTTAAGTGAAAAAAAATCTGAGTTAATGGGCATTAGTGTCCCCCTGAAAGCAGCTATTTTGGTCTCTGTTTGAAAAGGTATTTTTTACGTAGCCCCAGCCCTTGTTGACATGCTTTGTATTTTAATGTCTATGCATAATTAAAAAAAAAACTGCTTTATTGTGGTGAATTGCTGTTTTGTCATAGTCCTTTGAAGACACCAATTACATCGTATTAATAGCAATGCCATGCAGACTTGATTCATTGCTTTCCTCTCATGCAAATGTTTGAATTCTCTGTGTTATGGTCAGATGCAAAAGGTCATCTCAGAAGGTTACCATGAAGGTTACCTAATGTTCACAGCTTGGTTATGTTTTACACTGATGCCTTATTCACATTGGACTTCTTTCATTTGCAACCTTGGTAATTTACCAAAATGCACCTATTAAGAGATCAAATGACAGCATTGCAGTACATTTCACATCATAATAGATTCCTCCTCCCCCCGCTGATGATAAAGACATTTCGGATCTGTTTGGGCAGAATGGGACTTTCCTTGGTGAGAATGAAAGTCACGTACAATGTGAATAATGGTAAATCAACAAGTAGCCAGCTGCACATTGTACTGTTACACTGTATTACATTTTCCTTTTTGAAGTACTCAACGCCGTTGATGTACTTTCAATAGAATGGGTCCTAACTTTCTTCATCTGTTTTCATGAACAGAAGAAATCAAATAAATGAAATAAAATCGACTCCCATTCATAGTGACTGAACAACATGAAGTTCTGGCTCATGTAAGATCGCACCAGCATGCTCTGAATGGCTCAAGTGTACCGTCAATCCAATTTAGTGTGGAACAACTGAACACATTTGAACTAGAAGTGTGTCTTGTTCTGGAAAGTAATAAACGTCCACAGCTTTACAACCACATCAACACATTTGTGCCCAACAGATGTTTTCAAGCAAGACCTTGCTAAATTGTGTCAAATTGATCTGTCTTTCATTGCCTTTGTGAAGATCCCATTATCGGGTGACTCTTCTGCAATATTTATTCAGTTCACCCCTCTCTGCCCCCTGGCTGATCCATCCATGCTCCCCTTGTACCTCCTTTAGCTATCCAATCACTCCCCAATGCTAATGAGCAGCTTAGGTGCCCGCTCTCCTGTCTCTCAGATATCATGGCTGGAGACGGGCTCATTGATTGGAGTAGATTGATCAGGCCAGAGATGATACAGCAACATTACATGATTTATTCTGCCTCTAATACCCGGTGTCAGGGCCTCTCCCTAAGGATGCTGTTCTTCAAGCATGTTGTTCTTTGATCGTCGGGAGGATCAGGACCTCTTTACAGAATGCAACCTCAACTTTTCTCGCAGGATGTGGCTGCGACACTCTTCACTTAGCGGGGAGCCCGGGCTGTTTTGAGGAATTTTTACACCGTCTCAAAATTGTCGTCATTTATATTTAATAAGTTGTTGTTCTAGGACTGTTTTTTTTTCTTCTTCTCCCCTTCTCTTACACCGAACAGCCGTCTGTTTGTCTTGCATTCGGTAGTTGCTATGTTAAGGCAATTTAATGAGCTGTTTCCCCACCTCTGAAAGCCAAGACGGCACAAACAAGCACAATGATTCTACCTCTCAAAATAACTGGATTAGCGATAAGATCCAGCCAGAGAGACAGTTTTCAACTTTTAACTCTCTTCCCACCACCACCACCACCACCCTCACCCAAAACAGAACAGAATCATTATCATCGTCACTGACTCTCTGTTGTGTGAAATCCTAGTGAGCCTCACAGGGCTGGAGTGAGTTTTCACAGACTCTACCGAGGCGTGAGTGGTGGTGAGGTACACAGCTGGCGGCAGAACATGCCCTGTTGTTGTTTGGGCTGGAGGGCAGGTGAGGCTCTGTCAGAGCAGGGGAAAGATTGGGAGTGTGATGCCCGTCTTGTTTGTAATGCTGATGGGGAGGGGAAGAGGGTCAGCGGTCCCTCCCAGGCTTCCCTCCACATCCCATCTGTCCTGCACTGACAGCCTGTGAGCCCAATAACAAGTCAGCATCTGTCCTCTAATGAGGCTTCCCGCTCTGCATCAAGACATCAAACACAAACATATAGATAATCAAGGCAGGGGGAGAGGTGTCCCATGTGAAATATAGCCGTATCAGTCCACTTAATCACAATGTCTCCAAGTACAAAGTAAGCAATTATCGCAAGATGGCTCGGAGCGCCTTGCTATTCATTTTACAACACACACAACTTGGCTTTATCAGTGTAAACTTTGTTTTGTAACCCCCCCCCAAAAAAATCGTTCATTTGTAAATATCTGTTCCCTCCTCACATGTATCATGTTTTTCCTCCTACTGTCTTCTGTCATCCATTGTTTTCAACTGGACTGTTATTCTGTGTGTCGGATGCAAACGTATCAGGTTCAGTCAGTCAATGTTCTCCCCTGGCATTACAGGCCATCGCTATTTTGGCCGGCCTCCACAGAAAACCTGACACTCCCATGAACTCTCGAAGAGGGAGAGGGATTTTTATTAAGAAGCTCTTAAAAAGAAAGTGCATGTATTATTTACAAAAAGCCATGTGTTGTAGAAATTGCGCATGAATGATTTCTGTGAAAGGAGATTCAGCCTGTGACATTTAGCTTTTGTTCCACTTGCTTATGGGAGAGAGTGCCTTTCTTTCTTCTTCTTGGGGGAAGGGTGTGGGGAGGGGAAAGGGTGAGGGCACAAAAATATCATACTGTTGGGAAGTTAGTCTGCTCTACTCTGGCTGTGTCCTTCACTAACTGTAGATGCAGAGCTCTGCCATTTTGGTTGTCAATACTTGAAAACCCTGCATATTGTCAATAACCTCTGTTTTTTTTATTTGAGGATTTGTCAATAATGTTGCACTTGTTAGCCTCGGTCTATTTTTGGTTCCCTTAAAGAATAGTAGTCTTTCATCTGAACTGTGGCTGAGAGCAGCTGATTGATCTTGCAACCGTTTGGTTACTAGTCCAACACTCTAACCACTAGGCTACCTGCCGCCTATTGTAGCTGGAAACGGCTGATTTTACATAGGCGTACGGAGGCCCATTATCAGCAACCATCACTCCTGTGTTCCAATGGCACGTTGTGTTAGCTAATACAAGTTTATCATTTTAAAAGGCTAATTGATCATTAGATAACCCTTTTGCAATTATGTTAGCCCAGCTGAAAATTGTTGTCCTGATTAAAGAAGCAATAAAACTGGCCTTCTTTATACTAGCAGAGTATATGGAGCATCAGCATTTATGGGTTTGATTACAGGCTCAAAATGGGCAGAAACAAATAACTTTCTTCTGAAACTCGTCAGTCTATTCTTGCTCTGAGAAATGAAGGCTATTCCATGCGAGAAATTGGCAAGAAACTGAAGATCTCGTACATCACTGTGTTCTACTCCCTTAACAGAACAGCGCAAACTGGCTCTAACCAGAATAAAAAGAGGAGTGGGAGGCGCCGATGCACAACTGAGCGAGAGGACAAGTCCATTCGAGTGTCTAGTTTGAGAAACAGACACCTCACAAGTCATCGACTGGCAGCTTCATTAAATAGTACAAGCAAAACACCAGTTTCAATGTCAACAGTGAAGAGGCGACTCCGGGATGCTGGCCTTCTAGGCAGAGTTGCAAAGAAAAAGCCATATCTCAGACTTGCCAATAAAATGAAAAGATTAAGATGGGCAAAAAAAATTAAAGATGCCATACCCTTTGGATGGCGCTTAATTGGAGCCAATTTCCTCCTAAAACAGGACAATGATCCAAAGTACAGCTCCAAACTATGCAATAACTATTTAGGGAAGAAGCAGTCAGCTGGTATTCTGTCTATAATGGAGTGGCCAGCACAGTCACCGATCACTGGATCTCAACTCTATTGAGCTGTTGTGGGAGCAGTTTCAGATAAGTAAGAAGTGCCCATCAAGCCAATCCAACTTGTGGGAGGTATTTCAGGAAGCATGCGGTGAAATCTCTTCAGTTTACCTCAATAAATTGACAACTGGAATACCAAATGTCTGCAAGGCTGTAATTGCTGCAAATGGAGGATTCTTTGACGAAAGCAAAGTTTGAAGGACACAAATATAAAATCTATTAAAAATCATTATTTATGACCTTGTCAACGTCTTGACTATATTTCCTGTTCATTTTGCAACTCATTTCATGTATGTATTCATGGAAAACAAGGACATTTCTAAGTACCCCAAACTTTTGAACAGTAGTGTGCATGAGTAAGACATTGTGCATTTTTAAATAAAGCAGTGTACTGCTTCTTGAATAAAAATGATCCTCGGGGCTCTGAAAATAATCAGTGAACCTTGAGCTTTCTGCTCATGTGTGCAGAGCATGTCAATTCCTCAGTCCACTGCGTTGGCTACACTCTTTCTTTTTCTCCCTTGGGCAATGGGCTCCATTCATACATACAGCAAAATGAGTATCCATATGGTCCTTCAGTAGATAGTCTAACCTTAATAATGAGAGCTCTCGCTAGGCTCTGGCACTTTGGACTTTCATGTAGTATTAGACCATGGGAGCAGGATTTGTGCTGGCCAAGGCTGAACTATGCGACTGATCCGTACCGTGTCCAATCTCAGCATAAATGGGGGGAAAAGTCTGGTGTGTGGCTTTCAATGTCATACCAGTTATTTTCGCAATTTCAGGGGAATTAAAAGAAAGAAAAAGTCTCAATCTGTAATGAATTGTGAACCGGATGTAAAGCCGAAATTCCAATTCTATACTTAGCAGCAAGGTTGGCCTCAGTACATATATCAGGGCAACATGTTAATACTATCCACTCTTCCTGGGGTCCACAAAAAACACAAAACATGACGTATAACAAAACACTGATACACTGCGAGGCAAGGACAGTCACAGAAATATAAAATACAACGATATACAAACAATACAACAACATAATGTGTTAGTGTGCCTGTTTGTGTGTGTCCCCTCCCGCTGTTCCATTATTACCTGGTGTAATAATATTACCTCTTTTATTTATTTTTTTAAAATCCATTTTTCTCCCCAATTTCGTGATATCCAATTGATAGTTACAGTCTTGTCCCTTCTCTGCAACTCCCGTACGGACTCGGGACAGGCAAAGGTTGAGAGCCATTCGTCCTCCGAAACATGACCCCGCCAAGCCACACTGCTTCTTGACACAATACTCGCTTAACCCGGAATCCAGCCGCACCATTGTGTTGGAGGAAACCCCGTACAACTGGCAACAGGGTCAGCGTGCACTGCGTCCGGCCCGCCACAGGAGTCGCTAGAGCGCGATGGGACAAGGATATGTGTCACAGCCGGCCCGAGACCGGGAGACCCATGAGGCCGGCTGCGACACAGCCCGCGATTGGACCCGGATCTGTGGCGACTCCTCAAGCACTGCGACGCATGACGTAATCTCTCAAATAAAATAAAAACTAGCAGGCGAGCGTGAGAATAAAATCCCCACAACGATCCGTCGGTTTAAACTAGAGATCCGTCGTTTCTTTTTTGTGCAATGGATGCGTCTCAATACGGTGCATCCACCAAGGTTCCACATCTGCAGCTTCTGTGAAAGGTGGCAGAGCTAGAGCAGCGTTTGTCAGACCATGAGGCATTGTGAAAATGTTTTTTTTCTTCTCACGAAACCATCTGTAAAGTCTGAACAGTTTGGCATACAAACTACACTGCTCCAAAAAAATCAAGGGAACACTTAAACAACACAATGTAACTCCAAGTCAATCACACTTCTGTGAAATCAAACTGTCCACTTAGGAAGCAACACTGATTGACAATAAATTTCACATGCTGTTGTGCAAATGGAATAGACAACAGGTGGAAATTATAGGCAATTAGCAAGACACCCCCAATAAAGGAGTGGTTCTGCAGTTTGTGACCACAGACCACTTCTCAGTTCCTATGCTTCCTGGCTGATGTTTTGGTCAATTTTGAATGCTGGCGGTGCTTTCACTCTAGTGGTAGCATGAGACGAAGTCTACAACCCACACAAGTGGCTCAGGTAGTGCAGCTCATCCAGGATGGCACATCAATGCGAGCTGTGGCAAGAAGGTTTGCTGTGTCTGTCAGCGTAGTGTCCAGAGCATGGAGGCGCTACCAAGAGACAGGCCAGTACATCAGGAGACATGGAGGAGGCCGTAGTAGGGCAACAACCCAGCAACAGGACCGCTACCTCCGCCTTTGTGCAAAGAGGAGCACTGCCAGAGCCCTGCAAAATGACCTCCAGCAGACCACAAATGTGCACGTGTCTGCTCAAACGGTCAGAAACAGACTCAATGAGGGTGGTATGAGGGCCCGACGTCCACAGGTGGGGGTTGTGCTTACAGCCCAACACCGTGCAGGACGTTTGGCATTTGCCAGAGAACACCAAGATTGGCAAATTTGCCACTGGCGCCCTGTGCTCTTCACAGATGAAAGCAGGTTCACACTGAGCACATGTGACAGACGTGACAGTCTGGAGACGCCGTGGAGAACGTTCTGCTGCCTGCAACATCCTCCAGCATGACCGGTTTGTCGGTGGGTCAGTCATGGTGTGGGGTGGCATTTCGTTGGGGGGGCGCACAGCCCTCCATGTGCTCGCCAGAGGTAGCCTGACTGCCATTAGGTACCGAGATGAGATCCTCAGACCCCTTATGAGACCATATGCTGGTTTGGTTGGGCCTGGGTTCCTCCTAATGCAAGACAATGCTAGACCTCATGTGGCTGGAGTGTGTCAGCAGTTCCTGCAAGAGGAAGGCATTGATGCTATGGACAGACCCGCCGGTCCCCAGACCTGAATCCAATTGAGCACATTTGGGACATCGTCTCGCTCCATCCACCAACGCCACGTTGCACCACAGACTGTCCAGGAGTTGGCGGATGCTTTAGTCCAGGTCTGGGAGGAGATCCCTCAGGAGACCATCTGCCACCTCATCAGGAGCATGCCCAGGCGTTGTAGGGAGGTCATACAGGCACGTGGAGGCCACACACACTACTGAGCCTCATTTTGACTTGTTTTAAGGACATTACATCAAAGTCAGCCAGGATCAGCATGTAGTGTGGTTTTCCACTTTAATTTTGAGTGTGACTTCAAATCCAGACCTCCATGGGTTGATAAATTTGATTTCCATTGATCATTTTTGTGTGATTTTGTTGTCAGCACATTCAACTATGTAAAGAAAAAAGTATTTCATAAGAATATTTCATTCATTCAGATCTCGGATGTGTTATTTTAGTGTTCCCTTTATTTTTTTTGAGCAGTGTATTATGACCCCTCTATGGAAAGATGAGACGTTTTGCTACGAGCCCCCACAAGCGTCTTGGGACTCGGCAGATCAGCTGTACTGACAACTTCTGTCTGTGGCGTCGGAATAGTTTGGGCTCCAAACAGGTAGGTGTCGGTTGTTTTGCTCTAGAACCAACCACAAGCCTCACAAGACTTGTCTGACGGTTCCCCAGTACCAGTTTAAAACGTTTATGGAAGGATATATGGAGGTGTCAAATACATGTAAAAAAAAAATATATATATATATAATATCATTTCCTGATCTTTCTTATAACTCTCAGATATAGGACAGACACTTCAGTTATTTTGACCAATCAGATCAGCTCTGAAAAAGATCTGACGTGAAAAGATCTGACGTGATTTGTCAAAAGACCAATTAGTGGGAAAAGTATCAGAAAACACAGCTTTAGGGACATATTTTTGTTGTTGTTGTCATCTTACCTTCATTTTACACTTGAATCTCCCATACTGGGATCTACGCTATTTATTACTTTCAAAAATGGTAAATATCAACACATCCTTCCATTTCTCTCAGTCCCCTATCCTCAAATGAGGAAAACCAACTAGAAATACAATATTGTTTTGCTTAAATGTAAATCTGACATTTCCCTGGTCGGTTTCAGGCAGTTGGATTGTCTGTTTGGTGCAGATAAACACCTTTGTTACTGCTTGTTACCTCACCTGCATTCAAGGAACATTTTTTAACAACTGTCAGAGAATTAATACCTCTCTATCAACAATTACATAGCCTCAGAGTCTCAAAGTTCATTTGCTTGTGTAGCAGCAAGGCTGGCTAGGGTCTGTCAGAATGTCAAACCTCCTATCTCATAGTTGCACTCTTGGGAATGAATAGATATGCCTGTGTGGAAAACATTCACCCCAAGGAACAATTCTTTCAGCAGAGATAAAATAAAATACATTTCTTCCCAAGATAAATCAAAAATATATTGAACAGCAAAATGGAAGCGCAACAATCTGGATTTATTATGTAGCACAAAACTGAAAAGTGAAGGTAATTCTCCAGTTCTATGCTGAACAGAGATATGAACGCAACATTCAACAATTTTTAAGATTTTGCTTGGTTACAGTTCATATAAGGAAATCAGTCAATTGAAATGTATTCATTAGGCCCTAATCTATGGCTTTCACATGACTGGGAATATATAAATGCATCTGTTGGTAGGAGATTCCATTAAAAAAAAAGGTAGAGGTGTGAATCAGAAAACCAGTCAGTATCTGGTGTGATGACCACTTGCCTCATGCAGCTTGACACGTCTCCTTTGCATAGAGTTAATCAGGCTGTTGATTGTGGCCTGTGGAATGTTGTCCCACTCTTCTTCAATGGCTGTGTGAAGTTGCTGGATATTGTTGGGAACTGGGACACGTTGTCATACACATCGGTCCAGAGCATCCCAAACATGCTTGATGGGTGACATGTCTGAGTATGCAGGCAATGGAAGAACTGGGACATTTTCAGCATCCAGGAAGTGTGTACAGATCCTTGCGACATGGGGCCGTGCGTTTTCATGCTGAAACATGAGGTGATGGCGGTGGATGAATGGCACGAAAATGGGCCTCATGATCTCGTCACGGTATATCTGTGCATTCAAATTGCCATCGATTAAATGCAATTGTGTTTGTTGTCCGTAGATTATGACTGTACATACCATAACCCCACCACCACCTTGGGGCACTCTGTTCACAACGTTGACCTCAGCAAACTGTTCGCCCACACGACGCCATACACGCTGTTTTCCACCTGCAGATGGGCTTCCCTGAGACAGTTTTTGACAGTTTATGCAGACATACTTCGGTTGTGCATGCCCACAGTTTCATCAGCTGTCTGGGTGGACAACTTCTTTGCTCGCATTGAGGACAATACAGTGCCACCGACACGGCCCGCTACCAAAACCTGCGGGCTCTCCTTCACTGCAGCCAAAGTAAGTAAAACATTTAAATGTGTTAACCCTCGCAAGGCTGCTGGCCCAGACGGCATCCCTAGACGCATCCTCAGCACATGCGCAGACCAGCTGGCTGGTGTGTTTACGGACATATTCAATCAATCCTTATCCCAGTCTGCTGTTCCCACATGCTTCAAGAGGGCCACCATTGTTCCTGTTCCCAAGAAAGCTAAGGTAACGGAGTTATATGACTATCGCCCCTTAGCACTCACTTCCGTCATCATGGAGTGATTTGAGAGACTAGTCAAGGACCATATCACCTCTACCCTACCTGACACCCTAGAACCACTTAAATTTGTTTACCGCCCCAATAGGTCCACAGACGATGCAATCACAATCACACTGCACACTGCCACAACCCATCGAGACAAGAGGAATACCTATGTAAGAATGCTGCTCATCGACTACGGCTCAGCATTTAACACCATAGTACCCTCCAAACTCAACAGTAGGCTCGAAACCCTGGGTCTCGACCCCGCCCTGTGCAACTGGGTCCTGGACTTCCTGACGGGCCGCCCCCAGGTGGTGAGAGTAGGAAACAACATCACCACCCAGCTGATCCTCAACACTGGGGCCCCACGAGGGTGCATTCTCAGCCCTCTCCTGTACTCCCTGTTCACCCATGACTGCATGGCCATGCACTTCTCCCACTCAATCATCAAGTTTGCCGACGACACGACAGTGGTAGGCTTGATTACCAACAACGACGACACGGCCTACAGGGAGGAGGTGAGGTCCCTCGGAGTGTGGTGTTAGGAAAACAACCTCATAATCAATGTCAACAAAACAAAGGAGATGATCGTGGACTTCAGGAAACACCAGAGGGAGCAGCCCCCTATCCACATCGACGGGACAGTAGTGGAGAAGGTGGAAAGTTTTAAGTTCCTCGGCGTACACATCACGGACAAACTGAAATGGTCCACCCACACAGACAGTGCCTCTTCAACCTCAGAAGGCTGAAGAAATTCGGCTTGTCACCAAAAACACTCACAAACTTTTAAAGATGCACAATCGAGAGCATCTTGTCTTTCTGTACCACCGCCTGGTACGGTAACTGTCCTGCCCACAACCGCAAGGCTGCACAACGCATCACCGGTGGCAAACTACCTGCCCTCCAGGACACCTACACCACCCGATGTCACAGGAAGGCCAAAAAGATCATCAAGGACAACAACCACCCGAGCCACTGCCTGTTCACCCTGCTATCATCCACTTTAATAATTAAAAATTGGATGTAATAAATGTATCACTAGCCACTTTAAACAATGGCTTTATATAATGTTTACTTTATATAATGTTTACATACACTACTTTACTCATCTCATATGTATATACTGTACTCTATACCATCTACTGCATCTTGCCTATGCCGTTCGGCCATCGCTCATCCATATATTTTTATGTACATATTCTTATTCATTCCTCTACACTTGTGTGTATAAGGTAGTTTTTGTGAAATTGTTAGATTACTTGTTATATATTACTGCATGGTTAGAGGCATAGCATTTCGTTACACTCACATTAACTTCTGCTAACCATGTGAATGTGACAATTTTTTTTTGATTTGGATGGTCTCAGATGATCCAGCAGGTGAAGAAGTCAGATGTTGAGGTCCTGGGCTGGCGTGGTTACACGTGGTCTGAGTTTGTGTGGCCGGTTAGATGTACTGCCAAATTCTCAAAAATTACTTTGGAGGCAGCTTATGGTTGATAAATTAACATTCAATTCTCTGGCAACAGGTCTGGTGGACATTCCTGCAGTCAGCATGCCAATTGCACGCTCCCTCAAAGCTTGAGACATCTGTGGCATTGAGTTGTGTGACAAAACTGCACATTTTAAAGTGGCATTTTATTGTCACCAGCACAAGGTGCACCTTTGTAATGATCATGCTATTTAATCAGTTTCTTGACATGCTACACCTGTCAGGTGTATGGATTATCTTGGCAAAGGAGAAATGCTCACAAACAGGGATGTAAACAAATGTGTGCATATTTTAGATACATAAGCTCTTTCTGCGTATGGAACATTTCTGGGATGTTTTCTTTCAGCTCATGAAACATGCGACTAACACTCTACATGTTGTGTTCATATTTTTGTTCAGTGTACTTACATGTACATCAAGTAATCCCTACCATCACAATAGTTTTTTAATGGACGAAGGTGTTGAATAGCCTGAAGCCAACGAGTGACATTTGCTCGGCTGCTGCTACCAAAATATGATATGAAATGTAATATGATTTTTACCAGGGCTGAGAATTGCCAGGAACCTCACGATACCATCTTATCATGATACTTAAGTGCCGATGCGATATGTACTGTGATTCGTACGATTCTATATGTATTGCGATTCGATACTGCAATTTCATTGATATTTGGTGTTCCAATCATATTGTTCACTTTATGTCTGCTGCAGAGAGCGCGTGAGAAAATGGGTTTTGATCCGTCATGGAAATGAAAGAGCTGAAAACGTGTTGGCCCACTATTTAAAAAGTAGATGGAGAATAAGCTATAGAATGAAAAACACTGGCGTTTTAGGTGTTATATTATCCAATTATACTTGGAGTCAACGAATCTATATAATTATCGTCCAAAAAGAATATTGTGAAGTCTTAATGTGTAGATTTTTTTTTCCCTAATCCCTAATATTTACCATAGTCTCTAGGTTTCACTCAGTCACTTCACTGGAGGTTTATTGAATCCTATCATCACAATAGCTTTCTTTAAGATGTTATGATTCCCCCCCCACGTCTTTGAAATACACCAACCAATCAGAAATACCCTATATTCCATGTGTGCTTTGTGCGTGAACAATGGCTGCTGGAAGGTTTGTCGTTTTTGCGTCTCAACATAAAGCAGGGTATGGCAAAAAGCACAAAGATGCTGAACAAGGGTACAACACGCGGCAGGGAATTACCATGCTACTGGGAGTGGCAGGTGCCTCCTCTCACAGCTTATCAGTAGCACCATTTTCCTTTTCACTGGGATAAAAAGACTACGGCTACCAGCTGCTATCAAATACAGTACCGCTGGATGAACCCATTCCTCCTTATTTTTGAGCTCTCAAAATATTTGAATAATGTGATCGAAACAGCAAAAAAAAAGTTGTTTATAATCTGTGCTCAACAGGTCCCATGTTTAATGAGATGAAATAATCCCAGACATTTTACATACGCACAAAAAAAAGCTTGTTTCCCTAAAATCTTGTGCATGCTGACTGCAGGAATGTCCACCAGAGCTGTTGCCAGAGAATTTCAAATTCATTTCTCTACCATAAACCGCCTTCAACGTCATTTTAGAGAATTTGGCAATAGCTCCAACCAGCCTCACAAACGCAGATCACGTGTAACCACTCCAGCCCAGGACCTCCACATCCGGCTTCTTCACTCGCGGGATCGTCTGAGACCAGCCACCCGGACAGATGATGAAACTGTGGGTTTGCACAACCAAAGAATTTCTGCGCAAACTGTGAGAAACAAGGAAGCTCATCTGCGTGGTTGTCATCTTCACCAGGGTCTTGACCTGACTGCAGTTCGGCATCGTAACCAACTACAGTGGGTAAATGCTCATCTTTGATGGCCACTGGCACGCTGGAGTAGTGTGGTCCTCACAGATGAATCACGTTTTCAACTGTACCGGGCATATGGCAGACAGCGTGTATGTCGTCGTGTGGGTGAGCGGTTTGCTGATGTCAACGTTGTGAACAGAGTGCCCCATGGTGGTGGTGTGGTTATGGTACGGGCAGGCATAAGCTACAGACAACGAACGCAATTGAATTAAATTGATGGCAATTTCAATGCACAGAGATACTGTGATGAGATCCTGAGACCCATAGTTCATCCGCCGCCATCAACTCATGTTTCAGCATGAAAATGCACAGCCCCATGTCGCAAGGATCTGTACACACTTCCTGGATGCTGAAAATGTCCAGGTTCTTCCATGACCTGCATACTCACCAGACATATCACCCATTGAGCATGTTAGGGATGCTCTGGATCAATGTGTGCGACAGCATGTTCCAGTTCCCGCAAATATCCGTCAACTTCGCACAGCCATTGAAGAGGAGTGGGGCGACATTCCACGGGCCACAATCGACAGCCTGATTCACTCTGCAAAGGAGATGTGTCGGCTGCATGAGGCAAACGGTGGTCACACCAAATACCGACCGGTTTTCTGATTCACGGCCCTACTTTTTTTTTAAGGTATCTGTTACCAACAGATGCATATCTGTATTCCCAGTCGTGGAATCCATAGATTTGTGCGTAGTTTCCTTGTATGAACTGTAACTCATTGACATCGTTTATATATTTGATCCGTTAGTGTACTGTGTTTTTTGGGTTGTAAGATGAAAAAAACCTGTCTTGGCTAAATGCAAATTTAATTCTCTCCATTATGAGAAATTGTTGAATTTGCCAGATGTGGCTGCTATATTTTTTGTAGACAGGAATGAGGGCTGTACCCCCTCCCCCGGGATGATGGTCTGCCCAGCCCTCTGTGTGGCTGTTGTAAAGAACCTCAGCAACTTCAGGGTATCTCTCAACAAAATACTTCATGTACAGCAGACCTCACTGCCAGAAGCATGGTTAATCCATCTAAACATCATTACCACCAAGTTAATGTAATATTCCTTAGACACAGTGTCTCAATGTATCTGTGCGGAATTATGATCAAGGGTCCATCCCTTTCTGTTTGACGGAGTAAAAACCCTCGTTGAAGTGACTACCGTGACATTGATCAAGGGAGAAGGGTCAAGGGTATGGCTTCAGCAGCTACTTGAGGGCACTTTGTCAGCTCTCACTGTGGATGGGAATTTCCTTGGCTTTGCGCAAACTAAGCGTATATCGATTGTTCTTGTCTTTTCAATCAATATCTGCATTCTTGATCATTTCTTATTTCTATAATTTGACAAGATTTCATGCTATTCGGTTATTAACTTTCAGAAGTCAAAGGTAAACTTTCCTGCTGTTTCCCAGTTTTATTTAGTCCCCCCAGTCTATATAGTGAGTGAGTAAGAAAGGTGGAGGGTCCGTGGAAATAACAATTTGATGAAGCTTTTAAAAGCCTATATCCTCTACCCTCTCACCATCTCCACTTGCGAGGACTTGGCACGTACTGTATGTTGAATGCGTTTTTAAATTCATCTTCAAAACATGCCTTTTTCCTCTAAAGGTCCCAGCCCGGTGTGATGTGAATCACATGACTAATCCAATTTAAAGGGAAATAACATGCATTAGGGAGCCCACTTCTGTGCCTCCCATTCACATCATTTTGTTTGGCAATCTGATAATGGCCGTTAATAACATGAAGGCGGACACTGTCAAAGAGGAGGAGTGGGTGGAAATCCATACTTTATTTCAACATCTCCAGCGTCATCACGGTCCCAGATCAGAAGGCATCCCCGAATTCAAATTCGTGCTGGAGCCTCTGTGACGCTGCCATTAATTCCTGATAAGAATGGACCGTTGTACTGCCTTCCTTAATCTCTGACAGATGCTTCAGACGGATCGATAGTCTTTCACTTTTTTTTGTTGTTCCAAAGAGGAGATTGATTGCTAGGAGTTGCCTGGTGCTCCTTTCCACTTCTCTCACTCCTCATCATTGTTCCAATTGGGCATTCTCTGGGGATCTGAGGGGGGGATTTAAAACTAGTGACACCCTGCAATTCTCATAAAGCACCGGATGTTTGGCAGAACAACCTTTGACCCTAACTTATTACGGTCAAGGAGTAAGACCGTTTCAAACAAGTGGATTAAGCAGGAGCGGGCTGTGGGAAGCACAGTGACGTACAACGGGGGAAGTTGCAGCCCGCGCCAGTGAGGAGGAAATAATCACAGTGTTGCCTTCTCATGAATTATTAAGTAGCCCCCTGCCTCTTTTAGCTTGACTCAAAATGCTGCATTTTCATGTGTGGGTCTGAAGCGGAGAGCAAGGGTGTTTTTTTGACAGCTGTATTACTGCTGATAAGCAAGACTCTGCGAGATGATCAAGTACTGAGACACGCATCCAGAACAGCAGCACAGCAGCACTATTCACTACGAGCAGTGGCAGTCAGTAGCAGCAGCAGGAGCAGTGGCAGCACTAACAGCAGCAGCAGCAACAGCAACTCTCTCGTGCCTTTTTCTTCTTCTTTGTGGAGTTGTAATCTGTTCTGAGGACAACAGCCGGAGAAGACGGGACAAGTGGATCAGGGCTGACAGCTGTCATCAAAACAACCCCAAACGCAGAGCTGGCTGCCCACATGCCGATCGAATTTGTTTGCAAAATCAAATTTGCAGAGGAGGATGAGAAGCAGAAAGGCAAGCAGGATGGGGACAAGGAGAGCCTGATTGAGGAGAGCTGCTCACCTCCAGCTAAGGACCTGGTCGGCTTCGCCAACTCCAGCTCTCTCCACGGGATTAACCACATCTTTGTCTCGGGGCGCCTGGGCATTCGGCAGACCCTCTGGGCACTTGCCTTTTTGGCTTCTCTGGCACTCTTTCTGTACCAGGCGGCAAAGTGTGCCATCTCTTACCTGGAGCACCCTCACGTCACCGCTCTGAATGAGGAAGCGAGCCCTGAGATGGTCTTTCCCGCTGTGACCATCTGCAACATCAACCGCTTCCGCTTCTCCGCTCTCACCGACGCCGACATCTACCACCTGGCTAACCTCACAGGTCTACCACCAAAAAACCGGGATGGCCACAAACCCACCGATTTGGACTATCCTGCGCCGGACATGCAGGACATCTTCAACCGGACAGGACATCAGCTGGACGAGATGCTGAAGAGCTGCAACTTCAGTGGACAGAACTGCTCTGCTGAGGACTTCTCTGTGGTAAGTTGAAAAGTTTCCCAAAGTAGCTGACATACCTGTGTCTTGTTCTGAGAAAGAACATTTAATTCCCGGGTTCTTCTGAACTAAAAAAAAACATTACAGATACTGAAAACACAGGGCATTAGAAAAATAAGTACACATGTGTTTGGAAGTTAAATATTCTGCAATTTGATCAAAAACACGGATCCTTGGACACTTTTCTTGTTTTTGCAAAGCACCTGGAGGCATGAAAGATAATGTTGGAGTCGGCTATATACTTTAAAGCCAGTGTAATTTAAATTCTCCGTGTTTTAGTGTTACTTCAAGAGCCATGTGCTTTTTACTGGGAAAAGCTGAAATAAATAGGATTCAGAGCTCTGTGTCTCTGTTATCTTTCGTCATATACAGGGGAGCAACAGTTCTCTAATGATTTCCTAGCGTTTGAGAATGTAACGGCATGGAACGACGGCTCTGGCTGCTCTCAAGAGAAAAATGGTTTGCAAACTGAGAGAGTACACGGCCACAAAATTACCTTTTAAAAGCTAACTTCTCTCTCCCTCACGCCCTCTCTCTCTCTTTCTCTGTCTGGGATTGTGGCTCCCTAGCTCTCACAGCTCTTGTACCTTTCAGGAGGGAAGGAGTAATGTTCCACCAATGTTGTATTTCAATCTCGCTGCTGTTAAGATGAAATATTTAGAGACAGACATACATGATTTTTGCATTAGCCAGATTGACTAAAAGGAATTAAACCATTTCCATAAGCTTCTCTCACATCCAGTCATGTCCTCTCTCTCTCTCTCTCTCTCTCTCTCTCTCTCTCTCTCTCTCTCTCTCTCTCTCTCTCTCTCTCTCTCTCTCTCTCTCTCTCTCTCTCTCTCTCTCTCTCTCTCTCTCTCTCTCTCTCTCTCTCTCTGTGTGTGTGTTGTGCACTATTTATTAAAGCCACAGTCCTGAAAGGAGATGGATTTTTTTTCCCCTCTCTCAAGGAGGAACAGGAATATGCAATTGCTTTAGTGATGATAAAGTACTGGTGTCAAGTGTTAATAGGGTCTGTTGAACATTGATATGCTCACCTTCCTGAGACCCAAGGATTCTCTCTTATCGTGGTATTACACCGTTTTAACCTTTGATATGCCAAGTTACGGACCAAGGAAATAATGACGTGTCCTCTCTGATTTCTGTGGCTGCTGCAATGTATAGGCAGCTTTTTTCCTCTTCGTAGTATTTCTGATCCTACATAATTACTCACGTAGACATTTTACTACCCCTGTCATGTACATTTAATAAGATTTTACATTTGACATTTTGACATGCCAAGGAAAATGCCATGTATCCCTAGGGGACCAAAAAGATGGGTAAAGATGGCAAAACACTGGCAGCTGTGGAGATATGATTCCAACAGTTTGTTATGCACTCGGGTTCAAGCTACAGCATTTCTACACCAGCTGATGAGAACGTCCTCTGACACGTTGACAGTCACTTCTCGCGCGGTACATTAATTAGGGGAGGAGCGCGACGTCCAGGAACGGGGCTGTCCCGTGTCAGCTGTTGAAACCTTGCTAGTTCTCTTGGATGGGGAGTGACTTCAGCACAGATTTAAGATCCCATAGAAAGTTCCTTAAGTTGCTGTTCTTTCTCTGTATAGCTCTGTGGTCGGCATTTGGGGGGGGGGGGCTGTCAGTTAGATTTGTTACAGGCTTCCTACTTCTTCCACGCATGACATGTCATTTACTGCACCCCCAAGGGCAGCAGAACTTGGAGGGAGCGTCCGTGTGAGGAGCCAGTCAGCCTGGGTTGGGAGCTCTGAGTGAGGGCAGAAAGGGATTGGATGTGAGGGATGTGCTCTAGCTAGCTAACAGATGTTAAGCCCAGCCACAGAGTTTCTTTCACACGGCATTTACTCCACTTTTCATGTGTGCGTGCCTCTGAGGTGCGTGGAGCGACAGAGGTGTGCACCACAGTAGCTAAGGCTGAATATTAAACTAACTCAATGGAAGCATGGTTATTACAGTTGAAATGCTATCAATCACACGCACACTAATACATGCACACACACACACACACACACACACACACACACACACACACACACACACACACACACACACACACACACACACACACACACACACACACACACACACACACACACACACACACACACACACACACACACACACACACACACACACGTGCGCTCTCCATCTCTCTCTGTACACGCATTCATTCTTCTTCTTCTCATTGATTTGCATTTAGCGGGATTGCCTTGTTGCACAGCGTCGTGAGTTTCAGTGGATCGTTTGGAGGTCTCCAGATGTTTTGTTCCGGTAATGACTAAGATGGTGCTCAGGAGAAGAGTCTGATGAATAGTCTCATCACAAGGCCTTTGTCCGTTTCATTTTTTTTTCTTTTCTGTCTGTCTTTATCCTTTTACTCAGGGTCAGGTAGAAATCACCAACAAATCTACTTTGAAACAAAAGTGTACTCAACTCACACACATGGTTATGGGCTAATCTGTACCATGTCAGATATGGAGTTGAAATGTATTCAATTTTGAGTTTGCATCCCCGTATTACGCGACAATATATACATCAAAGAAGACTGAAATATAACAAAACTGTTTGACATAGAAACATCGGATTTTCAGCGCAATTTTTTGAAATAATGTTGATTAATTATGAAATGAGGAAAAATAGGAATACATTCCACCCATGAAGCCACTAGGTCATTTGATCGTAGGAAAGAGAGACTACCGTGAAACTGCCATTTTGTTTTGGTCTTTTTCTATTGTTTTTAAGAAATGGTCTCTCACAACGCTTGAATGGTCACAAGTCAGACACAAACACAACATTTTATTGAAAAATAAGTGTGTCACTGTGCGTCTGAATCGTGTGCTTTGAAAAGCAATAATTGGAAAAGGGGGGGAAAAAAGGAATTCAAACCGTGCATTTGCGCTCGAGGCACTCAAGACCCTACCTACCAAGATAGAGATACGTAGCAATTTATTATACATTCTGGTGAAATGATTGTTGAAGGAAAATAGGCATGGTTCAAAACCTGTGTCTTTGTCATCCAAACACAGCAGCTCCATGGAACCGTATCGTCAGAAACACCTTGGATGAAAGTGGACTATCAAAGACCTGTTGTTATTTTTCAGAAGATTGATAGGTGTATTTTTAGGTGGATAGGTGTATTTTTAGGAGCGGTTCTTCTGCATTGAAAGGAAAATGCAAAGAAAAATGCAGCTACTAGCATAGTCGTATTGTTTTATTTGTACAGATACCCAATGTTAGCCATTCCCAGTCCATATTCAATTCACCAACCTGTTTTCCATAGAGGTCTTGTTGTTTGACTGGTCAACACATAGAAGAAAAAAAACAGACGATCGATTTTTAGGATGCGATCCGTACATAATTATGCATCGAAATGATTTGTTTCCCTTTGATACCTTTGCTGATTGGTAGCATTGTTTTTTTACTAGCATTTTATGCCATTTTTTTTTTATAATAAAAAAAGTCATATTATTGACTCAGATGAATTCATCAGCACCAGATCGAGCTAACTCAACATGCCTTGACACTTTGTTGTTCATTTTTGTAACCTCAGGATAATTGTTCATTCATTTGTGTGGCGCTATCGTGTGGATCTGGCAGAGAGCCTTTGGCTTTTTAAACAGGATATTTTGGATTTGTTTGCTCTCTGTCGGCTCTGTTTGCAGCTGCATTATCAGATTTATCTCTCAGCTAGGACGGAACCCTTCTGCATATATTCATGGGGTTAACTAAGTGGCGTTGGACTTGTAATGGTGTGCAGCAACCTATGAAACCTGGGTTAACGCAGTCGCCATTAAAGGTCCCCCCCCCCCGTCTGCAGTTTGTCATTTCTGCATGTTAAGTCTTTGTTGAGAGGCGGCTGTGTTTTAGTAGACAATAAAACATGGAACGTGTAACCTGAATGGTTGAATATTCTTGATCTCCACCTCATCTATTTTGATCATATTCTAAAGGGTTGGAACAAGGATGATGCAAATCAATAGTGTGCAGAAGGGTTCGGCAACCATGTATGGTGATGCTGCTGTTGATCCTTACCGAGGCTGACAACTGCCTTGAGATCTGGGGGCTTTGTTCATACAAGCTCCAGTGAATTTCCTATAGGCCAAAAACTCCCAGTCAACAACAAAAGGCACTCTCTAGATCTGATTCCTTCGTGTCGTCCTGTGAGAACTTTTCCCATGAACAGGTGCTCTGTGTTGTGTCTCTGTGTGGCTGGCACCCACTCTCTCCCGGGGTGGCATGTCTCTTTTGTCTTGGAGTGAGTGCTGCACATGACGCGCAGGAGTATGTGAATGACAGTTCCCCCCAGTGGGTTCAGCGTCCCTCCCCGCATCCCTCCAACCCCCAGATAGAGACAGAGGACTGGGGACCAGGGAAAGTGACCACTTTTCTGGAGATCCATCTGAAACAGCCTGTCAATTAGCCAATCCAGTTCCACTGCAGTGGGCCTCTTTCCCTCCAGTCTTCGCAGCTTACCATGCTACTCCACATTTGATGTACAGACTCACTCTGAATTCAGAGCCCGTCTTCGGTTGGGATATGAGCAGCTCGCCAGACCAATGCACAGTCTGTGTAGTTATTGCTCCTACACGTGTAAAGAATACCCCAGTTGATCCCACATCATGCTGCTCTGATGGGGGATATGTGAAGAGTACAGTCGGTGGAACCTATTCCAGCCCTGTCCCACACACTGTCCTCCTCCACGCTGCCACACTCGCTGGAGATGAATTACAGTCAAATTGGTCGGCTGCTTTACTCGATATGCATCATCAACATCTAATCAGATAAATCCCACCTGTGACCAGTTATTGTATGATACAAAACCAAACAGTTTATTTTTTAAGGGGGTGATTTGGCTTTTTAAAATAATTTCTGATCACATTTAAAACGTCTTACCTCTGCAATGTTTGGAGCACTAGACTGTATATCAGATGAAGCTAGAGCTTAGGGATGGCTTTTAACTCCACGATAAAGGCTTCTAATGCTCTGGTGCAGTTAACCCCCTCGAACCTCTGGGAGTCTTTACTCACATACACATATGTCTCCTTTTGATAACTAGTACACCAAGCTGTTGTGTGTGTGTGTGTGTGTGTGTGTGTGTGTGTGTGTGTGTGTGTGTGTGTGTGTGTGTGTGTGTGTGTGTGTGTGTGTGTGTGTGTGTGTGTGTGTGTGTGTGTGTGTGTGTGTGTGTGTGTGTGTGTGTGTGTGTGTGTTTCATCACCGGCTGAAGGACTTGATTCATCAAGATTGATAATAACCCCGAACTTTGTGGCCCTCCCCCTTCCAATGGATCGATAAATCCTTCAGTCAGATTGCTTCCCAGCCCTTAAGCCTGGTGTGACTAATTATCTGGTTGCTGTGTTTTGGGCCGAGTCTCTGCTGCATTTGTTAGTGCTGCCAGAGCCCATGTTCGAGTTAGATTTTAACATTTCTATTAGAAGAAACAGATAGTTGTTGGACAAACTCGGTCAATATGTCAGACCTTTCCTCATTTACATGTAAAGGGTGCTCCAATGGTCTAGTACTGCTACCCATTGAACCATGAGCAGCCATTTCCACACCTCATACAATAGTGGGCTGAAAATACACTCTGCATTCTCTATGTATGTTTTCAAAAACAGTTTTTACAGTCTCCATCGGGAATACAGTAAGACTGCATTCCAAGTTGCTCCCTATTCCCTTTGTGTGAGCAGTAGTCCACTATATAGGGAATAGTGCACTAAGTAATGCACAATATAGAGAATAGGGTGTCATTCGGGTGGCAGCCTAGGTGATGATGACGAAAGCTGCTGACCAAAGATGCACTGTAAACCCTTTCCTTTCTTCAGGGGAGCAAGCCGTGAGAGTCCCCGAAATACATTAGTGGAAATGCGTGTGAAAAACTAATCAAGCCTGCTTTTAGACCACACCAGATAATGGATGTGTGCCTCTCATTTCCTTTTACCAGTATCACTTAATTACCTTGAAGGAGGCAGCACATTTGAACATTTCAAAGAGATTTCAACTGTAGAAACCATTGTGGCTGCGATTTGCATTGGAAATGTCATTGATCACTCGGACTACCATTCAGCGGCAGGAAATAGCAAGGAGCACACATTTCACGGTGGCATATCTACCCCCAGCGCTATCTGTGTCTGCATGAGGAACTGCCCGTGCCTGGTGTATCTGCTTGGCTGGAGAATTGGCTTGCGTCCTGAATTATGTCTAATGTCACTTGGCTCGGCCCCCTCGCTGATCTTTCGCGTGTGGCCTGGCCCCACACTTGCAATACACTATCGAGCGGGATTTCGCAAACATTTGATCTCAATTGCTGTGCCAAGTGTATATCATTCTTTGCATATTTGCCACTATTGCTCAAAAGATTGACGCAAACCAGGTATGCCCTCGATTGACCCGCAGTGCCGTTGGGGTGCCAGGTGTGATATTCTGTCTCCGATCTATTAAACCCCTAACAGTGTCCCGAAGACGACACTGAACCTAGAACCCCTTCCCCCGTGAGAGAGGTTTGGTAAAACCATAGTGTTATATGGCTACATTTGAAATGGCTGTTAACGGATTGTGGAGTGGTTCACGACGGTTACATTTGAGCCCACTGCAAATACACTGCCTGGGGTTGACCCCGCACAGACATCTTGTGTAATCATAGAAATCCCTTTTGAGTCATGTCAAAGCTTTCTGAACGATACGGTAACGTAGTGTAATGGAGAATGCCATTGCGGTAATGCGGATGCCTCCCAGTTGCCATCGTAGCAATCCTTTGCTAAGAGATGTGATCAAAATGTGTGCTGGAAGTATTCCTTGCAATTGCGTATAGTGCAATATAGGCTAGACTCTGGAAACCACTACGGCCTGATTTAATAAGCATTTACACTATAGTGAAAAGTTTGCACCCTTTTTTGGTTTACGATGGGAATTTAGCTTTGTCCCCTCCTCCTCAAACATCAGCTTTGTCCCCTCCTCCTCAAACATCAGCTTTGTCCCCTCCTCCTCAAACATCAGCTTTGTCCCTCCTCCCCAAACATCAGCTTTGTCCCTCCTCCCCTTAGAACATCATATTTATATGGTGGTGCACGGTAACTGTAAATTGATATCTGTTACGTTGAGTGGAAAAAGAGGGATTATATATATATTTTTTTTAAAGTAAAGATGGAAATAACCTTTTGAAGGTACTTTAGTTACTAATTTTTTTTTAAATGAAAAAAGGGATTGAATACAATCAAACAAAGTAAAGAGAGAATTTCGGAAGGTAGTTACTTGAACAAGGTTTTTATAGTACCTTGAATAAAGTTATGCCCACATGATTTTCACGACCGTTGGTATATTTCTATTTCTGTACATAGGCTAATCTCTCCAGACAGACAATTTCCCCATGTGCCAGATGTGGAGATGTGATGTTGACAAACCACTCGACCTTCAGACGCACAAAAAATGCCACCTGATTTATCTCCCAGTGCTTGATTTCCCACCTCTCATTTTGTCATCCTGCTAGTACATTTCACTTATGAAGTGCTTGAGGTGCAGGAAATACATTACAGTGGAAGGAACTGCACTAAAAAAGCAACCAAATTACTTCCTGTTAGATTCCAATATGATATTAATAAATGCTTTTTGTTGTGGATATACACACATTTTACACAGCTTAAAGTAAACAAACCGTTTAATTCTGGTGCTGCAGCAGATTACACGACTGGAGCCAAGATCATTACTGTGCTTGGTTGGTTCCTGGGTGGGCCGGACAGGGCCCGGACCGTGTCCCTCTGGGCTGTGGTGGGCTGTGGTGGGATACTCTTCCTGGCCTTTTCGTCTTCTGCCTGACACAGTGCTTTCACCTTGTGTGCGTCTCAAATGGCTCCATTGTTCCCTGAACCGTGCCCGACATTTGACAAGAGCCCTATAGGCCCCTATGGGCCCTGGTCAAAAGAAGTGCAGTATATGGGAAATAGTGTGTCTTTTAGGATGCTGCTCCTGGATTACCGTCTCTTGCAGTGACATTTGTTGATATGCTGTTGATCATGTCTGGATCCAAGGTTGTGACCGTGTGTGATGGAGCAAGGGCATCCAGCAGCATTTAGGAGGACGGCCTTTAATTCCGTGTTGACCGTTCAGAAATGATTTAGATTGAACTCATATGAACCCGGCTGAAGTAGGAGGACATGTCCTTCAGAAATAGTTTTTCAGTTCTGCTAATCATCCTCCCCGTATGCTATTACCTAAACTAATTATACCACATTTTTCTGATCGTACATTTTGTTGTTGTCTTAATGAGTCAGATAAGCGGCATTCCTCGCTTTAATAGCAGTGTTTGATGTGCTATTCGCTGTCTTTGTTTTTGTACTCCTCCTCCCTGACAGTGTTGTCAAGATGTATTCTGTTTATCCGAATGTATGCTGTTGAGAAGGTTTTGCGCATTTCATTGTCAGTAACGTGAAATACGGCCCTGCTCCCTAAAATGACGTCTCCGTTCAATAACCTATTAAAGTTGAAACACAGATAACTTGGCACGCACCAGGAAATGTCTGCTGACATTGATCCAGTGGGGTGAGGACCTAGTGGCTCCGATTAACACTGCAGACCCCAGAGGGAAGTCCCTTTGGCCATTGATAGCAACACTGTCCTCATGTCCTGGGTTCCCCTCATGACCATAGGAACATTCGTCTTCATGAGGACCTAAGTTTGAAGTCTAAAAGGGGGCAAAGAGATACTTGGACATGGGAGAGTCCTGCCCACCACCAACCACTGTTTCTGAAAACGTATGCCAAGTGAAGAGCTTACTGGTTTGTCTCTGCTCACATCTTTATCATATATTTTTCACCTTTTACAGTTTTTTCCAACTGCTTTACACACGTTTTCAAAACTGTCTCCTTTTTTTTTCAAAACTCTACACACAAATTCCCAAAACTGCACACACAAAATGCAAAATGCCTCACATCTCCTTCAAAATGTAACACTGCATTCAAAATGCCATGAACACATGTCAGAATGAAGCATTTGCATCAAATGGCAAACACTGCTTTCATAATAGTACATTTTTGAATATACCATGTAAACACTGTTGTTCTAAATCTAAAGCTCTTTGGTCTTTCATAGGCTTATATCTACATTTTAATACAATGTTCTACAGTGAAAGTAATCTGCTGAGAGGGGTAACAAGTACACTGTAAACACCAATGCAATGTAGAAACAGAAAATATTTATTCGGCCAAACATTACTGTTGTATACAGTAGCATACAACAAAACCATAAACATATGTAAACCAAAAGTATATTCTTTAGAATACAGTAAAGAACACAATTGTGTGTGTGGTGTCCCGGGGGGACAGTCCAGGAATTGGTAGGGGGGGCAGTCACCAGTGCTTAGCTACCCTTCATCTCTTCTCCGACCTGGGTCTGGCCACAATACTTCGTCCACATCACAAGATACGTTTTCTCTTGCCAAACATTGAGGGAAGTATCTCCTAGCATGGCGTATCCAACCTTGGTCAGAGGCAACCTCTATGTCCCCACATGGAGGGAAGTATCTCCTAGCATGGCGTATCCAACCTTGGTCAGAGGCAACCTCTATGTCCCCACATGCGTCCTCCATTGCCTGGAGAAGCAGCATGTGGGCATAGGGTTGGCGATCATACACTTTCCAGCACCAGGCTGAGAAGAATTCCTCTATGGGCTTTAGAAAAGGTGAATATGGGGGTAGGTACAAAACTACAAATTGTGGATGGGTGGCAAACCAGTTTTGGACCAGAACAGCCTGGTGAAAACTAACATTGTCCCATAAAACCACAAATCTAGCAGGCTCCTGATCTGGATCAGGGACAAGCATTGTGTAAATTGCATCCAGAAAAGTGATCATATGGCCGGTGTTGTACGGACCCAGTGTGGCATTGTGATGGAGGACCCCGTTTTGAGTGATGGCAGCACACATAGTTATATTACCCCCACCCTGTCCGGGGACATTGGTAATTGCCCTCTGTCCTATTACATTTCTTCTGCGGCGCCTGGTTTTGGTGAGGTTGAAGCCAACCTCATCCACATAAATAAATTCATGGTGAATTACATGGGCATCCAGCTCCAATACTCTCTGTAAAAGACAAAAGGATATACAGATGAGTAAATATGGTCTGAAGTACTGGAAGTAGTGTTGCAAACATACCTCTACAAAGTCATGTCGCATATTCTTGACTCTGTCAGAGTATCTCTCAAAAACCTTGTAAAGTTGTTTCATCGTCACTCGGTGCCGTTGGAGGATGCGTTGTATGGTCGACAGGCTTACAGCATTGATGTTGTTAAATATGGTGTCATTCTTCAAGATATGCTCTCTTATCTCTCGAATCCTAATTGCATTGTTGGCCAAAACCATATTTATAATTGCAGTCTCTTGTACATCTGTAAACAAGCGTCCTCGTCCTCCATGATGTCTTTGCCTTTCCACTCCGTACAGAATTCAAACACAGTATGTGTTAAGCATAGGGACTGTAAGCAATGTACAAACAAATGTAGTACAGCATGATAACCAACCTTATTCATTCAATGCAGTGCAGTAAATGGATGGCTTAGAGTTACAAATGTGTATGCAATACTATGCAGTCATACGTATTTTACAGTACATTACTGTAATGCTAAAATAGTCATTATATAGTTGCATACCTGTTCTCATTTCTGAAGGTTCGAATTATGGACGCCACTGTAAATCGACTCAAGTTGGGCTGGACTCTCAGTCCAGCCTCTCTCATGGTCAAACCGTGGTTGATTACATGATCAACAAGTGTTGCCCTAATCTCATCAGAGATGGCTCTCCTTCCTTCTCTTCTTTGCCCTCGTCCTCTTCTTCCTCTTCCTGTCTCTCCTACTCCTCTTGCTCTCTGTCCATTGTTGGCATCCATTGTTCAAAACAGGTCATCTGACCTATGACCTATTTATAGGCCTATACTACAGTAAAGCAGTGATTGGTTAGTGATCAGTTAAGCTATTAGTGTTTGCACATGTTTGCACATGTGAGGAGTGTGTGTGGTGAATAAGTGTAGCATTTTGATTGGTTGTGTTTGGAAAAGGAAAGCAAAGCAAATCCCTTCCTGTTAGATTTTTGTGTTTTAGGTATGTAAGTGTTTTGAAAAAAGTGTTTTATGCAATTGACAACTGAGTCAAAGGCTGAGAAATAACTTATGGTTTTGGATATTTGGTGTGTAGTTTTGCACTTTAAGTGAGAGGTTTCAAAAATCGTGTGACATGAAAAGATTTTGTGTGTATTTGGAAAAAACTGTAATATCAACATCACACCAGTTTTATACTGTCAGTGAAATCCAATACACATGACTGCCTGACTTTTCTTTTAAAAGATCAGAGCAGAATCTGTGAAGAAGCACCTTGTATTTTGTTGATGGTGAGATGCATAAAACGAAGCACTTATTTTAACAGCAAAATTCACAGCACTTTTGATGATCAGCACAGTGTGTGTGTGTGTGTGTGTGTGCGTCTGTGTGTGTGTGTGTGTGTGTGTGTGCGTGTGCGTGTGTGCGTGTGTGTGTGTGTGCAGCTGATAGGAGCACTTGAATGTAAATACTCTAATTAGAGCTTCCCCGTTTGTGATTTTCTCATCTAAAGATAAGTTAAGATCATATGTCCTTTCCTGGGAGAAGAATGTAAATCGCTTTTCCTCTAAATGCCCTCGGGAAACACCAAAAAAAAGATAGATCTTTTCAAATTTGTGATCTCATCCATTTCATTACAAACACCGTGATAAGGGCATCACTTAGAATAAATATGGCCATTAATGAGGTATGGCATCCCTTTCTGTCCATGTTTACGTGTGTCCTTGACATTCTCTCTGAGGCAGCATCCCCAAATAGCAACCTATTCCCTATATGGTAGTGCACTACTTTTGACCAGGGCCCCATGGCCTTTGTCATAGGGCTGTAGTCAAAAGTAGTGCACTATACATGGATTAGGTTGCCATTTGCTTACAGAGCGTTAGAGTAAAGGAAGGATGGTATAATAGCATGCTTCGAAAACAGATCTCCAATGTCCAGGGAAGAAATAAATGTCACGCAGCTTCACTCACAAATCACCACACTTTTTTTCCCTTCGTCTTTGACCTTCACCGTCGACTCAGTTCTATGGGAGATGAACAGGATGCTAATGTTTCATTAGTAGGTGTACCATAATGAAAGTTCTCCCCTGAGACGGCTTGTATATTTTCTCCATATTAGCTATAACATCTCTTAACTGACAATTAATTAGCAAGTTGAGGTAATACACTAATATATAAATAATCACCACGACATTGAGGGACATCAGGGAAGATAATGTGCAATAGGACCGGAGATATAGGAGTGAGATGGAGATATATTGAACGAGACTTGTCATTATAGAAAAAATTGTCGGCTCCTTGTGCCCGAAAGAGGCCGTGACAATATCATTTATGCTCGTGAATCCATTTTATTCTGGAATATTGATGATCTAATAGCTATTATCATACTTTCTGAAGAGAGCTTGGGGTATTATTTGACAGCTCCTGAGGAAGCGCAACAGCTATGGATCGATATCAGCAGAGTACTATACATGACTATGTCATGATCATACACTCCAGCCATAGTATAAAGGAGAGGAGAACGGCTGATTTGAATGAGCGCCACGCCCCTTGGCACAGCTTTTTCTTCCCAAAGTGGTACTCAGTGAGCTCAGTGGGAAACAGAGTGGTCAGCGAGATTGCGCTTGTCCCTTGCTGTCCACTTCTGTGCTGGGCCAGTTGGTTCGGGAGCTAAATTGGAGCCACCCCGTGTGCCAACTTTCCATATGCTATTGGAGTGTTCCAAACGGGGGCGTTATCTGCCTTTCCTTTCCTGCCCCTCTGACTCCGCTTGTATTGAAGTCAAGCAGATTTCCTACTCAGAAAGAGGCACCTTTACACAATGGATTCACCCTTTAGTAGGTAGAAATCACAAGGCACCGACAGAACTGGACTGCCAGTCACTGCTCTCTATCTCTATATTAAGGTGCATGGCATCTTTCAGGGGGGAAAACGGGCCTGTTTGTGGCATGTAATGTTTGTTCATAAACAAATGTTTAAAAACTATACATTTGGGAGCATAATATTTATTTTAGATTTGGATCGCAAACGAACAACGGATACAGAAATGAATTATTCAGCCGTCCACAAGATTAATATCATGTACTTTTTGCTTGAATAATTAAACGTCCCACTGGATCAATTGAGTTAAGGAAGGAAAACCAATCTGAAACCAGCATCGTATCAAGTAGGTAAAATTATGCTCAGGAGAAGTCACCTTTAACCACGCGCCTCGTTCAAATGCAGATCATGTCGGATGAAGACCTGAGACCTCTTCACACGAAACATGTATACAGATAGACACTGAATAAATAAAGGCCTTCTTTCTCCCAAACACTGGAATAAGTTGCAGAGGATTAGCATCTCATTACAAAGGAGTGCTGTGAATTGTGGACAAAGGGGCGTGAGGGAGCAAAAAAAAGGGACTGGGAGAGTCCCCTCTCTGAATACGAAAGAGGTCGTGGACGCTGGGTTCCTCCCGGGAGCGCTGGATAAACATGCATTGACTATGGATTGACACCGCAACAGGGAAAATGTGCCAAAAATGGTTCTGTTATTGCGGCAAACTTGCTATGAGACATGAATACACTCCCTGCTTTAGTTCCGTCCGAGGTGGTGCATCCAGGTTGGACATTTCACAGCGAATAACTCCCAACCTAAACTGTGTGAGCTGTTTGAGTAAACACTATCTCCCGAGACGTTGGGCGAGACAGTTTGCCACAAAGCTTTACAAGTCTCCTGCTGCTGGCCAGTCTGCGTTCTGTGCCATGAGCATGCAATTGCCCTCGATTCCACTCCCCACGGATAAGTGTACACGCTCAGTCGTGCAGCAAAGACTCGTTGACGGTAGCTACGCTGCATCTGATTCTGAAGGACAGCGAATACGCTCTCCCTAATTTGGATATTGTAGTGTGTTGTGTTCGTAGTTAGTTGGATAAAGCAGCCCAATGATGCAGTTCTATCTTATATTCAAGTTGCTTATGGGAAAACGTCCAGTCTGTATTCCTCTCAACTGTTTGATGAAACTTGGAAGTGGGTTCTGCTCAGACTCCGCTGCTCCTCTCCCCACGAGAGCTACACTGGCCTGTATCCTGGCTGATTTGGTAGAGGCAGATGTCTCAGGGCAGTGTGTGGGAAGGGTAGGAGTGAAATCCTAGATGGCCTCAGTGACAGACGGCATCCCATTGCACCACTTCAAGTGATACAAACAGGATCTTCACAAAAGTGAGTTAAATTGCATGGCCACGTGACGTTACACTTGCATCTGGAAAAACTCGAAGCAATTTCTTTTCACCATTGAATGGAATGGGGAGTGAGTTGTGATTCGCACAACTCATATTTGTGTTGACCAGTACACAATGGAACCAGGGTCTATCAGTAACTGTGATACATCAATTATAATGTATGGATCAGAATACACCACTAGAGTAAGGGTGAGTTTTCTCCCACAAAGCTGCAGAATTGGAGATGTAGGAATATGTCTGTGTCTGTCTTCTCCCTATGATGGCTTACCTTGCTGTACTTATCTGCTGTTGTATACAGAGCCTTCGGAAAGTATTCAGACCCCTTGACTTTTTCCACATTTTGTTACGTTATAGCCTTATTCTAAAATGGATGAAATAAAACAATTTCCTCAGCAATCTACACACAATAACCCATAATGACAAAGCAAAAACAGGTTCTTAGAAATGTACGCAAATTTATTAAAAATGAAAAACAGAAATACCATATTTACATAAGACCCTTTGCTATGAGACTCGAAATTGAGCTCAGGTGCATCCTGTTTCCATTGATCATCCTTGAGATGTTTCTTCAACTTCATTGTAGTCCACCTGTGGTAAATTCAATTAATTGGACTTGATTTGGAAAGGCACACACCTGTCTATATAAGTCCCACAGTTGACAGTCCATGTCAGAGCAATAGCCAAGCCAGGAGGTAGGCCAAATTGAGCAATCGGGGGAGAAGGGCCTTGGTCAGGGAGGTGACCAAGAACCCGATGGTCACTCTGACAGAGATCTAGAGTTCCTCTGTGGAGATGTGAGAACCTTCCAGAAGGACATCCATCTCTGCAGCACTCCACCAATCAGGCCTTTATGGTAATGTGGCCAGACGGAAGCCAATACTCAGTGAAAGTCAGATGAAAGCCTGATTGGAGTTTGCCAAAAGGTACTTAAAGACTCTCAGACCACGAGAAACAAGATTCTCTGGTCTGATGAAACCAGGCACCGCTCATCACTTGACCATTACCATCCCTACGGTGAAGCATGGTGGTGGCAGCATCATGCTGTGGGGATGTTCTTCAGCGGCAGGGACTGGGAGACTAGTCAGGATAGATGGAAAGATGAACAGAGCAAAGTACAGAGAGATCCTTGATGAAAACCTGCTCCAGAGCGCTCAGGACCTCAGACTGGGTCAACGCTTCACCTTCCAACAAACCAACGACTCTAAGCACACAGCCAAGTCAACACAGGAGTCTCTGAATGTCCTTGAGTGGCCCAGCCAGAGCCCGGACTTGAACCCGATAGAACATCTCTGGAGAGACCTGAAAATAACTATGCAGCGATGCTCCCCATCCAACCTGACAGAACTTGAGAGGATCTGCAGAGAAGAATGGGAGAAACTCCCCAAATACAGGTGGGCCAAGCTTGTAGCATCATACCCGTGAAGACTTGAGGCTGTAATCGCTGCTAAACGTGCTTCAACAAAGTACTGAGTAAAGGGTCTGAATACTTATGTAAATGTGACATTTTTAAAAATATTTTATTAATTAGCAAAAACGTCAAACTGTTTTTGCTTCGTCATTATGGGGTATTGTATGTAGTTTGATGAGGGGGAAAAAACAATGTAATCAATTTTAGAATAAGGCTGTAACCTAACAAAATGTGGAAAAAGTCAAGGGGTCTGAATACTTTCCGAAGGCACTGTAGGTCTTAAATTTCCTCCCCATAGCAACTCCCATTCTAGCAACATGTTCACCTGCAGGGGTGGATAATTCCTTAATCCCCCAACAATCCACTAGCATTTAGTGTGTAGGATTACAGGCGGGAATACAGAATATTGGTGATGACCCTTGGTAAACACTGACAGGATACACTTTTTTATTAATATTGCTGAAGTGAGTCGAGATTTTATTATTTAACGGTACCCCAGCCATTATCACCTTGGCTGCTGTAGGTTAATTCACCTCCGTCAATCTACAAACGCATAGCCTATCAGCTACACATTTGTAATGTTATACCCCTGATAGATGGGAAATATGAGAAATGATTCACACTGGCACGTAGCTACTGTTCCGTCAGTTGTAACGATGAATTGCATAAAATCCTCTCTCATAAAAAACTCTTTACATACATATCTCTTTTGTCAAATTACATAGCGTTCACATTTGTATTCCTAGGCATTACTAATTAATGGAGTACACAGATTATTGTACTATCACATTCACATGAACTATTAGAATATGACTTACAATTCTGTAATATATTTAATAAATAAATTTAAAAAATACATATATTTGTTTTTAGTTGAACCTTTATTTAACTAGGCAAGTCCGTTAAGAATAAATTGTTATTTACAATGACGGCCTGCCCCGGCCAAACCCGGACGATGCTGGGCAGGTTGTGCTCCGCCCTATGAGACTCTCAATCACGGCCGGATGTGATTCAGCCTGGATTCCAACCAGGGACTGAATGAATTTACCTGCAAAAAAAAAAAAAAGCAGGCAAAAAAAGCAGACTCATTCACATAGACCTGAAACCAGTATTTTGGTTAAAGGGCCTGTGAAAATGCAGGAATCATGACTAGGTTGGTCTTATTTTCAAAATGTTTTTTTTTACCACCTTCCCCTTTCAGATAAATAAAAAAAAACAGGCAAAAAGAAAGCAGGCATAGTACATTAGTGAGATTTCGGTCGGTGTATGAAAGGGATATCTGTCTCCTCTGCTTCCTGCTGCATGCAGCCTGCCTCAGCCTCACCACTGAGCGCCACATTCATGTATGTAACCTACTCTCTGTAAAGCAAAGTTATTATTATTATTTAGCAGCCTATTTTTTTGCCTCAGCTAAAATAGGCTTTGTTTAAGTAATACTAGCCAGAGCCCTTCAAAGATATTGCAATAGAAGTCTCTGCCGGCTGATACCCACCTGACTGTAAGCGACTATTTACTAGTTGTGCACTCCTTCTCCGAACGTATTTTTTGTTGGTTTTAAGGAATGGCTGTAGACAAGGAGGAAGTCGAGGGACTTTTTGTCCGACGTTTCGCAAACTGTTAGCGTCTCTCGTTGCCTACTTGAGCCCGCTCTGAACTGGTAGTTCGTTTCATGTCTCAGGCCCTCGAGGTCTGCGCCGCGAAAGGGTGGAGTAAGCCATTTGAGAGAGTGGTGAAAGTGCTGCTAAAAAGGCAAATCCGGGGAACGCAGGCGAACATAACGAACAAACTACTGGTCATGATTCCACTCGTTCACAAAGAGGCATATGCGATTAGATCAAGAATATAAACGTTCTGAGCATCGATCAACGCTGGGAGCACTATTTAGATGTTGACCCGTAGGCTAATTGATTTTCTTTATTTTGTATAGTAAAAATAAATAAAATAAATAAATATATGTATATATACAGTGCCTTGCGAAAGTATTCGGCCCCCTTGAACTTTGCGACCTTTTGCCACATTTCAGGCTTCAAACATAAAGATATAAAACTGTATTTTTTTGTGAAGAATCAACAACAAGTGGGACACAATCATGAAGTGGAACGACATTTATTGGATATTTTAAAAAAATGTTAACAAATCAAAAACTGAAAAATTGTGCGTGCAAAATTATTCAGCCCCTTTACTTTCAGTGCAGCAAACTCTCTCCAGAAGTTCAGTGAGGATCTCTAAATGATCCAATGTTGACCTAAATGACTAATGATAAATAAATAAATAAATAAAAGAGGTCCGTTAAAAGCGCAGAGAGCATCATGAAGAACAAGGAACACACCAGGCAGGTCCGAGATACTGTTGTGAAGAAGTTTAAAGCCGGATTTGGATACAAAATATTTCCCAAGCTTTAAACATCCCAAGGAGCACTGAGCAAGCGATAATATTGAAATGGAAGGACCTGGCCGTCCCTCTAAACCTTCAGCTCATACAAGGAGAAGACTGATCAGAGATGCAGCCAAGATGCAGCCAAGAGGCCCATGATCACTCTGGATGAACTGCAGAGATCTACAGCTGAGGTGGGAGACTCTGTCCATAGGACAACAATCAGTCCTATATTGCACAAATCTGGCCTTTATGGAAGAGTGGCAAGAAGAAAGCCATTTCTTAAAGATATCCATAAAAATTGTTGTTTAAAGTTTGCCACAAGCCACCTGGGAGACACACCAAACATGTGGAAGAAGGTGCTCTGGTCAGATGAAACCAAAATTGAACTTTTTGGCAACAATGCAAATGTTATGTTTGGCAGAAAAGCAACACACCATATCACCCTGAACACACCATCCCCACTGTCAAACATGGTGGTGGCAGCATCATGGTTTGGGCCTGCTTTTCTTCAGCAGGGACAGGGAAGATGGTTAAAATTAATGGGAAGATGGATGGAGCCAAATACAGGACCATTCTGGAAGAAAACCTGATGGAGTCTGCAAAAGACCTGAGACTGGGACGGAGATTTGTCTTCCAACAAGACAATGATCCAAAACATAAAGCAAAATCTACAATGGAATGGTTCAAAAATAAACATATCCAGGTGTTAGAATGGCCAAGTCAAAGTCCAGACCTGAATCCAATCGAGAATCTGTGGAAAGAACTGAAAACTGCTGTTCACAAATGCTCTCCATCCAACCTCACTAAGCTCGAGCTGTTTTGCAAGGAGGAATGGGAAAAAATATCAGTCTCCCGATGTGCAAAACTGATAGAGACATACCCCAAAAGACTTACAGCTGTAATCGCAGCAAAAAGTGGCGCGACAAAGTATTAACTTAAGGGGGCTGAATAATTTTGCACGCCCAATTTTTCAGTTTTTGATTTGTTAAAAAAGTTTGAAATATCCAATAAATGTCGTTCCACTTCATGATTGTGTCCCACTTGTTGTTGATTCTTCACAAAAAAAAATACAGTTTTATATCTTTATGTTTGAAGCCTGAAATGTGGCAAAAGGTCGCAAAGTTCAAGGGGGGCGAATACTTTCGCAAGGCATTGTATATATACTGGACAGAAATTATGAATGCAACATATAAAGTGGTTTCCACATGCACATAAAGCTTATTTCTCTCAAATTTGGAGCATACATTTGTCTGTTAGTGAGCATTTCTCCTTTGCCAAGATAATCCACCTGACAGGTGTGGCATATCAAGAAGCTGATTAAACAGAATGATCATTACACAGATGCACATTGTGTTGGGGACAATAAAAGGCCACTCCAAAATGTACAGTTTTGTCACACAACACAATGCCACAGATGTCTCAAGTTTTTGGGGAGTGTACAATCTAACGTTGTTTTAGAGAATTTGACAGTAAGTTTAGCCGGCCTCAAAACCACAGACCGCGTGTAACCACATTAGCCTAGGACCTCCACATCCGGCTTCTTCACCTGCGGGATCGTTTGAGACCAGCCACCCGGACAGCTGATGAAACTGGGTTTGCACAACCTAAAATGTCTACACAATCTGTCAGAAACCGTCTCATGGATGCTTATCTGTGTGCTCGTTGTCCTCTCCGGGGTCTTGACCTGACTGCAGTTTGGCGTCATAACCGACTTCAGTGGGCAAAAGCTCACCTCCAATGCCCGCTGGCACACTGGAGAAGTGTGCTCTTCACGGATGAATTCCGGTTTCACCTGTACTGGGCAGATGGCAGACAGCATGTAAGGCGTCGTGCTGGAGAGCGGTTTGCTAATGTCAACGTTTGTAACAGACTGCCCCATGATGACAGTGGGGTTATGGTATGGGAAAGCATAAGCTACAGACAACGAACACAATTTAATTTTATCAATGGCAATTTGAATGCACAGAGATACCGTGACAAGAGTCCCGTTGTCATGCCATTCATCTGCCTCCATCACCCCATGTTTCAGCATGATAATGCACAGCCCCATGTGGCAAGGATCTGTACACAATTCCTGGAAGCTGAAAATGTCCCAGTTCTTCGATGGCCTGCATACTCACCAGACACGTCACTCCATTCAGTATGTTTGGGATGCTCTGGATCAACGTGTATAACATCATGTTCCAATTTTCGCCAATATCCATCAACTTCGCACACCCATTGAAGAGGAGTGGGACAACATTTCACATGCCACAATCAACAGCCTGATCAACTCTATCTGAAGGAGATGTCGTGCTGCATGAGGTAAATGGTGGTCACACCAGATACTGGCTGGTTTTCTGATGCATACCTGTATTCCCAATCATGTGAAATCCATAGATTAGGACCTAATTAATGTATTTAAATTGACAGATTATATATTATTATATATATATATATTATATATATATATTTTATACTGTAACTCAGTAAAATCTTTGGTTCAGTATATATATATATGTGTGTGTATATAGTTTATCTTATTTGAAAACATTACAGCGGTCCGGACCTCAGTGTCTTCATATGTAGTTACAGCCCTGCTTAGGTCTAGACTAGATTTCGACGATGAGGGCTTTAGATCCCAAAGACTGATGAGGTATGAAAGACGGGCAACTGCTCCTTTTAAAAATATTGACGATGGGATTTGTGAGGAATATTACTCCAGCATTCTCCCCACGCTCTCAACTTTAAGATCTTTTGATCACCCAACCTAGGAGACGTCCAACTCGTGATTTACCCTCCTTTTTTTTTATCCCTACGATCATCTATCTTATGCTAGGATATGGAGTCTGGATTCTGCCTGTTTATTCTATCTTCCTGATTACGACAGGTTCCGGAGCTGTCTGTCTGGCCTTGCTAGCAGTCAGCAGAAGGCTTTGTGGGGGTGGGTGGGTTGCGGAGGTGGGTAGTGTGGGCGGGGTGCTGCTGGTTTAGTTGATGGTGGATTAATCTCCCACACTGAGAAATCAGCTCTTGTGTTCTCCCTCTAGATACTGGAACTTTGATCAAGCCCTTATGTGATTAGACGCTGACCCTGACATGACAGGCCCCAGAAAGTTTTAAAAGAAGGGAAAAAAAGAAGGAAAAAAAAACATTTCTTCTGATCTGACGGGTAAACCAGGAAAAGACTGAAATATTCTGAAGGTGTCTTTCCTGCCTCTCTCACATCGTCTTGCGGGTAATAAAGATTTAATGTATTCATTTTACTCTGGCAAAAATTGCAATCTATAATGACCTGACATTTTTTTTTTTTTTTTAAACTAGCCAGCAGCCTCATGATTTGAATGTTAACCAGAGTCCCGCTCAACTCCAGGTAGTAACTAGTGGGAGAGGCATACTTTGAATTACACACCTGTGAATGCAGAGATGCATGTTTTGAATTCATCCGTATTATTCATTTGTTTATATTTTGCATAACATTTTTTTCCCATGTTGCATTTTTATAGTATGTCAGAGGACTTTTGGTTTTCTAGAATATTCTATGACTCATATAATGTACACTTTGAATCAATGGCAGAAATGAAGATGGAACAGACAGAAAGGTAGTCTCTTGTTAGTGGAATGGATATTAGTTGATCTGAATGTCAAATAGAGTAGGGTGAATTAGGAATAAGTGGGACACATTTTGCATTTCATTCTCCTGCAACCTCTTACGACATCTATCCAGCATATTAGCCCAACACATGATACATTTCTGAAATCCTCAAGATTTTTTTCCCTAATCACACAAAAAGGACTAATGTTGACATTATATTCACACCCATTTGGGCACACTGAGTCAAAACCATATTTTCAGTTTGCATTTGGTCAACTGGGACAGCAGGTTAGATAAAATGGGATCGCTTTAATTGTACCCTAACGATAATTCAATTACATTGTGTGTGATTAGGAAACATCTTGATCATGTGTTGGGCTAATATGTTGGATGGATGTTGAAAGAGGTTACAGAAGACAGAAGCGCAGAAAATTCTGCTTGGTGCCATTGGTGCCAAAAATGAACATGATAACAGTACTAAAATAACCAGAGCCCTGCCTAACCTATGTACAGGGCCTCCTTAATGTAAACGGGATCTCTTTCCATTGGAAAAACCTATAAGATTATCACCACCTTAGCTACTCAGTGATGTCCTACTTTAGCTACAGTTGAAGTCAGCAGTTTACATACACTTATGTTGGAGTCATTTAAAACAAATTTTTCAACCACTCCACAAATTTCTTGTAAACAAACTATAGTTTTGGCAAGTAGGTTAGGACGTCTACTTTGTGCATGCCAGAAGTCATTTTTCCAACAATTGTTAACAGACAGATTATTCCACTTATAATTCACTCCATCATAATTCCAGTGGGTCAGAAGATTACATACACTAAGTTGTGCCTTTAAAAGCTTGGAAAATTCCAGAAAATTATGTCATGGCTTTAGAAGCTTCTGATTTACATAATTTTAGTACATTGGAGGTGTACCTGTGGATGTATCTCAAGGCTTACCTTCAAACTCAGTGCCTCTTTGCTTGACATCATGGGGAAATCAAAAGAAATTTGGGAGGAATTTCCAATTGCCTGAAGGTACCACATTCATCTGTACAAACAATAGTATGCAAGTAAAATCACCATGGGACCATGCAGCCGTCATACCGCTCAGGAAGGAGACACCCTCTTTCTCCTAGAGATGAACATACTTTGGTGCGAAAAGTGCAAATCAATCCCAGAACAACAGCAAAGGACCTTGTGAAGATGCTGGAGGAAATAGGTACAAAAGTATCTATATCCACAGTAAAACGAGTCCTATATTGACAACCTGAAAGGCCGCTCAGCAAGGAAGATGCCACTGCTCCAAAACCGTCAATAAAAAGCCAGACTACGGTTTGCAACTGCACATGGGGACAAAGATCTTACTTTTTGGAAAAATGTCCTATGGTCTGATGAAACAAAAATAGAACTGTTTGTCCATAATGACCATCGTTATGTTTGGAGGAAAAAGGGGGATGCTTGCAAGCCAAAGGCCACCATCCCAACCGTGAAGCACGGGGGTGGCAGCATCATGTTGTGGGGGTGCTTTGCTGCAGGAGGAACTGGTGTACTTCACAAAATAGATGACATCACGAGGCAGGAAAATTATGTGGATATATTGAAGCAACATCTCAAGACATCAGTCAGGAAGTTAAAGTTTGGTCGCAAATAGGTCTTCCAAATGGACAATGACCCCAAGCATACTTCCAAAGTTGTGGCAAAATGGCTTAAGGACAACGAAGTCAAGGTATTGCAGTGGCCATCACAAAGCCCTCTCCTCAATCCTATAGAACATTTGTGGGCAGAACTGAAAAAGCGTGTGTGAGCAAGGAGGCCTACAAACCTGACTCAGTTACACCAGCTCTGTCAGGAGGAATGGGACAAAATTCACCCAACTTATTGTGGGAAGCTTGTGGAAGGCTACCCGAAACGTTTGACCCAAGTTAAACAATTTAAAGGCAGTGCTACCAAATACTAATTGAGTGCATGTAAACTTCTGACCCACTGGGAATGTGATGAAAGAAATAAAATCTGAAATCTCTACTATTATTCTAACATTTCACATTCTTAATATATATGCCATTTAGCAGACGCTTTTATCCAAAGCGACTTACAGTCATGTGTGCATACATTCTACGTATGGGTGGTCCCGGGAATCGAACCCACTATCCTGGCGTTACAAGCGCCATGCTCTACCTGTGCTAAGATAGGGCATTTTTATTAGGGTTAAATGTCAGGAATTTTGGAACTGAGTTTAAATGTATTTGGCTAAATTGTATTTAAACTTCTGACTTCAACTGTAGCTATGAAGTGGGACAACGATTTAAAAAAATGACTGAATTACAAAATACATTCATAAAATGTTTGTTTTCAAAGGTTTTATTTTGATGCACCAGTACGTATCTAGTACATATGTACATTTACATCACCATTTTTCATTGTGCACTATTTATGACAGCTTTGTTCTGTTTTGATGCTTTATGAAACTATATGTCACTGACCTTATCGCGTGCTTCGCAGCGTGAGCTCCCTGTTAGAACCTTGCTCTGCCCACCTCTATGATGACACACCAATGAAGTAATGTGATTTTTTTATCATATGATTTCTCTGCAAGGGCTTAGTAACAATAGTTGTGATTCTCACTTGTCAGATCAAGAACTGAACACATCAGGATTAAGCTGTCCCGGTATATATGACATCCCACTTCTTCTGAATTCACCCTATGTTATAAAACTACCTGATTGGTGTGTTCCGCCTATCTTTAGAGTTCAGTTCCTCCTTTTCACCTTTGTTTGCGTTAAACTGCAACGCCTGAACTTCAGAGGCTGCATGCTGGCTGTGCCTGTGTCAGGCCTCAGTGTATTAAGTTCAGTCTAAAGCTATTTAGCAGCTTTGGCATGAAAAGTCATGGAGATTAGAAAGAGGGTGGATAGTTGATTATTTAGCATTCTGTTTGGTTCTCCCCACCATGCCTGGAGTTGCTTAGAAGACTTGAAATGCCTGTCGGAATCTCTTTAACGTAGCTTTCTACTCCGTCCTCGGGTACCTCTATTGCTTTTTACCACATCAGCCTGGCCACTTTCCCCATAATCTCCATTGGTAATGAGATCTAGAAGATTCAGGGCAATGTTGTCTCTACTGAGAAGCCCTCTGCAAAAAGGAATACTTCTTCCCACAGGCTATTATGGCATTTTGAGGGCGGTGGAGGTAAAATACTGGTAAAAAAAAATTGTACAAAAAAACCAACATTATTTTAATGCAGGTACTACTAAGCTTTTTGGGTTTACACCAAATATGTAAAAGTCAGTCATGCAGTATAATTCTTAATTGATATTTTTAAACTTTATTTCACTAGGCAAGTCAGAACAAATTCTTATTTACAATGACGGCCTAGGAACAGTGGTTTAACTGCCTTGTCCAGGGGGTGAACGACAGATTTTTACCTTGTCGGCTCGGGGATTCAATCTAGCAACCTTTCGGTTACTGGCCCAACGCTCTAACCACCTGGCTACCTTGATTACTGCATTGTTGTGTTTAGAGCTCGCAAGAAAGGCATTTCACTGTACTTGTGCATTTGCAGGAATATTATATATGTTTACAGGAATACAGTCCATCCCCCAAATTCAACCAAACTTTCATATTACGTCGTGTTGATAGTGACCAATGCAGAACACAGAAAATATCCTTAAATGAACAGATGGATATGTATTTAATATTCCATCCATCAACCTAACAATCAGTTCCAGTCCTTTTTATTTATTAATGTTCAAATCGTTTTCCACAAGAAATATACAATTCTATACAGACAACAGACCCGATTGTCCACTTAAGAAGTGTGTTCAGGGACCTATCTGGAGATTCACACACATTTAGTAAGCTTGCCTCAGCAACTCATAAGGGACAGTGGCAGTACAGAAGATGTGAACGATACTCAACACAATTGGCCAAGAGATGGAAACGACATTCAACCTCAAGGGATCCTCTAACATTAGTGCAGAATGAGAAAGGAGGTGTGTAGAAATGGATTGGTTTGCGGTCGGACATGTGGCCGTGCAACTAAAGGCACAGGCTTATTTCCTCGAACTACGTCGAGGAAATAAGAGTCAACGTGATAATGGATAACTTCATCAAAATTGGATTTTGTTGTCCTTGATTGCATTTGCGGGTTCATATCTCATTATCGACGTGTTGCATTAGGACTTTCACCAAATGAACACAAACACTTTCCTCTCTTATTATCTGCATCATTTTGTAAGAGCACTGCATTGCATTGATTGTGTAAGTCTACTTAAAAAGAGACGGATGTAATTGCGTTGATTAAGTATGCCAAGGAGTTGACTATCTGTTAACCCCTTAGACATGTCTTTGTGACCAGCTCTAACATAAGCCTTCATGCTGCCTCTTTAGAGAGGGTGATAGGTCAGGATCTGTGTGTGTGTGTGTGTGTGTGTGTGTGTGTGTGTGTGTGTGTGTGTGTGTGTGTGTGTGTGTGTGTGTGTGTGTGTGTGTGTGTGTGTGTGTGTGTGTGTGTGTGTGTGTGTGTGTGTGTGTGTAATGTAATACATTATTCCAACCCTGTGCGTCTCAAACAGAGAGCGGTTAGACATATCTTCATCTTTCCCTCTTTGGCGTTGTCCGTTGTTGCTCCCTTTTGTGACTCTCTTTTCAACAACAACAACATCCCTCTACTTAACTTAGCTCCACTCTCCTGCTGTCCATTCAACAGCCTGGTAAACCACGGCCTCCCACCCCAATGGAGTCCTAACGCAGTGTCTTCCCAGAGGGAAGTCAATCAAAGTCTCCGTGCAGTAAGTCATTTCTCCAGCCCTAACTGATAATTTTCCCTCGTAATATCCCAGGCTCGGCTTCTCACCCGGCTGATCAATGTCGTTGAAAATAGTGGACTGTCCATTCTGTCTGGGAGCAGTGGGGAGGTGAAAAACGTAGTAAATGGATGACTTTGTAAACGGAGGCGGGATCGCTTGTATATTCCATGGTTCCCTCTCAAAACACATTCCCGTCAGCTTCATCACAACTAAATTAGCAATTCAAAGTGCGGCCCGGGGTTTGCGAATGTTTATGTGGATGCCCAGTGCAATGAAGGTTCACATTTGTATTCTGTCACTGCTCTGTCACTCACTTGGCACTGAAGTTAGGAGGCAGCCCTAATTTTAAACCTCAAACACTTCTACAGTGGCCAGACTATCTCCCTAAAACTAAAGGATCTAAGGTTCTCCTATCTCCTATGATCATTTCTTCTCTTGTTGCTTCCACTCCCAATGATATAAGGTTATCCTACAGTGAGAGTATTTTTTTCCTCTCTCATTGTTTCCTCTCGAGCCATTAAAATGCATCCGTCAGAGAAACAGTTTTTTTTTAAAGAAGTGTCCTTCATGAAAGTTGCAAAGTTGCACACCTTGCACTCCCAGTAAATTATGTGGGAGTTTTCCTTAATCATCTTAAACTGTGACATGATATGGGATCAATAATCCTAATTAGCACATCTAAAGCATCCCAAAGTAGTCATCAGAGTTTGAGATTATATTTTCAACCTCACTGATCAATTGGCTGTTTGAAGTGTCTTACTTAATAACGCTACAGTAACTCTCACCCTGTAACTTGCTAATGAAGGCTCCTGAGTCTCCCAGGGACATGTGTAGGTTCAGCCCTAACCCACTGCTTCCCACTGCATATTTTTGCTGTGCATCAGCAGTATCCACCATGGTCTTTAGGAAGACGTGAAAAGATAGCAAGTTATCTTGATTTTGTTTTGTTGCCTACTTATATACTGTGTGATATACTGTATATATTTATAAAACCTGTTTTTTTTTACATCCTGGATGCCAATTGGTTGATAGCAGGGAATTATTCACCACAATCCCCACATTTTCCGGGTAATGCCTGTTAAGAATTCCTTTATATTTATCAATGCGCAGCCACTGTCCCACAGCTCAGCCCGTCAGTTTAAGAAAGTATTCTCCCCTGGAGAAAAAAAGTGTATGATTCAAAACAAATGTTATTGGTCGCATACACATATTTAGCAGATGTTATTGCGGGTGCTGCAAAATGCTTGTCTTCCTATGTAGCTCCAGCAGTGCAGTAAGATCTAACAATGCACAATAATACACAAAAAAAAAATTTTAAGTTAAAAATGGAATTAAGAAATATAGAAATATTAGGACGAGCAATGTCAGAGTCCGGAGTATAAATATATATATATATATACAGTACCTTCGGAAAGTATTCAGACCCCTTGACTTTTTCCACATTTAAAGCCTTATTCTAAAATTGATTACATAGTATTTTTTCCCTCATCAATCTACACACAATACCCCATAATGACAAGCAAAAAAAAGGTTTTTAGACATTGTTGCAAAAAAATTAAACATTTAAAATGGAAATATCACATTTACGTAAGTATTCAGACCCTTTACTCAGTACTTTCTTGAAGCACCTTTGGCAGCGAGTCTTCTTGGGTATGATGCAACAATCTTGGCACACCTGTATTTGGGGAGTTTCTCCCATTATTCTATGCAGATACTCTAAAGCTCTGTCAGGTTGGATGGGGAGCATCGCTGCACAGCTATTTTCAGGTCTCTCCAGAGATGTTAGATTGGGTTCAAGTCCAGACTCTGGCTGGGCCACTCAAGGAAATTCAGAGACTTGTCCCGAAGCCATTCCTGCGTTGTCTCGGGTGTGTGCTTAGGGTCAATGTCCTGTTGGAAGGTGAAGCTTCGCCCCAGTCGGAGGTCTTGAGCACTCTGGAGCAGGCTTTCATCAACGATCTCTTTGTACTTTCCTCCGTTCATCTTTGTCTCTATCCTGACTAGTCTCCCTGTCCCTGCCGCTGAAAAACATCCCCACAGCATGATGCTGCCACCACCATGCTTCACCATGTTTCGCCTCCAGACATGACGCTTGGCATTCAGCAGTTCAATCATGGTTTCATCAGACTAGAATCTTGTTTCTCATGGTCTGAGAGTCTTTAGGTTCCTTTTGACAAACTCCAAGCGGGCTGTCAAGTGCCTTTTATTGAGAAGTGGCTTCCGTCTGACCACTCTACCATAAAGGCCAGATTGGTGGAGTGCTGCAGAGATGGTTGTCCTTCTGGAAGGTTCTCCCATCTCCACAGAGGGACTCTGGAGCTCTGTCAGAGTGACTATTTGGTTCTTGGTCACATCCTTGACCAAGGTCCTTCTCCCCTCATTGCTGAGTTTGGCCGGGCAGCCAGCTGTAGAAAGAGTCTTGGTGGTTCCAAACTTATTCCATTTAAGAATGATGGAGGGCACTGTGCTCTTGGGGATCATCAATGCTGCAGATTTTTTTTGGTACCCTTCCCTAGATCTGTGCCTTGATACACTGGGTTTTTGATCTGACATGCATTGCCAACTGTGGAACCTTATAGATCAGTGTGTGCCTTTCCAAATCATGACCAATCAATTGAATTTACCACAGGTGGACTCCAATCAAGTTGTAGAAACATCTCAAGGATGTTCAATGGAAACAGGATGTACCTGAGCTAAATTTCAATTCTCATAGCAAAGGGTCTGAATACCTATGTAAATTCGGTATTTCTGATTTCTTATTTTTTATAGATCTGCAAAAATTTCTAAATTTATTTTCGCTTGTCATTATGAGGTATTGTGTGTAGATTGCTGAGGATTGACATTTTTTAAAATCCAGTTTAGAATAAGGCTTTAACGTAACAAAATGTGGAGAAGTCAAGGGGTCTGAATACTTTCCGAAGGAACTGTATAACTTATCTTTCTTATCTTATTTTGCACCGGCTATCATTTTGTCTTAACCCAACAACAGATTACTACAGGCAGAGAGGAAGAGGCGAAGCGAGAGTGTTTACTCCGCCCAAAATCTGTCCACATTATGCAGATCATTAATTATTAAGCAAGAAAGGAGTTTTTGTATTCAGGGCCAGACTTCCGCATTTAGGGCTTCAGGAGTTTTTTATTTGAGGGAAATCGGCTAACTTCCTGTATTTGAACAAATTTTGGCAATGTGCAGAGAGCAGAGTTTTATAATGCTATTCTACACAATTTGTCATGAGGCTCAGAGAAAATGTTGCAGATTTAAAGCTAATTTCCAGCAATTCTACACTTTTTGCCATGGTGTTGAGATTTATTTGTTGTTGCTGTTATATAGTTCATCTCATGCTTTTGCACATTTTTATAAATTGAAGAAACATTGCCTTGTGCCTTAATAATATACCATGACCAAAAAAAACACATATTTGTAAGATATTTACACATTTCTCTCCCTCATGAGGAGGGAGGATAGTGAAAGATCACAGAAGTAACAAGTAAAGGTAGACCTATCAATTAGTTAGTGCTTTTACTTATATTAATTTTGTTTCTGAATTATTAAGTGATTAAAACTCAAAATGCTGTTACCAAATCGGTAACAGAATTTCCGAACAATTGGTAACGGAATTTCTCCAATGGGAAATCATAATCGTCATAAACCACAGAGTGGTCACTTGCTACTGTCCTCCCTTCCACTGGCATGCTGTTCTGTTCAGCTCATAACTGTTTTCCTTCTATTTTTGTCATCTGGTGGTCAAAGCAAGAGTTTGAAAAGTCTGGAAAACCCCTCCCTCCCTCCCTCCCTCCCTCCCTCCCTCCCTCCCTCCCTCCCTCCCTCCCTCCCTCCCTCCCTCCCTCCCTCCCTCCCTCCCTCCCTCCCTCCCTCCCTCTCCTTCTATTTCCATTTACTGTAACCGGCATCACCAACTACCGAGCACAGAATGACACCTGATGTCAATGGGTGTTGAAAAGTAGTTGAAATGTGGTCAGTCTGCCCTGGCCTTGATTTCAACGTCCACAACATCATTTTTTGGTCCAGACCAGCCTTGATTTCAATGTCCCCAAAAGTCTGGACTGGACTTAATTTGGCCAAAACATAGACGTCCATGATTGGTTCAGATTTGGTCCAGGCCACAATAGTCCGGACAGGATCAAATCTGAACCAATCATAGATGTCTATGTTTCACAAGTTTGGACAGCACAGTGCCAACAGTAAATAAAATAATATATATATATATATAACCATATATATAATATGTTTTTTACTCTAGCACTACACAGCTGATTAAAATAATCAAAGCTAGGTGATGAGATGGTTATTTGAATCAGCTGTGTAGTGCTTGGGCAAAAAACAAAAAGTTTGGTCCATTAACATTAGTATTTTAAAAAAGTAAGTGTCAAAATGTAAAATGTATTTTATTAGTTTGTCATACTACCGTCATCAAAATTTCATTCATTTTAACCACTTTAAAATGGACCTACATTACATCCATAATTTCAAAGCTCACTACATTGAATTACACATAATTCTAAAGCCCACTTCATAGAAAATGTAACAAACTGGACTATATGTTGTAACTTACTCTGACAAGATTGTGATTGGGTCTAAATAGGTGTTTGGCATTTGGTAATCTAAATTCAGTGTACTTCAGGATCTTTAACTGCCATTTCCCAAAAGTCAGATTCTTCTCACATGCCAACTACATTTCCTTAGATTCAGAAGCAGCCACATTCATCAAATTTGGTGTGATTATCTTTAGATAGATTCTCTAGACTAGCCCAGATGGTATTGTTGATATGTTTAAAAAAAAAAAAACATTCTAGATTACATTTTCTTTTGAAAAATTTGCCAAAATACTTTTTTTTATATTTCTGAGTAAATTCAGTCCTGGTCTGTCTTAACAAAATAAAACCAAAACATTTAGGCTGACTTAATCCAGTGCCTTGAAAAATGTATTTGTGTGATTTGCAAATATGCACATATTTTTATTTATTTATTTCACCTTTATTTAACCAGGTAGGCAAGTTGAGAACAAGTTCTCATTTACAATTGCGACCTGGCCAAGATTAAGCAAAGCAGTTCGACAGATACAACGGCACAGAGTTACACATGGAGTAAAACAAACATACAGTCAATAATACAGTATAAACAAGTCTATATACGATGTGAGCAAATGAGGTGAGAAGGGAGGTAAAGGCAAAAAAGGCCATGGTGGCAAAGTAAATACAATATAGCAAGTAAAACACTGGAATGGTAGATTTGCAATGGAAGAATGTGCAAAGTAGAAATAAAAATAATGGGGTGCAAAGGAGCAAAATAAATAAATTAATTAAATACAGTAGGGAAAGCGGTAGTTGTTTGGGCTAAATTATAGGTGGGCTATGTAGAGGTGCAGTAATCTGTGAGCTGCTCTGACAGTTGGTGCTTAAAGTTAGTGAGGGAGATAAGTGTTTCCAGTTTCAGAGATTTTTGTAGTTTGTTCCAGTCATTGGCAGCAGAGAACTGGAAGGAGAGGCGGCCAAAGAAAGAATTGGTTTTGGGGGTGACTAGAGAGATATACCTGCTGGAGCGTGTGCTACAGGTGGGAGATGCTATGGTGACCAGCGAGCTGGTCAAAATGAGATATAGTCTCATTTTGATATTTGTATACAATATTTGAGAAAAATTGTAATACAAAACAGTATTATATTTGTGTCTACGTCAACCGGTAAAAGTTGATTGTGATATAATTAAGGGGGGGAAAAAATCCCTATTAGTAAGTGGTGCCTGGCCTTAAACTTTGAAATCAATCGTTTTTGTTTGGCATACATGTTAATTAAGTGAAAAGTCTGAGTTTCAGCACAATTCCGTTACCGTGGAATTACCCTACACTTTCCATCCTTTTTGGCTAAATAGGCAATTTAGTAAGAAGAATAGCACTTTATTTGCAAGCAGGGATAGGGCTTCAGGCTTGATATGAATGTTGGCATTTCTAATTTGACTAATGCCTTGCCAATGTGGGACTGGCAGGTGTTAAACAGATGCAGTGTAACGAAACACCAGAGGCGTGGTGAAGAAAAGTGTCATGACTTGCATAAGCAGGTGCTGTGATTTCATGTTCAAAAAAGTACATCTAACACAGGACTTTTGGCCATTGGCCAGTCAAGTAACACCATTTAATAAAATCCTGGGTTTAAGTGACTCATATGTTTTATTTGTCTTGCACTCCATTCGCTAACGCTCAAATTCAATATACTTATGCACAGAGTTCAGGTGGGCCTTCTCACTTCAGAAAACAACAATGACAAAAGTCATGAGAAGGGCTGTCCAAGAAAAACTTCAAAAAGGACGTATTCGAGGCAGAAAGGAGTAAGAGCACTCAACAAAAAAGGCAGAGATCGATTTCTTTGAGCTCACTTTAATCCATTGTACAGGATTACAACAGGTGACTGACGTTTCGACATCAAGCTGACTTCCTCAGTGACCTGACCATTGCACTTAGCTCCTATTTATAGCCTAGTAGCCCATTGAGACACACCAATGTAAGAAAAGAATAATAATGTTTCAAGGTAAATGGCATATTATAGCACAAAATAATACTCTCATTAATCTAATAGGCCATATCCAAATAAAGTATATACATAGGTGATAATTGGGTGTCTGCAACTCTGATTCTGCGGGTGACCAGAGAAACTGTATTACACCAGTGGCTTCTATGCAGTGGCGCTCAACAGCAAAGTCCGTGTTTTTACTACAAATAAGCAGCCTTGTGTTCTGCGATGCAGAGTTTCAATGCTGGTTCAGTTTGACCAATGTAAGCAACCCTGCAGACGCATTTGAGAACGCACGTGACATTTAGTGGTGCTTCAATCAATGAGGCGTTGGATTTCTGCGTCCTTTGCGTGTTCTTCGGTGGTAAAAAAAACTATAGTGCCGGTTGAGTTGCTGCAATGTACACAGTTGATCAAATTTGTATCTAAATAGCGCTGCATGTTTTACTCCCGCGTCGTATCACGTGCCTCTCTACATAATAATCAACATTGTCGGCTGCTTGATGAGGTTATTATCACATTGTTTCCGAACCAGTGTTGTATTATGATGACAGCTAATCGTAGCGGGAGACTTCGATTAAGTTCAATGAGGATCATGTCAGCCCCGTTGTTATTAATACGCCGTTTGTCCGTTCCTGACCCTAGTTATGTAAATGTAGCATTAATCCCCCAGAATCCCAGAGATTGTGGAGCTGAACTGGGGTCGTCGAGAGGTTAATGATGGTCGGAATTGTCTGGGTGGTTATCAACATACACTGATAACTTCTAGGACCCGTATTGGTTTTAGCTGCTGCTTTAACTGCACTGTGTAATTAGTGTTTGTACACTGTGTGCATATGATTAGCTCTCTGTGGCCCTAGCCGCCTTGTGCTTGTCAAGTACATATTTTCTTCCTCTTGCCCAGGTACCCTATTAAGAATAGACAAACAAAATGTCTAATGTTTACTTATTGTAAACCTGCCACCCACGAATTATACATTAACGTGACAATTCTTAGAAAAACAAACAGAGCTTCATAATAAAATGTCATTAATAAAATGTATTGCTGCTATTTTTTTTATCAAAAGCTTTGAGTTGCCTGATCTTTCTGTTGTTTTAGAATCAATGAGACCTTTGGGCCGGGCACTTACATGTTCAGTGAGTGGCACATTTTCTCGTAGAGCAGAAATGACTAAGATCGATGCAGGAAATAACCAATTCAAACTGATTGAACAGTGTCCTGAATCATTCCACACCACACTCAAAACGGTACGTGATTTGTCTTTAACCAACCAGAGCACAGCACATACATGGCAAATACATAGGCCTACATCTAATGAATAGTTTATATATATGAGAGAGAGAGATTATTTTTGTAAAATACTTTTGAATCTCCTTACCAGGCAAACTACATGGGTAATCTATATGACATGATCTCATGGGGTTCCGATTATTACTCATCTTCATAACAAACTATCGCAGCACATCTAACATGTTTTCCAAGATGGCACTGCAGTGGATAGCAGCTGTTTTACGGGCTCCTTACCAATTGTTCCATATTGCGTTTTATTTTTATCTGATCTTAAATTATTTTGTACATAATGTCTCTGCAATCATTTTCAATTAACAAAAACAGCTTCTGAACATTAGAACAGTGAACACTAACCTTAGTGTGGATGACAATTTCTACTTCAACGTGTCGGCAGCTCCGGACGTTCTGCTTACTCCAGACCAGGCCCTAATCCCTGGCGAGATTACGTCAGCGAAAACGAACGGACCACCATCACCCTCTATTCTGTTGGCGAACGTGCAGTCACTGGAGAACAACCTGGATTAGCTCTTTTCGAGACTATCCTACAAACGAGACCTGAACAACTGAAATATCCTATGTTTCTCAGAGTCGAGGAACGGGGACATGAATATACTGTACATCTCGTTGGTTTTTCTATGCATCATCAAGACCGGACGGCAGACACGGGTAAGACGAAGGGGGAGTCTTCAGCTGATGCACGATCTCTAATGTTAAGGAAGTCTCAATGTTAAGGAAGTCTCAAGTTTTTGCTCACCTGAGTTAGAATACCTCATGATAAGCTGCAGACCATACTATTTATTAAGAGAGTTTTCACCTATATGTTCCGTAACTTACTATTTACCATGACAAACCGTAGCTGCACTAAGATCGCATTCAATGAGCTTTATAGGGCCATAAGCGAACAAGAAAAGAGGTGGCATTCACACATTCACGCATTCACACATTCACATTCACATTCAGAGGTAGCATTTCTTGTGGCCAGTAATTTTAATGCAGGAAAACTGAAATCCGCCCTTATAACAAATCCCGCTACGACCTAAGACGAGTCATTAAACAGGCAAAGCGTAAATGCAGAACTATGTTTGAATCCCACTACGCCACTACACTCTCGACGGATGTGGAAGGGCTAGCAAACTCTCAATGATTACTTAGGAAAACTCAGCCGCGAGCTGCCCAGCGATGTGAGCCTAACAGACAAGTTACCTTCGGGGCAAGCAATACTGAACCATGCATGAGAGCACCAGCTGTTCTGGATGACTGTGTCATCTCGCTCTCTGTAGCCGATTAAATGCACAAAGATACCGTAACGAGATCCTAAGGCCCATTGTTGTGCCATTCATCCGCTGCCATCACCATCACCTGTCACGTTTCAGCATGATAATGCAGGGCCCCATGTCGAAATGATCTGTACACAATTCCTGGAATCTGAAAATGTCCCAGATCTTCTATGGCCTGCATACTCACCAGACATGTCACCCATTAAGCATGTTTGGGATGCTTTGGATTGACGTGTACGACAGTGTGTTCCAGTTCCTGCCAATATCAAGCCACTTTTCACGGTCATTGAAGAGGTGTGGGACCACATGTCACAGGCCACAGTCAACAGCCTGGTCAAATGTATGTGAAGGATATGTGTTGCGCTGCATGAGGCAAACGGTAGTCACGCCAGATACTGACTGGTTTTCTGATTCACGCACCTACCTTTTTCTTTAAGGTTTCTGTGACCATCAGATGCATATCTGTATTCCCAGTCATGTGAAACCCATAGATTAGGGCACAATGAATCCATTTCAATTCACTGATTTCCTTGTATGAACCGTAACTCATTAAAATCGTTGACATTGTTGCATGCTGCGTTTATATGTTTTCGCAGTGTACATAGCTGCCTCAAATACCTCGTACCCTTGCACATTGACTCTGTACTGTTACTTCCTGTATATAGACGGGTTATTTTATACCCATTATTGTCATTTGTGTGTATTTGTTCCTTGTGTCACTATTTATATTTAAATTGTTGTGTCTTTATCTTTAACTCTGAATTGTTGAAAAAGGATCCCTAAGTAAGTGTTTATTAACTGTCAGTCTACACCTGTTGTTTATGAAGATTTTTGATTTGATTTCTGATGTATGGTCCAATATGAGGAACTCTCAATGGAGAAGTATCACATAAAACTACACCCACCATGGCTATTGCACTGTGGAGACCTGTCGACTTGTGTGAGCTATAACCTGTTGTCATCATGGAAATGTTGGACCTGGAGAGGGTTGAGATTAATTAAGAAGCTCACTGTCAAGGCTAAGCTCCAGTGTTCTGTGACCTATGTCTCCCATCTGATCGAACACGCCCAGCGGTGGACAACTGTGACTCTGCATAAGTAGGGTGCTCACACAATTTAGGAGGAATGAACATTGGGCTCAGGGGGACACTTGATGTTGTCATCACCATAATTAGGCCATTTTGAACAACGATTGCCAAAGAGACAGATGAAGAGTGCCTGATAAATGTAGGTTCCCTGACCTTTGCAAACCACGCAAATAATATTGCGGCTCATAAATTCTGTCTCAAAAGAGAGGAATTGTGTGCATGTTGTATTTTCCTCTCTGGGCGAAGGCATTTGTTTGTGCTTTTGGAAGAGTACATCATAAGAGCTCAATAAGATCGCTAAAAGTAGCTAGTTTGGGCCATTCAGGACGAAACTCATTGTGATCGGGCTATGCGACAAGATCGGGTGGACTGCTTTTGAAGAAGAGATGCAGATTGTGTGTATGTGTTTCATCTCAGCGTGGTAGAGGTTGAGGTGTGGGAGTGAATGACTTTCATGTTAAAGCCCTCAGGGATTTTTTTTTTTACCTTGACTCTTCCGTCTCCCTCTGCGTATGAGAACATGAAGTTTCCGACGACCTCGTTATGCACATATTTTGAGAACAGCATTGGCACATGTGCAGTAAGGACAATTAACGCCCTTTCCTTCTGCACCGGCAATCTGTTTCAACTCAGAATTCAATATCTGTTAGATGATGTTTGTTTCCGGGCCGCACAAATCAAACGCACTTCTGAAAGCGCAGTACAGAGAATATATTATTATGTATGTCAATATTGTTCTCAGCCTGGACAAAGAAATATGAACAACTGTAACTTGGACATCATGCTTGGATGTTTTTGCTGTTTTGTTAGCGTGTCTAAGTCTGAGTATGAAGTTGTATAAATAAATCTCTACTGCACGTTGAATTGTCTGTGGAAACATTTATTTTCCACGGTTATTTTTGTCTATTTAGTCACATTCGTAATTATTCAATTAAGCCGTGCATGGATGATTAAACAATTTTGAGTTTGATTAAAATAAATGATGCCTTGGAAGTCTCCAGAGAAATGGAGTCAGATTACTTATGTACCTATTTTTCACAGATCATTTCACTGTTTTTCTCTGTCTTTTCCTAACAGCTGTGCAATTGTATGATTGAACCATAGAGACGCGTGTTGTCTCTTACATCTTGAAATTACAACCAGCGGCCTGTGACACGTCGCTAATATACAGTAACTTTGAATTTAACTTCCACTTTGATATTTGTGCTGTAAGTTGCCACCAACCGGTAATGAGTTATCAGGAATTCATTATTGGTTTCAAGGGGAAGGGATACAAATCGATCTGGTGTCTTGATGCTGTGTAAAATACATGTCAGATTTACGGGGCTTGTCTTAGTCCTTGGCGATGGTACTGTAGATCACATCAGGGGGCAACGGACTGCAGATTAAAAATGTCATTCTCAAACGTCACACACTGTTTCGCGATATATGGCCCATGATTGAGGATCTGAGCTGGGCTCTTCTCGTTTCAGAAGGACTCTCGTCTTGGATTATGCATCGTCAAGGCTTAGACCAAGTCCCAAATGTCATTCTATACCCTTAGTAGTGCACTACATAGGGAATAAGGTGCCATTTGGGATGCACACTCAGTAGAGGTACATGTAAATAGAGGCCAGGACTGTTTTGCTTCCTGATGATATGGCAATACACTATCATCTCCAGAATACACTATATTCCCCAATTCCCCTCTGTGTCTTTCTCTGAGTAATGCCCCTTCACCACTCCTAAACCACACTGGCCTTTGACTCATTTACACAGATTACAGACGTGATGTTGAAACATGGGGTGGATTAGCGCCTGTCCCTCTGAGTCGTAACAAAATGTCACAATGATGGTGAGGACACAAATGCTTTATTTTCGTGGACTTTTGTTTAGCAGATCCACAGCAAATGTGATGAATGTCCTGCAGCGGGACACACATCCTACCTGTCTACCTGTCTGTGGGGCTTTACCAGAGGGAAGAAGAGAAAGCTGTGGTTTCCGATGGTTACGTTAGGAGGGATGTTTGATCAGAGACGAGGCGGATGCACTCGTTGCTCGGTGTTTGGCCTCTGGAGAGTTCTGTCTGCCACTGCAAGGGAAAATGAACTAGATCAGGGACACACACATTTAGAAGGTCAATACAGGGACAGGCAGCTGTGTGCCACTAGGGTGTAGGCCACAGCAGCCTCCACAGTCACAGGATGTACCACTGCTGTCATACTGTATACCTTAGACATGGTAATACACTGTAACTTTGCTGTAATGTAGAGATATTTGACATTTAAATTTCAGTCATTTAGCAGACACTGTTATCCAGAGATACTTACAGGAGCAATGAGGGTTAAGTGCTTTTCTCAAGGTCATATTGACTGATTTTTCAACTAGCGACCTTTCGTTTACTGGCCCAATGCTCTTACAGGAGTAGTTCACTATTTTACACCTTGATGGGCCAAGATAACTGAACCATGGATTACAGTTTTTCTTTAAACAGACACTACAGACTTCAGCTAACCTTAGCCACCACAAGCTAACAATCAATGGAAGTGATGGGGACGGCATGTTTTTAAAAGACTATGTCCAAATCACCTGAAATCTATTCAAATCAGCTATTTGTTTAGATGTTACTTAAAGGTGATTTGGCCATAAAAAAAGCATGCTCACATGCCCCCATCATTTCCATTGATTGTTAGATTGTGGTGGCTAAAGTTAGCTGAAGTCTGTTGAGGATTTTTTTAAAGAAAACCGAAGCAAGGATTCCAGTTTCTCCTGGCCCATAGACTACTTTCAGAGTGAGGAACCATCTAATATCAAGTTGTAAAATAGTGAACTCAATAGCAAACCCATCTAAAGTCCCAATGCAAAGGTGCACCTCACTTTTCTATTTTTCGAGTGAGTCATAAAACCGAAGTCATGCCGGAAAACGTTTTTGCAGGGTGTGACATTATACGGAGACAGTGGTGATTTTACATCTTGGTGGGGCAAAGAAACCAAAAATATTGGGGACGCATGCCGGCAAAGCCACTACACAACACAACAATTGTCACATGTGCTCCCTCTCCGGCTTCTAGGTCACCAGGCTGCTCATTATGGTGCACACCTGTCACCATTGTTACGCGCATTATGACACTCACCTGGACTCCATCACCTCCTTGATTACCTGCCCTATTATATGTCACTCCCTTTGGTTCCTTCCCCAGGCGTCATTGTTTCTGTTTCTGGTCTGTGCGTTGTTCGTGTTACTTGTTTATTACAATATTGTGTTACAATATTATTGTTTGGTTTATTCAATTATGCACTCCCTGAACATGCTTCCCGACTCCTAGCGCACACATTACAACACTAAACAATACATTAATTGCACTATAACTGTGACAAACGGTTTCCACAAACTGTAAGGGCCTACATAAAGATGTCCCAACAGCAGAGTCCCAACAGCAGTCCCCACACCTTACCACTGCTACACCTGGCTATCAGCGGAGCCTTGTCTGGCAGCGAAACAGTTAATTCAGCCTCATTTACTGCCTTTTAAAAAACATAGCTGATACGGCTGACTTGCTTAATACACTGAAAACAACTTAAGGATACCGAAAACTATTTAGTCCAATCAGTGTTGCTAAATATCATGTCGCTGTCCATGTTACTGATTTCTGTCTCTCTCTCTCTGTGTGTGTGTGTGTGTGTGTGTGTGTGTGTGTGTGTGTGTGTGTGTGTGTGTGTGTGTGTGTGTGTGTGTGTGTGTGTGTGTGTGTGTGTGTGTGTGTGCGTGTGTGTGCGTGTGTGCGTGTGTGTGCAAGTAAAACAAAAAATGTTGACTCACTCTAAAAGTAGACTAGTTGAACGCCAATGCCATTCTCTCTTTCATGTTGGCAAAACGGTCAATGGCGCTGACATACAGTAAATCTTTAGTTTTTGTTGTCATAGGCTACCTAGCTAAAATGCTTGCTAGCCTAACTTCAGAGCATGGGCAACAATGAACCATCTAAGTTAGCTAGCTAGTTAGCATGAACCTAAAAGGTCTAGGCTACATCTAGGCTACATTTTGAACATTAATCGTCTCAGTGGCACAACATATGAATTTATGTTTAGATCAGAATCGCCATCATAATCATTAGGTTGTCCAGAGAATTCATGTAAAACCACAAGTTCAAATCCCCGGCTCCATCCATGGTTTAAGAAATGGCAGATTTAGCTACTGCAGGACATCAACACGTCAACACAACCAGACAGAGTCTCGGAAAGGTTTTTCTGGAGTTTTAATGAAAATTAAGTTTTGCTTAAGAAGTGATTTGATTTGTGTGAAGTCAAATCCAAACTGGCATCCCTTGGGGGGTGTTTTGCTGCACCAGGACAACCCCCAGTTGAGCTCAGCTCAACTCTGATTGGCTAATTATTTGTATGTATTTTTTATCAAGGGAGGCCAAATGCTTGCTGGCATCAATCAATCAAATGCTACAGTGGCAACATGTTATACTCTTTGGTCCAGACAGCATACATGGAATACACATACTGAGACAGAGGGGCACTGTTTCCCTCTGTCACGCCCTGACCTCGGAGAGCTGTTTTATTTCTCTATTTGGTTATGTCAGGGTGTGATTAGGGTGGGAATTCTATGTTTCCTATTTCTTTGTTTTTGGCTGAGTGTGGTTCCCAATCAGAGGCAGCTGTCTATCGTTGTCTCTGATTGGGATTCATACTTAGGCAGCGTTTTTCCCACCTGTGTTTTGTGGGTAGTTATTTTCTGTTAGTCTCTGTTACCTGACAGAACTGTTCGCTTTCTTACTTTGTTCAAGTGTTTTTTTAATATTAAAGTAATCATGAACACTTTTCACGCTGCGCTTTGGTCCACTCCTTCCGACGACAGGCGAATGAATTACTTAAAAATCGTACAATGTGATTTTCTGGATTTTTGTTTTAGATTCCGTCTCTCACGGTTGAAGTGTACCTATGATAAAAATCACAGACCCCTACATGCTTTGTAAGTAGGAAAACCTGCAAAATCGGCAGTGATCAAATACTTGTACTCCCCACTGTATGTGTACCAGCCAATTTCAAAGGGAAGATCTTGTTCCAACATGTAAGGTAATTATAATGTAACACATTGACCTTGCGCATGACCTGTTTTAAAGGAGTGCTCTGCTGACAAGCACTAATTAATATTAGCCTGCAGCAGCAATGGACCAGTGTCTTCTGGGAGGAGGTAAACGATGCTCGCGAACTGACTCGGGCCCTGTAGAACACAGCAAAGGCCATCAGTTCATCGGCTAACACCCTGGCCTCAGCCCTCTCTTTCTCCTACTCGTGTGAAAAATAAACTGGCCAGCTGCTCATACATATTACTAAATATGGAGAGTGGCTCAGCTCTCTAGTCCTGTGTAGCTCAGTTGGTAGAGCATAGTGCTTGCAATGCCAGGGTTGTGGATTTGATTCCCACGGGGGACCAGTATGAAAATGTACAGTATGTATTCACTACTGTAAGTCGCTCTGGATAAGAGCGTCTGCTAAATGACAAAAATGTATGATATTTCTTGATGTGCAGGGGTGGTAGTTGCCTCTATGCTGCACCCGAGACTTCCGTGCAGGCGCGCAGAAGCTCAACAGACCAAGAGCAGTGGCCATCAACGGGTCATTCCTAGTCGATCGCCAAACATTCCTGTAAAAAAACAACCCAGTAGGCAACTGTTGCCATTTTGAACCAATTCCTGTGTCTGAAGGTACAAAATCTGCATTCCCCCGGCCCGAAGAGCAAATCAAGTGCACTATAGGCCTACCGCTGGCCAATCGGAAGACTCCGATTACCGTGTGTGCAGTAATGTAGCAGACATAAAAGAAAGCTACAGCAGAGTTCATGCTGTAAGATTTCAAAATGTTTAAAACCATGACTAGAGAGAGACTGTCAATGAATACAAGAAAGAGCTGCTGTTTCTATGAGTGAGTTCATGTTTAAGTTCTTACTCAGCACTGTCAACACTTTGTATTCAACACTTGTATTAGCCATAAAATGAGCGTTCTTCCTATTTCCACTCAGCGCTGCAACAAGCACTGCAGTAGTAATGAATGAGTAGTAAAGTGTATCTATAGGCTTGCGTAGTTGTTATTAGCGGCATGGGCCTTTTTAATATAGAGGAACATTTAACGTTCCTTTGTTCACAGAAGTAACAACATGAGGCAAAAATAATGTGGTGCACCTCGAGTTTCACCATCAGCTGGAAGACGGTGTCCCTTTTTAGTCCGTGTCAGTGGAGGAAAGGGAGAATGGAGGGATGTTGAGAGGCAGACCCCCAGGCTGAGACTGACCATCAGATTGCAGGCACCATCAGCCCAGTAAAATAAAAATAAAAAGCATTTAAAATTTATTTTTTAATGAATGTGCACTCTGCTGTGCCTCAAGTAATACAACAACGGATCTATTACCTGTGTGATCATACTGTACAGCTTACCTCACATTTAAAAAGATATAATGGCCCGAACAACAATGCATTGGCAGTGCAATTCAAACCAACATGCAGTGGTAATGTATTGGGCCTATAGCTTAATGCACAAACCTCACTGCTACAGTGCTGTTTTTAATTGGTTAATGTTGCATAGGCTCATGTTTTATTTTGTAAGTTTGTTAGGTAGATATTGGCTTGCATTTCGACTTTGGAAGTGATCTTGACTTAGAAAAGGTTGGGGACCACTGTTCTAGAGTTTTCCCTGTGAACACTATCAACGTTTCCCTATACTGTGGCAATTGTGATCTAATCACCGCAATATTAACCACTTTCAATGCAACATACCAAAACAAAATGAACTATGCAAGAGATTTTGTTGTCGGAAGAATGCATTGGATTAGGATTCTATTGCATTGACACGCACGACAACTCTACACAGACCAATGCAGCATAAACAATCAGAGCTGCAGTAGGCCTATATGCAAATAGACCGTAACCATATATGAATCTGTGCCATTTACTTTGAACTAGACTGTGTTTACAGCATGAGTGGTTGTGAGTAGATGCGCTTGTTTTGAGATCAAAGCGAGAGCTTCATGTAACCACGTGTGCACATTTTGTTTATATCCTTTGCTAGTTAGTGAGTTATTAGCCCAGTTATGCATCATTTGTAGTCAGCAATAGGGGACTGATTGCTTCCTACAAGAGCACAGAATATGTACATTTCTTGACCTCTTTGAAAACATGAGTCAGGTAAAGAGCTTTTTTTCTTCTTAAAAGGGCAGTGTTGTATTTTGAGACAGGCTTGAATAAGCTAAATAGCCAATAGGCAGAGGGTAGCATAATTTGTCTGTTTCTCTGTAGTAAATGTATCGGAATAATAATGCATTTTATTTTGTAAAGTGGTTTCTTGCATCAATCAACACAACAATTTGTTCAGTCAAATGGATAAAATAGGTTAATATCAAGCCCTGCATGTTTTTTTCCCCCCAAATTCTCATGGAATGTAGAACTATATTGAACACCACACATTTGCTGCTAATGTGGCTGAAAGGTAGAACAGCTGTGAAAATGTCATGGGATGCATTTTCTCCATTGTCTTTGATGGTAGGGCACTCTGGTAGGACTATATTATGATCAAATAGCCACAGTAGCCTACTTGGCCACTGTTAAAACTGTCATTTAAGGCCGGTACAGCCTCAGTGTTCCCAGTAAACGGCACGCTGGAAGTTGCACAGAACTTTCACAATGTTCAAGTTTGCGCTCAGCGGAACTGTGAAATTTGCTCAGTGCCCAATTTTGTTTCAGGGAACATTGGTCACCACACCTCTTCATTTACAGTATCTCTTTGGTGTTTTTAACAAGCATCTATGTTAATTAACATGTGTGTTGTACACTAGAGGGTTGTCGGCACACCTGGTGTAGTACCCAGTGCATAGAGGTAAAAGATTCCCCAGCATACTTGTTCTCTACAATCTTCCTACATGGATGCAATGCCTCTGTATTTTTGGGATGGTCTATAATATCCTTTAAGTTTAGCCTACAATTCTTCTCAGTCTCTACAATGTTACGTTCAACGTTTTGCTCCATCAGAATACCAGTGCACCGGAGTTCCTTTTTCAAAATATACTGTATGATATCAGAGCTTTACAACGGAGTAAAGGTTTTTCTACATTTGCCACCTGGAAATGTACCTGGCCCATACCGTAAACAGTTTCTCTCACACAGGCAGCCATGTTTTTCCCTCTGTTTGCCATTTCTCATGGTCAAATCAATAGCAGTTTATCAGCTGCAGCAGGGGACTCATTTTCATCATCAGCTCATTGACCTTCTCGCTCACGAACGTCCAAATTCTTCCAATAACAATATCTACTGATAGACCTGGAGGCATGCAGCAGGGCCGGGAGATAATACTTGAGCACAGCACACCTTAATGAGCTTGTTTTGAGATTGTGCATGTCTGCTGAAAACAGCTTTGTTTAGCTGACATTTTGTAAAAATGGTCTGCATCACAAATGGCACAACCTATTTCATATGTAGCGCACAATTTTTTTAAACAGGGGGTCATAGAGCTCTGGTCAAAAGTAGTGCACTATATAGGGAAGGTAAGGTAGCACAGCCAAGGCAAGGTTTCGCTTGATCTGTGCAGCTCTGAGGCATCATCACAAATGCTGTCACATGAGCGGTCAGTGGGAGCTCGCAGGTGAGATAAAGGCATCCAGCAGGGAGTTGGGTTTTATGTTGACAGAGCACGTTTTTTTGATTTACCATTTTGATAACGTTGCTCGGCAGAGACTGGGTGAAACCTAAAGCGTACATCAATGTTTGCTTTCTCCCATCGACATTGATATAGGCCAAAGAAAATCGTTTTTTATTTTATTTTTTTAGGGTCAACTCCTAACTTTAATTAGGATTTGGACATGTTCAGACCTCGATCTGAATGAGACATTGATTTTGGAAATGATTCTACATGAGTGTTTTCTGTGTGACAAGCATTTGCTCCTTCACTGTGTTCGTGTTCTCATCAGGCCAATGCTAGGGGCAATTGTTTGTCAAAATTCCGAGCCGAGTACATATTCCATATATTGACCCCATTAAAACTAGACTCGTGAGGCTGGCCACTATCGCCCTGTTTTGTCCGTTGCCATGGAGACGGTGCTGCGTCGGAGAGTATTTCGGTCACTCGTGGCGGAGGAATACGTTTGACCATACCATGTTAATCACCAGTTCTGATTAGTTTTTTTGTTTTGTTATTAATGCCAAGGCCAATTATGGTAAAGCCCTCACTCTGAGAATTACACTAGTGGCAACAGGCTGAGTTTGCCTCTCCTTGGGTGGCCTCTGTAGTCAAGCACACACATTTCCCTCCCTGCAAAGCATACCGGAAACAAATGGGGTGCCTCTGTCACTGCCTGCATCTCAAATTGCACCCTATTCCTTAGATGGTGCACTACTTTGATCAGAGCCCCTATTCCCTGCATAGTGCACTACTTTTGACCAGGGTCCATATGGTCAAAAGTAGTGCACTAGATCGGGAAGAGTGTGCCATTTGGCACATAACCTCTGGGTTCCTAATGCACCCTCATGTTATTTCCAGCGCTGCTTGTATGGGATTCTTCATAATAGCTCATGGATGCTGACCTTCTCTGCAGATTTTTGTGATGGGATCGAAGGTGACATTCAAGTATGTCCCCTGGATCGAAGGCCTGCTCTTTAGTGCCTGTTTGGGAACAGAGATGCATCTCTCTCTGGTCTGTGCTACAGCCCGTGAGACAGGGATTGAACCAGTGGTCTGCTGGTCTCAGGGCGAGCCCCGGGGCGAGACAGAGGGACTGAGTACTGCTTAAACCTCAGCGGAGGAGTGCACTGAAAGGTGTGTGAAAATGTCAACAGGGGAAGGAAACAGGAACACTGGTCATTATTCTCCTGTATCCAATTGTTCGATTTTTGTTGTTGTTGTTGCCCTCTGCCCTATTTCATGTGATTCGAACATTTTCAGCTGTTCAATTAAACACAACTTACACTGTTCACTAAGGCGGAGGAGAAGGCTGTGGCAAGTGATATCCAGAGGCTGCGGAGTGTGCTAAAGTGGAATGCTAAAATATCCCTGCCGTGGCCTCAGCCAAGAGATGTGAGCTGCTCTAATGGAAATCAATGAAACCGCTGGCATTTAAAATGTTGCTTGATGAAATGTGTGAAGTGGCCAAGAGAAAAGGAAATGAAATGATCGGGAGAGAGTAAGCCCACTGACGGCTGAACGTCACAGCGTGGCCCTGCTTGTTGCGCTTACTCTGCGGGACTCCTGGTTCTGTGACCTAGGCTTTACCTCACTGCTGTCCAAAGGAACCTGGTTTGCATCCCAAATGGCACTCCATTGTCCTATATAGTGCACTACTTTTGCCCGGGGCCCACCCAATTCCTTATGTAATGCACTACTTTTGACTACAAAAGTAGGTACATATAAAAGCGAATAGGGTCCCATTTGAGACGCTGCCCTAAGGTGCCTGGCTAAAACCTTAGAAGATGAATGCACTATATTAAGACAAATGACAGTCACATAATACTGTCTGCCAGTGAAGTAGTGCAAGAAGAGAGACAGGGAGTGACAAGCGACACAGTTTACCTCTGTTCTCTCAAGCATACAATTCAATGCAAATGACCTTCCCCCATTTTATAACTATTGTATAAAGTACAAGAGTGATGTGTTGCAATGTCAATCTAGCTAATTGTTTTATGGCAGGGTATTAAACTTTCAGACTGAGATCCCCTTTGGCTGTGGTAACAGCATTCGCCGAGAGAGGATCCTGTAGTTTACCTGAGGTGCAGTTTTGTTTTGCAGGTGGTATAAATCAAGTTTTAATATGATTGATAGGTGCAGGTTTAAGTCTCCAAATGACGCTACTGCAGTCTAGTCTAAAGCAGCCTGCTCCTGTCACGTCTTAAAACATGTGCAGTCTCTAGCTGCGCCACCCGTTGGAGTTGAAATTTCCAGTACAAAATTAATAAATGATGATAGGAAATGTCTAGCTCTACCTATCAATGCCAAAATGCCCTGGTAACTTAGGGTAGATTGCCTAGAGTGTTTTGTTTCTGGTGAATGTGTTCATCGTGTTTCTGTAAAGTAGACGCAGGGAGTCCGGAAGCAGGTGCAGATGGTGAGTTTAATAATAACGAACATGAAGAGTTACAAAACAAGAGAAGCGTCTGGACATGAGCTGAACCAATGCTGCCTAAAGAGTGATGCCTGGGAGTGCTAGATAAAGGGGAAGTCATCAGGGCAGTGGTGAAGTCCAGGTGTGCCGGTGTGCTTAATGAGGGTTGCCAGGTGTGTGTAATGAGGGTTGCCAGGTGTGCGTAATGAGGGTTTTCCAGGACCGCTGGTTAGTAAACCAGTGACGTCGAGCGCCGGAGGGGGGGGGGGGGTAGACGTGACAATTTCAATACAAATGTGTGAGAACTCAATCAAAGAGGAAATAATGTCTACTGTGAATCTCTTTCTGTTGCGTGCCCACAACGTTTGTCCTCAATGTTTATGTGAGAAACATATTAATATTCAGGCACAACATGTTCTTTGTTTGATTTGAAATATGTGAAAAGTAATTCACATTTTTAAAAATGAAGTGTTCAACTCTGCCCATTCTGTTCAGTTATCACGTTGAAATTTCACCCCTGATGTTTGGTATGCATCAGATAAAAATGATTCGTCTTAGAGGAGCGAGATTGTGAACGTAAAAAGGTACAGTAGATCCATTACCTTTTTGGACGTCCATTTTGACAGACCTTATATTACACAGTGATTGGCAGTAGAGTCAAAATGGAATATAAATTCATATTACTCCCATCCTCTAGTTGTGCGACATCCATGATGACGCCAATGACATTTGCAGTTGTAAAATTAAACTCCGTAGATACAGTAGATACATGATGCACACGATGCAGTCATGTTGTTAAATGCCACATTTGTTTTGAAACAAATGTCACATTGAGTCAATGTTTGACGTTTGAGTCTAGAGCGAAATGAGTGCAAAAGACAACTCGAAAAAGAGTGGACGTGGATCATTCGAGTGAGCTCCCTCTGTTTGACAGTGCGACAGCTGCTCCGATGGTTCTCAGCAGCTCTGTGTTGACTCTGTCTTCAAGGGTCGGGGCTAAGTGCCCATTAAAATCCTATGATCACTTAATACACCTGTCATTAGCCATCGGCTGTCCATTACAGCCGCCATTAACAGTGCAAATCATCGGGCCCTTGCTCCAGGAGAATACAGAACTTAATAGAAACCTCGGCTACATCCCAATTATCTCTCCTTCCTCCCAAAGTGTGCACTTGTTCACTTCCCTTCACTGATTTTAAAGGAAGTTACTGGTGTAAGAGAAGGTGCTAGCCCACGCCTCCACCAATCCAATGGGTTTAAATGTGAGGTAAGTAGTGAACGTGTGTACATCTTAGGAGAAAGAAGGTGGTATTGGGACGCAACCCGCAGCCTCAAAAGCCTGCTTCAGAGATCCAACACAAAAGGCCACACCTCAGATTTGTATTACAATATGTTTGAAACTTAGAGGCAAGTTAAGGCAATGTGTGAATACATGGGAATTGAAAATGGCTATTTTAAGGATCTCACACTTACCTTTGGCAAGACAAAAATCTATTTTCTTCTGACCAACTCTGAAGCGAAGGACAATAAACTAAACCAAAAAAATGGCACTCGGTGTTGTTAGGACCATGGCAAGTCAATGGAATGTTCTCATTAACAGACTCATAAAAAAAACAGGTAGCTGTATGTAGAAATTGATTTTCTGGTAATTGTTTTAGTAGCTGGAGGCCAGAGATGCGGAATCGTTTAGTAGGACTGTTTATTTCTCTGAATATCAAAGGGAAAGGTAGCCCATTTCAACATATCGTTTGAAAAGACCGGTTCCTTCTGCCACTTTAATTAGACTAGACCAAACTGAAATGTGAAGTTACTCTTTGGACGAAGGAGCACGTCAATCCTTTTCTGTCACCTCATTTTCTCTCCTCTGCTCTGCTTGGTCAGGGATGGACAAACTGCATCTTCAAAACAACAAACACATTACATATTTCATATACAGTGGCTTTCGGAAAGTATTCAGACACCTTCACTTTTTACACATTTTGTTCTGTTACAGCCTTATTCTAAAATTGATTTTTTTTTAACTCATCAATCTACACACAATACCCCATAATGACAGAGTGAAAACAGGTTTTGAGAAATGTTTGCAAATGTATTAAAAATAAAACACAGAAATACCTCATTTACATAAATATTCAGACCTTTTGCTATGAGACTCAAAATTGTGGTGCATCATGTTCCCATTGATCATCCTTGAGATGTTTCTAAAGCTTGATTGGAGTCCACCTGTTGTAAATGTAATTGATTGGACATGAGTTGGCACACACACCTATCTACAGTATATAAGGTCTGACAGTGCATGTCAGAGCAAAAACAAAGTCATGAGGTCGAAAAAATGGTCCGTAGAGCTCTGAGACAGGATTGTGTCGAGGCACAGATCTGGGGAAGTTTACCAAAAAAAGTCTGCAGCATTGAAGCACGCTTGGAGTTTGCCAAAAGGCACCTAAGGACTCTCAGACCATAAGAAAGAACATTATCTGGTCTGATGAAACCAAGTATGAACTCTTTGGCCTGAATGCCAAGTGTCACGTCTGGAGGAAAGCAGGCACCACTCATCACCTGGCCAATACCATTCCTACGGTGAAGCATGGTGGTAGCAGCATCATGCTGTGGGGATGTTTTTCAGCGACAGGGACTGGGAGACTAGTCAGGATAGAGGCAAAGATGAACGGAGCAAAGTAGAGAGATCCTTGATTAAAACTCAGTGCCCAGGACCTCAGACTGGGGCAAAGGTTCACCTTCCAACAGGACAACATCCTAAACCACACAAGAAAACACAGGAGTGGCTTCGGGACAAGTCTCTGAATGTCCTAGAGTGGCCCAGCCAGAACCCGGACTCGAACCCGATCAAACATCTCTGGAGAGAAGTGAAAACGGCTATGCAGCGACACTCCCCATCCAACCTGACAGAGCATAAGAGTATCTGAAGAGAAGAATGGGAGAAACTCCTCAAATACAGGTGTGCCAAGCTTGTAGCATTAAACCCAATAAGACTCGAGGCTGTAATCGCTGCTAAGCATGCTTCAAGAAAGTACTTTTTTGCAAATAAAATCTAAAAACCTGTTGTCATTATGGGGTATTGTGTGTAGATTGAAGAAGGGGAAAAAACGATTAAGTCAATTTTAGAATAAGGCTGTAAGGTAACAAAATGTGGAAAAAACTGAAGGTGTCTGAATACTTTCCGATTGTACTGTACAGCCCATCCCGGTGCAGTGTCATGCTCAGTCAATTCTACGGCTGATCACTTAGCCTTTGGTTGTTATAAGACCTTGATGAACAATCTGGATACAGCAGACAACCTAGCTAGTAAATATCTACACTATTGATGAATTAAATGAATGTCTACCGAGAAGTGATCCCGCGGACTAGATTGATGATAACATCTTATTAAACAATGTCTGCACAATCATGTTGCTGTTCTGAGCATTTGCAAAATAATTGGGATAAACATTTTTGGTAATTGACTAGTTTCCCCTGCTGTGCAGTAAGCGAAGTCAGTCTCAAGCTGTGCTATACGGAGCATTTGGACATGACACTTAGCAAGTATGCCACTAGAAAGACCCATTCGATCCAAGGTTTAAAACAGAGTGCTCATGGTAAGGTCAAGTGAGGGACGACAAGAAACAAAGGTTTTTAAATCATATAGTCATTAGTCCTGTTCCTGATTCAGTGGACTGGGCTTTTTTCTGAGTGAGGGTAGATCTAGCATGCATTCCAAATGGCACCCTATTCCCTACATAATGCACTACATTCCACAATTTCTCTCTTTTCAAAAGTCAATGCTTGACCAATGAAGACTGAGCCTGACTGTAATATTTGCTCAATTAAATGACATATGTTGTGTAAGTCTCTATTCTTCGACTGGCGATAAGGTAGCACCGGTCAAATGTAACTTAGTTGTCAATTTCGGCATGTAAAAACTGCCACTACACCCCTTGCTACAGGTTCGGAAAAGTCCCTGGCCGACATCAACTCACTTGCACTGAAGTGGGAGCGGTGACAATAGTTGAGACGTGTCCTTAAAAACAAGCGCAAAAGGGACCATTTCATTCAGTGCAAATAGGTCGATTTAAGAGTCACCAAAAGTCGGGTCTTAGCGGCAACGTGATTGGTTAAGGCATGGGATTTGACAGCGGAAAGACAGCCTATCCTTCTCTCTGGAAGAAGGAACACCTGTCAATCCTTTTCTGTCACCTCTTTTTCTCTCCTCTGCTCTGCTTGGTCAGGGATGGGCAGACTGCATCTTCAAAACAACAAACCTATTTTTCCAAGCCTTTCAAATACCAATGACATTTATCAAATACAGCCCATCCTGGTGCAGTGTCATGCTCAGTCAATTCTACGGCTGATCACTTAGCCTTTGGTTGTTATAAGACCTTGATGAACAATTTGGATACAGCTCATAAGACAGCAGACAACCTAGCTAGTAAATATCTACACTATTGATGAATTAAATTAATGTCTACCTGGAAGTGATGCCCTTCTGTGTATGGTTTCATTATGGATAACCCGCGGACTAGATTGTTTAATAAGATGTTATCATCAATGTCTGCACAATCATGTTGCTGTTCTGAGCATTTGCAAAATAATTGGGATAAACATTTTTGGTAATTGACTAGTTTCCCCTGCTGTGCAGTAAGCGAAGTCAGTCTCAAGCTGTGCTATACGGAGCATTTGGACATGACACTTAGCAAGTATGCCACTAGAAAGACCCATTCGATCCAAGGGCTAAAACAGAGTGCTCATGGTAAGGTCAAGTGAGGGACGACAAGAAACAAAGGTTTTTAAATCATATAGTCATTAGTCCTGTTCCTGATTCAGGAACAGTGAGGGCAGATCTAGCATGCATTCCAAATGGCACCCTATTCCCTACATAGTGCACTCCATTCGACAGTTTATCTCTCTTCAAAAGACAATGCTTGACTAATGAAGACTGAGTCTGACTGTGATAAAATGTAAAAAATGCAAAGGCTGTGAATAGACTCTTTTTCGGCTGGCGATAAGGCGGCACAAGTGTCAAATGCACGTTATTTGTCAATTTCAGCATGTTAAAACTGGCGCTCCACACCTTGCGACAGGTTCGGGAATGTGTCTGTCTAACGAATGTGTCTGTCTAAATACGTGCTTTTTGTGCCCCATGAACCTCGTATCTATGTTTTGAACATTATTTTAGCCGGCTCCTGTTATTATTTTGGATGTTGCGTAAAACTCCCTCCATGTAGGCTACATGTCATATATACCCATCATGGAACGACAGATGACATGATGCCTGTGACCCTCATATTTAGAAACATTCAAGTCATTTATCTGTAACAATTGCTTGCTGTCCGTTTCACTCTATTTTAAAAACGGAGCCCTCAGTAGCTTACCTGAATGTAACAAAAGTTGGTTGAACAGCAGTGCTTTGGGTGTCGGTCTAATCCTGGCTATGCACTAGCAAAGTAGCCTACCTGCAAACGGTTTTCTAAAGGGTCTACTTGTGAGGCTTTTGCCATCATGCTTTTGCATTATTCACAGTTCACATGTGCTAACCTGCAGAGGCTACTCCATTTCGCTTGTATCCATCCCCACCTCTTGTCCGGTTACCAAAGACGTGCTCCTCCGAGCATGTTCGAATGATTTAGTCCTATAATGTCATATCTACAGTGGATATTGCAAACGTGCCTCACACACATACAACACATTACATTTTAATGGGAGCCTCAGACATTTTTAAGTGCGATGCGTAAAGACATGTATGGCAACTACAACTAAAGCAACTACAACAATGTTGACTACCAAACACTCCAAACATATTTCGAAAAAACTGTATGTATTTTACTATTACGAGCACTCCCCATCCACATTTGACGAGCACTCCCCCATCCACATTTGACGAGCACTCCCCCATCCACATTTGACGAGCACTCCCCCATCCACATTTGACGAGCACTCCCCCATCCACATTTGACGGGGCCATCGCAGAGCTGGTCGAGAGCTTCAACTTCCTCGGTGTCCACATCACTAAGGAATTAACATGGTCCAAGACAGCCCCCCAGGAGGCTGAAAAGATTTGGCTTGGACCCTCAGATCCTCAAAATGTTATCCAGCTGCACCATTGAGATCATCTTGACACACACACACACACACACACACACACACACACACACACACACACACACACACACACACACACACACACACACACACACACACACACACACACAGACACACACACACACATAACACGTGCACACATGCATACTGACGCCACGTACACACACACACACTTTCACACTCACCACATACACTGCTGCTTCTGTCTATTATCTATCCTGTTGCTTAGTCACTTTACCCCAACCTACAAACATTAGGAACACCTTAGTAATGAGTTCATTCTGCATTGTTGGAAAAGGACCCGGAAGTAGGCATGTCAGTGTTAGTCTACACCTATAGTTTACGAAGCATGTGACAAAAACAATTTGATTTGTCACTTATAACGTATTTAATAAACAGTAACAATATACAACGGACTAGGACGTGAATATTTTGTGCCCCCCAAGCCGAATTGGAGTTGATGACAAACACATCGAGACAACATCATCAAGTATTACGTCATGGAACACGCTGATTGGCCAGTGAATGGTCAAGCCCTCGTCATACCTACAACTTATTTATGAATCAAAACCCATTTTTTTCACGCCACCGCCAACTATTTGCACACACAATTCTCTCTGTGAAAATAGCTCAAATAATTCTGACACACCCCCGGGAACTACAGTATAGCTACCACTATAAGATGTACCATTGTGTTAGGTTTGTTAAAATATAGCCCATAGCCTTTTTTTTATCACTGTAGTGATATTTATGTTTGTTCGCTTTTCCCACATTGTACTAAGCCTCTTGGTAGTTGACAGCTGCTGAGTTTACAAACACAATTTGCAGTCTTTTTGCAGCCCACTGAACCAGTCGAATGAGCTGGAGTGTAGTGCCAAGGCTCCGGTGGCCCAGATTCATCACCCCCTCTATAAAACAAACAGTGAGAGGAAGGAAGGAAAGAATGAGTGGCCAACCCCTGGGTGTCCGATAGAATCAGTGGTATGGTACTCTCCGCTCCCTCTCTGTGGCCCTTACAAAGCTGGATGGGGGATGTCTGGGCTGAGTTAGGCAGGGCTGGGATGGCAGTAACCCGGATGCTGTCCCTGGTTCCCCCCTAGCTCCCCCCGGCCCGCCCGCCTCTCAGTACTGAGTGATCTCAGACAGTCAGACTGCCTGGGTGCTGAAGGAGTGTGCAGAGGCAGCAGGAGGCAGAGATAAGGCCTCCCCATACCTCCACAGATTAAACAGGCGGATTAACCTCTCCTCCAACACCACTGCTTTTTTTTACCCCTTATCTGGGCCCCTTTTTCCTCCAACATTTGGCACCATTATTTGTACAGATGTCATGATGGGGGAAATTGCTTTTTAACCCCTTGCTGCACTCCCTCTCTGGTAATTGAAGCATAGAAACAAATGGAACTGACACTGACTAAACACAACAGTAGCATGGTGTGTTAGTCTTGGAGAGTTCAAAGTATCTTTCATTGTGTTTTATTTCCCCCTTTTTCCCTCCCGTTGTCCCAGACTTGACATGCGCAAGCATGGGGACATTGGAAAAAGTGCAAGCACTGCCAAGTAATCCACAGATTACAATGGAATGATCTTTGTTGATTTTCTTTTTCACTCTGCCAGATTTAATAACTTTGGAAATTCAGTCGCACATCTGAGTTATTCGTGTTCAATGGAATAGGGGCGCCAGCAGCGCCAATGAATAGTGGCTGTGATAATGCTGTCCTCAGCTGTGCCACCCTGAAGCCACACAACAGAAATATTTGTAGATACTTACTTTTACCCCCCCCCCGTAACCATATTCTACAAAAGTATACAGAATGTCTCCAGCCCTCAGATGTGCTTAGTTTCATGGCAATCACAATAATATATGTTAAATGCGTCCTGTAAAATGGAATGGTTTGTATTTACATCATTTATATTCTGAGATGGCCCGGGGAGGCTTTAACCAATACCCACTTAAGTGTCTGGCTCAAGGATGGAAAGGCTAGGTGTTGTGGTATAATCTGATTGTATGACTTTTGACTAACAAAGATTGTTAAGGAGAGTGGTAGCTGTAATGTTCTTGCAAGTCTCATTTAAGAGTACCTTCGTTTCAATGAAAGATCAAATGCACACATTTTTTTGTTCAAAATAAAGCAAATGGATTTGGACATTTTCATTTATACATTTAGTGTTTGCAAAATGTTTATATTTCTGTCCCTAAAAGCCACTTTTTTAGGATAAAATAACTGTTAACTCTGAATTAGAGAAACATCAAATGTGTTTAGGATTTTGAACTGGCAGGAAAGGGGCAGAGATGCCCTGTTGGAGGAACATGCCCCCTCACCCCTCCAGACTCCGTGATTAGCATAGGCCCCCCCTACAACCCGTTGCTGTAGGTACCTGCGATAAGAGGGCTAGTGACCAAGTGAGCTATGACGTTCCATTGATCCAGAAAATTGCTGCGGAGCCAGCCTTGAAATTAGTTTAAATTGCTGATTCCAAAAATGTTATCCGTGATTCTGGCAAGGCTAGCGTAAACCCCTCTTCCTAATCCCCGGCTGATGTGAAAAGTTGTCAGGGATCGTGTCTTCCGCTGCCCGATTGATGGGGGAATTTGGATTGCTCGTGACAGAGAGACACACATGCAACCAACTGGGATTTGACTTGGATTGCACTTATGGCGACCAGGGTCGTGACTTGGTTTTGAATTCGAGGGCTTGAGGAATTTTGAGTGTGATCTACAGCGGCTTTGTGCTTTTCAATTCAATTACCCACCAACACTTTCCACTGTGCCAATCTGATCCTCTCTTAGTTGTGATTTGAGTCATAACTCCATGCCTTGCTACACAGTTCAAGGATTGGGGAATAACTTAACGTCAATCATGTTTATTTTTTTTTTACCAAGTTTGCTTCATCCTAAAAATAGCAGCAAATACCAGCGTTTGAGCTGGGGATTGATGTGAAGAGGGAGCAGGCAGGGACATTTTGACACAACAATAGCTCTAATGTGGAGTAAGTCTTGCTAAGAGGATCACTAGGGCAAACGCAGTAGTGGATTATACCACACATATTCTGTCATTATTGCGTGTTATTATCATGCCATTAAAGAGCAGAAAGAAGGTCTCAGCATACAGTACCTGTCAAATGTTTGGATACACCTTCTCATTCTCATTGTTTTTTTTTTCTTTATTTCTACTATTTTCTACATCGTAGAGTAATCGTGAAGACATCAAAACTATGAAATAACACATATGGAATCATGTAGTAACCCCCCCAAAAAAGTGTTAAACAAATAAGTAGCCCACAATTTAATGGGAAGTGGGAACGTTTATCGTAAAACAATGAAAATGTAATGGAAAGTTCTGATTTTAACAGAAAGCCACACTCCCACATGTATAGCTTGCACTCTGTAATTGTCCAAATTGACTGAGCATTCTAAAGCCTTTCCAGTTCATCACCTGCACGCAGAATCTTGCCATTAGCCAGGTGTAATGGGGACTGGGGCTAATTGAATTGCTTAAGAATAATGCAAACACACCAGCAGATCAAAACTGGCACTACCAAACGTGCATATGTTGTCTCAAGCGATCCTTGGGAAAAAGGCAGGTGTTCCATTTTATTGTCAAAGGTATATTCCGCCGTATATTGTTGTGAATCCTGAAACAGGAGAGTAAAGCTTCTTCTCCACGGGAGAACAGTTTTATATTTTCATGACTGAAACATGTCTGGGATAAAGGATAGCAGATGGTTTTTCATCTGCCACTTTGATGGGTGATTTTTTTGTTTGTTTCTTTACGCCATGCACCGGGGTGTCGGCTCACTCAAAATGTAAACCTCATTTCTCCTTTGTTTTTTCGCCCACCTTTCCTGGCAAAAGTTGGAGGTAGAAGCTTTAAATCTTACCCATAATCCCCCCCCATCGCTGACAGGAATAAGAATTCCGCCCTGAAGACCACTCAACAGATTTTAAGTTAGTGTGTGAAAATCCTTAAGGATAAAAGACTGCCCGGCTGGATACAATAGGATTAGAACGTCCTTTAAGTGTCTATTGATTTCTGTCATCACCAGCTACATGCAGTGTATTATAGGCAGATTAGTCAGACAGTATCTGTCAACATTTAAATGAAAGGCAAAGACGGTGGTCAGGGGCTTGCATGTCTCTCAAACAGCTGCTTCAAACAGGAGGCTTCTTGGAAGTCAGGGGGTAGATTTGCCCCCACCTGACCTTGCCCTATAGAAAAAAACATGGCTAAATCCAGGGCAATGCTAAAAATATTCTACTCTGAGATGTATTGCCTCTGAGCAGATGTTATTTCAGTTTGATGAACAGGGATCTGAAATTGTTTCTTTATAAAGGAAATCAGGCATTAATTAAACAGTGTTTCGTTGTTATACATTTACATTGATCGATTTCACAGATCTCTAATAGGAATTTCCCACTTCTTTTCGTAAGCAAAGGTCAAAAACTTGACCGTCTCACTCATGACACTACACATTGAAAGCCACTCGGCCTTTTCCTAGTAGGCTGGTTTTGCACAAGCTCTTTGAAATGAGAAATGCATGACAATAATTGTCAGGGTGATTTGACTTCAAATGGAGTCCCACCTGTCCTGGAGACCCCAGCACACTCTGTGTCCTCTCCGTGGCCCTGTAGGGGATTGGAAATCATGAGGCCTGACAAAGTGCTGACAACTTGTCCCATGCAGAGCGACCAAGGCGTTCTCAGGTCCGTCTGTCTGTCTCAGTGAAGCGCAGTACAGGTGCCACACATGCCAAACGGTATCAAAGGTAGACTTACCATGATGCAGTTGATAGGATTGGATAGGATGAACTTTAACCCCCAATGGGAAAATTGTCTTAGACACAGAGTACTGCTGAATACAAAGTAGACACTATATATCAGTGTGTAGTACTCGAGACCACATATTGAGTATCTCGGTCTTGACTCGGACAGTGAGGACTCATCATTTCTTCCTGAGACAAGACCGAGACCAGCGGAGTAAAAAAAATCATAATTTTCTGCTTCCATTCAGTCATCGCATAAAACTGCTTCGCCAGGCCAAATATATACACTCCTTTCTTGAAATATGAATATCTTAACAGCATTATCTATTATAGACATTTTTGCCCAGTGGCGAACCTACAGTATAGGCTTTCAATGTGTGACAGGTTTCTGATTCTGAAAGGACAGCAACCAAATTACCAGCGCACTCCTGTGGGAGATTGCACTTTTTGTCAAACACAAAGGGCCAGTGGTGTAGTGGAGGGTATAGACCGTGTGCCCAGTTTTTTTTCAGTGGGGATTGCGCGTACTCACTTCTTAATCCCTACTGATTCGTATCAAAGTAGTGTCGTGGAGGTATACGACTTATCAATTATGTAGTACAAAATCATGCACAAAGTACGTGAAATATATTCACATGCACGTCACACCGCCTAGTTTCAGCAGAATATCATCTGCAGGCAGCAAGAGCGTGCAGCTCTCAACTGGTTTTGGAATGGAGCATCTCACAGACGAATGACATCGGTAGGAAAGACGTTTCAACTTATATCTACCAGCGAATAATACATTAAATATTACATTTACATAAGTATTCAGACCCTGTACTCAGTACTTTGTTGAATTACAGCCCCAAGTCTTCTTGGGTATGACGCTACAAGCTTGGCACACCTGTATTTGAGAAGTTTCTCCCATTCTTCTCTGCAGATCTTCTCAAGCTCTGTCAGGTTGGATGGGGAGCGTCGCTGCACAGCTATTTTCAGGTCTCTCCAGTGATGTTCGATCGGGTTCAAGTCCGGGCTCTGACTGGGCCACTCAAGGAAATTCAGAGACTTGTCCCGAAGCCACCCCTGCGTTGTATTGGCTGTCTGCTTAGTGTTGTTGTCCTGGAAGTTGAACCTTCAACCCAGTCTGAGGTCTTGAGCACTCTGGAGCAGGTTTTCATCAAGGATCTCTCTGCACTTTGCTCCGTACATCTTTGCCTCGATCCTGAGGAGTCTTCCAGTCCCTGCCACTGAAAAACATACCCACAGCATGATGCTGCCACTACCATGCTTCGCCGTAGGGATGGTGCCAGGATTTCTCCAGACGTGATGCTTAGCATTCAGGCCAAAGAGTTCAATCTTGAATCTTGTTTCTCATGGTCTGAGAGTCTTTAGGTGCCTTTTGGCAAACTCCAAGCGAGTGGTGATGTGCCTTTTGCTGAGGAGTTGCTTCCGTCTGGTCACTCAAACATAAAGGCCAGATAGGTGGAGTGCTGCCGAGATGGTTGTCCTTTTGAAAGGTTCTTCCATCTCCACAGAGGAACTCTAGAGCTCTGTCAGAGTGACCATCAGGTTGTCGGTCACCTCCCTGACCAAGACCCTTCTCCCCCGATTGCTCAGTTTGGCAGGGCGGCCAGCTCTAGGAAGAGTCTTGGTGGTTCCAAATGTATTCCATTCAAGAATGATGGAGGCCACTGTGTTCTTGGGGGAACTTCAGTGCTGCAGACATTTTATGGTACCCTTCCACAGAACTGTGTATTGACACAGTCCTGTCTCGGAGCTCTACGGACAATTCCTTCGACCTCATGGTTTGCACTGTCAACTGTGGGACCTTATATAGACAGGTGTGTGCCTTTCCAAATCATGTCAAATATATTGAATTTACCACAGGTGGACTCCAATCAAGTTGTAGGAACATCTCAAGCATGATCAATGGAAACAGGAAGCACCTGAGCTGAATTTCGAATCTCATAGCAAAGGGTCTGAACACTTATGTAAATAAGGTATTTCTGTTTTTAATGTTTCATAAATATGCACATCAAAAATAAAATTGCCTTGTGATTATGGGTTATTGTGTGTAGATTGCTGAGGATGTATTTGAATACATTTTAGAATAAGGCTGCAACGTAACAAAATATGGAAAAAGTCAAGGGGTCTGAATACTTTCCCGAACCACTGTATCTCTTGCGTTCGCAAATTCACTCTGGCTATCTGCCAGAGCGCAGAACAACTGATGAATTTACGAACGCGCAACACTCGCTGAATGTGACCCATGTTAGTAAACGTAGGCAAAAAAAGTAAGAGTTTGTCAAGTAAGCTCTGGATAACATGTAAACAGCCCAACTAGCTCTGCTACGGCGAGTAAAATGGTCAGAGTGGGGTGTTCTCTCATTTGTGTCTGGAAGTAGCAAGCTAGCCAACTTTAGCCAGTCAGCTCGGGTGCTTGGTTGGGACAAGCATGCGTTGGCAGGCAAGCTGCAGAAGGTCGAAGACACTATAATTCACAATTTTGACAGCCAACTAGCTTAAAAAGTTTGAGAGGTTTTATCTAATGTTAGATTTTAGCTCATCTTGCTCTGGCTAGCATTAGTTGTTGATCTTTTGGTTGTTGATGTGCATAACTGCGGGAGAGAGAGCCTTTTCATGGTTATTTGATCAATAGGATTGTATAATATTTTGTGGCTTTTGGCGAATGCGTTCTAATGATCTAAAGTCACGCAGTCACAACTGCCTGTAAACACACAGTCCAGTTCAAAGTGAATGATGTTAGGGCCGTGTGGCAAATGGCTTGTTTGTATAAAGGCCTACTGTAGCTCTGATTGGCTGTTTGTATAAAGGCATACTGGAGCTCTGATTGGCTATAGCGCACCAGTCTGTGTAGACTCCAGTCCTGGACAAGACAGATGTTTTTATTCTGTTTTATTTACTGCAATGTCTACGTATTGTCCAAACACACGGCCGCTTTTCCATTCCATATCGCTATAGAATTTTCACAAATGCCTTAGTATGCGTAATTCACAAACATTCTAAGAATTGATGAAAACGTGAAAATGACCATATCTAAGTGTAATATACTTTCTGGGGGTGAATGAACAGATTTGAATATGATTTCATGTTTCTATAATGCGGTCAGTTCCACTTTAAATGCAACAATGTTTCACACACTTAAGTTATTTTCAAAGAGATGGCTAACAACAGCAAGCGCGCTGCAATAAGAAACGCAGTTCCACTCACCAGATGGTGATCATTTGAGGCATAACTTCTTGTTGAAAGTTATTCTTGAAAAGGGAGATGCTAACAAATTAGCAACAACATCCTCTTTGATAACACCTGCTGCAGATGCTGCAAACTAGTCGAAATGCTCCAGTGTTGGTCTTGAATCGGTCTCGTTTTAGGTGGTCTAAACACTGCTATATATTACACATGCAACATAGTAATTGCCTCGAAAAAAGTGATTCAATTGAATTTTTATTCAAACCACGTCTCTGATTTTCAAGCAAATTTAAGTCAGGACTGAGACTGGAACACTCAACACTTCTTGGAAAGCCATTCTGCTGTGTCTTTGGCGTTTCAATTTGTGTAATTGTCCCGTTTCATTTTTTTCCCATCCCAGGGTTAGGTTTTCAGAAGACTCAGGTGGGTTTCACTCTAACTTTTTACCTGGGCTTTGCTTCTTTCCTATTTTCAGATCCTGACAAACTCCCCGGTCCCTGCCAGTGATAAGCATACCCATAACCTGATTATGCCACCACAATACTTGAAAATGCAGAAGGTTTCACTCTGTGATTTGTTGTTTTGGATTGGACCCAAACCTGTAGTTTTTCATTTAGGCCAAAAAGTTAACGTTTTTGCTGCGTTGTCTTGCAGTATTACTTAACGGCCTTGTTGCTGTCATAATGGATGATTGAAATTATGATTTGGAGTGGATTTTAACACAGGCTACCTTTTCACTTTGTCATACAGGCCAGTAATGTGACATGAATGCAATGTTGTTGATCCTCTGTATTTTCAAGTATTGTGCTGGCAGGATAATGTTATGGGTATGCTTGTCACTGGTAGGGACTGGGGACTTTGTCAGGATAAAAAAAACCTGCCTCAGTCTTCTAAAAACCTAACACTGCAGGACAATTACACAAATTGTAATGCCAAAGACACACCAGAATGGCTTTCCAAGAGGTGTTAAGTATTCCAGAATGGTCCAGTCATAGGCCTGACTTAAATCTGCTTGAAAAATCAGAGACAAGGTTTGAATATTGATGTTCATCAATTATTCCCAACCAAATGTACTTACCTTGAGCAATTTTGACAAAACCAATGGATATATGTTGCCCTAAGAGTTGTGCAAGGTTGGACAAATTATATTCTAAATGATTGACAGCTGTAGTGGCTGCAAAAGGTTTTCCCACCAAGTAGTAACTCTGGGGTGTGAAGACATATGCAATCAATACATGTTCATGAATGTTCTATAATTTGTCTTAGACTTAAAAAATGTGGAGTAGGTTATGTGGATGTCATTTTAAGGCAGCAAAATGTGAAGATTGTGCAAAGCGTTTAGACTTTCATTAACTTCTTCGGGATCGGTGTCCTTTCCATAGGACGGTTGAGCTAACGTAGGCTAACGCAATTAGCATGAGGTTGAAAGTAACAAGATAATTTCCCATTACATATCTGATATTGGCAGAAAGCTTAAATTCTTGTTAATCTAACTGCACTGTCCAATTTACAGTAGCTATTACAGTGAAATAATACCATGCTATTGTTTGAGGAGTGTGCACCATTTTGAACATGAAAAGTTATTAATAAACAAATAAGGCACATTTGGGCAGTCTTGATACAAAATTTGGAACAGAAATGCAATGGTTCATTGGATCAGTCTAAAACGTTGTACATACGCGGATGCCACCTAGTGGACAACATTTAAATTGCACCTGGGCTGGAATAGTACATTATGGCCTTTCTCTTGCATTTTGAACATACAAAAGAACAGGTTTTTTTCTTTGTATTATCTTTTAAGAGATATATTGTGTTATATTCTACTACATTCCTTTCACATTTCCATAAACTTCAAAGTGTTTCCTTTCAAATGGTATTAAGAATGTGAATATCCTTGCTTCAGGGCCTGAGCTTCAGGCAGTTAGATTTGGGTATGTCATTTTAGGCAAAACATTTTTAAAGAGGGGCTAAACCTTAAGATTGTGCTGATGTTGCTTCCAAAGTCAATTTGTGACCCGGTAGTGAATGGAGTCGGAGAAGAAGGCAGACGTTTTACGTGTCCCCAACCGATTGTGTTTTTTTGTTTGTTTATTTGCTTTGTTTGCAACTTATTTTTTAAACGTATTTTGTACATAATGTTGCCACTACCGTCTCTTTTACCGAAAATAACTTTTGGACATCATGACTGCGATTACTCACCACAGACTGGCAGAATCCTTTTTTTCCCTCTAACGAGTCTGACGAACCTGACACAAACTATATACTGCTTTCTCGGGAACAGGCCCAGATCCCCGTGATTTATGTGAAGAGGAGGAGGAGAAAAAGGGGCCAGAGGGCGGACTCCCTTCTGAGAATTCGTAGGCAATCAAATAAACTCCCACCTATGGAGTCGTGGCTGAACCATGACACATTCAACATACAGCTGGCTGGTTGTACTCTGTACTGGCAGGATAGAACAGCGGCGTCTAGTAAGACAAGGGGCGGCGGAGTACAGTTTTTGTAAATAAAAGCTGGTGCACAATATCTAAGGAAGTCTCAAGCTATTGCTCGCCTCAGGTAGAGTATCTCATGATAAGCTGTAGACCACACTATCTACCTAGAGAGTTTTCATCTGTATTTTTCGTAGCTGTTTACATACCACCACCGTCAGAGGCCGGCACTAAGACAGCATTGAATGAGCTGTATTCCGCCATAAGCAAACAAGAAACTTAAATCTGTTTTACCAAATTTCTATCAGCATGTTAAATGTGCAACCAGAGGGGAAACAACTCTGGAACACCTTTACTCCACACACAGAGCTTGTTTACAAAGCTCTCCCTCACCCTCCATTTGGCAAATCTGACCATAATTCTATCCTCCTGATTCCTGCTGACAAGCAAAAATTCAAGCAGGGAGCAGCAGTGACTAGATCAATAAAAAAGTGGTCAGATGAAGCAGATGCTAAGCTACAGGACTGTTTTGCTAGCACAGACTGGAATATGTCCCGGGATTCCTCCGATGGCATTGAGGAGTACACCACATCAACCATTGGCTTCATCAATAAGTGCATCGATGACGTCGTCCCCACAGTGACCGTACGTAGATACCACAACCAGAAGCCATGGATTATAGGCAACATCCGCACTGAGCTAAAGGCTAGAGCTGCCATTTTCAAGGAGCGTGACTCTAACCCTGAAGCGTATAAGAAATCCCGCTCTGCCCTCTAACGAACCATCAAACAGGCAAAGCATCAATACAGGACTAAGATCAAATCATACTACACCGGCTCTAACGCTCATCGCTTGCAAACCATTACAGACTACAAAGGGAAGCACAGCCGAGAGCTGCCCAGTGACATGAGCCTACCAGATGGGCTAAACTACTTCTATGCTCGCTTCGAGGCAAATAACACTGAAACATGCATGAGAGCACCAGCTGTTCTGGAAGACTGTGTGATCACGCTTTCCGCAGCCGATGTGAGTAAGACCTTTAAAAAGGTCAAAATTCACAAGGCCGCAGGGACAGACAGATTACCAGGACGTGTACTGCGAGCATGCACTGACCAACTGGCAATTGTCTTCACTGAGTTTTTCAACCTCTCCCTGTCCAAGTCTGTAACACTAACATGTTTTAAGCAGACCACCATAGTGTCTCTGCCCGAGAACACTAAGGCAACCTGCCTAAATGACTACCGACCCGTAGCACTCACATCTGTAGCCATGGAAGTGCTTTGAAAGGCTGGTCATTCCTCACACCGTTATCCCAGAAACCCTAGACCCTCTCAAATTTGCATACCGCCCCATCAGATCCACAGATGACGCAATCTCTATTGCACTCCACACTGCCCTTTCCCACCTGGACAAAAGGAGCACCTATGTGAGAATGCTATTCATTGACTACAGCTCAGCGTTCTACACCATAGTGCCCTCAAAGCTCATCACTAAGTTAAGGACGCTGGGACTAAACACCTCCTTCTGCAACTGGATCCTGGACTTCATGTCGGGCCGCCCCCAGGTGGGAGCAGTACGTAACAACATATCCGCCATGCTGATCCTCAACACAAGGGCCCCTCAGGGGTGGGTGCCCCTCAGGAATGGGTGCTCAGTCCCGTCCTGTACTCCCTGTCCACTCATGACTGCACGGCCAGGCACGACTCGAACACCATCATTAAGTTTGCAGATGACACAACAGAGGTAGGCCTGATCACCGACAACGATAATACAGCCTATAGGGAGGAGGTCAGAGACCTGGCCGTGTGGTGCCAGGACAACAACCTCTCCCTCAATATGATCAAGACAAAGGAGATGATTGTGGACAACAGGAGAAAGAGGACCGAGCATCCCTGCATTCTCATAGATGGGGCTGCAGTGAAGCAGGTTGAGAGCTTCAAGTACCTTGGTGTCCACATCACCAAAAACTAACAAGACTGAAAAGATTTGGCATGGGTCCTCAGATCCTCAAAAGGTTATACAGCTGCACCATCGAGAGCACTGGTTGCATCACTGCCTGGCATGGCAGCTGCTCGGCCTCCGACAGCAAGGCACTACAGAGGGTAGTGCGAACGGCCCAGTACATCACTGGGGCCAAGCTTCCTGCCATCCAGGACCTCTATACCAGGCGGTGTCAGAGGAAGGCCCTAAAAATGGTCAAAGACTCCAGCCACCCTGTTCATAGACTGTTCCGTCTGAACACCTAATCAAATGGTTACCCAGACTATTTGCATTGCCCCGTTCCCCCTCTTTTACACCACTGCCACTCTCTGTTGTTATCATCTATGCATAGTCACTGTCTCTACTTACAGTACATGTACATATTACCTCAAATAACCGGTGCCCATGCACATTGACTCTGTACTGGTACCCCCCTGTATACAGTCTCGCTATTGTTATTTTACTGCTGCTCTTTAATTACTTGCTACTTTTATTTCTTATTCTTATCCATATTTAAAACGGCATTGTTGGTTGGGGCTTGTAAGTAAGCATTTCACTGTAAGGTCTAAACCTTTAGTATTCGGTGCATGTGACTAATACAATTTGATTTGATGTAATTGTTGCAACTGAGGACAAACGATTTTTAAGCTCTATTTGCATCAGCACTCAGAGGTCCCGTTCTGTGAGCTTGTGTGGCATACCACCTCGGCTGAGCTGTTGTTGCTCCGAGACGTTTCCACTTCACAACAACAGCACTTACAGTTGACCAGGGCAGCAGGGCAGAAAATTGACGAACTGAGTTGTTGGAAAAGTGGCATCCTATGACGGTGCCACGTTGAAAGTCAGCACGGGCCATTCTGCTGCCAATGTTTGTCTGTGGAGATTGCATGGCTGTGTACTCAATTTTATACACCTGTCAGCAAAGGGTGTGGCTGAAATAGCCAAATTCACTAATTTGAAGGCGTGTCCACATACCTTTGGCCATGTAGTGTAGATACTAGAACTAACGCTTTAGCAATCCCGCTACAATAATGCCATACAGTGTACAGTCAGCGGGAAGCAGTTTAGCAGTTACACCGGAGGGCCCCAATGGCAATAAAAAGCTTACCTTGACTTGGAACAGTGTTGGATAGCTATAGCCAGCTAGCTAACATAGGCTTCCTCTCTATTTGAGTCGGGTGTTTGAGTAGGCTAAACTAGCTAACTGCATTAGACGCTAGCTAAGTAAATGAAAGTATATTTACTACGAAATATAGCTAGATGTCTCTCTCTCTCTCTCTCTGGCATTAACTATTTTCCATCTCTCTCTTTGATTCAACTACTCAGCACATTTTATGCTCTGCAGTGCTGGGTGGACAACATGTCAGTTCATGCTGCAAGAGCTCTGATGAATTGGAGAACGTCATAATTCATGTGTAAGTCTAAGGAAAGCAGTGAGAACCATGAGCCTCCTAGGTTTTGTATTGAAGTCAATGTGCCCAGAGGAGGACAGAAGTTAGCTGTCCTCCAGCTACCCGTCAGAGTGCTGCTGAGGCCACTACAGACCTTTGTTGCAAAATTATCTGTTTTAATCAATTGTGTAGTTAAGTGAATATAATTAGTATAGTTTTATTTAAAAAATTATAACGTTTTTCATTTTTCACATATTGCATTTTTTCTTGAAATTCAATTCCTCCTCTGAGGATCCTCCACTCCTGCCTGACACCCATAACCTTCATGGCAGTTTGTGTCAGGTGGGCAATTTGAGATTTTAGTTGGACGGATACATTACCAAACCAGACTGGGATGCCATATCTCTCTATGACCACATGGTTGAACAGTAGCATACTTTTCTGGCCATCTCCAAAAACCCTGAGTTTACGTAGGAAATAGAGGCGGTGTTGGACAAACCTGTGCTATGTTGGAATAGTGGACAACCACAGGCGCGTTGTCATTTTCTCTGGATCTCTGACCTGGATCTCTGACCTGGATCTCTGACCTGTACACGATAGTATCAGCATCATTATACAGCAGACCAAGAGTGGCGGAATCATCTGAAAACATGACAATATAGTTATCAGGATTACTGCTGGTGCATTCATTTGTGTAAAATGTATGAATAAGATGGGATAACTCACAGAACCCTGCGGGGCCACCAGTGCTAATGTCTCTACACTCAGCAAGTGTACCGTTAACTCTAACCTGCTGAGTTTGGCTAATCAGGAATGAGTGGTACCACCTAATGGTGTACGGCTTAACACCCATTTGCTTTAACTGACTGAGTAGGACATGTGGCTGTAGCGAGTTAAATGCTGAACTGAAATCAATAAATAACAGTCTAGCATAGGCTTGGGGTTCTCCAGGTGCTTAACAGTTAGATGTACTATGCTGGTGATTACTTTATCAGTCCCACAACTTTCCTGATGGGAAAATGAATCCCTGGTACCACTGGCAGACTGCTGGTCTTCTATGCCTCCACCCTCCAGCATTTTTCCCTACATGCTACCCTTCAATAGACATTTTAGTCCCGCAAGAAGAGTACTTAATGGATTATTTCTGGAGGAATGGCAAATTATATATTTTTTTAGACAAACGTTTATGGTGTCCATTTGATCTTCCAGTAATAGGCCTACAGTGCCAAACCCAGTGCCCACCCCCACCCAACACTGTACTATATCTGAGTTAGGTGATGAATGCAATGAGGCCCAGGTTGGAGTTGAATGGTAGTTAAAGGGCAATTGAATGTCAGCTAAATCAGTCAAACATTTCGTGAAGAGGAGGACACATTTGATGACAAAGAAAAGAAAGCGCCCCCTTTTTGTTTCGTTCAGTAGAGCCGCGCCTCCCATCGTTAAATAGTTACCGTGCTGTGGTCTCCTGGGAAATTAAAATCATATTGTGCACAGTTTCCCTATGACTTGGAGACTCTCTGGGGAGGAGACTTTTTAAATTTTCTAATAAAGGAGACTTCAAATGACTGAACAGGGGACTTGTCTTTAATTAAACTGGGAATTTGGACGGGTCAAGCTCTCATATCTAACTGTTTATGTTCTTTGTTAGAACTCCTAAAGCATGTTCAGACTTTTAGGATCACCACTTTGGGGACTAGTCACCCTTATGGGTTGTGCAATAAGTGATTTGTGTGTTGCAATAACTTCAGGTGATAAGATGAAGAAAGATGGTACAGTGAAAAATAAAGCATACAAAGGTTTGGACAAATATTTTTTTTTTGGGGGGGGGCACATTGTCCTATCTCTTTGATATCTTGCATCACAAAGGATTCCCAGGTAATTTAATATTTTGGTCCGTGGGACATCGACGTTGGATTTCATCATCTCATTTCACAGGTACCTCTTCATTCTTATGCAAAGTTTAAACATTTGGAGCAGAAGTTAGACAATAAGCTTGTGGGTAGTTAAAATAAAAACGTAGCACAAAAAGTGGGGAACCATTCAGGATAATACTCGAATGATAGTGGGATGAAAGTGTGTGTGGAATAATTACATACTGTATAATCAGGTACTCATAATTATCCTCTTGATCTCTACAGTATGTTTGCTGTGAAGCATACGTTCAGGGTTGATTTTGGGGTCAAGAAGGACCAACACAAACATCAGCCATACACAGCAGGCATGTCCTATATCGCCTGTAACCACAGAACATCGGCCCTCATTGTATCTTAATTTCCTGACGATTTGACACGTTCGTTGACACCCAGCAGGTGATCTACTGCACACGGCCGTCGTGGTCTGTCTCATGTTGATTAATTGATTTATTAAGCATTTTGACCTCTAAATAATGAACGTCTGCCTTTACCCTACGCTAAGCATTAATATTACTTTATTAACCTGACACATGTTCATCAGCCATTACACAGCACTTATTCTCATTTAATAGTGGAAATAAGGCAACATTCAAAAACGTGCCTTGAAGTGCAGCAAATCAGTTGAATGTACGGTGGCCATTTTGAAAATCGGTTCCTATATCTGCATTGTGAAGTTGTGGCTCTTTTTTTCCTTCAATTGTAATAGTTTATTTTTTTTGCTTGATCACACACAGTTAAAATACCCTACGTGTAGCTCACACTGCTGTCCAGTAAATAGAGGGCCTGGTAACAAAGTGTGAGTTTAATGAATGGTCATTGACAGCTCCTCCACTTGTTTGTCCATCCCTTGCTTTGTTGTCCCCGACGATGTGGACTGTGGATCTGCCTCTGTCCGTTAGTACGTTTTTTTGTTAGTCACACGATATCTTAGACAGCGCTGGCCCGATTTTGACGAAACTTGGGTGAATGACGTGTCTTGCCAGACTAGTACCTAAAACAGCATAGATGCTATTGACCAATAAACATTCACGTGGGCGTGGTCTGGCACATAAATGCATATAAGTCAGTCAAGGATATTCATATTGTAACAACATGTGGTACACATCTGGCAAACACTGTCAAGACTCAACATATGCAAGAACATTCATATCAACCTTATGGTGGCGCTATAACGGGCACATGTTTATATCGCTTGATCTGTTTGACTCTGGGATAAGTCTAACTTACCCATGCTATATCACAGCCACCACTGGCCAGATTCTGACGAAACTTGGCTGAATGATGCATCCTGCCATAGAGATCTGGCATTTACAAAATTACACGGATTGGCCCAGGGGTGCGCTATAGTAATCAACTGTACGTATGGCGGTCATACACGATATCTCAGACACCACTGGCCCAATTGTTAGGAGACTTGGGTGAATGATGTGCCTTGGGGGACGGCATGTTTACTGTTGTTTACCCTTGTTTAAACAAGACCAAAGGAGGAAGCCGAAGTGTTTCACTGAGCAGAGGGGCATGGTCGCTTACGTAATCCATTACCATTGCATTTCTAAGGGTCTTTCTTAATACCCGACACCCTTCAAAAACCTCAACAAGTTCAGCTGAAGACATTCCATCCTCGTATGAAGCCTTGCTGGGCATCAAGGCGTCAAGGCCAAAATAAGTCATTTGTCTTTGTTCAGGCTCCTTCATTCCATCTTTTAAAATGATCTTTATTTGTAAATGAGTGATTGTACATTTCCTCAGACGAAAGGAAGGTGTTTGGGACATTTTCGAGGTGGCTGACAGGACCCAAATTGGTCATACAGTAGGTCTATGTTAGCAACAACAACAATGTTTGACTTGGCTTTTCAACCTATGGTGACTAGCAATGTGATTAATAGTAAAGGGAAGAGAGGGAGGGAGAGGGAGAAAGTCAAATGTGACATGAACCCTCTTAATGGGATACTTTGGGAATTTGGCAATGAGGCCCATTATCTACTTCCCCAGAGTCAGATGAACTTGTGGATACCATTTGTATGTCTCTGTGTCCAGTACGAAGAAAGGTAGAGCTAGCAACACATACTCATAGACTTTCAATCATTGCACTAACGCTGGTTAGCAATTGCGCTAGTGTTATTTAGTAATGTCCTTCTCGCCTTGGTGTCTATTATAGAAAAATACATTTCAGGGATTTAGACGACTCGCATTTCCTGGGGAATTCATGTAACTTCAGCCGCCTGAATCCACAGGACGTAGTCCAAGTCAGAGGCTAACCGCTTACAAATGGGTTTGCCAATGACATTATACTGTAAATAATACAAAATCATTGACCATTTTTGTTTTGAATGCTTATTCTGACAAGGCTATTTTGTTTTATTCCCTGTATGGGATTTGATAGCATCTCCACTGCTCACCAAAAATGTTCGACCCTAATATCCAGTTTAAAATGGATTTGACGGAAAATGTTACACCCATTTACCTTGAGGGAACTATCCAACGACGGGGAGAAGAAGAAATGTAAAAAGAATTGTTGCTTATATGCAGTGTCTCACTGCTTATGTGTTTGTATCATTGTCACTGATCATCGTCTCTGGTGTTGGTACAACACAGTGGATCCTTTTCACTCAGAAGTCATTTCCCCTCACTTGACCCATGCATTGGCATCAGTTTGACCTCCAACTCATCTTCCCCCAAGAGCAGAATAACATCAGCGCTAGCTCTTGAGTTTGGCTGTAAATAAAACCAAATGTGTGTCATCATTGCTCAACACCAGCGAGATCAAATCCACATTGACAGGTAGCGCTGTAACCGCAGGAGCCTTTCTAATATGTGTAGACCCGTGTATACCAAACGAGTCCTTCACCTGACATTAGTAGTCTACTCACTTGTGGCAACATTCATACCAGTATGGGGTTGCCATTACCACAAAATATACAGAGTTCACACATATTTACCTTACTAATCCTTTCAGAGAAGTCTGGCACAGAAAACCAAACAGCATTGGTTATATTTGAGTCCAACAGCTTTAGGGGTGAGCTTTCTGAGACTTGACCAGTAAGAAGTAGTATCTTTTTTCCCTGAATGTTAGCCGCCTTGGGGTGTTATTGACTGACCATAGACTTGATGGGAGCATCTTGGGAGCATCACAGGCCTCTTGGAAAATATCCTTGTGTCTCATGACCCAATTTGGCAGCTCAAGAGTCCACATGCCAAACATCTGTGAGAATGGCACCCAATGCTGCTGCTAATAGCCCATCATATATCTGGACCTGGTTGGATTGGACAGCTCTTCCACCACTCTTTGATATGTTGCCCATAGAGTTGGATAGAGGGCATGTCTTTGCATCTTTCACATTGTGGCTAAACCCAGAGGAAGTCCCACCCAGCAGTCTACTTCAAAATGATGAAAGTAATCAATGGCGCTGGCCATGCTAAAACAGGAACTCAATCCTAATATACCCCTAGACCTTTCGCCCTATGCACTTGTGGCGATCTGAGATGATATGACCGGTGCAATTAATATGGTAATAGCTCCAACTTGTCCTCTGATAGGTTGAAGTTCCACCATATTGCTTATACCAATCAAATCCTCTTAGGGTCTCGGGGTCCATTTGGAATTGGGCCAGGCTTTGTGGAAAGTGCGCCCTCCATCTAACTCTATGGTCTTCACAAAGATCACAGTGGTGGCTAGCACTTGATCCCCACCATCATGCTAACCAAAGAAAGTAATTCAAGTGTGCAAAATGTGTCATCCACTAACTTCCACACGTTCTAAGAAGAAGTGTGTAGGCCCGAGTAAAGATGCCGCTCGGAGGCACAGTCTGCTGACTCACAGACCATGTACCACACCGGTCCCCAGGATCATCAATATTACAAGGTGAACATTGTTTCCTTGTTCGTGTTAAGCCCACCAAAACAAGAGGTTTGGGTAAGCCTAATATGTTGCGCTTATTGCACCACCTTGTGAATAAAGGTAGTGTTGCATGTCTCATTTGGAATATCACAACATGGGCTATGGTGATCTAAAAGTATTCTACGTAGAACTTATTTAACAACATTTGCAATAGATGTGTAATAATGCTGGGCGAGGTCATTTTCCCAAATGACCACAATGTGTTCAGTCTAGGTGTAGACTCTAAAAGGACCATTGACTGAAAAAACACGTTCTAAACCCATGAACACCATATGTTTTATACTGATGAGTTATGTGGTGGTTATTTGATAGTTGCCGTTCTTCCAACGTGGACTTGTCCGTCCTTAATAACAAATATTGTTTTTCCCAGACTTCCTTCCCAGAGAAATGAAAACGAACGCGACAGTGTCTCACACCTGATGAACACCAAATAGAACGTTTGCCAGGCAAAAAGTGACAGCGGCGGGAGTAGTTTTCTAGCGTTTGCACCAGGGAGGTGGAGGAGTCTGGAGGAGAGAGAGGTGGAAGATTGAGAGCTGGGGGAATGAAGGTCTATGTTAACGAGAGAGGTGCCTTAATTAAAATAGAAAAATCTAAACCGCAGCAAGAAAACAAAGTCGACAGTTAGTCTAATGCCTCAGGCAGGGCTGTTTCGGCGCACTATGCCCAGGGCCGATCCCTCCTCTCCCCTTCAAGCTCTATCAAATATTACCAAACAGAATCACTGATAAGAACAAAGAGCAAATTGACCCGAAGGGAATAGCCCGGGCACATATTTGATAACCGTGGATTCTATATATTGGTGAGGACCCTTGTGACCTATGATAACATGCAGTCAGCAGTGCTGCTGTACTAATCTTTCCCAGTCCTTTCATCCACTCTATGATCCTGACCATCCAAGTGGGGGAGCCAGAGATTGTAGCTATAATACCGTGGGCAAGAAAAGGCACACAAGTCAACTGTCACAAACGGTTAGTGTCGTTTAGACACGTGATGCATAATCCAGTAAACAAATGTGCTCATTTAAATACAGATCTGACAGAATGATATGACTACAGAAGTACGTAGAAAGGAAGCGCATACCGCATCCAATGCTTCCCGATGATACATTTATAGAAGCCTTTGGGTGTTTTAAAAGTGGGAAGATTTAATCATTTGATTTATAGAGGAGATCAGGGGGCATCGTTTCTGTGCCCAATCAGTTGTTTCAGTCCTCCAAGACATTTAACAAAGCTTTTACAAGCAAGGGAGGACTCATTTCCATTACCCGCAAAGACTGCTTAGAGAATTGTATGCCTCTGGTGATAGAAATTAATAGATCTCCGTTATATTAGTGGTATCTAATCACATTTCCAAATGGCTCATTTGTGTGCCCGTGTACACTGTTGGATGTTGGCACACTCTGTCAACACTGTCAAGGTAGATTTCCCCCCATCTGTCTGAGCTGCTGCTTGCGTCCCAAATGACCTCCTGTTCCCGACATAGTGCACTACTTTTGATCAGAGCATTGTGGTGCCATTTGGGACGCAGTCTTTGTCAAGTGCTCACGTGCTGCTCCATTAGCCTGTTATAATCCAACACGAGGAGAGGAAGGAGGGCTATACAGACTGCTGGTTTCTGATGAAGTTGTGGATACCATTTTATTGTCTCCGCGTGCAGTCGGAAGGAAGTTGCTAACTAGCGCTAGTGCAGTTGCTAACTGAGGTCTATGTGTATCTGCTAACATGCTAGCAGATACCCATAGACTTCCAGTCATTGCTCTAAACGCTAGTTAGCATTGGCTCGCGAAACTAACTCTAAATTTGCTCATTCTGGACAGAGAGACATAAATATTGTATACACAAGTTTATCTGACTCTGGGGAAGTAGGTAAATATATATATATGCCATTTAGCAGACGCTTTTATCCAAAGCGACTTACAGTCAGTCATGTGTGCATACATTCTACGTATGGGTGGTCCCGGAATCGAACCCACTACCCTGGCGTTACAAGCGCCATGCTCTACCAACTGTGCTACAGAAGGACAAGGTATAGGTAAAGGGCCTGATATTGCTGAAATCCTGAAGTAGCCCTTTAACAATATTTGTATTCTAAGGAGTATAGTGCATTTTTCCCCCCTCCATTCTTATTTTTGGGATTGAGTGAGGGAGATAAGAAGAAAAATAAAAGTCCTAGAATTTTTGATGTTGTTGAACAATACAGTAATTGATATTTCAGTACATATAAATATTTGTAATTACCCACCTCCAACCCCCCACACACACACAATATACTGTATATTCACCAGGATATTGATGATTAACCAAACTGTGAAAAGAAAATATAACGAAACATTTGAAAATATAGATGGTTTTTCCTCTTGGTTCTCTTCAACAGTGATTATAGACTCGATAGTTTGATAAAGGATCATCTCACCGCTGTGGCGTCTGTCCTTAAACTACATAATATACTACAAATATCCAATTCAAATAAGGATTCATACTACCGTCATAATCCACTCTGATTTTAAAGTGGTGCAAACAAGTCCTTGATGACAGATCTTACTTACTGTGGTGTATGTGAGAGGGATAGGCCACCACTCAGGAGATGCTGCCAGTCAGTTGTTTAATGAAGTTAGGAATTGATATACAATAAATGTAATGTGTTTGATAGTGTGCCAAAGTGGTGCCCAAGACGCCGAGTGGAGTGGCTTACCCCTGAGACAGGAGCTAATGGTGCAGAACCTTGCGTGCCTCACATTCCTATCCACACTGTTTAGACTTCATGTTTCGAAGTCTCCTCCTTTTTAACCAGTGTCTGGGTGTCTGACCCATGACAAATCTCATATGTTTTATGTTGCCTCTGATAGACTCTAATAGCATACTTTGATTCGGGATTATTTGAGAATTAAGTGATTAAACTGCAGCCACTGCACCTTGAGCAGTGAGGTAGAACCGTCTCCCTTAGTTCCTTAAATTCCTCTGGCACCTCGCTACTACTGTATGTGCTATTCAGGCGGTTGTGAGACTTCGTAGATAGTCCTTACTTAATCCTCCCTGCCTTGCAACTCAACACAAAAGCTACCAACCAAGACAGGTCTCCAAACAGGGTTGCAGAATTCCACAATCTTATCCCAAAATTCCCAGGCTACGCAGAAATCCTGGTTGGAGGATTCCAGATTTCCTGCTTATTCCCTCCTGATTCCATGAATCTTCCGAGCGGGATCTCTGGAAAACCGGGGAAAGTTTTGGGAGGTTACCAGTGTTTGCAACTTAACACAAGAGCAACCAACCAAAAGACAAGACATGTATCCGAGGGTTGTGCAGCTCTCATGTAAGTATTCCATAAATGTATGCCACTGTGTGATCCCTAGCACTTTGCCAGAGGTCTGTAATGAAGCCATTAAACGAGAAAACGTTCCGTCTCACCCTTAAACCTGCGTGAGCTGCCCTTAATGGGACTCAACTGCCAATCAGCCATGCAGCATGTTCCACTACCCTCTGAAATGAATTCCAATCCTCCTCCTCATCCATACACGAAAAGAGGCCGCTGACACACGGCCACATGCTAGGAAATGGATGTCCTCTGGAGAAGCAAGTGATTCTTTTTGGGTTATTTAAAAGGAAAGCGCCCGGGAAGTGTCCGATGACTGTCATAAAGCAAGTGGTGAGCCTCTTAATGTGTTTAAAATGGAGAGACAAGGGGAGAAAGAAAGCAATTTAAGGATAAAACAATGCCAAAACACTGTTAATGGCCTGACATTAAGCCCAATTAAGTTGGGTGCTAGAACAGGATAGATTTATGCAAATGAGACGTAGCTAGGCATCTTTCCAAAGCAAAGATACTGCTACGGACTTGGGTTGCATTTTAATGTGGATAACACGTAACTATCCAGCTGTTCATGTGGGTGTTGCCCTATGAATTTGTATCCTTTTTGACTTTCTAACCTCTGTCCCTCAGCAGAGGATGAGAATGTCAAATGAACTAACGACCCGAGATAAGGTTCACTTGTTTATTAAGAATATAGATCATGTCACGTCATGCATGGCACAGCAGCAGCTGCATAGGTCAGTATTCAGCACCTTCTGGTTTACACGTGCAATATGTCCCTTACATCGGTTCAAATACTTGTCTATGATTGGCTTACAGGGTTGTCTGTTAATAGATTTGGCTAATACCTTGACACCTCCTCCTTGAAGATAATGACCCTTTTCCTGCTTTGTCAACCATACTATGCAATCTGTAATGTCAACAGTAAGGTATCACCTCAACTCGAACTTCAAGTCGCTTATAGTAACTTCCAAAATAAGCAAGCCTGTCAGCTTGAGACATATTTTCTATTAGTTTAACTGACCTCTCCATACTCTGCTGATCATTCATTGAAATCAACTTGAACTACTGTAACACAATAAACAGTTTTGTACATTGTTTGTTTGTATTGCCTGCTTGTAGCTCCACAATCTTTCAGACTATTATTCAGACTGTTGAACAGTCCCCACTAGCCAACCTCCGCCCTGTACCCTGCCCTGAACCTTTGTCACTGTTACTAGCTGGCTATCACCCGGTACTCTACCCTGCACCCTACCCTCTACCCTGTTAGGCTGCTTTTCCCTATGTACATAAAGTAATTGAACACTGGTCACTCTAATAATGTTTACATACTGTTTTACACACTTTGTATATATATGCTGTCTTCTAGTCATGACAAAGCCCATATAACTACTGCTATACTCACCTTTTCTATATATATACTGTCCATACTGTCTATGCACACCATGATATACAGTACCAGTCAAACGTTTGGAAACACCTACTCATTCTAGGGTTTTTCTTTACTTTTACTATTTTCTACATTGTAGAATAATAGTGAAGACATCAAAACTATGAAATAACACATATGGAATCATGTAGTAACCAAATAATTGTTAACAGGAAAACAACCCTAAGCACACAGCCAAGACAACGCAGGAGTGGCTTCGAGACCAGTCTCTGAATGTTCTTGAGTGGCTCAGCCAGAGCACAAACTTGAACTCGATCGAACATCTCTGGAGAGACCTGAAAATAGCTGTGCAGCGACACCATCCAACCTGACAGAGCATGAGAGGATCTGCAGAGAAGAATGGGAGAAACTCTCCAAATACAAGTGTGCCAAGCTTGTAGCATCAAACCCAAGAAGACTGGAGGCTGTAATCACTACCAAAATGTGCTTCAACAAAGTACTGAGTAAAGGGTCTACGTATGTAAATGTAATATTTAAGTTGATTTGTTTGTTATAAATTAGCAAAACTGTTTTTTTTTTAAAAACGTTTTGCTTTGACATTATGGGGATTGTAGTGTCATACTAATAGATAGTGTGTAGATTGATGAGGGAAAAAATATATATAATGTATGTGGAAAAAGTTAAGGGGTCTGAATAATTTCCGAAGGCACTGTACATAGGGCAGCAGTCTCTAAGGTGCAGGGCAGAGTACCGGGTGGTAGACAGCTAGTAACAGTGACTAAAGTTCAAGGCAGGGTACTGCATGGAGACCGGCTAGTGGTGACTATTTAACAGTCCGATGTCCTGAAATAGAAGCTGTTTTTCAGTCTCTCGGTCCCAGCTTTGATGCACATGTACAGTCTTCGCCTTCTAGATGGGTGAACAGGCCGTGGCTCAGGTCCTTAATGATTTTTTTGGCCAATATGTGACACCTGGTGCTGTAGATGTCCTGGAGGCTAGGCAGTGTGCCCCCCGGTGAAGCGTTGGCCTGACCGCACCACCGTCTCTTGCGAACCTAGCTCAGGGCTAGCTAGTCTCTGTTCCATTTCTTTGGAGCCCGACACATGCAGTGCTTGAAGATGCCGGCGATTTGTCCTCTTCTCTCCCACAACCTCAGAAGGTAAGAACGTTGAGTCACATTATCTCTCACTACCAACGCTGGGCCTTTCCATATCTTTTTCCCCTTCCAGCTTGACCAGTACCGGATTCCCCGGTCTCAAAGTGGATAGGTCTCGTACTCCGTGACGTCTGTTAGAGTAGAAAGCGCATTGTTCTGCTGCCGCATCTCATTGCCCGATAACAGCTCTGTTTTGCCATTTCGGATGTAGGTTATTTTTCCAGTGTAGGTAGTGTTGTGTGGATTTTCCATCCCATCAGCAGCTCTACAGGGCTCGCACCTGTAGATGTAGCTGGTGTCGCTCTGTAGCACACAAGAGCCTAACAGTGGGACATATTGCTGTAAGATCTGTTTTGCTGTCTGGACTGCAAGTTCACCATGTCCATTCCAATGCAGGCTGTGAGGTTTTACTGTTTAATAAACTCTCCAGGCTTCACTGGTATACCAGGGTCCATTATTACCGACTCTTTGGGTCGGAACCTCGAACCTGCCGAATGTCACTTTCAGTTTCGCTATAACCGGCCCTGTTGTTGTGGTAGACAAGACGTCCGTATCTCTAAGTAGCGAGAATATTAGTCTGACACTACGAGGTAGTGTTGACCTTTATACTCACACAAGTATGTGCCTATACGCTGCTCTGGGAGTGGGGGTCGGACTGAGTGTCTCTTTCTGTTGTGTTTTGCGTGTCTCACAACAAAACTTGCATGACAGTACTCTGCTTTTGATATCTCCGATGATAAACCTGGCCACCACACTGAGGTTCTTGCTCTTTCTCTGCATTTAGTCCCTCATGACTAACATGAACAGAATCTAGTAGTCTCAGTGCATCTGTTATGACTGATAAAGCATCTTTCACCGGATAGTAGTCTAACACGGTTGCTGGTATACTTTTAGAATGTTCTGGACAGCCTTGACTTATTCGTCTCTGTACAGGTTAGGCTGTCAATCACAGTGTTTCGTCGTGTCCAGTGACATCAGTTGTGCTCTGCTCCCTGCGCAGTGGGCTGCGTGATAGTGTGTCTGCCACTACCAATGTTTTACCGGGTGCATATTCTGCTGTTGCCCCGAATCGCATCAATCTCAGTAAAAGTCTCTGACATCTTATCGACACTGCATCTAAGTCGTCGCTATCTATCAATGGAATTGAGGGGTTTACGGCCTGTTATTAGACTGAATGTGTCAATGCCAACTTTTGGAAATGTTCACATTGCCCCAAACTCCAAACAGTATGCAACAGGTTTCCAGCTGTCGCCATTGAGCTGTAGCATTGTGTGTAGCATCTCGCTGTGTAATGGTATTTGCCAAAAAAAACACTTGCTGCGTGGTTTTCATGAGAACAAAATGGCACCTGTTCGTTTGGCTAGTGTTTCCTCAGTAGTAGGTATTATGAATCACTCTCTTTTCACATTCCCATTAGGTTTCTGCAGACCAATGTGTACTTTACCGTTCGGTTTCATCACTGTCACCATTGGTGCGAACAAGTCTGTGGGTTGTGTCACTTTCTCAATTATGTTGTTTCCTTCCATTATTTTCTGTATCAACGGCACCTAGGTAGTATGCATTCTCACTCTCGTAATCGTTTGCAACATCCCAGTGGCTCCCAGTGTCCCTTGTTGTTGCATCTCCTGCACATCGAAACTGCCATTGGGCACCTAGATGCCACCTTGTGCTGAGCTTTACCACATTTTATGCATCTGCTGCTCGTGTGCTCTGACTAGGCATTCTCTCTCCTATTGCCTCTGTCGTGTCTCTTTCTTTACAGAAGTCTGTCATTCCTCCGTGCCGAACGTCGGTGGGACACCTCCTGCAAGGCTGTATGTTCCCCGACGTGTTCATTTCTCCGCTCACCGAGTCACAGATCGTTGAAATTGTAGAGTGCTCCTGATGAACATTTCAGCTTTTCCCCCAGTTGCTGGACTCGCTAGTGGAAGCATGCCTTCTCATGGATGACATTTTTTCGTAGCCACTAAGTACTCTTCAAACCAAGCTAGCATTTGTATTCCAGTCCTCTTTTTCATTTTCATCAAATGTGAATGTCTTCCAAATATTTTTGGCCTCTGGGCGCATAGAGTATGTGAGTCTGCTCACTTAAATGTCACTGTTTTCTTCACTTAGCTTGGTAGCTATTCTGTAACACGTGAAATTGCCGGTGCCACGTGGGCCAGTCCGCCGGACGCTCAAAGTCAACTCTTTAAAGCAGATTAAACTCCGGATTCTGTTATTTTGTCCAGCTTCTTCCCATTTTACCGGACTGCTTCTGACAGCGTGTCAAACGTCCGGGATAAGGTTCACTTGTTCATTGAGAAAATAGACATGTCACATCATGCATAGCACAGCAGCAGCTGCATAGGTCAGTATTCAGCGCCTACTGGTTTACACGTGCAGTAAATCCCTTACATCTGTTTATGTACTTGTTTATGATTGGCTAACAGCAGCCAAACTCAACTGGCGGACCGCGGTCTTCGTCCAGACCCAGAGACAGGTCAATACGGACTGGACAACATTTCATTTGGTTATATAAAAGTAAATAAATCATTTTTAGACAGCTTTTAAAAATCAACCGGCCTCTCTAACTCACAACCCTGTCTAATCCAACCGCATGGTTAAACGCTAATACAAAGACGCTAATAACTTCAATCCAAATATCCTCTGCAGAAACTTGGGACAAGCAGGCAGAAAGAAACAGAAAGATTTGACCGTGGTTCAACTGTTCATTTTATTTTTTATTTCACCTTTATTTAACCAGGTAGGCAAGTTGAGAACAAGTTCTCATTTACAATTGCGACCTGGCAATTGTTAATGTCACAGATGGCGGGAGCTTAGTTACCAGTGTCTTTTTAAAATAAATAATCAAATAGTTGACGCTGAAAACTGTATATTCAAAGATGAGTGGATGGAAAAGTATACGTTAACTCTCACCGCAACTAGCACAAAACCAATGTGCCTGATATGCAGCGAGTCCATAGCCCTCGTGAAAAGTGCCAATGTTAAGCGAGATTATGTCCCCGAGAAATTTGGATGAGACGCATCCCCTGAACACGAAGGTGAGAACGAACAAGATTAATCAACTCAAATCCCAATATGAGAGGCCCACCACAGTCCTTGTCAATTGCCTGACAGCCCAACAACGTGCAATGGAGTGTTCACTGAGGAATATCTTGGGTTTTGGGAGAACCCCCCCCAAAAAAAAAAAATATCTGATGCTGAGATAGTTAAAGAAGGCATGTGTGAAGTCGCTGACACTCTGCTTGAAGGTTAACATAAACATGGGCTCAGGGAAAATATCAAACCGAGCTCACTGTCAGGTTCCACAGCAATCTGAAATATTAGCTGAAGATTTAGTAACTTCACAACTCGATGAGGCCATTCAGAATTCACCACGCATTTCATTAGCTGTGGATGAATCAATAGAAGACACTGATAATGCCCAGCTTCTGGTGTTTCTAAATATTTTACAATGAAACAAGGAAGGAATTCTGTGAGGAGATGTTGGGCTTAACAAATCTAGAAGCACACACACACGGGGAGAGGATATCTATCCCATGAGGTCATCAAAGGGATGCTGACAAAAAGCTGGAGAGATCTGAAGTCTGTGGTCTCCATCATCACAGATCCAGCCATGGTAGGAAGAGGGAGGGGACTGGTTGCATGTTTAAAAGAGGACCACCCTGACCTGACATCATACCACTGCATCATCCATCAATCTGTTCTGTGTGCCAGTCTGGGGAAAGAGTATCCTGAGGTCATGACAATGACAATGAAACTTATCAAATTTTTGGAGAGCAACATCATCCCTACAACACTGCCTGCTACGAGGCTTTCTGACAGAGGCCAATGCCAATTTTGCTGACTTACTACTGCACAACAATGTAAGATTTCTCAGCAAAGGCAGGGTTTTGGAACACTTTTGGGCCATTCAGGAAGAAATCAAAGCTTTTGTTATCAGAGCAAAAGAGTGACAAGGCAACTCAGTTTTTGGAAGGTAAAGAAGAAAATGTGAAAAGTTGAATTTTTGACAGACATTACATCACACCTTAATCAACTGAATGTTAAGCTGAAGGGATGGCACAACACAGTGTGTGATATGATAACAGCAGTCATCCAGAAGCTGATGGATAACTTCAAGGCTCGCTTTGATGACTTCACTGTTGGGAGAGAACTGCTGCTGCTCATTCAGAACCCCTTCTTGGTCACAAATGTGACAAAGTTGTCAGAAAAAGCAAAACAAATCTTCAGATTGGTAGATGTTGCCTCACTGCAAATGGAGTTGATTGAGCTGCAAGAAAATGTGTCTTTGAAGGAGCAGACTGGTGACTGTGACCCTGTTACTATCTGGGGAAAGATGGTGCCTGCAGCTGATGTCCCTGTTCTCAAGAAACTGGCACTATATATCCTGACCATGTTTGGCTCCACATACAGCTGTGAATCAGCTTTCTCCACAATGAACTTTATTAAAAACAAATACTGCTCCAGGTTCACCAATGAACAGTGTCCCAGAGTTGCTCTCACACCATTTGTCCCAAAGTTCAAAGCATTGGCAGGAGACCAAAAGTGTAATTTCTCTCATTGATGCAAGGGCAAGGCCCAGAGTGACTTCTACATTAAGTTTGCACGGCCCACAGAGACATTCAAATTGTTATTTGTGTTAAGCTCTCCTTTGTTCTCCAGAAAACATGCATTTTATTTGATTTAAATGTGTTTGTTTTTTATTCAAGGCCCATCTACAATGGTTCACAGTACACTTTTTTTGCATAGACAATTATGCCACGTTTTCAATTATCACTTTTGTTCTTCAGCAAAGTTGACGCAATGATGCACATGTTAACATTCTGAAGAAAAAAGTTGTAATTCATTCAAATGTGTCTTGTCTGATTTCATGTTTTGAAGTGTACATTTTATACAACAACATCTTTCCTAAGTCGTAGACGAGCTGTACCACAACGCCAATAAAGGACGATATCCACCCGGACCTTTGCCACCTAGGAAATTTGTGTCACTGGACATCTGGCTTACCGGGTTATCTGTTAAATATAACCAATACCTTGACAGAGAACATCGTAGAAGTTTTGTCATGAATGTACCTATCTATTACATTCATTAAAAGTTACCAAGAACACTAGTCCACAGCATGGTTTACCTGAAAGGTGTATAGCTATAGATGCCTTTGAGGGATTCTTCTAGAACTCCCTTAGTGTGATTTGAGGATACTTTGTTCCTCCTTGGAATTGACAAAGTCAGAGCTGTTACTTTGCTAAATTTGGTGCGAGATGAAACGCGGAGAAAATGCACCATCAATCACACAGACTCCTGGAGCGACGAGAGAGAGAGAGGCTCTAAAGCTGAGAAATGAATCAGTGGAGGCTCTGCCAGCAACGATTTTCCAGGCTGAGATGATGGGAAAACTTCCCCTGCTCTCTGGGGACATCATTTGTGAACACCCCGGCATTCTCAAAACAGCCAAACTTTTAGAGCAGAACTCGGGGACTCTCTGTAAGAGAGTTTATTCTTTCCTTCTTTTTTTTTCTTCTTCTTCCATTTCTAAACTTGAATCCCTCTACCGCTGTAGCCTGCTGGATCAGATTTGAGTGCAGCGGTGGAGGATTAAGTATGTCAATGAAGCAGGCTAAATCAATGATAGGTACAGCTTACCTTCTCTGCTTGCTCTGTGCCAGCCTTCCACAGATTAAACCAATTTGCACTAACAGCACATGTCAGTCAAAGAGGGCGGCTTGCACACCATTGTCCTCTTCATACACTATTGGTTTAGCCACAATTATACTGCATGCCTTTGAATCATTTGACAACATTGTTTTGTTCCTACATATTCTATATGTGTACCCATTTACTGAACGATCATACAGTCGATTTGAAATGTTTATATTTTTTTTTCTGTCAAAGGAACCCTATGGTAGGTGTGTACGATGTTTTAGTAAACATCCCAGTTTGGTAATACAGTTGAAGTCGGACGTTTACATACACCTTATCCAACTACATTTAAACTCAGTTTTTCATAATTCCTGACATTTAATCCTAGTAAAAAAATCCCTGTTTTAGGTCAGTTAGGATCCCCACTTTATTTTAAGAATGTGAAATGTCAGAATAATAGTCGAGAGAATGATTTATTTCAGATTTGATTTCTTTCATCACATTCCCAGTGGGGAAGACGTTTACATACACTCAATTAGTATTTGGTAGCATTGCCTTTAAATTGTTTAACTGGGGTCAAACGTTTCGGGTAGCCTTCCAAAAGCTTCCCACAATAAGTTGGGTGAATTTTGGCCCATTCCTCCTGACAGAGCTGGTGTAACTGAGTCAGGTTTGTAGGCCTCCTTGCTAGCACACGCTTTTTCAGTTCTGTCCTCACATTTTCAATAGGATTGAGGTCAGGGCTTCAATCCTGTGATGGCCACTCCAATACCTTGACTTTGTTGTCCTTAAGCCATTTTGCCACAACTTTGGAAGTATGCTTGGGGTCATTGTCCATTTGGAAGACCCATTTGCGACCAAGCATTAACTTGACTGATGTCTTGAGATGTTGCTTCAATATATCCACATAATTTTCAAGCATCATGATGCCATCTATTTTGTGAAGTGCACCAGTCCCTCCTGCAGCAAAGCACCCCCACAACATGATGCTGCCACCCCAGTACTTCACGGTTGGGATGGTGTTCTTCTGCTTGCAAGACTCCCCCTTTTTCATCCAAACATAACGATGGTCATTATGGCCAAACAGTTCTATTTTTGTTTCATCAGACCAAAGGACATTTCTCCAAAAAGTACAATCTTTGTCCCCATGTGCAATTGCAAACTGTAGTCTGGCTTTTTATGGCAGTTTTGGAGCAGTGACTTCTTCCTTGCTGAGAATCCTTTCAGGTTATGTCAATATAGGACTCATTTTTACTGTGGATTTAGATACTTTTGTACCTGTTTCCTCCAGCATCTTCACAAGGTAATTTGCTGTTGTTCTGGGATTGATTTTCACTTTTTGCACCAAAGTATGTTCATCTCTAGGACACAGAATGCATCTCCTTCCTGAGCGGTATGACGGCTGCGTGGTCCCATGGTGTTTATACTTGCGTATTATTGTTTGTACAGATGAACATGGTACCTTTCAGGCATTTGGAAATTGCTCCCAAGGATGAACCAGACATGTGGAGGTCTCCAATCATTCTTCTGAGATTTCTTTTGATTTTCCCATGATGTCAAGCAAAGAGGCACTGAGTATGAAGGTAGGCCTTGAAATACATCAACAGGTCCACCTCCAATTGACTCAAATAATGTCAATTAGCCTATCAGAAGCTTCTAAAGCCATGACATAATTCTCTGGAATTTCCCAAGCTATTTAAAGGCACAGTCAACTTAGTGTATGTATACTTTTGACACACTGGAATTGTGATACAGTGAATTATAAGTGAAATAATCTGTCTGTTAACAATTGCTGGAAAAATTACTTGTGTCATGCACAAAGTAGATGTCCTAACCGACTTGCCAAAATAATAGTTTGTTAACAAGAAATTTGTGGAGTGGTTGAACATTTTCGCTTTAATGACTCCAACCTAAGTGTATGTAAATCTCCGACTTCAACTGTAAGCGTCTGTTTAAGCATTCTGCTGCACCTGCGATAACATCTGCAAATCTGTGTAGGCGACCAAAACACTTTGATTTGGGCTTAAAGGGGCAATCTGGGAATCAAACAACAACAAAACTGGTCTTAATGACTTTTATGGACGGTGTACAACAACCAGCAGAGCCAGATGACAGTGTACGAGTTTTATAGATCAACCGTGGCTTTAATTTGTGTGTAACTATCAGTGTTGTCTCATTTTTGTCCCTAATTTAGTCGTCACACCAGTCATTATAAGGCTTGTGCTTAGGGTTGCAAAATTCTGATAATTCCCAGGATTTCTGGATTTCCTACTTATTCCCTACTGTTCCGGGAATCTTCCATCTGCGATTTCTGGAAGACCAGGCCATTTTGAGAAAGTTACTGGAATTATGCAACTCTAAGTGGGGTGATGTTGAAGTTAAAACAGGCTTGTTTTTTACAGAAACATTCTGGATTTGACACCAATGTAATTTTACTGTCAACCCCGCTGTCTCATCTGCTCATCTTGTTTGTCATGTGATTTCAAGTCAAAATAATAGACATGTGTCACTTTGGCTTGTACTGTAGTGAGATGAGGCCCATAAACAAAGAAAATTCACTTCCTTAAAAGGCTGCTGTCAAGCTTTCGAATGATATTGTACATCAGTTTCAAATGTTTCTATTTTTAAAAATATTTTCTTATTAACGTAGATTAAAAAGATCTTTGTGGATTTCTGTGGAATCCTGAATGGATCATTTTATCGTAGTCATACAGTAAGTATGTAAAATAAAGGTATACGTTACAAGTTGTGTTTTTGATATGTTTTTATCAGTAAAGATCAAGACTGTTGGTATATAACTCTCCCCTCAAAACACATCTCCTATGTTTATTACAGACAGATAATGTGAAACCACGTAGACAATCTTGTTCATTTTCCAGGCCTTATCTTCAACTTCATTACGACACCTCACGAGTACGTCTGTCATAGTGGAGATGGATATTGTCATGTTTATTATGACATTTCTGATACGAACATATTCTCCTGTAGGTCTACACCAGATACGGAAAATGTTACACTTTCAACGGGAACAAGTCGACGTCCAGGAAGACCAAGCAAGGTGGAATGGGAAATGGCCTGGAGATTATGTTGGATATTCAACAGGACGAGTATCTCCCCATCTGGAAAGAGACAAGTAAGCCATAAATCTTACGTGATGTTGCGGGCTCCTGTGTCTGTTGTCATAAATCTCTGAATCTTGTTTGTGCGGGACCCTAGCGATACATTTTTGCAATGGCATCACCATCCTGAATAATGTTTTTGTAAAATGATTACTGGAAGGGATACATCTGTTGACAGCACTGTTAGTCATATACTACACACACACACACACACACACACACACACACACACACACACACACACACACACACACACACACACACACACATTGTCAGTGTCTCATTTTTCTCATGACTGAGATAGGCGTAGTGAAAATTAGCCCTCCCCTAGGATTGATGAATAAAAGGCTGAATGAATCCACTCTGTATGTGTGTCTTTGTACTGCCTGCGCGTGCCTCTTTTATCCCGGAAGATGAGACGTCGTTAGAGGCAGGGATCCGCGTGCAGATCCACAGCCAGGATGAGCCTCCCTACATTCACCAGCTGGGCTTCGGAGTCTCCCCGGGATTCCAGACCTTTGTTTCATGTCAGGAACAAAGGGTAGGCCCCGGCACTGCTTTCTCCCAGATTACCACCCCCTCAGTACTTTTCCCACTTCTCCTCCCTGTGGCTCAGACACGGCTCTAATCAATCACTCTGTGCTTAGCTGACCTACCTGCCCCAGCCCTGGGGGAACTGCCGCTCCACCAGCGACCAGATGATCCCGGGATACGACACCTACAGCATCAGTGCCTGCCGCCTGCGCTGCGAGACCAGGGAGGTGCTCCGGGAGTGCAACTGCAGGATGGTGCACATGCCCGGTAAGTAGTCTACTGTAAACACTCCCTACATGGCACAGACATCCATCCGACATCTATTCCACGTGGGTTCAACCTGATTTCCTTGAAATGACGTGGAAACAACGTTGATTCAACCAGTGGGTCACTGATATTAGATATTTTGTCCCTGTTTCAACCATTTCATGTTCACACACTGTGTCAATATGTACGTCTCGGCACGGCTGGAGTCCTATGTGGTATATCAATCTGCTTCTTTTCATTCCTTGATGAAAATCCCCTGTACAGACACACCTGACCTCTCTCCATTGAAAATATGGTGAAAGATTTCCTGTGCATTCCTGCTACCCTGATCATAATGACGACTCTGCTCCTCTGTGCCCCCGACTTTAATGTCCCCAAATCAATCTTCCCTAATGCAAATTGGAAAGGCGACTGTTCTCAAAACATTAACTCAAAGAACATTTTGTCGTCTGCGTTGCCACACATATTTCCCGCGATTAATTGTGCTCCTGATGAATTCCTATCGTTAGTGCCCCCTGCTCTGTGTTTGTCATGGTGAGAAGGTAAATCGTTGATTGGTTTTTAGACTTTCTAAATATGCCTTTGGGGTGGGGCCCCGGTGCTCCATTTCTCGATGCAATCAGAGGCGGACACCCTATCCCTGGAACTCATCTTCCCATGTCTGCGTTCGTAGATGAATGATAAGCTAGTGTTCTGTTCTCAATGAGAGTTTTCCATGTTGGCAGAGATACAGGCGGCGACCATTTTGTTTTTGATTGATCAAACTCATTTCATGTTTTGTACTGCAGGAACTGCCGATATCTGCACTCCCAGTAACATCAAGTGTGTTGACAAGGCGCTTGGTAAGAAACATTTTTATTTACTATTATAATAGAGTAAAACGACAGTGAAATCAGTAACTCAGAATGTTGACTCACTTTATAAGGAGATATTGAGTTTCAGTGTATGGTTGGAGATAGCCTGGGTAAAGATTTCAAAATGAAATTTCCTCCATGTTGATATGTCAATTGTAGAAGGAAATGCGCAAGCTGTGAGTGACAACGATGTTACCCAACTCCTTACTCGACTTCACGTTGGAGCTTTCACAGCACATTGATATTCCTTGACCAAACCAACTCCATACGGTGCGGCCGACTCCCCACTGTCTGGTTCGGGTTATCTCTATGCAGAGGTGATTTGTCTCAAAGATACTATGACGGTCATAAAAGAAACGCTTTATTATGTGATGAGAGATATATTAGTACAATTAGGATTTTCAAGCCTAATAAGCCAGACATTTAATTATCTCCTTCACAAAAAAATCCAAGCCCATTTAATGGGTGGGTGAGCTAAATGTAGATATATCTTACAAGAACTGTTCATATTTATATCGGTTACATTCTCCACTCAAATAATCAGAATAAATTCACCCATTGTGAAAGGTAATAACTTAAAACATTATTTATATATTTGTATTATATAGTTGATTTTTTTTGTGTCTCAGTCCAAGAATAGATTATGTGTTGCCCCTGCATACAAATAACCTCATTATAAGAGTTATAAAATTGGAATTACTGTTATCAGGTCATAGACACTGGCCATTTTGTCCAACTGAATTGAATTTTGTCTTGAAAAGAGGGATGATTGAGTAAGCCATGTATTGTGGTCTATGTTTATGTAGTATGTGAGTTTTTTTTCTGATTGTGCATATATTTGCTTTTATCGCTGTGAATGAGAAATTGTTTATGCATGTAGAGTGCATTCGGAAAGTATTCAGGCCCCTTTTTCAGGCCACTTTTTCCACATTTTGTTACATTACAGCCTTATTCTAAAATGGATTAAATTATATATTTTTTCTCATCAATCTACACATAATACCCCATAAGGACAAAGCAAACACAGGTTGTTTTTTGCAAAAAAATGTTTTACATAACTATTCAGACCTTTTGCTATGAGACTCGAAATTGAGCTCAGGTGTATCCTATTTCCATTGATCATCATCTGTGGTAAATTCAATTGATTGGACATGATTTGGAAAGGCACGAACCTGTCTATATAGGGTCCCACAGTTGACAGTAAATGTCAGAGCAAAAACCAAGACATGAGGTCAAAGGAATGGTCCGTAGAGCTCCGATACAGGACCTGGAGAAGGGTACCAAAAAAAAGTCCCCAAGAACACAATAGCCATTCTTACATTGAAAATGTTTGGAACCACCAAGACTCTTCCTAGAGCTGGCCGCCCGGCCAAACTAAGCAATCAGGGGAGAAGGGACTTGGTCAGGGAGGTGACCAAGAACCTGATAGTCACTCTGACAGAGCTCCAGAGTTCCTCTGTGGAGATGAGAGAACCATCCAGAAGGACAATCATCTCTGCAGCACTCCACCAATCAAGCCTTTTTGGTAGAGTGGTCAGACGGAAGCCACTCCTCAGTAAAAGGCGCATGACAGCCCGCTTGGAGTTTGCCAAAAGGCACCTAAATGACTCTCAGACCATGAGAAACAAGATTCTCTGGTCTGATGAAACCAAGATTGAACTCTTTGACCTGAATGCCAAGCGTCACATGTGGAGGAAACCTGGCACCATCTCTACGGTGAAGCATGATGGTGGCCGCATCATGCTGTGGGGATGTTTTTTAGCGGCAGGGATCGAGGGAAAGATGAATGGAGCAAAGTACAGAGTTCCTTGATGAAAACCTGTTCCAGAGTGCTCAGGAACTCAGACTGTGGTGAAGGTTCACCTTCCAACAGGACAACAACCCCTAAGCACACAGCCAAGACAATGAAGGAGTGGCTTCAGGACAAGTCTCTGAATGTCCTTGAGTGGCCCAGCCAGAGCCCAGATTTCAACCCGATCAAACATCTCTGGAGAGACCTGAAAACAGCTATGCAGCGACGCTCCCCATCCAACCCGACAGAACTTGAGAGGATCTGCATAGAAGAATGGGAGAAACTCCCCAAATACAGGTGTGCCACGCAAGAAGACTTGAGGCTGTAATCACTGCCAAGAGTGCTTCAACATAGTACTGAGTGTCTGAATACATATGTATATATGATAAGTCCATTTTTAATCAATATAGGAAAATGTCTAAAAAACTGTTTTTGCTTCGTCATTATGGGGTATTGTGTGTAGATTGATGGGGGAGAAACAATTTAATCCATTTTAGAATAAGGCTGTAATGTAACAAAATGTGGAAAAAGTCAATGCACTGTATGTGTTAGTGTGTGCACCCAATGAAATAGCCATGATTTCAGTAAGTATATTAAGCATGTAGTAACATTACCTCTGCCACACTGACCCTCAGCACGGGGGCCCCACAGGAATGTGTGCTTAGTCTCCTCCTGTACTCCCTGTTCACCCATGACTGCATGGCCAGGCACGACTCCAACACCATCAAGTGTTGACACAACGGGGGTTGGCCTGATCCCCGGCGACAATGAGTCAGTGACCTGGCAGTGTGGAAGTCAGTGACCAGGCGGTGTGGTGCCAGGAAAACAACCTCTACCTCAACGTCAGTAAGAGCAAGGAGCTGATCGTGTACTACAGGAAACGGAAGTGGGGCGAGCACACCCCCATTCACATCGACAGGGCTCCAGTTGAGCGGGTCAAGCGCTTCAAGTTCCTCTGTGTCCAAATTACTAAGGACTTAAAATGGTCTACATACCACATACAAACAGTTGTGAAGAAGACGCGACAGCGCCTCTTTCACCTCAGTAGTTTGAAAAGATTTGTCAATGGCCATCAAATACTTTAAAAGTTCTACAGCTGCACCATTGAGAGCATCTTAAGTGGCTGCATCGCTGCTTGGTATGGCAACGGCACCTTTCCCTCGATCGCATTGCGCTACAAGGGGTGGTGCGGACAGGCAGTACATCACTGGGGCTGACCTCGCTGACATCGAGGACCTCTATATCAGGCAGTGTTGAAAGGAAGTCCCGGGAAAATTGTTAAAGACTCCAGCCACCCCAACCATATACTGTACTCTCTGCTTCCGCACGACAAGCAGTATCCGAACATCAAGTATGACGCCAATAGGCTCGTGAACATCTTTCGATCCCCAAAGCCATGAGACTGCTAAACAGATAACAAAATGGCTACGTGGACTATCTGCATGGACTCTTTTATTTTTTGCACGGTCTCTATGCACATTCTACACACTCACACACATATATTCATACTGACTCTACATACGCACACCGTACCCCTATACATATCTAATCGTATCACTCCAGTATCCCTGCCCATTGTAAATAGGATATTAGCACTGACCCTGGAACTAACCCTGTATATAGATGAGTTACTTTGTTTTGTGTTCTTCTTTTTTTGGTCTACTTCATTTTTTTTTTCTTCATTTTTTAAATTTTTTATAGAACTACTGCATCGTTGGGAAAGAGAGAGCGTGAAAGGCATTTCACGGTACTAGTACAGTGCACGTGACAATAAAAACTTAGAAACTAGTAAACATTGAATTATAAGAAAGGGAAATCCCACCAATATGGGGATAAAAAAAAGTAACAGAATTCCCCTTTAACTTGCTAACTGAAATCCATCAACAGTGGTTATTAGGGAGGCAAAGATGGAACCCAAACACACCAGCATCCTATTTGATGGTGCCCATGCAGGAGAACAAGGGCCTCACTTTGTGCATGGCAGCTGTTCCATCGTCACTGGAGTCTATAGCTCATTTAGGATCACCTGGCTTTAGACTGGCCTACTGACCCAAGCTATGTCCTAGAGCCAGGCTAACAACACTGCTCTGTGTTCGAGGCTATCTTCCAGGCCCAGGCTATAACACTCTGCTCTGTGTTCCAGGCTATGTCGCAAACCCAGGATGTAACAATCTGCTCTGTGTTCCCAGCCCTTCTCCAGAAGAGCACTGGGGACACCTGTCCCTGTGAGACACCATGCAACCTGACCCGCTACGGCAAGGAACTCTCCATGGTCAAGATCCCCAGCAAGGGCTCCGCTCGCTACCTGTCCAGGAAGTACGACAAGTCTGAGGAGTATATCAGGTAGATCTAACTCGACGACTTATATTACTATGACCTGGAAAAGATCAGCGCTGGAAAATGGAGACACCCTCAGGGGTTGGCTACACATCATGAGAAAATGTCACCCTATTCATATATAGTGCACTACTTTTTGACCAGAGACCTATGGACCCTGGTCAAAAGTAGGGTACTAGGTTGCGTTTTCAGATGCGGCCTGTGCTTTTCAAGTCCACTGCTCAATGCTGTTAAGATCTTAAAGGCTGCATAATCTGACAGTCATTAACTTGATTACTTTTAATTGCTTTTAAGGCATGAATGTGCCACCGTGACAATTTAATGATGACCATAAAAAGGACATGGTACAGTATATGTGTTGACGTCTTATCCTGTTAATATTGCAGTGCTGTGTTTGAGTTTAAAAGGAAAGTGCAAGTTGTATTGTTTTCTTTGTAACACTTCACTATTGGTTATAACAAACGTATCATAAACATATGCAGTTATCTTTTATTAATGTTCACATTTTCCTCCGTCTCCAGAGACAACTTTCTGGTGCTGGACATCTTCTTCGAGGCTCTTAACTACGAAACAATTGAACAAAAAAAAGCGTACGATGTTGCAGGTTTACTAGGTGAGTGTTTCTCTTTACGGCCCTAGACCCCTTTCTCTCTCGCCATTTTTTACATTTAATTCAACGTTTTCAATAATTGGTGTTTCATGTGGTTTAAAGATGAGTCTTAATATAGAAACTGCCTGACAGTGGTTCTTTGTAATAAATTAGTAATAAATGGTAATAACTGGAATTTGGACTCAAGATAATGGGTTTGAACTATGAATTTAATGAGTAATCATTGGCATCACCTGGAACCATACCAGGAGGAATCTTAATATGATATCTTCCTTTTCAGGTGACATTGGAGGCCAGATGGGCTTGTTCATTGGAGCCAGTATTTTGACAATCTTAGAAATTTTGGATTATGTTTACGAGGTACATTGTCTCATATGTGTATGTGCATGAAGCTCACAAAAGGGGACATATTTGGGGTTGCAAAATTCTGTTAGTTTTCCTCAGAAATTCTGGTTGGCGGATTCCGGATTTCCTGCTTACACCCACCTGATTCCAACCGGGATTTCTGGAATACCTGTACATTTCGGGAAAGTTACTGGAATTTTACAACCCTACACACATTTCAGCTGTTCATAATCTGTAAACCCCAAGGACAACATTCTAAAATGGCAGCCTTAATCAGTGTCAGTGGGACTTTGACCTTTTCAACTGTTACGTGAGGACTACGATCACTGCTTATGTGTCAATTATGAGTGTGAATGATTTCACTCGTGTTATACGAGGCTAATGATATGGATAGCCCCCGCTCGCTGAGCACTGGCATATGTCAGATGTGCTGATGGAGTGGACTCCTGACGTTCTCTCTTCCCTCTCTTCATGCAGGTGATCAAGCACAGGCTGCAGCGTCTGCTGAGGCCACAGAAGGATGAGAAGAAACAACAGACGACCACGGTTGCAACTGTGGATCTGCAAGATATGAAAGCCAGTAAGGTGAGCGTGTTGCTTGGGGAGGGCAGGCATGTTGCATCAGGCATGTTGCATCAGGCATGTTGCAGGCCTACACATCCACAGTATGTGCATGAAGGGAGAATGAACCTCCTAGAAATGGGGATGTTCAGTTCACTCTAGCCGTGATGTACAACCATTTGGGCACAACGGTTGTCAATCTAAATATCACTACAAGCTATATCATTATAAATCTTGATACATTACTACAAGCTATATCACTATACATCTTTATATATCACTATACATCTTTATTTATCATTATAAGCTCTATCCCTATAAATCTTTACATATCACTATACATCTTTATATATCACTATAAATCTTTATGTATCAATACATCTTTATATATAAGCTATAAGCTATCTCACTATAAATCTTTATGTATCAATACATCTTTATATATAAGCTATAAGCTATCTCACTATAAATCTTTATGTATCAATACATCTTTATATATAAGCTATAAGCTATCTCACTATAAATCTTTATGTATCAATGTAAATATTTATAAATCACTATAAATATGTATCACTACAAGCTATATCATTATAAATCTTTATATATCACTATAAATATATATATATCTCACGATAAGCTATATCACTATGCATCTTTATATATCACTACAAGCTATATCACTATATATCTTTATATATCACTATAAATCTTTGCGTCACAACAAATCTTTATGTATCATCTTTATATATCACTATAAGCTATATCACTATACATCTTTATGTACAGTGCCTTGCGAAAGTATTCGGCCCCCTTGAACTTTGCAACCTTTTGCCACATTTCAGGCTTCAAACATAAAGATATAAAACTGTATTTTTTTGTGAAGAATCAACAACAAGTGGGACACAATCATGAAGTGGAACGACATTTATTGGATATTTCAAACTTTTTTAACAAATCAAAAACTGAAAAATTGGGCGTGCAAAATTATTCAGCCCCTTTACTTTCAGTGCAGCAAACTCTCTCCAGAAGTTCAGTGAGGATCTCTGAATGATCCAATGTTGACCTAAATGACTAATGATGATAAATACAATCCACCTGTGTGTAATCAAGTCTCCGTATAAATGCACCTGCACTGTGATAGTCTCAGAGGTCCGTTAAAAGCGCAGAGAGCATCATGAAGAACAAGGAACACACCAGGCAGGTCCGAGATACTGTTGAGAAGAAGTTTAAAGCCGGATTTGGATACAAAAAGATTTCCCAAGCTTTAAACATCCCAAAGAGCACTGTGCAAGCGATAATATTGAAATGGAAGGAGTATCAGACCACTGCAAATCTACCAAGACCTGGCCGTCCCTCTAAACTTTCAGCTCATACAAGGAGAAGACTGATCAGAGATGCAGCCAAGAGGCCCATGATCACTCTGGATGAACTGCAGAGATCTACAGCTGAGGTGGGAGACTCTGTCCATAGGACAACAATCAGTCGTATATTGCACAAATCTGGCCTTTATGGAAGAGTGGCAAGAAGAAAGCCATTTCTTAAAGATATCCATAAAAAGTGTTGTTTAAAGTTTGCCACAAGCCACCTGGGAGACACACCAAACATGTGGAAGAAGGTGCTCTGGTCAGATGAAACCAAAATTGAACTTTTTGGCAACAATGCAAAACGTTATGTTTGGCGTAAAAGCAACACAGCTCATCACCCTGAACACACCATCCCAACTGTCAAACATGGTGGTGGCAGCATCATGGTTTGGGCCTGCTTTTCTCCAGCAGGGACAGGGAAGATGGTTAAAATTGATGGGAAGGTGGATGGAGCCAAATACAGGACCATTCTGGAAGAAAACCTGATGGAGTCTGCAAAAGACCTGAGACTGGGATGGAGATTTGTCTTCCAACAAGACAATGATCCAAAACATAAAGGAAAATCTACAATGGAATGGTTCAAAAATAAACATATCCAGGTGTTAGAATGGCCAAGTCAAAGTCCAGACCTGAATCCAATCGAGAATCTGAGGAAAGAACTGAAAACTGCTGTTCACAAATGCTCTCCATACAACCTCACTGAGCTCGAGCTGTTTTGCAAGGACGAATGGGGTAAAAAATTCAGTCTCTCGATGTGCAAAACTGATAGAGACATACCCCAAGCGACTTACAGCTGTAATCACAGCAAAAGGTGGCGCTACAAAGTATTAACTTAAGGGGGCTGAATAATTTTGCACGCCCAATCTTTCAGTTTTTGATTTGTTAAAAAAGTTTGAAATATCCAATAAATGCCGATCCACTTCATGATTGTGTCCCACTTGTTGTTGATTCTTCACAAAAAAATACAGTTTTATATCCTTATGTTTGAAGCCTGAAATGTGGCAAAGGGTTGCAAAGTTCAAGGGGGCCGAATACTTTCGCAAGGCACTGTATCACTACGAATCTTTATATATCACTATAAGCTAAATCACTGTACATCTTTATATATCACTATAAGATATATCACTATACATCTGTATGTATCACTACGAATCTTTATATATCACTATAAGCTATATCACTATACATCTGTATATATCACTACAAGTTATATTACTGCATGTCTTTCTCAAGGACATCAGGGTAGTCTCTTGTTAAAAATATTGTTTTATCCCACTGTACAGGATTACATCCCCCCAGAGGCAACTCCAATTCCCAGGTCCCTCTCTCATGAGGAACAAAATTACTTCTCGAGTTCATATAAAATCATCCAAAATCATCCATTTTCCCTAGATGTAAAAAAATCATCTACATGAAATATCTACCATTACATCAAAGGTATTATCATTTTGGTTTATTCAAAGGCATTGTAATTTTGGTTTATTGAGCCAACATTAAACTGTACATCAGTTAGGGCCAGTTTCCAGGACACAGACTAAGCCTCCATTGAACATTCTTAGGGCTCTATTCAATCCTGAGCGCTGAAGATCTGCTTTGTAGCGCGATTGATCCTCTTAAGGATCCTCCCCTTTTTTCAATTTTTGCCTAAAATGACATACCTGAATCTACCTACCTGCCTGTAGCTCAGGACACTATTTGGAAGGAAACACTGAAGTTTGTGGAAATGTGAAAATAATCTAGGAGAATATAACACATTAGATCTGGTAAAAAATAATAACAAAGAAAAAATATATATTTATTTTGTATTTTTTTGTACCATCATTTTTTAAATGCAAGAGAAAGGCTATAATGTATTATTCCAGCCCAAGCACAATTTAGTTTTTGGCCACTTGTTAGCAGCAGTGTATGTGCAAAGCTTTAGACTGATCCAGTCCTGTGTATCTAGACTGCTCAAATGTACCTAATTGGAATATTAATAACTTTGAGTTTATAACTGTGCACTCTCCTCAAACAATACCATGGTATTATTTCACTGTAATAGCTACTGTAAATTGAACAGTTCAGTGAGATTAACAAGAATTTAAGCTTTCTGCCAATATAAGATATGTCTATGTCCTGGGAAATGTTCTTGTTTACTTACAACCTCATGCTAATCACATTAGCGCACATTAGCTCAACTGTCCCGTGGGTGGGACACCGATCAGTAGAGATGCTCAATGTACCCGTGGTCGCTGAGACTGCATTCACAGTAAGCGCTGCATATTTCGGCTCAATTGGAAATTACCTTAAAATGTATACATGGATCTTCAGCGATACTTCGGCGATACGAATTGAATAGAGCCCTTAGTCCAAGACTAATCTTTATCTGTGTCTGGGAAACTGGCCCATTTTGTGTATCTCATTGTGTTGTGGTCTTTGTGGCCACCAGGAGTCCAGTGATATGACCATGACCAGAAGTCATCCTGAAGGAGCTTACGCCAATACGATTCTACCGAACCACCATCTCCCCCATCACCAAGGACAGCCACATGGAGTGTTTGAGGACTTTGCCTGCTAGAGCCGGCGGCCATCTTTCCATCCTGATGACAACAAAAGTTGTGTCCTCTCTGGGCTGGATCGGGCATCAAAACAGACCCTGGGACCTCAGTTCTATACCTTTCTTGCTGTCACCAGTGAAAAAGCTACAGCCAAAGTTGAACACCAAACCTGTGCTGCAAACAGACCACTTGTATGTAAGCACAGATTGGACCCCACATTACTGTCCAGCTGGAGACGCCCACCTTCAATCTTCCTACAATTGACAGCTGGCCACTCTGCGATTTCTATACTGGTTATTTTGGTACATGGTCACCACATGGGAACAAGACAAGGACTGCATGTCATTTTGAGCCATCTTGATTCATTTCTACTCAACTCCAGTATCTTGATTTGTGTACCTTTCTTAATTTGTTATTATTATTCTCAATAAGTTCTCACTCAGCTCACTGTTTTTGAATCATTGTAAAATATGTCATTATTTGATGAGATATCATTTCCCCTTTATGTTGTATACAAGATGAGTATAAGACAGTCGGTCATATTCAATCGAACCATTATACAGAGATATCAAACAAAATCAGAGGAATTACATTGATATTTTGGCGTGTTAAAACCATACTATCCTCGCTTTGATGATAGGGCCCATACTGCGTACCAGCTATACACTATTTAGTATTTATTAGGATCCCCATTAGCTGCTGCCAAGGTAGCAGCTACTCTTCCTGTGGTCCAAGCAGGGTTAAAACAATTACATCACAACCAAACACAACAGCTGAAATCATAAATAAAACAACGCATCATACAATATATTACATTATTGCTCTTTTATTACAAATGTACAATATAAAATCCACAATACCACATTACAAGTGTGTGTGTGTGTGTGTGTGTGTGTGTGTGTGTGTGTGTGTGTGTGTGTGTGTGTGTGTGTGTGTGTGTGTGTGTGTGTGTGTGTGTGTTATTGTGTGTACGTGTTTGGGTCTCTTCACAGTCCTCGTTGTGCCATGAGGTGTTGTTTTATCTGATTTTCGTGCTCGCTTGAGTTATTTGGTGTGGAAGAGAGTTCCATGTAGTTATGGCTCTATGTAGTACTGAGTTTCCCAGAGTCTGTTCTGGACTTCGGGACTGTGAAAAGACCCCTGGTGGCATTTCTTGTGGGGTATGTATGGGTGTCTGAGCTGTGTATTAGATGTTTGAACAGACAGTTCGGTGCTTTCAACAAGTCAATACCTCTCACAGAGGCAAGCTGTGAGGAGGTCAATCTCTCCTCTACTTTGAGCCAGGAGAGATTGACATGTCTGGTTTATGGGAAAGGTGTTTTAGAGAGTAGCATTATACATTTACATAGGTTCAACCTGAACACAGAGAGAAAGCACTGTTTTAAATGGATAATGATTAATTTAATTCAACACTAATACTAATTTTTGTAATTGATTTATATATTTTAGAGAAGATTATTTAAAAAAATATATATATATATATATATAGCTGTTATGATTGTAGTAATCACACTGACATATTTTTGTTTATTAGCAAAACCAGTCAGAAAGATGATTGGAATTGCCTTGCTCCAAGCAACAAAATGCACATAGATATGGTTTATTACTGTCATTATTTTAATTTTATTTACTGACTTGGGCATGGGTGAAGTTCTTACAACAATTACGGTGTCCATATTGGGTCATCATTCAAAAAGGCAATGAATAGCAAGCAACAAGCTGTGCTGTGAATCCCCTTGACATGGATGAATCAGAATACACACAATTGAGCACATTCCACAGTCTGTAGTAGCTGAGCGCCTCTATTTAAAGAAAGGGCCAGAAGAGTCCTTTCCCATAAATCCCTGTTGGAAGCAAAGTTGCTTCCAAAATAATTGCTTTATGTCTCCTGCGCAATCTCTTGGCTTAGATAGTGAATTTGTTACAGTAAAAGTTTATCCTGGACTAAAACCGCTGTCCACTCCAGTGTAGAACAGCCTCAGTGAAAGACCTATCACTTTGACTACTGTCTGAAAATCGACTGTAGGTATATGATTTTGTATTTTGCTGGGTTATTCATGTATACCTCACATTACAGCACACAATCACATAAATAGATAAAGATGTTTGAATAACTATTTGTTATTTTTTTATTTTGATTGTGATCTTAGAAACGGCCGCAATGGACCTTTTTATCTCAATATCAAATAATTTGGATAACAATGAAGTACCTTCCTGTGATTGTTTTAAATTAAAATGGTCAAAAATGAAGAAAAAAGGTTCTTAGCAAAGAGAAATTTCTCAATCAAGAATTTAGCTAGGACTGTCTGGGAGTGGAGAGGGGGAAACTAGCGGTTATTGGCAGAGAGGTTTGGAACTCTTTCTTATTAGTCTATGAAGTAGGTGATGTCACCAGGCAGGGCAAAACTCCATCCCACCAAAACAGGCTGGCATTTCAGGTGGACTTTTCAAACAGCCATTACACTAAAAGGGCACCATCATCATTTTCACAATTTCACAATATTTTTCCAGCCTTCGTGTGGAAATATAAAACACAGTAAACTCTCGTTTTTGACCCCACTGGGCCTTTAATATCTGTAACCCTGCTGAGTGCTCTGAGCTGTGCTTTGTTTGACAAGTCCACAATGAAATTACCCATTCATCAGCGTAAATAAAATCTACTCTTGCCCCATGTCAAGTAATCACAGGGGCCAAATATGGCTTTTAAATATTCATAATCATGTGTCACTATGACATTTTCAAAAGTTCCCAATCATGGTCCCTGATGGCACCCGATACCAAGTTTCTCCTCTGTCATCAACAACACTGAAGGACAGGTCGCACACTGAGGAGATGCTGTACTAAGGTGAATGTGGGGTCAAATGATCAATGTAAAGCTTGACTTCGCTTGTTGCAGTCACGTATAGGCGGTCATGCATGTATAGATACAGGAAAGCCTCAGAGTCGGTCTGTGATTTGCTGTGTGTATAGCATACATGTTTGGCTCGTCTGAGAATGTGTCCATAGAATTCTGAAATCATTTGGTATGTAATTTTACAAATAGTAGTTGCAAATGACATCTGTGCATATTACAGTGGAACTAAATGGTGGCTGTGTAGCTGGAGTTGACCTTGCTTGATTTCCCCAATTGACGACATTTTGTACATTACCATTACTAAATTTGCCACTCTACTCGTTCGTTCACTGAATTTCGCTCTTCTCTGCTTGTTCAGGTTCGCAATACTGTTGACATGTTGTATATTCACACAATCAAAATCAATTCTCTGTAATAACAAATTTGTGTATTGCGAAATTTCTCATTTTGGTCTGAATGTTCCACATGACAGCAATAGGGGTTTCATTGAGTGAAATGGCATTGCGGCATGCACCGTTACACTGTCGACAGCTCAAGATGAAGAACGGATCAGAGCAATTCTATCAAACAGTATGACACCAATGGAAATTCACTAAGATTTACAGGAGAATGCTGAAGACGTTTTGTTCAGAAGTCTGCTATTGTAACTGTTTATTCTGTTAGAACACATTTTATAAATGTTAAGTACAAATATTAAAGTTTAGATTGGTACATTAAAATGCCTCATATGATCTATTGTAAATGCACTTTTTCTTTGCCTTCGTCACTTTTGTTCTTGAGCTTTAAGGAGCTTTAGCCGTCAGGTATTTGTATTAATACTCACTGCGACTGTTGTCAAAATCATTTCAGAGCGAAAGGAGAAGACAACTTACGTTGCTCATACATTTACAACAGGTTGAGTGTGACTCAACCGTTTCTCTGCAAAGCATCAACGTGAAACAAACAAGAGCGTTTTCGATAACAAGTTGGTGTAACCAATGTGAAAGTTGAACAGCTCACCTAAAAAGGGTGCAAGTAATTAACTATATAGGTAATAGGTTGCCATTTGGGACACAGACTCTGGTCAAAAGTAATTAACTATATAGGTAATAGGTTGCCATTTGGGACACAATCCTCAAGTCTGAATTCTTCAGATGAACCCTTCCTTGTGGGAGGAGAAAGTCCCAAATGGAGTGCAACAATAATGACATACAATTTGATCCCAGCTGCCATATAGTTAGGTGGTTCCACAGCATGCCTGGGGGTGGTATGCATTGGGCCCTTGAAATACACCCGCTATAAATATAATTTAGCGTTTCACATTTTTCCCAAACACATTTTAAAAGAACATTTGATACAAGACAAAGTAAAAATAAGATTGGAAATATACCAAGTATAATATAGTGTACTGCCTTTGAAAGTTTGAACGTGTGGTTTTAAACATTTAAAACAGAAGAAATTGGGTCGTAGCACACACTTTTCGCAATATTGACAAGCAGCCAACGTTTGGCCGTGGCTGAATGATTATGTGCTCTTTTGCTGACACCTAAAGGACAACTTTGGCTTTGTTGGCGCCACTGCCTCAATCTGATGTTCCGCTCACTATTTATCCACGCTGGGTCATCACCAAACTACACATTTAAAAAAAGGAAATAAGACTAAATTCTCATACTGAAATAGTTTATTTCAAAATTACAATAATTCACAGTTCATTGAAGATTTCAGTATACCATTGAGTGTTTTATCTACATAATGACTCATTTGGATTAATATGCCATGCTAAATCTTTGTAACAGAAGACTCACCAATGAGTATTTTGGTTCTGTTGGTAGGGAAGAACTGTTCTGCATTTGTGTAACAAATGTCCTAAGATGGGGTCAAAACATCACAGTTTGTACTGTACATAGGACCCTTTGATATATATCTGGATAGCATTGGGCCAGCTGCTTTAAAAAGGGAGGATATGGATTGAATGTCTAACCTGCCACAGTTTCTCAAGTCAATGAGTAATGGCTTTGGTTAACACTACCATTAGAAACATACTACAGTGCACTGGACACTTCAAATTACTGGTAAATAAAAGGATTGATCAAACTCTCAATCCAATACTTGGAATTACAGTGGCAGTAAAAATAAAATACATTGTGTAAAATACAAAAATAGGAAACGTCTATCACGCACACTATTACCATGTGTAAACAACGCTAATAACAGAACAAATTATATCACACACACACACACAGAGATACAAAGCAAACAAATTGAGATCTCTATTTGAGCTTCAGCCTTCTGAATTTGCATAATGTAATCTCAAGTCTCTGGTGAAGTAGACACGCATTAAGAATTGTGGATGCAATTACAAAACCACTTGGGGAAGAAAGAAAAAAAGCAAGACTTAAGGGAAAATTACGTTATTTATTTTAAGTAGGTTTTCATGTCATGATAGACAGTGTCCATTTTGTTTGTCAGTATAATACAATATAAATCTAATGTGGTGTATTAACACACAAAACAGTAATGCAAGTTAAGTCAATGTAGTTCATGTCACATTCAGTGTTGTTACACAGGATATTTCCTTGGTATAAGTTTTAAATAAATATAATTTAGAGCATGTATTCAACTTGCAACACGTCACAAAAATGTCATCCTTGTTCTTGATTGGACAGTCAATGTTTTTGTTGTAATCTATACAGTATTGCACATATTTTACTTAAACTCACATTTCAAACTCAGGTTTCTAGTACCTGCTGCATCCACTCAAAAGGCCTCTGGTTGCACAATACTGAGTGGGAATTGGGGTGTGCTTGATAGCAAACCATTAGATATTGAGGGCTACAATGTGATACCATTTAAATACATATAATAATACTTATCAACATGAAATATATATATTTTTTTACTTCCATAAATGTTGCAGGGAAATATCAAATGTAATTTCAAACTACCTTACACTACCGGTCAACATTTTTAGAACATCTAATCATTCAAGGGTTTTTCTTATTTTTTTACTATTTTCTACATTGTAGAATAGTGAAGACATCACAACTATGAAATAACACATATGGAATCACTTAGTAACCCCCCACCCAAAAAAAGTGTTAAAAAATATGAGATTCTTCAAAGTAGACAACCATTGCCTTGATGACAGCTTTGCACTCTTGGCATTCTCTCAACCAGGTTCACCTGGAATGATTTTAACAGTCTTGAAGGAGTTCCCACATATGCTGAGCATTTGTTGGCTGCTTTTCCTTCACTCTGCAGTGCAACTCATCCCAATTTGTTTGAGGTTGGGGGATTGTGGAAGCCAGGTCATCTGATGCAGCACTCCATCACTCTCCTTCTTGGTCAAATAGCCCTTACACCGCCTGGAGGTTTGTTGGGTCATTGTCCTGTTGAAAAACGAAATTATAGTCCCACGAAGCGCAAACCAGATGGGATGGTGTCTCACTGCAGAATGCTGTGGGAGCCATGCTGGTTAAGTGTACCTTGAATTCTAAATATATCAGAGTGTCACCTGCAAACTACTCTCACACCATAACACCTCCTCCATCATGCTTTATGGTGGGAAATACACATGCTGAGATCATTCGTTCACCCACACCATGTCTCACAAAGACAAGGCGGTTGGAACTAGAATTCTCCCATTTGGACTCCAGACCAAAGGACCAATTTACACCGGTCTAATGTCCATTGCTTGTGTTTCTTTGCCCAAGCAAGTCTCTTCTTATTGGTGTTCAATTCGACCATGAAAGGCCTGATTCACAGCTGATGTTGAGATGTGAGATGAGATGTGTCTGTTACTTGAACTCAGAAGCATTTATTTGGGCTGCAATTTCTGAGGCTAGTAACTAATGAACTTATCCTCTACAGCAGAGCCAACTCTGGGTCTTACATTCCTTTGCCAGTCCTCATGAGCCAGTTTCATCATAGTGCTTGATGGTTTTTGCAACTGGACTTGAAGAAACTTCTTGACATTTTCCAGATTACTTTCAGACACGAAGGTCAGTCAATGATGGACTGTTTATCTTTGCTTATTTGAGCTGTTCTTGCCATAACATGGAATGCCCCCCCCCCAACACAACTGATTGGCTCAAATACATTAAGGAAAGAAATTCCACAAATTAACCAAGGCACACCTGTTAATTGAAATGCATTCCAGGTGACTACCTCGTGAAGCTGGTTGAGAGAGTCAAGTGTGCAAAACTGTCAAGGCAAAGGGTGGGTATTTGAAGAATCTCAAATATATTTTGATTTGTTTAACACATGATTCCATGTGTGTTAATTCATAGTTGATGTGTTCACTATTATACTACAATGTAGAAAATAGTACAAATGAGTAAGTGTTCTAAAAACTTTGACTGGTAGTGTATATTCAGGTATATTCTGATGTAATAGAAATGTAATGTAACAATGTTGAATGCCAACTTCTACAGTACATACCACAATTTAATTTATTTGACCTTATTAACTAGGCAAGTCAGGTAAGAACAAATTCTTATTTTTAATAACTGCAGTCTTGTTCAACTGATTTCAAATACCTACTTTAAAAATATTGAGATTACATGTGTGTAACACACCGAAACTACTGTGAACTAGTCCAGTCACACCTTGCCCAAGTTCAAACACTGCTCTATCGGTGCACAAAAAAAAAAAAAAATCATCACTTTCTCTATGGAAGAGCGGGCATGGAGTGCCATCTGAAATTGTGTTTTTATTTTATTTAAGTAGGCAAGTCAGTTAAGAACAAATTCTTAATTACAATGAGAGCCTGGGCACAGTGGGTTAACTGCCTTGTTCAGGGGCAGAACGACAGATTTTTACCTTGTCAGCTCGGGGATTCGATCAAGGAACTTTTAGGTTTCTGGCCCAACAATCTAACCACTAGGGTGCCTGCCACTCCTTCTGACTTCTCTGCCGCTCTTTCGGCGCGGAACGGGTGAAGAGCGTATCCGTTTCATAGAGCGCAAGAGCAATTATTCCCCTGTCGGGAGAAATAGGCACCCAGGTTGTTGGTCACGTTAGAACAGACCCAGGGTCTGTTTCTGTGGCGGCTGAAACGCTAATGCTCATGGTTAGTCGTTTTTGGTGATCTTTGAAACCCTGAACAGACGGCAAAAACAACTTCTCAACACGGGCAATTATTTTTACGCCACTTTTTCGTAGCAGGTTAGGATAACTTACACAGTGGGGTGGGAGATTTAAGGCAGCAAGTAAGGAGCCTGAGGAAAAGGGTTAGCGAAAATGCTCTCGTAACTTGGTACGAAAATCACTTTAGAGTGTGCCCCTTCTCGACACAGGTTGAAACATTCATAACCGATGGGCACTACAACGTACAGATTTATTTGCAATCTCGGGGGGAAAAAATATAACATACGTTGCAGTAATATAGCTAACATCATGGTTTATATTAAGTTTGAGGAGACTGGGAGACAGGAAATCTGAAGACACGTTGCGTTAACCGAGTAGGCATGAGTAAATTAGTACTGCAACGGACGTAAAAGCTCTATATTTAACCAGAGATCACTTTTTTTTCTCCAAATAGCCCACTGTAAAACTCAGGCAAGTGACATTTTATCTTTAGACAACGTTCAAATTTGCCTCGACTCTTGTGTTCCATATGAACATGTGCATTTGCTGGGTACAACAACAAAAGAAACTAAGCGTCACACATTTCTTCTCCAAATCCCCTTTCCCTCAATGTCTCGTGTGTGGAGGGATCCGATCCCGCCACACAAGCTCCGGTTGGGCCTACAGAAACAAAATGCCTATAAAACACGTATCTAACGGATTGGATACACAAGCTACATTCCAAGCCAAATGAACACAGTTACAAATTCAAAATGGACTGGTTGATTGAAGTTGGAAAATGTGTTCCAGGAACGAGCTGCAGTTTTGGAATAGTTGTGTTCTGACTATTTCCGCTTAAGTTACTTTGCGAACTGTTGGTGCCATTTAGAATCTGTTAGCCTAGGCTATAACCCCCCTAAACATACAGGTTCCACACTTAACATCTTCAAAACATTAGTTTGATGACGACAAAGAGCGTATTTTCATCTGAATAAACAAGTATATGCCTACTCGATAAAAAGATGTGGCCATAATGCATCACCATGCAGTGTTCAATGTGAGTGTTCTTCTATTAAGAAACGTGTCAAATGATCACTGGTGATAACTGTTCCACATGCAATGAGCATCACTTTGCACTGGCAACTTTTTTTTCCAGTTTGAAAAATATTCTGTTCCATTTTAAAAACGATGTAATATATTTTAAACTATGAAATATGTGTTTTGACTGATAAGGGCTCGGGAAATAAGAGCGTATTGTCTGCTAAATTAACAAAAGGCTAAGCCATTGAACAGCCACAGGGTTCTACAAGCAAGCGCAAATGCGGAGGTTACGGCCTTTTTGAAGATTGTGTTCCATGATATAATATAACCAGTTGATATTACGGCTTCAATAAATTAATTTTAAAATGGCACTTGCATTTTTATTGTTTTAATATATTAGGGCAATTAGGATTTGGGTTAAAAGGGGTCCACGAACTTTCAACAATTGTAAAATGCCCATCCCTATAATATACACATTAAACCGATCATATTCACCTTTTCAAACATTATCATCCGCGCTGCATAGGTGTGGGAATCGTCTGTCTTTGTCCTTTTTGTGCAATGAACTTCTTTAAAACAATAGGTGTTGTGCCTGAATTCGACCCAAAGCCTACAAGGAAGTCTGTAGTGTTGAAAGCGGTTGTAGTATGAAACCAATCAGTATGTCAAGCAAAACCTTTCAACCTCTTAATTTCTATTCCATTCGATTAACCAACATTTCAGCGTCTGAACTGTGCGTTAGCCTCTCAACAAGGACTCTCACAAAATATCTTCAGTCAAACGTATCTGACCAGGGGTGTGTGTATTCAGAGTTAAAACATTCAGAACGTTGCATATATAAATGTAATGGATAAATATTACATAATTCCCTATTCTAAATAAGAGACAATCATATCGTTCTCTTTTTACTGTAACCTCCTGAAGAGGCTCTACATCTACAGGCTTGTTTGTGATGTCACCCTATGGGAACCTACTGTACCAACCAACACATACCATCCAATCCTCTCAACCCAACAGTAATCTCATTCTGCATCTGATGACGTCAGTGCCGTAAAGCTTCCTTCCCGTTAACATGCGAGTAGAGTGAATCTATATTGCAGATGCCAGCTCATTCATTCAAATGTGAGAAGTGTAATGTGAAAGGAAAGGACTCAAATATTGATCAAATGTATACAATGTAAAAAATCTCTACTTATTTTGCTTGATATGATAACGGACATGAAAATACAAGAGGACTGACTGACGGTTAAAACATTTTTTTTAAAGGCACACAGATGTGCTTTAGTAGTGATTACTAAACTGCAAATGACCAAGCATCAAAAGCTGTGCAGGTTTAAAGCCATACCCTCAAGAGCCACAAAGGTATGTAGAACTTTTGTAAAGTGTTAAAATAATGAGATGACCAGCATGACCACCAAATCCGAATGTTTAAACCACATTTGGTTCCACCATCGTTTTCTGTACGGACAGCACATTTTTATTGTAAACATTTAGTAAAAAAAAAAAAAGGTTTCCACTTAGGAATGTACTGCATTAGTTTTAAAACAAACACACACTCATACACACATCACACTCACGCATACACACAATCACACACATACTAGGTCAAGTTTCTAAGGGGGCTGGTGATCAAGTGCTATTTCCTTGCTCGTGTTCAAATAACAGCATGGCGAGCTGGGAACGTGATCCCAGGCCATCCAGGTTGCTCTGGACACACCTGTGGTAGATGTCCTCACTAAGCTGCGGGTTACAGGCCTGGTAGTGGTACTTCTGGTGCAGAGCCGGCTCCACAGCCCTGAACACATGCAGGGTGGAGTACCTGACAAACATGTCGTAGATATCCAAGGTCTCCATGATCTCCTCGTTCTCCTGCACGTCGGAGGCCATGCGCGTGCGCGTCACCATGTAGTCGGAGTTGTAGAAGCACGCCTCCTCGAAAGAACTGCGGTCAAAGTGTCCGGCGTCCTTGACCAGGTCTACTGTGGGTGGGGGCTCCTGATTGTGGAAGGCAATGTCTGGGTTGTAGTCCTGGAAGTGGATTGGGAAGAATACCTGCCAGTTGTTGATGGAGTTCATGCGGCAGCGGTTGAGGAACTCGGAGTTGACGTTGGTGTTGACGTTGGTGATGAAGAACAGCGTGTCTACTGGGTGCTTCTTGGAAATTATGTCCATGAATTTGATTTGAGAAGGGGTTTCTGTCTTGACACTTATCCACAGGATCTTCACTGCCGGATACTTGCGTTCGTATGCATTGATCTGCGCTTTAACACTGGTGAATATGTCATTCTGGTTGACCTGCTGGGCCTCGAATGGGTCGTAGATAAACAGTAAAGTCAAGATGGCGTTGTCACTGGTCTCAAACAAATTTGTGGCAAACACTTCTAGAAAATGGTTGACGGCACCCCGTTCCTGAAAAGTCAATGGCAAGATGACGTGAACCCTGGTGGCCTCTGTGACGTAAGGCATGGGGATGATCTCGATGCGACTCAGGGGACGCACCAGGTGGACCCTCTTGGTGATGGAGCGACTGCGGCCCTTCTGGTTGACCACCTCCAGCAGCAGGTCCAGGGTGTACTCCATGCCCCGAGTAGGGTCGAAGCGGCGGTAGCCGTTGATCAGCTGCTGCTTCTTCAGGTGGAGGACAGGCTTGTACTTCTTGTTCAGCTCCCCCATGGCTCTCTCGATGACGTCGGCCACATCCAACCGATCAATGCCACGCAGTTCACACTTGGGGGAGCCGTCAATGCATGAATAGACCTGCTCCTCTGTGAAGTAGTCCCATCGGATGACCTCAAAACGGGACTTCGGCTCAAACGTAGGATTGATCCCAACGGGCCACTGGGCGCTCCGGTTGCCATCAAAAGCCACTTTGCTAACATTCTTTATCTCTGCCTGTGAACACATGAAATGTACAGATATAAAAATAAAAAAAAACTGTAAAGTCAAACTGACAGTGATACTGTACTGCTACAATTTAAGAGATTCTCCAGTACTTTCGTATGTTTCAGCCAGTAGTTCTGAAAGTAGTGCTCACGAGCCAAAAGTGGTCTCAGAAAATTGCATACTACGTCACATGCAGATATTTGCACAACATCCTCTCTCTCTCTCTCTCCTGTGTGTACATCTTGTTAGCTGTCACTCAAATGGCGAGGGGCTGAATCTCATTGGCATGAACTCAAATTGCTAGGGAGCTGGCCCACGTGGGGAACATTTTGGGGAAAATGGCACCGCAAGGCTTCCAGAAAACTTTCAAAACTAGGGAATTATGCATGAATGAACTACACAACTCATCCAGCCCAAAGCAGGAGGTTTAATAAATACTAGTTGGCAAAGTTCCCAAGCATATCTTTAAATGCCCCTTATGTCCAACCAAGAGAACAGTCATTCACAAAACAAATATTAAACTGAAATAAGCCTTCAGCGCTCAATGTTAAATGAAAACAGACAGGGGAGACTGACTGCATCGGTGTTCACTGGACAAAGGATGTTTTGTGGCGTTCAGGATTAGATCGTATACCTGCAACTTCTCGATCTCATCGTATGTCCTCCGAAGTTCGATTTCAGTGAAGTGTTTGTGTAGTCTGTACATCTGCTCAGGGTCAGATACCGGGTGGACAGTCAAGGCATTATTAAACTGCACATTCTTCACCTTACTCGGATCCGAGTTCTTGCCCATCTCGTAATGGTAGTACTGCAGCCCCTGAAAACAAAACAAAACATGTATGTACAGTGCCAGTCAAAGGTTTGGACACACCGACACATTTCAGGGTTTTATTTTTTTTACTATTTTCTACATTGTAGAATAATAGTGAATACATCACAACTATGAAATAACACATATGGAATCATGTAGTAACACTTCTTGGGGGGTTCTCTTCTGCATACCAACCCCTACCTCGTCACAACAACGGATTTGGTTCAAACGCATTAAGGAAAGAAATTCCACAACTTAACTTAAAGGCACACCTGTTAATTGAAATGCATTCCAGGTGACTACCTCGGGTTGAGAGAATGCCAAGAGTGTGCAAAGCTGTCATTAAGGCAAGGCAAATAATTTAAGACTTTTTGGGGTTACTACACGATTCTATGTGTTATTGCATAGTTGATGTCTTCACTATTATTCTACAATGTAGAATATAGTAAAAATAAAGAAACTCTGGAATGAGTAGGTGTGTCCAAACGTTTGAATGGTACTGTACATTTAGCAAAGTGGTAACATGGGAAATTGGGTGAAAACAAACAGAAGACTGAGTTAAGTCTTTGGGTTCCATTTCATCAAATCTAAGGCAAATGGTAAATGTTAGCGCTGTCAATAGTGCTATATTCTTGGTATTTTCACAGCTGGAATTATGGCCGCAGTGGCGTGAAAGGGCTGGGTTTTGATGAATAAATTAGTTGTAGGTGGAGGCTTGACCCCTCACTGGCCAATCAGAACTTGCTCCATGGCTAAATAGGTGGTTGCTTCAAGTTGTGCATTTACAGACTTATGTATTGCGTTGTCATCAACACTGATTTGAATGTTAGTTTGTTATAGCCTACTTTGTTAAATAGCCTACAGAAACAAAATATATGTAGGCCTGTCCCATATTTGCTAAATCTGTTGAACATGTTTGCAAGGCACATTGTTCGAAGAAGTAATTGCACGGTTTCAATATGGAAATGTATTGTTGAACATGGCCTAGCCAATATATCAATGAAAAATGCTAACTGTAAAATAGCATTACGTCTGCCACGTCTCAATGATGGACATGCCAAACATTGTCAATAAGCAAGATTAAAGTCACTACTGATACGGCTTAAAAAGCGAGTGACCGATTCTAAAATCAAAACAACCTGTTTTAAATAGGCCGTCTAAATATAGTTACAGCCACAATAACGGCTCCCTGCGAGGACATAATAAATGAGGCAATGTAGACGACAGAGGGTTTTACGCACTTACAAAACTTCTCATAGGAGATCCAAACAAAGATCCAAAATCAATATAAAGAGGGGGTAATGTCCCCTCATCATTATAGGTTACACATCCACTCTACAGATAGCATTCACACTTCTCCAGAAATAGCAGACAGCTCCTAAATTGCATTTCATGCGAGCCATGGACGTTCTCACCATGAAGCCAAGGACGTTGAATCATCCTAATAAAAAGTTTAGTTTTTAATTTAAAAATATATATATAAATAAATACGAGGGCTACCGACCGGCACATTTCTTATGGACATATGTACATAGGAAACAGCAGAGGGAACACCCCCCTATCCACATCGATGGAACAGTAGTGGAGAGGGTAGCAAGTTTTAAGTTCCTCGGCATACACATCACAGACAAACTGAATTGGTCCACTCACACTGACAGCGTCGTGAAGAAGGCGCAGCAGCGCCTCTTCAACCTCAGGAGGCTGAAGAAATTCGGCTTGTCACCAAAAGCACTCATAAACTTCTACAGATGCACAATCGAGAGCATCCTGGCGGGCTGTATCACCGCCTGGTACGGCAACTGCTCCGCCCTCAACCGTAAGGCTCTCCAGAGGGTAGTGAGGTCTGCACAACGCATCACCGGGGGCAAACTACCTGCCCTCCAGGACACCTACACCACCCGATGTTACAGGAAGGCCATAAAGATCATCAAGGACATCAACCACCCGAGCCTGTTCACCCCGCTATCATCCAGAAGGCGAGGTCAGTACAGGTGCATCAAAGCTGGGACCGAGAGACTGAAAAACAGCTTCTATCTCAAGACCATCAGACTGTTAAACAGCCACCACTAACATTGAGTGGCTGCTGCCAACACACTGTCATTGACACTGACCCAACTCCAGCCACTTTAATAATGGGAATTGATGGGAAATTATGTAAATATATCACTAGCCACTTTAAACAATGCTACCTTATATAATGTTACTTACCCTACATTATTCATCTCATATGCATACGTATATACTGTACTCTATATCATCGACTGCATCCTTATGTAATACATGTATCACTAGCCACTTTAACTATGCCACTTTGTTTACTTTGTCTACATACTCATCTCATATGTATATACTGTACTCGATACCATCTACTGTATGCTGCCCTGTACCATCACTCGTTCATATATCCTTATGTACATATTCTTTATCCCCTTACACTGTGTATAAGACAGTAGTTTTGGAATTGTTAGTTAGATTACTTGTTGGTTATCACTGCATTGTCGGAACTAGAAGCACAAGCATTTCGCTACACTCGAATTAACATCTGCTAACCATGTTTATGTGACAAATAAAACTTGATTTGATTAAGAGGTTTAACACATGTCCAAAATAATAATGGGAGCTGGCTGAAATAACTTATCCACTCACTGTTTTGCTGCTTCCAAATTTCATCTTTAAGTAAAGCTGTAGGTGACTAAGGTTTATTTCAAAGCAGTCTCGCTAGTCAAACCCTTTATTGATAGTCTGCTACCAAAAACAAACTGCCTTCGGAGGGGGAGGGGAGGCTATGCTTGGTTTTTTAAATCAACTTAAAAATGTAAAAGGTTTCACGTTTCTAAATGCCAGGGTTACCAGCGCAAAATGCAAATTTCCCCTCTTGTTACAGGAGCGTATGGGCATGGTGCGTCACGGCTGAATAGGTTTGTGCTCCCGCCCTCAAATTCCATGTCATTACCATCCATGTTACCGCGAAGACCTGCTTTTTCGTTTGTCTTAATCTCACTCTTTGTGCTCCATGAAATTTTCATTTTTGAAGACACAAGTCAAATATTGCTACCCCTCCCACCTCAGTGCAAGAGAGCCGATGTTAGACAGATAAATTGCCGAACCTCACGCATGCCGAAATGGCCAACTAACGTGCGTTTGACACTTGCGGCCTCAGTGAAAGCTGGAAATAGAGCCCTGTGTATTATTTACTAGTGACGGTTGAAAGCTGATAGAATTGTTTACTTGGAAATGGTTTTGGAAGCTTTCCTATCTATTTGGATGGAGTAAATGAATGTAGGGGAGATATGGGGTGCTTTCAAAGAGACGGTATGAAGAAAAAAATAAAAATAAGAGAATGTGTCAGACAGTGAATCAGTTTTAGTCCACCTAAGGCAATTAGTTATCTTTCCAAACTAAAACAGCATTTCAGAGTGATAGACATTTAGCCCTGATGATGCTCCACTATCAAACATCGGTCCTCTGACATGTTTTAGAAAAACTCTTCTTAGCAGCTGTTTCACTAGCAGTTTCCAAACCCATTGACCCTTACAGCCCATATCGGTCATAGCAAAAGGGAAAGGCTTCTTTTTGAGCACCAACTTTCTGTACTAAGAGTTCCGACAACCATTGTATTACAGATCCTAACAACATGTAAGAGTAAAGCACTTTAGATTGTATTTTTTTTCTCTCTCTTCAATTAATGAAATAAAAATACACATAGCCCACCGGTTCAAATGCTCTGCAAGACCCTCCAGCGGGTGGTGAAGACGGCCCAGTACATCACTGGGACGATACTTCCACCCATCCAGGACATCTACTCAAAACAACGCCTAAGGAAGGGACCCCACACAAACCTATTGGAACAAGAGGTCTGACAGTTTCTATCTACAAGCCTTTAGACTGCTGAACACTTGAACTGGACTGACCACCTGCTCTATTGTACTAAAAATAGTTCCTTCCTGTATTATACTTATGCTAAAATGTTTTCTATTCTTCTGCCATTTTACTTTGTTGTATTCTTTTACCATTTCTTATTGCTGTTGCATTGTCGAGAAGGAACCTGCAAGTAAACGTTTCGTTGGACGGACTATGTATACCTTGCCTATCCCGTACTTATAGCTAATAAAACTTGAAACAACTTCTGTCCAAACAATTCATGTTTAACAAACTTTTAGAAATGGCTTCATAGGAAAAACACTACTGGAATGTATGGTGTCACAACCTAAGAGGAATCAGTGTACGAACACCTACATTACCATAAGTAATAAGACCACTTAAGATGCACTATGCAGAAATCGCTCCGCCATTTCCAGGTTGCTAAAAGTCTACTGCATGTTCGCCTAATTTCAGTGTGACAAAACAAGCAAGTATAGTGTACAGTAGATAATCATTGTACCATCTAAACCGCTGGTGAAATATTTCTTATTATTATTTTTCCCCCAACTAATTTACAAAACAAAGTAAAAGCACAGAACAGATCCACCGCCTCTTGGACTTACTTGCGTTTGATGAGCATGACAGATCTAGAACTCACATTTCTATGTGAATTTGGTCAGGTTGCCCAAAAAGGTACGTATTGCAGCTTTAATCTAAAGAGACAACCATTTAGAATAAACAGAGTAAGCACCTTAAAAATTCGGAAGAAAGCATTTATCCAATCTGATCAAGCTATTAAAATATAACAAATAATGAAATCGCACGAACAGAGGTCACCAACCGTCGGACTGAAATTAATTGCAAAGGTCTAAAGAATCAATGTCACTACGACACAACTGATAACTGTTACAAATACAGTTGTGGAATGGGAGTTGTACTTCCACGTAACACTCTCCCATGTTTTTTCATCTGACTTTTCCCCTACTTCTCCTTTCTCCCTCCTGGAGTTGTGCTGGCCCTGAGGCAAGATGACCACGCAGCAGTGAAACAGGCCCTCCGTTTCTGTTCCAATACACACTCTTAAACAAGATGGTTTCCTGCTCAGATGCAACCATAGGAGAAAAAAAGGAAGCCCAATTAAAGAGGGTATAGAACGTAACACGCCACAGAAAAAAAGTTTAGGCAAACTCAAACTGTCTTGCGTTAACTACTCATTATGTAAAAAAATAAATAAACTTCTAAATAGTATTGCGGTAGAATGGTGTAATGTGCATGCGGCCACACTATGGGCCAAAACGGGTAACATATACAAACAGATTAAATCAATGTAGTTATCGAAGGTGCACAGTCTTTAAACTGTCACTTGGACAAGCAGTGTGACTGTGACAGGGCTCCACTGGGTCCCTGACTGTCAGTGCAGAACAGGAGAAGCAAAGCTCCCCGTCACAGCAGAGGGGACAAGTACCCTCAGGGGCCCCAGTGTGAAGACGGGCAAATCTGACTCTACAGAGAATGCAGTACTAAAACACTGATGGTGTTACAACTATGTTTTAGCACTAATAATGGTGCAACATGCTTTATTCTATAGATGTCACTAGAGCGTCTGCTAAATGACTTAAATGTAAATGTAAATGTGTACACTTTAAGGAGACTACTTTTTAACTACAGATGTAGTTTGGAAAGAAAGTATTCTAATGTGAGGCTGGTGGATCTTGAAAGATGGCTCTTATGTTTTGATGTAGTATATATATATTTTTTACAATATGGTATGCGTGTGTCAAGCGATTACGGAGCAGGAACCAGCCGACTACACTGACAGATAATGAGTCAAGTTTATGAGGCGTCATAAAGTCAGGCTCCGTTTCATCTTTTTGGGGGAAGATGCCAGTGAAAGGCAATCGACTTGTAGTTTCTATTCAGAGCAGACCTGGGCCAAATACACATGTTCAATTCTTGAGCGTCCACTTTTGTGACTATACATTACTTCTATTGTAATTGGACAAACTAAATCAAGCGCAGCGCAAGTATTTGACATTATGTATTCAACACGGGTCCTGCTTTGTTGACACAAGAAACGTTCACTTACTGAGAAACACTTGGGGATGCTTTTTCGGGCACAGATTAAGCCTAGTCGGGGCCTTAAAAAAACGGAATAGAGAATCTCCTTACTGAATAGACAATCTCCTTACTGAATAGAGAATCTCCTTACTGTAAGGAGAATCTCCTTACTGAATAGAGAATCTCCTTTAAACATGCTTCTTATTCTAGGACTAGGCCTAATCTATTTCGGGAAAACAGTCTCTTGGTCAAAGGGATCATAAACCCATGGAACAGAACTCTTAGTGGAACTCGTCTGTACAAGACAGTAGCAATATATAGCCTACCTCATGCTCAGCCACACAGTTGGTGTTGGCATAATCAATGATGCATCTGCCCAGCCACTCGTCAGGCCTGGCGCTCAGGATGTCATTCCTACAGTTCTCCAGGAAGGGTTTGAGCCGGAGCAGCAGGGTACGGGACAGGAGGTATCCGAACCCACCGTAGCAGTACCTGCCCTCCATCTCCCCACCTATAAACTCCTCAGGTCTGCCCATGTAAAGCTCCCGGTCTATGCTCAGATGATCCACCAGCTGTTGGATCCGGTCTGCCTCGGTGTAGGTGTCGTCCTGGGCCAGGTAGAACCAGTCATACTCATGGACGTAGTGCTCCAAGATGTACTTGATGGTCTGGAAAATGTTCCATATGAGCCTCTCGTCCCCATGGGTGACCACGAACATGCCGTGGGGCACTTTGCGGTTGCGCATGCCGGTGAAGAAGACCACAGTGTCCAGGTGGTGGCTGATGGTGCGGTTCACGGCCACCCCCAATGTGTTGATGGTGCTTTTGGACGTCAGGATCCCTACGAAGAGGCGCTGCCGGATCCCCAGCTCTGTACTGATGTACTTAGCCCTGGAAAACATACACTCTCATTAAAACATTTTTAAAAAAGACGCAATCCTTCAATTGAAAATATTAAGTCTCATCCCCAAAACACAGTTTCAGTAAGAAGCTGAGGGATGAGGCTGGAGAAATGGAACCTAGGCTATGGATGTAAGGACCGATCATCCGTGATATCAAAATGGTATTAAAAACAGTGGTCATTTACATGGTTTACAAAAAATTGGAGTTTATTTTTTGGTGTACGACAGTTGTACTAAGCTCACGAGGCATTTGTGTTATATTCTTCAAGAATCAGATGGGTACTTATCAATCCAAAAATGTATGTAGCAACTATGGATCGGAACTTTAAGCGATTGAACTTTTCCCATTTGAAAATAGCAGCAATCTAGAGAATCAAGTACACAAAAACAGACTAAACAGAGATTTTGTACCTATTTTTAGAGTTCCTCGCAAAAGTATTCAGAACCATTGGATTTCTTCACATTGTGTTACAAAGTGAGATTACAATTGATTTGTCATTTTTTGGCAACAATTTATACAAAATACTAATGTCCAAGTGGAAGGAAAAACTTGAACATTTAATAGATGAATAGAAATTAAATAGCAAATGTATAGTCATTGCATAAGCATCCAGCTCCCTATGTCAATACATGTTAGAAACACATTTGGCATAGATTCCAGCTGCGCATCAACTTGGGTAAGTCTATACTATACGAGCCTTGCACACCTAGATTGTACAATATTTGCCCATTATTATTTTCAAAATTATTCAAGCTGTCAGAATTTTGGGGATCATGGCTAGACAGTCAATTTCAAGTCTTATCAAATATTTTCAAGCAGATATACAGTCATGTGAAAAGATTGTACACTCCCTGGAAAGTATAGATAGTAGATATTTTTTAACATATTTGAGCTAAATTCCCACCACATTCGTTGAAAGGTAACCCAATTTAACAAACCACACACAAGAAAATTCACTTTGAAAGTGTTACGCAATTAAAATAAACAAATGCATTTTACTTATGAAGAAAAAGTTAGTACACCCCTAACTTTACCATCATATAAAATTAAAATTAGAACCAGGTGCACCAAAACAGGTGCAAGTGATTAGAAAATCATTGGAGAGAAATGTAGGCGGGTCCAGCCTTCCGTAAAGATTAGAAACCTGGTCTGGTTCGGTCATAACCATATGGGTGTGTGGTAACACATCCTGCCAAAAGCAAAATACCTATCCGAGGCTCTTAAAATAATAATTATTAATGCCCATGATTCTGGGAGGGGTTACAAATCCAGTTCCAAGAAGTTTGAAGTACATCATTCCACTGTCCGATGGCTCATCTACAAATGGAGAAACCTCCAGGCCACTGGCAATCTACCTAGGACATGTCATCCCACCAAATTCAGCCCAAGAGCTGACTGAAATATGCTCATAGAAGTCTCTAAGAACCCCAGGGTAACATCAAGGGATCTTACAGGCCTCTCTTGCCACAATCAATGTCGAAGTACAGGAGTCATCTGTCAGAAAGAAACTGCACAAACTTGGCCTACATGGGAGGTCAGGAAGGAAGACGCCTCAAGACACGACTGACGTTTGCCAAACAACACCTGGGTAAAGACCAAAACTACTGGAACAATGTGGCCAAACAACTTCACCTCATCTGTCCAGAGCACAATGCAAGACACCATGTTTGGCAAAAAAAACAAAAGAACCTCATACCAACCATAAAGCATGGAGGCGGTGGCATTATGGTTTGGGGCTGCTTTGCTGCCTCAGGGCCTGGCCAACTTGCCATCATTGAGTCAACCATGAATTCTAGGATTGTACCAGAGAATTCTTGAGAATGTTGGGCCATCTGTCAAAAAGCTGAAGCTGAACCGAACATGGATCTTGCAACAGGACAATAATCCAAAACCCAGAAGCAAAAGCTACAACAGAACAGCTCAAAAAGAAGAAATTGAGGGTTATTATGGAATGGCAGAGTCAAAACCCAAATCTCAATCCTATCGAAATGTTGTAGGGGGACTTGAAGCGGGCCGTGCATGCAAGAAAGCCCTCAAACATGACAGTTGAAGCAGTGCTGTAAAGTAGAGTGGACACAAATTCCACCCAGTCATTGTAAGAGACTGATAGACAGTTAAAAGAAACAGCTACATTAAGTTATTTCAGCCAACGGGGGAAACACAAGCTATTGAAGCTAGGGGTGTACATTTGTTGATTTTTGATGAATAGATGATTGCAAAGTATAATCTTTCGGTGTATTTTGTAAATTAGGTTACCTTTTATCTGTCAATAGTGTTGAAGTGAAGATCGCATATCCGTCTGTCCAAATATGTTTAAAAATTAAAAATAAATCTGGGGGTATGCCTACTTTTTCACATGACTATGTTCCACTCAGGAACATTCGCCATCTTCTTGGAAATTCCTGTGTAGATTTGGCCTTGTGTTGTAGGCGATTGTCCTGCTGAAAGGTACATTCTTCTCCCAGTCTCTGGTGTAAAGCAGACAGAAGCAGGTTTTCCTCCAGGATTTAGCCTGTGCTTAGCTCCATCCCATTTATTTTTATCCTTTAAAAAAAAACTCCTCAGCATTTGCCAATGGCAAGCATACCCATACCATGCTGCAGCAACCACCATGCTCGAAAATAAAGAGGCAGTTCCTCTGATGTGCCGGATTTGCACCAAACATCTTTTGGCAAAATAAAGTGTATTCCTTTACAGGATTACTTTAGTGCCTCGTTGCATACAAGATGCATGTTTTGGAATATTTAGGTCATTATTGTGGAGTCACTACAATGTTGTTGAGTCATCCTCAGTTTTCCACCATCACAGACATTGAACAACGTAGTTGTTCTAAAAATCACCAATGGCCTCATGGTAACATCCCTGAGCAGAAGGACGGTTATCTTTGTGTCTGGGTGGTTTAATATATAAACCCCAAACAATTATTAACTTGACCATGCTTAAAAATATATTGAATGTCTAATTTGTTATTATTACCCATCTAACAATCACTACCCTTCTTTTTGAGGCTTATCAAAAGCTCCCGGGTCTTGGTAGTAAAATCTGTGCTTGAAATGAGGGACCATAGATGTAGTATGTATGGGGCACAGATGAAGGGTTAATCATTTAAAAGATAATTTCAACAGCTATCATTCCAAATTTGACTCCTGAACTAATTTAGGTTAGTGGCTGAATACTTATGTAACAACTAGTGGCTGAATACTTATGTAACAACTACATTTTAGCGCTTATTTATTTTTTAAATCAAAATGACAATTACATCCATTTTAATCCCACTATGTAACAAAATGTGAAGAAATCCAAGGGGTCTGAATACTTTTGCAAGGCACTGTACATATACATAGAGTACCAGTCAAATGTTTTAGAACACCTACTCATTCAAGGGTTCTATGTATTTCTACATTGTAGAATAGTGAATACATCAACACTATGAAATAACACATATGGAAAACATGTAGTAACCTAAAAAGTGTTAAACAAAGCTAAATATATTTTATATTTGAGATTCTTCAAAGCAGCCACCCTTTGCCTTGACAGCTTTGCACATGCTTGGTGTGTATATATACCAAGCGTGTGCAAAGCTGTCAAGGAAAAGGGTGGCTACTTTGAAGAATCTCAAATATATTTTGATTTGTTTAACACTTATTTTTGGTTACTACATGATTCCATGTGTTATTTCATAGTTCAAGGATTTTTGTTTAACTTGACTCTACATCCAGGATAATACACAACTACACCATGATGCAAAACTTGACTGTGTATCCTACGCAGGGTTAGGCAAGCACATGGCACCATATTAAAATGCAATTCTCCAAATATTATTTCACATACAGTAGGTAGACTACATCAATACAATCCTTTACAATAATTTGTTATGGCCCAAATACTGTACTCTGGTTGCCGAGACTGAAGGGCACAGATAGGGCGAAGGTTGTAAAAATGAGTGATATAGTTTCAGGAATGTTGTCCTTTCACAGATGTTTCTGTTTTAGTGGTCATAATTAAAAGCAGACTCCAAAACGGACTAATTTCCAATGTAATGTTATATTGTTCATCAATTGCTATCTGATGTTGTTTAAGTGTGCTTGACATCTATGAGTTGAAAATAATGCCAAAAATGAACAACTGCCGAAGAAAGGTGAAAAACAACCACATGCCTAAATTAACCTAAACTCGTAATATACCTCTGAAAGAGAAATTGGCTACATTGTTTTCCTGGGAAAACGGGCAATAAAGTATTCATTCTGAAAAAAAGTTGTGGGGCAATAGCGTCAGACAGAAGTCAACTGAAAAAAACAAGATCTAAATTAGGCTACACTGTTGAATCGTGTTTATAATAACACATTTGACCTTTTTCGGGTTTTAACCATCCCTTTTGAGTGCTTACCGAAAAAGTTGCTTTGTTTGGCTTTGTTGGACTGGTTTATATGGCACTATTCTTGGCTCAAAATCTTCCTCGGCATCCACAGTCGATATCGAATTGGGTCTCCTCGCTCCTTTTGAATTCCCATCTTGGGCCAAACGTATTTCTTCACTCGCTTTCCCGTCGAGGACACAAGTTTCCTCTACCCAATTCACACTAAGTAAACTCAAGGTAAATCCCAAAGAAACACCGATAATAACCGGGCCGATCGGCCTCAGCAGAGAAATAAACATTGCAAATCTCATTTTCAACGTTGACTTTAGACTACGTCGCCAGCCTACACGCACCCTAATGTGCGACTCGTTGGGTAATTTTATGCATCAACCCGAATAGAAAACATTAGCAGCTGGTTGTATTTAAAAAGGACATTCTTCTCGACTAAAAAGATGTAGGCCTATGTAGCTTCTCCCTTGGAATTAATGCAGGATCCTTACGTGTCAGTGGTCTCTAGCTCCGCCTCAAATAAAACACACCAACGTCAGAAATACATAAGCATAGGCGTTTCCAGCACTCTTTCTGTAGCCCTCTGAATCACAAAATTGGTCAAATAAAACCCGCCGACCTCGCCCATGGCTAAATAGATCACAATACTGTGGCCTAGATAAATGCTGGTTTTAATAAAACATGAGCTGTTTTTAAGTCAATCCTTGCTTCAGCTGAAAAGCCTATTTACAGGGGTGCGCTGTCACACTAGAGGGCACCCTAGAGTCACATAACACAAAGCCCAGATTTGCGGGTTAAGACAAAATCAAATAATAATGATTCACGGTTGCTATGAATTATGATACACGGTTAGTGTGTGAAATAAAACAAATGTTAAGCTGCACGACTGTTCAAACATGCCCTACAAGAAGCACATTGTCGTTGTCTTCTTGACTTGGAAACCTTGGCCTGGTTTTATGAAGGGCCTGGGGTGTCACAGGCCTACAAATACTAATTAAATAATAGAATAATGATTATGTATGTATTTTTCATAATATGTGTCTGAGAAACCTTCCGTAAGAGACTAAAGAGAGGACTATGAGGATATGTGCAATTTTAGAGGATAACTCTCTCTGATTGTCACTTTTTTTTACCTTGCAAAAATGACCCTAAAAAGGCCCTAGATTAGAAAGAAATTGTTACGTGTTTAAAACGACACTGCATATCTTTCTCCAGGTCAGGCCAGTAGGGGTCACAGCCCCTCAGGCCAGGTCACTGTCCTATAAGCCCCGACACCTTACTAGAGGCTATGGGAACTAGGGTACTTAAATGGATGATAGTGGACACTCAGTTAGATCTGACAATACAAAACAAACTTGTAGATGTTACACTGCAAAATAGGCCATATTTCCAAAATATTATTGTAATAGGCCCATTTTTTAAAAAAACTTGTAGTAGCATTAACCTACCTGAACGAGAGCGACTCTCCGTTTGGGCTGATCTGTGGCCCACTAGTACCTCCCCCGGTCAGAGGGGAATAAGGCAACTTCAAAGTTAGATCACTTCATTGTCATAGAGACACACAAACAACAGATAGGGGCGTGGAAAGGATGTGGTTCTGTGACACAGGATAAGCTCATGGATCCAGAATAAGACAGAATGCAACAGACTACTAACAACAATAGCACAACTGGAGCAATAATATCACTCATAGCAAAGGACTGTATAATAGAGCTAAATATGGAAGCATCAATCAGCAACGACAACCAACAGTAACAATAAACACACCAAGTTGCAATAACAGTAACAACTCACTACCGCACGCACCCCCATCCCACGAGTCCACTCAGAGAAGAAGTGAGGAGCTTGGGAGGTGCTGATAAGTCACCGACCTATACGTGAATGGACCTGGTTAACCACTTGGTGTATTTGTTTTAGTATATAAGAAATTAGGGGTTTTGGGTTGTGCAAAAGGATCTGCTTCACCCTCTCCCAATAGCTGTTTATGGTCCACCTCTTGGCAAGAACCAACATGCACCGTGTCATTTGACACATATTTTCACTTTTTGCCCTTCACCTCCCCGTTGAAGCAACATATAGCACTGGTAACCTTGGCTACTTTGCATACATGCATTGCTCATGAAGATTTCCAAACGCATCTGCGATGCGGTATGCAAATTAAATCAAGAACATTTTCACGAGGCAGACGTGCACCAAATCACCGGAAGGGCAACCTATTTTGAGTGTTCCTTGCTATCGGGATCCTTGGGAAGCCCTTACCCAATTGAATTTCAATGGTTAAGGGTTAGGTAAGGATTATGGTTATGGTTAAAGGCTCAATGCAGCCGTTTTTATCTCAATACCAATATTTCTGGGTAACAATTAAGTACCTTACTGTGAATTTTCTCAATAAAAATATACAAAAATACACAAAAATAGCTTTTTACTAGGACTGCCTGAGAGTCGTCTGAGTGGGGAGATGAAAACTGAAAAGTAGCTGTTATTGGCAGAGAGGTTTGAAATGATCCTTCTTATTGGTTATTATTAACAAATTTTCTGCCTAGTGATGTCACCAGACAGGCCAAAACTCCATCCCTCCAAAACAGGCAGAAATTTCAGGCAGTCTTTTCAAACATCTCTTAAACTTAAAGGGCATCATATATTTCAAGATGTCACAGTATTATTCCAACCACATAGTGTAGAAATACATATAAAATTCAGAAAATCATGTTTTTGACTGCAATGGGCTTTTAAGGTTATTGTGAGGGTTAAGGTTAGGGTAAGGGTTTAGGGTAGGATTCTGAATAGGGAAAGGGAAATGGGGATGCGTTATCAGTTGTACAACTGAATGCATTCAACTGAAATGTGTCTTCCGGTACTAACATATTTTGAATAGGCTATCAGAGATACTCTATATAATGTGTTTAGGTTCCCGAGTGGCACAGCGGTCTAAGGCACTGCATCTCTGTGCTGGAGGTGTCTCTACAGATCCTGGTTTGATCCCGGGCTGTATCACAACCAGCCGTGATCTGGAGTCCCATAGGGAGGCACACAATTGGCCCAGCTTTGTCCGGGTTAGGGGAAGGTTGGGCTGGGGCAGGCCTTCATTGTAAAATAACAATTTTTCTTAACTGACTTGCCTAGTTTAAAAAACAGGTTAAATAAAATGATATATAATGACGAGATGGTCTTGTTTCTGCTCTAACAATGGGAGTCGTTGCAAAGACAGGAAAATGAGGTGAGATCAGGTGGGAACATTGTAGCCAGTGAGAGGGCAGATACTCGTGTGTGAACGACAGACACAACTCAAATATAAAATCGTTTTTCTCAAAGTTGCCAAAATGCCACGTGCGTCCACTTATATCAGAATATTCATAACAACCTAGATATAATATGGCACTTGTATTCGATCAAATAAGCCTCACTTAGAAAAGCAATCACATATTTTTGCTGACCAAATCCGACACTCTCAAATACATCCATGCAAAAAAAATCCCCACATGGTCTGATTATCGCTATATTCTCGCGTGGATAGATTTTTGACGGGAGTGGGGCTTCGCTTCGCCTCTGAGGCTACTCAACTACTCAAACGCTGATTACCAAAGTCGCACTCGCAAGCAACGATCATCACATCAATTATGGTCCCCTGGACGGCCGCAGCAGTAGGCTACTGGTTTTCATGCTGATTCAGACCTGTGACACCAGAGACCGGTTCAGGGGGGCGCAAGGACGTTCAGAGAGATTAAATGCAGCATATTGAAAATGATTGTAGCATCCACATTATCCTTAATGTAGAATACTGTAATACTGCATGGAATCGTATAGTGTTTTAATAATATCTCTCTCTATGTTTATACGTTCATGGCACATCTCATAAAATGATTGATGACGTCAAAGCTCACACTACAGTGTGTGTAGCCAAGGCTAGTCATGAATTCTTTCCTCTCTTCTCTCTGAAGCGTCCTTTACATATATTTCCACAATGTGGCGCTATATACTAATAAACCATATCATTGTTTTTCCAGACAAGACGAATAAAACAAATATTTCCAAAGTAGCAGGGCTTGACTATGTAGTGTACCCACTGTACATACCATCATGAGGTATCATAATGAACAATAATGTAGTGAAGGTAATGAAAAGAAAAGTAATAAAGATTTTTTTTTTCTTTTTCAAAAGTAAAGAAACTATTATCATCAATGTTGTTGTACATGCTAGGGAATGCATTTCTCCCATGGTTGCACACTGTGGCCCGACTATGTTTTACTACTGTACATCTCATTGTGAACACTGTGCATGACCTGGAGTTATCATTCCAGTGATCCGTGTGTGGCTTGTTAACTTCTGATCACCTCCCTGCAAAACGTGCAACACAAGCAAAAGACCTCTGAGAGAGCATTCTCTCCCGGGAGAGATTCACTAGTAGTACATAAATACTGTATTTCCTTTGTAAGACACCGGCACTGTTGACGCAAGGCAGCACCACGGAGACACATGTTGAGTGAGCGAAAATTCAGAAGCAGCAAATGTTATCTCCTTTTGTCTCTTTTGTCTTCTCAACACAGGCCCAAGATAAGAACACATCTGTAGTGCCATGGCTTCGTGTTAAAGGACCCTGCCCAATAGGACAGATCTTGGTGAAATAAAAGCAGCTGTGCGTGTAAGTGATAGGCACACTATCAGATCGACACTATCCGAGAGACAGTGGGTCTCACTTTCACGCAATTGATTGGACCAAACCTAATCTAATAAACAAAAGTTCAACAGTGATGCTATTATGGAGTATTAAAAGTGACGCACTTGGAAGATGCGAAAACCGCTGGAATCAATTATGTTTTCAATAGGCTGACCCGATTCTAAGGGGACAATTTGCTGCTGAGGGGGTGAGCTCATGATCAGTAAAACAAATGTAACAGGTTTTTACAGTCAGAATGCGTAATCTGCATGGGAATTAGGTTTGTGTCGAGGAAGCACGCGGTCTGGACTCACCGCAAAGGGTCATAGGTGACAGTGCAGACAAGTGACATTGATTTGTAGGTGTCAACACCAACGGGCCTTGCCTATGTGAGAATACGAGATAATCCTTTTTTTTCTCTGTGCAATTTACTCTGAGCAATTTACTGTTTTCCTAAAAACATTTACACAATTTTGATGAAAATATTACACCCGTCTCCCTCGTTTGCTGTAGTCAGGACATCATATCATATGACATATGACAACAACACAATTTATTTTTCCAAACAGACGTAGTGTTTACAGATATGTGGTATCATGTGGCAATATTGATGTTTTCTAATAACATTTCCTCACCGGTTGTGAAAAAAATGACTGTGGTTTGTTTAAAAAGGTCAAGGCACATACACATCATGCGAGTTTGACTTAGCCTTAATTTAATTTGGCATATAAAATATGATGTGTGATGGGATTTCAAATCATTTTTGGATGACAATCGCAGGGGAATCCATTGACAGACTTTTTTTTTTGCCAGATGAAGGGGATTTTAAAAGATTTGAGAAACAAATGGCTAATGTGTGGTAGAAAGATGAGGCTCTGGTAACCAGAGATAGGAGGTGCAATCCCATGGCAGACAGTAGGTCATGGTTGGACGAAGGCAGTGTGAAAAGGTGAGTACGCTGAGCCACGTTGCAAGCGCGAAGTATGAAGCACATGCTAGCAGTACAAGGGATTGTTGAAGCACTGTCAGCTAAAGACATACTCTAGTTCTGCTTAGGGCTGTTCCCAGGAACACTCAGCCAAGGCCCCAGGCTCAACACCCTGCTGTACTTTGAAATGGGATCTTTATTGTCCATAAAGTTTAAGCCAAGTATGAAGAATCAGTCTTCCCTAACAAAAACACTCACCCATACAGAGAGAGAGAGGGGAGGGGGGACTACAAGTGGAGTAGTCATGCTTGCAATTATGCCTCAGTTAAATATAGAAGAGGAGTGATAACCCAATTTTCATAACTTTATTATATGATTATGAGTGCAATTCATATAAATAGCAGGGCATTTTTCTTTGCAGGAATTCCAAAAATGTAAGGGTAGATTTACGTAGGCCAATTTATTGGATTAGGTCAAATGTAATGTATTGCACTCAAAGCTGGGACATGAACTGTCTGCATGTGGTTAATAAAGAGAGACTTCAAACTTGATACAAAATTGCACAGAAAATACACAGTTCAGTCTACTCTGAATTGTGTCCGACATGTGATCTTGATTTTACTGTAAGTCACACAACAACAACAAAACTTTAGATTCAATGTCTGCTTTGTCACATGACCCATTGATGACACATTGATCCATATATCACTTTTTAACATTTTTTTTATTATCTAATGATAAATTGAACTATCATTACAGTGACACACCTGCGGCTTAGACAAAACTCTTCCATATCTCACCTTTGAAGTTGGAGGGAAAACAAAAGGTATGAATCAAAGAGACCTGGACATGAGATAGTAGACAAGGCTCCTCTTCTTTCCTCTTAGCTGCTCAGGGCTATAAGAGAGAAAAATGAAAAATGCAAATGAGACTAGTGAAATGACCTGTTTGCTTGTGTTTATAATGTGATTGATTGGATCACTGTGTTGGAATGCAGGGGTGAATCTTTGATGGGCTACATGAAGACAGAGATCTTGAATTTCAAGTGGGATGCCCTTGGCAACTCTAAAAGGAGATAAGTAGATGGTAATCCTATGTAAAATATGTATGACACATGGGCACAAAGTGTCCTTTTGTCGTGAAAAGATTGTAAATAATTTATGAACGACTAATATGAAAAAATAGAATGTGAGCTCAGCAAAGAAAAAGCACTGAGAAGGTTTTTCCATACAGTATAATGTAAACAAATCATAAAATATATTTCAGCACAGACGGAGGTAATAGCCCAAAGATTACCTTAGGCTATTTGTCCTGAATAAATAAATACAAATATAGATGAATGGATGAGCAGAAACATATTATCTCTCTCTCCCTAAATAAATATTTTTGATGAAAAAGTTATTGCCTTTCCACAACTGTTACAGTTGCAATGGAAGTTGGCTTTACTGGTCTATTGGTGTACTTTATTTCGGAAAAACAACTTTTGGTCTACATCGTTTCCCCAGAAGTATGCATGTTCACATTATCAACAGATATTGGCAAATGTGACAAAGGTATACAACACCTGAAAGCTCTAATTTCTTCACTATAAACACACAGGGGAAAATGTTTCCCTTTCTCGGCCATTCTGATGTAAAATATATATTTTTGCACACAGTCAGGTTCTTCCAACTAATTATCCCGTTTTTCTGAGTGACAAAATAGGTCTTCACTTGGCCCGAAGCGACATCATACCAGGTGGGAGATGAGCGCATATTTTATGCAAAGGAAGTACATTCCCACTTGAAACGTGCATTAGAGCGCAGACACCCGAATAAATTTGCGGGTTTTACGCCTACCTGTGAATCGAAAAGTACCCGACACTTCGATGCGGAGTAAAAATGTACAGTTGTTACCAAGGCCAATAGATTGTATTACTTTTGCACTAAAACGTTAGCATTGATTGTCCTCACGGAATCTGCTGGTCCATGGGTTTACTTTTCTGCCCAAGGTCTGGCTACATTCCATCACCCCCGGGCTGTAGTATCCTTGCTGCCAGATTAAAATCGCTGTGCTATTGGAATTTGGGTGTTTTAGTCAGGACGTGCTTGTCACCTCTGCCTCTGGTGTTTCAGTCTTGAATCTATCTGCCAGAGAGACGACTATGAAGAGGTTAACACATTTCATCACGATCTCTCTTCCCTCCTGACCGTGTAATCGAACTTTAGTTGTGCATCCAAAGAGGGGTTCAAATGACTTTTTGAGCATTTAGTGGGTGTGTGCTGAATCCTGCAGATTACGAACTCTGCAGGACATCCAATGAAAACAACAACACCTTCATTGAATTGGGGATTGGCGCCTCTCACTTTTTAATTTAACGTTGTTGTTTTTTTTTAAGGACACTCTCATCATGACGATACCATTATCTCGGACTCAACTAGCCCTGTTTTTCATCCTCCTGTGTCCGGTCAATATCATTGGGTTATGGTGGTAAGTCATGCTACAAACAATTAACATGTGCGTCAAATTGAGTTGCTAATTTAAATAAGGTTTCTTAGAATACGGTGTTTTTTTGTCATCTGATGTTATGTAAAGGTTATGTTTTGCACGCGCCCATAGTTGATATCTGGCTAAAGATTGGCATGTCAGGATGTACTCAAATACATGCAACTCTGAATTTGACTTTATTGATACAACCACCATTCAAAGAGCCTCGTATTGACAAGTGTAATAACATGGTAATACTTTTGATGACCTTGACCGCACTGTGAAGCATTTCGTAATACTTAGCCTACAATTACATACTAATTAAACGTTTTCGTTTTCTTTATCTATCACCACCTCCCTACTGCAAACTCACTCAAAACAATTGTAATGACTGATCAGACAATCTCTAAAAATGTCTTAATAACGAACCACAACATTTACTTTCAATACAGCATTTTTTATTGTTGGTAACGAACTAATATCTAAAATGTGGTTAAGTAACTCAATGAAATCAACAATAAAAAACTAGTCCCTAAATGTTATGACTCAGCTAGCCAAAAAAGATTCAGCTTCAGCTTGTGGAGGTCTGCGATTGCCTGTTGTAAAAACAGAGATATTAGGGAGGTCAGAGTTGGAATTTTTTCCTGTGGACCTTGAGGCAGTGGATATGTCATCATAAAACAATTATTTGTTCAGTACTCTGAGATGTATGAGACTTAAAAAGACACAAGACAGATGATTTCTTTTCTGAAGTATAATCAATTCATTTCAGACAAGCACATCTGAAGAGGGATGTTTAACAAAATCAAACCTTTTCAAGTTTGAAGGCCAGCTATTAGTACTGCTAAACTGTGAACCTCTCTCCCCAAAGACAAAATTGGAGTACTCAGGTGAGCACACCTGGAGGTCCTGCAGTTTGACAGGACAAAGATGCTTTCTGTTGAGAGCTGTGCATGCCATCTCACTCCTGTCTCTCTGCCCCTTGTCTTTAAAAGCAAATGGTTGTTAGCCCGACCAGACAGACAGGATGCCATTTGTGGGGGTAGATGAAACGTCTCTGAGATAAACCTCTTCTTTCAGAGCTTCTTTGATTAGGCTCTAATCATTTTGGCAGAGAGCAGTGAAGACCAGAGATTTTGGAATGCCTTTGCAAGTTTCAGGACAAGTAAACTCCCGGTCCTCCTGGCTGTGTGTGGGTCATAGTCTGGCAGGCAGCCAGGAGTGTGGCCCACAGGTGTGCATATAGCGTGTGCCATTTCCACTCATCCGCTCCTGGAATGGGTTCTGGGCCAAGCTTCAGCTCGGCATCATCTGTAGAGAAGCACTTCATTATACCAGATCGTTATCAAATCAAATCAAATCAAACATCACATTTTATTTGTCACAATGCCCCGAATACAACAGGTGTAGTAGACCTTACAGTGAAATGCTTACTTACAAGCCCTTAACCAACAATGCGGTTTTAAGAAAATACCCCCCCCCAAAAGTAAGAGATAAGAATAACAAATGATTCAAGAGCAGCAGTAAATAACAATAGCTATATACAGGGGGTACAGGTACAGAGTCAATGTGCGGGGGCACCGGTGTCGTGGTAATTGAGGTAATATGTACATGTAGTTAGAGTTATTAAAGTGACTATGCATAGATAATAACAGAGAGTAGCAGCAGCGTAGAGGGGGGCAAAGCAAATAGTCTGCATAGCCATTTGAATAGCTGTTCAGGAGTCTTATGGCTTGCAGTAGATGCTGTTTTAGAAGCCTCTTGGACCTAGACCTGGCACTCCGGTACCGCTTGCCGTGCAATAGCAGAGAGAACACTCAATGACTAGGGTGGCTGGTGTCTTTGACAATTTTTAGGGCCTTCCTCTGATACCGCCTGGTATAGAGGTCCTGGATGGCAGGAAGCTTTGCCCCAGTGATGTAATGGGCCGTACGCACTATCCTCTGTAGTGCCATACCAGGCAGTGATGCAACCTGTTGGAATGCTCTCAATGGTGCAGCTGTAAAACCTTTTGAAGATCTGAGGACCCATGCCAAATCTTTTCAGTCTCGTGAGCATTAATAGGTTTTGTCGTACCTCTTTATGACTGTCTTGGTGTGCTTGGACCATGTTAGTTTGTTGGTGATGTGGATCCAAGGTACTTGAAGCTCTCAAGCTGCTCCACTACAGCCCCATCAATGAGAATAATGTTGTGCTCGGCCCTCTTTGTCCTGTAGTCCACAATCATCTCCTTTGTCTTGATCACGTTGAGGGATAGGTTGTTGTCCTTGAACCACACGGTCAGGTCTTTGACCTCCTCCCTATAGGCTGTCTCATCGTTGTGTCATCAGCAAACTTAATGATGCTGTTGGAGTCGTGCCTGGCCGTGCAGTCATGAGTGAACAGGGAGTACAGAAGGGGACTGAGCACGCACCTCTGAGGGGCCCCCGTGTTGAGGATCAGCGTGGCAGATGTGTTGTTACCTACCCTTCCCACCTAGGGGTGGCCGTCAGAAAGTCCTGGATCCAGTTGCGGAGGGAGGTGTTCAGTCCCAGGGTCCTTAGCTTATTGATGAGCTTTGAGGGCACTATGGTGTTGAACACTGAGCTGTAGTCAATGAATAGCATTCTCACATAGGTGTTCCTTTTGACCAGGTGTGAAAGGGCAGTGTGGAGTGCAATAGAGATTGCATCATCTGTGGATCTGTTGGTGCGGTATGCAAATTGGAGTGGGTCTAGGGTTTCTTGGATAATGGTGTTGATGTGAGCCATGACCAGCCTTTCAAAGCATTTCATGGCTACAGATGTGAGTGCTACGGGTTGGTATTCATTTAGGCAGGTTGCCTTAGTGTTCTTGGGCACAGGAACTATGGTGGTCTGCTTGAAACATGTTGGTATTACAGACTCAGACAGGGAGAGGTTGAAAACGTCAGTGAAGACACTTGCCAGTTGGTCAGCGCATGCTTGGAGTACACGTCCTGGTAATCTGTCTGCCATGTGGCCTTGTGAATGTTGACCTGTTTAAATAGCTGCATTTCTTATAAGCTTCTAGGTTAGAGTCCCGCTCCTTGAAAGCGGCAGCTCTACCCTTTAGCTCAGTGCAGATGTTGCCTGTAGTCCATAGCATCTGGTTGGGGTATGTACGTACGGTCACTGTGGGGACGACGTCCTCTATGCACTTATTGATAAAGCCAGTGACTGATGTGGTGTGCTCCTCAATTCCATCAAAAGAATCCCGGAACATATTCCATTCTGTGCTAGCGAGACAGTCCTGTAGCTTAGCATCAGTTTCATCTGACCACATTTTTATAAACCGAGTCACTGGTGCCTCCAGCTTGAATTTTTGCTTGTAAGCAAGAATCAGAAGGATAGAATTATGGTCAGAATTGCCAAATGGAGGGCGATGGATAGCTTTGTACGCATCTCTGTATGTGGAGTAAATGTGTGTCTAGAATTGTTTTCACACTGGTTACACATTTAACATGCTGATATGAGGTTAAACTGATTTAAGTTTCCCTGCATTAAAGTCCAGGAGCGCAGCCTCTGGATGAGCGTTTTCCTGTTTGCTTATGGCGGTATACATCTCATTGAGTGCGGTTTTAGTGCCAGCATCGGTCTGTTGTGGTATGTTGACAGCTATAAAAAAAATACAGATGAAAACTCTCTTGGTAGATACGTGTGGTCTACAGCTTATCATGATATACTCTACCTCAGGTGAGCAAAACCTCGAGACTTCCCTAGATATTGTGCACCAGCTTACATGAATGCATAGGCCCTCGCCCCGTGTCTTGCCAGAGGCTGCTGTTCTGTCCTGCCGATAGAGTGTATAACCCGCCATCTTTATGTTCTTAATGTCGTCGTTCAGCCATGACTCGGTGAAACGTAAGATATTACAGTTTTTAATATCCCGTTGGTAGGATAAACGTGCTTTCAGTTTGTCCCATTTATTTTTCCAGCGATTGAACGTTAGCTAGCAGGACGGAAGGCATGGGCAGATTAGCCCTTCGTCGCCTGAGCCTCACAAGGCACCCGGATCTCTTTCCGCGAAATCTCAGTTTCCTTCTCCATCGAATAACGGGGATCTGGGCCTGGTCTGGTGTCTGTATTATATCCCTCCCGTCCGACTCATTGAGAAGAACTCTTCGTCCAGTTTGAGTTGAGCAATCCCAGTTCTGATGTCCAGAAGCTCTTTTCAGTCAAAATAGACTGTATCAGCAACCTTATGTACAAAACAAACAAAATAGCAGGGTTGGTTGAGATCCAATAAGACGGCAGCCTTCCCCTCTGGCGCCATCACAGCACTAAATCCAATCGTGCACAACACTGACGCACCGCTGCTGTCTGTCACACGTTTGTCTTGCAATAAGGGACAACGTGAGGTCTCATTCAATGACAGGGCTTGGCCTGGGGCTGCTATGTACACTGTTTCACCACAGAGCATGTGGCCTCCGCCAATTTCCAGACATTGAGGTTTTTCAGTGCGCGCATGGACCTCATGTGGTCCTCACTTATTGCAAGACAAACATGTGACGGGGAGCGGCGGTGCGTCGGTGTTGTGCAGGATTTTGAGTTCAGGATTTGAGTTTTTAGAGACGATTGTGCCGTGGCTCGGCGACACGGACCAGAGAGCTGAACACAAGCCACTCTCCAGCTCGGGTGAAAGGAGGATGAAATGTATTGTTTTGCAAAGTGAGAAAAAAAAGCCCATATATCTATGGCCATGCGCTTCATAATGTCAGTTGAGGTCCACACAAAGCTAGACAAACAGCTTATCTCCAAACGATCATGATGGCCCACATGGAGACTAGATTATTTGGATACATGTCCTTTATCAGTGTTTCCCTTTCTATTTTTGGTCTCTGGTTATCTCTGTGATATTTCATGCGAGGCACTGTTTGGAGGGCTCTTGATGGCGTAGATGGTAGTGCATCCTCCTTTCTCTCGTGATAAGACTCTGTTTCAGCATTATCGTGTCCAGGAGCATTACCGTGACTGATAAGGGAGACGGAATAATGAACACATTGCATGGACGTGGAAGATTGATTGCTTATCTGATTTTGTCGTTCCGATATGTGTGCTTTTATAGAGCTCCCTATCCTTTCATATTCAACACTGATAACATTGTGTTCCTCATAGTGAGTGCTTTGTTCAGGTCGGTCCTGGTTTGTATTGACACTGGAACAAAGCATGGTGTTCAAGACAGAGAAATGTCTTCATCATACATATCGCCGGAGCCATATTCAGACCGCATGATTCGTCCTTGCCAGTGTTCTAGCTGCTTCGGCTGCTCGTGTGATATAAAAGCCTTGCTTTTGAATTGGGCGAGGAGGGTTTGCCCTTTCACTTTGACAATGACACAGGACTTGGAGAAGAAACTCAAACATGGTCTTGCTTCTTTTTTCTTTTTCCTTTTTCCTTTTTTTTACGAGTCTACACCTCCTGCTGTAAAACGTGGTCCCTTTTTTTGTGAGCAGCTTGCCGAGCCAATTTCAAAGCTATGATCCTGGCTCGCAGATCCCCCCCAGGTTTGACGATCCATGACACGTCAGATAATCAAGGGGTGTTAAGACTCGGTGTGTCTGCGAAGTTCTGCATCTTGCCCATGTCACTTGCACATGGGTGTGGAATCATTGGATCTCAGATCTGTGTAGGTATACTATAGCGCGCCAGGGATGTGTTCCCCTGTGATCCGTTTCCATAGAGACATTGCCAATACATCATCAGTAACTGGCAGTAGGATGTCAGGATCCCAGAAGCCGGTGACGCTGGACTGTCGGAGTCAAGTTCTCACACTTCAGTGAAGACAGCTCACATTGTGGGCATTAAGCTACTGTTCACTCCCCGCTTTTAGGGCAGTGTGAATTATTAGGCTTTCAATCATTCTTCTATACTTAATCTGTGCAGCCATTATGCTATTTTGTGTACAGTATGTTGGCAGTTACATTTTTTGTTTTCCATGATGATATGGCTAAAAAAGGTGCATCTACCTACAAATCATTTTTATTTTGATTGAATCACAGATATACAGTGACATTTCAGACATTGATATATAAATGGTTTCGACTTAATAATGTAATTGACTTACTGGAGATGGGATGCATTACATTTGAAGAGCAACGGTCCTGTGTCTCATGCTTCTTATCAGACCACAAATGCTCGGGATTGGCAAGAGTGCTTGTTTGACTTCTTAAAACAAACTCACAAGGCAGATGAATGTTATTAGTCAGGAAGATTAGCTGTGACACGGGTGAGTGAAAAGCAATGAGGTATTCTCACACACTCCTACTCCCACATAATGATAAAAACGGACCCGAGCTTTACGGATCACATCACCTGAACTGGAGTCAGATGCAGAGTTATTGAATCGAGGGAACAGGAGGATAGGGCTGTTCTCACATTATGTCATAGCAACTGTCACGAGAAGGACTGGCGAGAGTTCACAGTGTTGAACCCGAGGCCCCGTACTCCCGTTAGGAATTGAAATAAACAATTTTCCTAAGGGTAAACATACATCTGTCAACGCTAGGTAAGAAACCCGGCAATTAAGACGCAGCTCTATTGCTCCTTTTTATGTTTCCACATCACTGCAGCTTTACTATTTCTCTCCACACCCGATGTCAAGTAATCAAACGGCCTAATAGAAGAACACATACATTTAGCTTTAGTGATACTTATATGGAGTAAGAGTAAGACACGAACAAAACATCATAATGCTATGCCGCTGTAGTGTGAGTTGTAGTCACAGTCTATCTGCTGTATGCTTCCCTGTAGGGCAGTGGGGAGCCCTCTGGTCATGGACCCCAATAGTATCTGTCGGAAGACCAAGCGACTTGCGGGCAAGCAGGCTGAGCTGTGCCAGAACCAGCCAGAGATCGTCCACGAGGTCGCCAAGGGTGCCAAGCTGGGTGTGCGGGAGTGCCAGTACCAGTTTCGTTTCCGCCGCTGGAACTGCACCAGTCAGAACAAGTACTTTGGCAAAATACTCCAACAAGGTGAGTGAGCACTTGTCATTATGGAAAATAGGACCCTGTGATAATTTCCCCCTAATCTTTCCAATAGCTCCACATACACACTGCCTGCCTGACATAGAAAATAATCATCTAAGTGCCTTTCAAATGGTTTAACAGTGTCTCACTTAAGACGTGACCCCTTGACCTTTGAGTGCACAGCCAATGGCCTCACTTCAACTTTACTCTGATCCAAAGTGCAGTGGAGAACAAGGCCAGCTGTTGTATGTTAACAAGACTGATTTACACTTGACTGCTTCTCTTTTGCATCAAATTGCAAACTCCAAATTACCCCCTAAATTGCTTCTCATATAACCACTGATCTCTACCATTGTCGGTGCTCTTTGAACTGAGTAATAAAACAAATGTAGGCCCTGCTACTATGCAATTATTGTCTTGCTTTTTGTATGTTGTCTCCTCCCGTTGCACTTTTCTATGCTTGCTTAATAGAGACCATTCTGTGTGTACCAACAAGGAAGTGTTTTGTCAACAAACCACCGTTTAGCTCCAGTATAGTGTATCCATTATTGGTTTTATCTTCTACTAATCTAGCTAATGCATGCCTTCAGTTGTTGGAAGAATCTTTTGAGCAGTTCTTTCATATTCAAAACAATGAGAGTACCGTTGCAAGCAGCCTGCTGGCGTTGACAGAATTCCTGTTCTTTACCGTCATTAATCTGACACAAGAAGTGTCCATTATAACTTTCCCTTCAAGATTTTGTCTCGAAGAACCGCCGCTTAGTTCTAAAGACTCAATTCGGAGTAAAGAAATATCTCATGCCGTTGCCATTTAAGTCATTACAGATGAAGCCTTTAATCTCTTGAGGCAAAGCTAAGTATTCTACAGGCGCTTCAAAGTTATTTTGTTCGCTCGGTGAGGAATATGTGGGTATTAAGATGATACCTTCTATAGTGCTAGATTATATACATCATCTTCCTTTAAACTGTGGTTTGCAACATTCCTGTTTTGAAGCTGAGAGTCAGCAGAGGGGAGAGTGCCTGTGGTGCGGTTAGTCTCCTCCGGTCAGATGTGAATCCAACCGTCAGATGTTGATCCAAGGAACATCTAGAACATTCATCTGACCTGGTTTTATGTGACCGCTTCTTATTGGACTGGGCCCGGTTTCCCGATAGCGATGGAAACGATGCTTACAAAAGTGTTTTAACGATGCATCTTTCCCACATCGCCCGAAGATGTAGCGTGAGCGAAGTGCATCGTTGGACCATTTGTCGATACTGAGAGGAATGAAAGAAAGGCAGCGCAGCTCCCTGATCAGCTTTCTCCATTCAAATCTTACCGTAGCTTTAGAATTACTCCACAATACTGATGACAGACCAGCTCCAAGAGAGCTATCACCATATGGCTGCAAGTATTGAGGTGGCTCATTCTAATGCTTACTCCATAATAATGCACTAAATCACAGATTAATTTGGCACTTCATTGCACATGTTGTTACACATCATGAAATATACTGAGGCGTTATAGACAGTGTAGCCTACAAATAGAACTCAATTGACTGAACAATAAATATATATGTATATATATATATATATATAGGCCTATGTTGCCTATAGCCCTGCTGTGTTTTGTTTTAATGCAGTCATTTCAGAATCATCTTTTTATTCTTTGCTTGTTAAATTGCGAAGACAAAATTGTATTGCAAACAGCTTGATTCTATGTTCGTCTCTATGGTCTGAGACGGTCAGTAGATAACAAGTGTTTTCAAGTGCAACTTTACTTATGATGGTTTTGGGAAACAACTAGGATATTTATTGATGCTCCTACGAAGGTTCTAACAAAAACCAGTGTAACTAGATGTATGTAATCGAAAAGGTAATTTACGTCATCTCCAAAAGTAATTATTTATCACGAGAGAGCCATAAACAATAACTAGTAATGCTGCATACTCAAAATAAATTGTTATAAATTGTTATAAATTGCTGAGGTGTACCCAATTTTGAGGACACAAGCTCAAGCACAGTACAGATACAATAAAAAAATATCTATGTATTTCGTATTCAACAAAACTGTATGAATAAGGCTCAAAATGACTTATATGCTTTTTAAATATAGTATAATGAAGTTATAAATTGACTAACTATAAGATTTCACCCTTCTAATAACTGTAAAATACATATTTGTATGCTTAGTGTTAGAGATCAAAACATCTGCCTCCACCACTGTGAATGTCTCACCGAGCTCTAGCTTGGCTTCCTGAACTCCAATTTGTAAGTCGCTCTGGATAAGAGCATCTGCTAAATGACTTAAATGTAATGTAAATGAACTCCTTAGGTGTTCATCTCATCTAAGACAAACAGAATGTGTTTTTTGTTTAAAATCTATGAATTATTTTATAATAATGGCTTTTTTTAAATCTCTGAATGTGCAGTTGTGACGAAATCACTCTCTCCTGCTGCACTATTCAATAAGGATTGCAGACATGTGCTTTGTCAGTGGCTGTGACGTAGGGTTCAGCCAGGAGTTGATGGACAGTCGGAAGAGCAAATTAAATGGTAGGAGGGACATCCCAGCTTCAAGTGGTTTCATATTTCACATACGCCCTACGTCACACAGGCAGACAAAATATACTACTGTGTCTGTAGGAACCAGGGCTATCGCTCAATGCAAGCCATGTTGATCGACAGTGTCCACAGATCAATTCGTAAGCCAAAAATTTGCTCGGAACCGGTACCAGAACAACGCAGACCCCTATAAACAGGGAACTTTACATGTAAAAGGTTTTATGATGCTTTTGGGAACCCAGGCCCCGATTTGTTCCCAGACAGACAGATCTAAATAGCATCTTTGTAGCTTTCGTTGAGTGTAAATTTAGTGAAGAGTTTTTGCTGTCAGTATAAGGATTACAACATTAGCTACTCCTTTCACTGAGAACTGGAGAACTCAGTGAATCTCCTTGCCAAAATGGCAATTAATCATAAATTCCTCCATGTCTATAGGTATGGCTTAAGTGCTCCTATGTTTTGAAGCATTCCGAACAATTACCAAGATGTAGCTCTAATGACCATTTGTCAGTGCAGGAAGATCTGCAAGGACAGGTTCACTTCCTCACATGCACGCGGCGGGCTGGGGGTGCTGCGCCAAGTAGCTTACATCTTTCTCCCTTTGCAAAAATGACTGGAGGCTTTTTCTTCCTATATTCAAACATATAAACCAGAGATGTTGTTGTGTTGACTTATCGATGCCAGGGGTTTGCTGTGAGCTATGCTGGCTGCTTCGACATGTTGTCTCATGGTTGTAATGAAGTAATTTAGACGTGCTCAGAGACAATATGCAGTTGTGACAAGATAGAATAATCATAATTCTTCTGCCACCTCAGGAATGCAGCTCATTATTAGCTCTGTTAAAATGCTCCTGCTTCTGTCTGCTTCTCTGTCAATCATCATTTGGGAGCTTTGCATCGTCTGGCCGGAGGGAGGGGGGTTCTCCAGACTCCTGGAGAGAAAACAAACACCACTCATTTGAGGTCTTTCAGTATCTGTCCTTTCTAATGAATGTGACACACTTAGTCTATGTCCCAAATAGCACCTTATTCAGCGGTCAAACGGCCTCCACTCATCACTGTCAAGCGCTCCTTAAAACACTTCTGTGAGCAGGCCTTTCTAATTGACCTGGCCGGGGTATCCTGGAATGACATTGACCTCATCCCGTCAGTAGACGATGCCTGGCTATTCTTTAAAAGTGCCTTCCTCACCATCTTAAATAAGCATGCCCCGTTCAAAAAATGTAGAATTAGGAATAGATGTAGTCCATGGTTCACTCCAGACCTGTCTGCCCTTGACCAGCACAAAAACATGCTGTGGCGTTCTGCATTAGCATCGAATATCTCCCGTGATATGCAACTTTTCAGGGAAGTTAGGAACAAATATACACAGGCAGTTAGGAAAGCTAAGGCAAGCTTTTTCAAATTTGCATCCTGTAGTACTAACTCCAAAAAGTTCTGTGACACTATAAAGTCCATGGAGAATAAGAGCACCTCCTCCCAGCTGCCCACTGCTCTGAGGCTAGGAAACACTGTCACCACTGATAAATCCACTATAATTGAACATTTCAATAAGCATTTCTCTACGGCTGGCCATGCTTTCCACCTGGCTACCCCTACCCCGGTCAACTGCCCGGCACCCTCCACAGCAACCCGCCAAAGCCCCCACCATTTCTCCTTTACCCAAATCCAGATAGCTGATGTTCTGAAAGAGCTGCAAAATCTGGACCCCAACAAATCAGCTGGGCTAGAGAATCTGGACCCTCTCTTTCTAAAATGATCTGCCGAAATTGTTGCAACTCTTATTACTAGCTTGTTCAACCTCTCTTTTGTATCGTCTGAGATTCCCAAAGATTGGAAAGCTGCCATGGTCATCCCCCTCTTCAAAGGGGGTGACACTCTAGACCCAAACTGCTACAGACCTATATCTATCCTACTCTGTCTTTCTAAGATCTTCGAAAGCCAAGTTAACAAACAGATTACCGACCATTTCGAATTCCACCGTATCTTCTCCGCTATGCAATCTGGTTTCAGAGGCGGTCATGGGTGCACCTCAGCCACGCTCAAGGTCCTAAATGACATCATAACCGCCATCGATAAGAGACATTACTGTGCAGCCGTATTCATCAACCTGGCCAAGGCTTTCGACTCTGTCAATCACCACATTCTTATTGGCAGACTCGACAGCCTTGGTTTCTCAAATGATTGCCTCGCCTGGTTTACCAACTACTATAGAGTTCAGTGTGTCAAATCGGAGGGTCTGTTGTCCGGACCTCTGGCTGTCTCTATGGAGGTGCCACAGGGTTCAATCCTCGGTCCGACTCTCTTCTTTGTATACATCAATGATGTTGCTCTTGCTGCTGGTGATTCTCTGGCACACCTCAATACAGACGACACCATTCTGTATACTTCTGGCCCCTCTTTGGACACTGTGTCAACTAACCTCCAGACGAGCTTTAATGCCACACAACTCTCCTTCCGTGGCCTCCAACTGCTCTTAAACGCGAGGAAAACTAAATGCATGCTATTCAACCGATCACTGCCCTCACCTGCTCGCCTGTTCAGCATCACTACTCTGGATGGCTCTGACTTAGAATACGTGGACAACTACAAATACCTTGGTGTCTGGTTAGACTGTAAACTCTCCTTCCAGACTTACTTTAAGCATCTCCAATCCAAAATTAAATATAGAATTGGGTTCCTTTATCTCAACAAAGCATCCTTCACTCATGCTGCCAAACATACCCTCGTAAAACTGACCATCCTACCAATCCTTGACTTCGGTGATGTCATCTATAAAATAGCCTCCAACACTCTACTCAACAAAATGGATGCAGTCTATCACAGTGCCATCCGTTTTGTCACCAAAGCCCCATACACTACCCACCATTGCAACCTGTATACTCTTGTTGGTTGGCCCTCGCTTCATACGCGTCGCCAAACCCACTGGCTACAGGTTATCTACAAGTCTTTGCTAGGTAAAGCCCTGCCTTATCTCAGCTCACTGGTCACCATAGCAGCACCCACTCGTAGCACGCGCTCCAGCAGGTATATCTCACTGGTCACCCCCAAAGCCAATTCCTCCTTTGGTTGTCTTTCCTTCCAGTTCTCTGCTGCCAATGACTGGAACGAACTGCAAACATCTCTGAAGCAGAAGACTCATATCTCCCTCACTAGCTTTAAGCACCAGCTGTCAGAGCAGGTCACAGATCACTGCACCTGTACATAGCCCATATATCTACCTACCTCATCCCCATACAGTATTTATTTATTTATTTATCTTGCTCCTTTGCACCCCAGTATCTCTACTTGCACATTCATCTTCTGCACATCTACCCTTCCAGTGTTTAATTGTTATATTGTAATTACTTCCCCACCATGGCCTATTTATTTCCTTTACTCCCTTATCTTACCTCATTTGCACTCACTGTATATAGACTTTTTGTTTTCTTTTGTTCTACTGTATTATTGACTATGTTTTGTTTATTCCATGTTTAACTCTGTGTTGTTGTATGTGTCGAATTGCTACGCTTTATCTTGGCCAGGTCACAGTTGCAAATGAGAACTTGTTCTCAACTAGCCTACCTGGTTAAATAAAGGTGAAATAAAAAAATAAATAAAATAAAATTCCCTATATGGTGTACCTCATTTGATCAGGACCCATAGGACTCTGGCCAAACTCTCTGGATGAGGTGAGACACTGTGGCATAATGTCATAATGTCAATGAAATGATCCCAGTTAGACATGGGATAAATTGCACTGTAAAAAAAAAAAGAAAGTTCTTTCAATTAAATGTGATTAAGTAACACTTTCCGCTGTCTTTCTTTTTGTTTACTCAACTTTTTAGTCAAAGTGTTACCTGAACTTAACAAATTCGGCTCCAACAATAAGAAAACATAGGCAAGAATTCAGTCAACTTAAAGTGATGGCTTTGCTCAAATTATCTCATATGTTCATCCAACTAGGGTAGCTGGAGTCTTTGACAATTTTTTCAGAGGAAGGTCCTACAAATTGTCTCCAGCCACCCTAGTCATAGACTGTTCTCTCTGCTACCGCATGGCAAGCAGTACCGGAGCTCCAAGTCTAGTCATAGACCGTTCTCTCTGCTACCGCACGGCAAGCAGTACCTGAGCTCCAAGTCTAGTCATAGACTGTTCTCTCTGCTACCGCACAGCAAGCAGTACCAGAGCTCCAAGTCTAGTCATAGACTGTTCTCTCTGCTACCGCACGGCAAGCAGTACCGGAGCTCCAAGTCTAGTCATAGACTGTTCTCTCTGCTACCGCACGGCAAGCAGTACCGGAGCTCCAAGTCTAGTCATAGACTGTTCTCTCTGCTACCGCACGGCAAGCAGTACCGGAGCTCCAAGTCTAGTCATAGACTGTTCTCTCTGCTACCGCACGGCAAGCAGTACCGGAGCTCCAAGTCTAGTCATAGACTGTTCTCTCTGCTACCGCACGGCAAGCAGTACCGGAGCTCCAAGTCTAGTCATAGACTGTTCTCTCTGCTACCGCACGGCAAGCAGTACCGGAGCTCCAAGTCTAGTCATAGACTGTTCTCTCTGCTACCGCACGGCAAGCAGTACCTGAGCTCCAAGTCTAGTCATAGACTGTTCTCTCTGCTACCGCACGGCAAGCAGTACCGGCTCCAAGTCTAGTCATAGACTGTTCTCTCTGCTACCGCACGGCATGCAGTACCGGAGCTCCAAGTCTAGTCATAGACTGTTCTCTCTGCTACCGCACGGCAAGCAGTACCGGAGCTCCAAGTCTAGTCATAGACTGTTCTCTCTGCTACCGCACGGCAAGCAGTACCGGAGCTCCAAGTCTAGTCATAGACTGTTCTCTCTGCTACCGCACGGCAAGCAGTACCGGAGCTCCAAGTCTAGTCATAGACTGTTCTCTCTGCTACCGCACGGCAAGCAGTACCGGAGCTCCAAGTCTAGTCATAGACTGTTCTCTCTGCTACCGCACGGCAAGCAGTACCTGAGCTCCAAGTCTAGTCATAGACTGTTCTCTCTGCTACCGCACGGCAAGCAGTAGCTGAGCTCCAAGTCTAGTCATAGACTGTTCTCTCTGCTGCCGCACGGCAAGCAGTACCTGAGCTCCAAGTCTAGTCATAGACTGTTCTCTCTGCTACCGCACGGCAAGCAGTACCGGAGCTCCAAGTCTAGTCATAGACTGTTCTCTCTGCTACCGCACGGCAAGCAGTACCGGAGCTCCAAGTCTAGTCATAGACTGTTCTCTCTGCTACCGCACGGCAAGCAGTACCGGAGCTCCAAGTCTAGTCATAGACTGTTCTCTCTGCTACCGCACGGCAAGCAGTACCGGAGCTCCAAGTCTAGTCATAGACTGTTCTCTCTGCTACCGCACGGCAAGCAGTACCTGAGCTCCAAGTCTAGTCATAGACTGTTCTCTCTGCTGCCGCACGGCAAGCAGTACCTGAGCTCCAAGTCTAGTCATAGACTGTTCTCTCTGCTACCGCACGGCAAGCAGTACCGGAGCTCCAAGTCTAGTCATAGACTGTTCTCTCTGCTACCGCACGGCAAGCAGTACCAGAGCTCCAAGTCTAGTCATAGACTGTTCTCTCTGCTACCGCACGGCAAGCAGTACCAGAGCTCCAAGTCTAGTCATTGACTGTTCTCTCTGCTGCCGCACGGCAAGCAGTACCTGAGCTCCAAGTCTAGTCATAGACTGTTCTCTCTGCTACCGCACGGCAAGCAGTACCAGAGCTCCAAGTCTAGTCATAGACTGTTCTCTCTGCTGCCGCACGGCAAGCAGTACCAGAGCTCCAAGTCTAGTCATAGACTGTTCTCTCTGCTGCCACACGGCAAGCAGTACCTGAGCTCCAAGTCTAGTCATAGACTGTTCTCTCTGCTACCGCACGGCAAGCAGTACCAGAGCTCCAAGTCTAGTCATAGACTGTTCTCTCTGCTGCCGCACGGCAAGCAGTACCTGAGCTCCAAGTCTAGTCATAGACTGTTCTCTCTGCTACCGCACGGCAAGCAGTACCTGAGCTCCAAGTCTAGTCATAGACTGTTCTCTCTGCTACCGCACGGCAAGCAGTAGCTGAGCTCCAAGTCTAGTCATAGACTGTTCTCTCTGCTGCCGCACGGCAAGCAGTACCTGAGCTCCAAGTCTAGTCATAGACTCTTCTCTCTGCTACCGCACGGCAAGCAGTACCAGAGCTCCAAGTCTAGTCATAGACTGTTCTCTCTGCTACCGCACGGCAAGCAGTACCAGAGCTCCAAGTCTAGTCATTGACTGTTCTCTCTGCTGCCGCACGGCAAGCAGTACCTGAGCTCCAAGTCTAGTCATAGACTGTTCTCTCTGCTACCGCACGGCAAGCAGTACCAGAGCTCCAAGTCTAGTCATTGACTGTTCTCTCTGCTGCCGCACGGCAAGCAGTACCTGAGCTCCAAGTCTAGTCATAGACTGTTCTCTCTGCTGCTGCACGGCAAGCAGTACCTGAGCTCCAAGTCTAGTCATAGACTGTTCTCTCTGCTACCGCACGGCAAGCAGTACCAGAGCTCCAAGTCTAGTCATAGACTGTTCTCTCTGCTACCGCACAGCAAGCAGTACCAGAGCTCCAAGTCTAGTCATAGACTGTTCTCTCTGCTACCGCACGGCAAGCAGTACCGGATCTTCAAGTCTAGGTCCAAGGTACTTTTTAACAGTTTCTACCCCCAAGCCATAAGGCTCTTGAACATTTAATCAAATGCCTACCCAGACTATTTGCAATGCCCCCCTCTTTTACGCTGTGGCTACTGTCTGTTATTAACTACGCATAGTCACTTTAATAACTCTACCTACATGTACATATTACCTCAATTACCTCGACTAACCGGTGCCCCCACCCATTGACTCTGCACCGGTACCCCTGTATATAGCCTCACTATTGCTATTTTACTGCTGCTCTTTAATTATTTGTTACTGATGGGGTGGGGGGGGTTTCTTAAAACTGCGTTGATGGTTAAGGGCTTGTAAGTAAGCATTCCACGGTGAGGTCTACCACCGTTATATACAGGCGCATGTGACAAATGACATTTGATTTGAACTAGAAACTATTATTTGGACGTCTTAGGCTGTGGAACGAGTTACACACAGTGCTTTTAACATACAATGTTTTCAACGTACAGATTTGACACACATTGACCTACTTGATTACATTGTGCATGTACACAGTAATTAGTATTCAACATGTCCTCAACCTGGTAGTTGAACTCGGAACCTCTTGGTTCACAGCATTACAATATTCCTGCTACATCATCATCATGTCTGTGTCAATTACTGATTTCACCTGTATTGCTACACTTTGCACTTCACTGTAAATCTCAGCTCTGTTAAAAGTACACTCAAGAAAAGCTATTATGTTCGTCATAGTGATAGGTTGTGAGTTCAAATCTCAATTAGTGTATGAATGAACATGCAAAATGTATGTCAACGTGTGTCAACTATGTACATTGGAAACATTGTATGTTAAAAGCAGTGTGTGTGTGTGTAAACAGTTGCGCACCCTTTTTTAGTTAAGCTTCCCTCCAAAAACAAGTTCAACAAACACCATTTTTGCCAAAGTTTTCTCAAGTTGGAGCTAAGTTTGGGCCAAATAAATGTTTTAGTTCAGGTAACACTTGGACCGAAAAGTTGAGTAAATGAAATAAAGGCTGTGGAACCAGTTACTTAATAATAATTAGTTGAAACACCTAGATTATTTTTTTTTTTTACGGTGTGGACAAATATGAATGAACATACAAAACGTTTACGTACCACTGCGAACATTAAAGTCATGTACTATCCACTTGTTTTTAGGCAATTACTGTTCTCGGTAATGATCTACCACCGTAATTGCCTTAATCTCGGTTGTGTTAGAACCGATTAGCCCTGAAGTGTTAATTACACAGGGCTTATCCTGATCCTGTGTCAAGCCCTGACACTGATACGATCAAAGTGAAGATGTTGCCTCTTCTCTCCGTTCTAAACTCAGATAAAAGAGGGTGTAATGGCTTTGTTGTATCAGGTAACACCGTGCCACTTTCGATTACACTCTCACGGGTCCACTGGAGTTCAGCTACTGTAGCTCAATCGTCTCTCGTGTTTCCTCAATGTCATCTTTTTATTCACAGTAGTGTGCGTCCGTTGAACACCAGTGTTCAGCCACAATCTTAAACATTCCTCTGGTTGTAAGTTGAGGGCTTGAGTGGGTCATATGGCCTTGGACTAGAAATCCAGGGTCCAGGAATGGCGGAAGAATTGCAATATTTACCTGAAGCTTACTCCGCAGAAAGCACTACTGGGTGATCTGAAAAGTCATAGTCTTATCGATCAATATTATAATGCATGATGAAAGAAATACTGTATGTGTTGATTGAGAGATCAACAGAGCAGCTGCATTTCGTCAATTTTCAGATTATAGTCAAATCTGCTCGATATAAGGCTACGCATCATTTTTAAGGTGGAATGTGTGTCGTTTTGAGTACGTGTGTTTGTCTGCTTGATGCATGTTTAGGGATTGCGTGGTGTACTCACTGTTCTGTAAGTCTCAAGGTAACAGAATGGATTTCAGAGATGCAATGAGATATGTGCTGTACAAGGTTTGACCTTCCCCTGGACTGTGGCACAGGGCAGCAAAATCAATCAACCAAAATGATTCACACTCATCAGGCCGTGTCACATGTACTGCTGCATAGAGGGGCCCTGGGTTTCGTCGATTCATTTGAACCTGAACGCATGCATCATTGACTCAAAGATTGAGTATTATATTGTCTAATTCCTTGCAAAGCCCCTTCTGGCACCAAGTTATCTCCCAGGCAGGCCTAGGCGTAGGCTGCTGGAGGATTTTGGGGGAATATTTGTCTCTGGGGAAAATAGAAAAATGGTGTTCATTCAAATCAAGATATTTCTTTTAAATCTTTTTTTTTCATAACCTCTGCTCTCTTTGTCATGTAAGCGTGTTTTTATTATCTCAGTCAAGGGGCTGGGCCACATGATACAACTGTACAGACATACTTTTTGGTTGTGTTATAACGTTTCATTTCACTTCTATGAATGAAATGTCTTCTTTCCAATATAGACACGATGATTGCATTGCTCAGGATAAAGACGAGCGAGCAGGGGCTAAAGACGAGCGAGCAGGGGCTAAAGACGAGCGAGCAGGGGCTAAAGACGAGCGAGCAGGGGCTAAAGACGAGCGAGCAGGGGCTAAAGACGAGCGAGCAGGGGCTAAAGACGAGCGAGCAGGGGCTAAAGACGAGCGAGCAGGGGCTAAAGACGAGCGAGCAGGGGCTAAAGACGAGCGAGCCCGAGGGACATTACTGAAACACCTATGACTGTAGCTTGTCGAGACATCGACCTCCTCAGAGATTCTGTGGAGGCTGATTAGTTGTCTACGGTTCGATTTCTCTTCGCATCGTTTAAATCCCCGCCTCTCCAACTGAAACAGTAAACAGGCGTGACTGTTAGACATTTACCCATAATCCCTCTATGGACGCGTCACAAATGGCACCCTATCCCATATATGGGTGATTCAACAGAAGAGGGGTACATTGCTGTCCCACCCCAAAAACAACTATTAAAAAACAAAAAAATGATGCCTTGGAATGCTTTAATTCATTCCAAGGCAATAACAAACATATTGTTACATTAATATAGTACAAAATCATTGTTTATACACCTATTTCTATTGAGAGGTGGCTGTCCCACACCCTGACTCCTAAAGCACATCTTGATTTATGATATTTTTGTTTTTACCCCTATTATTTCAATAGAACATGTTGAGTTGTTCTATAATTACATTGGAAGACGCTGTTCTAATCAGTAGTTTTGTTTGTTTTTTAAAGACCCCCCACACACACAAAAAATGCTGTCCCACCTTTTGATGACACTACTGAAACACACACATTAAAAGACTGCAGAATTAATTAAGTGATGATGCCCGAGAAGCCGGTGTTTGGAGGATATTGGCATGGGTGCTGTTAGGCCCGAGACAAAGTGCCAATATATCCTCCAAACACTGGCTTCGAGGGGCAATCTCTCGCTTTTGTACAACAGGTTACCAACATATTCAAATAATGGTTGACATATTTTCATTAAAAACATTATTTTGATTAATTTCTTCATACTATTTAATCCGTCCACAATATATAGTCTTGACACAAATCTAGGGTTGCTACCCAAGCCGGCTGGTCATTCGTTCTATCGGTTCGGTTGCCAGAGACACAACCCAGTCATTCAGTCTTTTTGTTCTGTATCTATGGACGCGACCCAGTCGTTCATTCTAAATGTTCCATTGCCATTCTGGCTGGCAACGTTCTTATCTCTTGCTTGCTATCTAGCCAACGACGGCTAATTTACAGCCACGTCAAAAAGTGCAGCCAGAATAACAGGAAATTAGCTGCATTTGCATTTGTATAAGCTGTTTTCTATTGACATTTAATTGGACACATCCATAACAATGAGCTAACGAGGCACGATTTCACCTGGCATAGAACATTTGCTCTTTAGTCAGGACACTGTTGTTCAGAGGAGCTAGCCAACAACACAGCTAACACAATCGTCCCAACCACTTTCATTACTATAGGACAGCTGGAGATCGAATTTGAATATTGAAACAATGTTACAAATGTTGGAGAGACAGACAGCAAGGTTTATACAAATCTCTGCTGTTGAAAACAAAATGTTAGTCTAAAAGAAATGTGAGATAATGTCAAGATCAAGTTTATAAATTGCTTGGCTGGGCTGATGAGACAGTGAATTGCGCAGTCAGATAGAACAGAGTAAATAGGCATTTTAACGTCATAGATTTAGCCGGTGCTAACTTGTGGAATAGACACCGGCTGGAATGTTGTTTTAACCAATCAGCATTCAGGACTAGACCCACCAGTTGTATAATGTGCCTTAAGCCACACCCCTACAAATATCACCAGGTGAATGGATCGCACCTCTCTCCAGCATGGCCACATGGTGAGTAGTCTATGTGCAAACATTTTAGAGAAAAGTTGGTAAATCTTCATGTATTTTTAAGAAATGTCACTAGCGAACATCTAATATTTCAATAAATATGTAAAGTATGGTTTTGGGTAGAAGTGTGAACATTTAAATGTTAAAAAGTTAAATGAAATTGGGATCCTTAACGTTAAGAAAAATGCCTGCCTATACTGTGCCCCTCCTCGCTAGCTCGCTATGAAAGATGCGTGTGTTCTCGGAAGTACAGCAACTGATCAGTCTCCTCCTTTTAAAAAAAATACTGAATCTTAAGAATCGATTCCTAGTTGAAGATGGGATTTCTTTCTACGAAATGTTTTAGTAAGTCACAGTATTTAACTAACTTTGAAATTCTTTAAAATGGTTGAAGCCCTCAATTGCAATGTCCATACTTAAATGGGTCATATCCATCAAGAGTCCTCTATTTATCTCTATGATCGACACTTGATTTTTAGTCCGTAATGGGTCTGCGGTCAAACGACCACCCCTCATCACTGTCAAACGCTCCCTAAAACACTTAATATAATATAATATATATAATATATAATAATAATATAATAATAATAATATATGCCATTTAGCAGACGCTTTTATACAAAGCGACTTACAGTCATGTGTGCATACATTCTACGTATGGGTGGTCCCGGGAGTCGAACCCACTACCCTGGCGTTACAAGCGCCATGCTCTACCAACTGAGCTACAGAAGAACCACACTTCTGCGAGCAGGCCTTTCTAATCGATCTGGCCCGGGTATCCTGGAAGGATATTGACCTCATTCCGTCAGTAGAGGATGCCTGGTTATTCTTTAAAAGTGCTTTCCTCACCATTAAATAAGCATGCCCCATTCAAAAAACTTTGAACCAGGAACATATATAGCTCTTGGTTCACTCCAGACCTGACTGCCCTTGACCAGCACAAAAACATCCTGTGTCGTTCCGCATTAGCATCGGATAGCCCCCGCGATATGCAACTTTTCAGGGAAGTTAGGAAAGCAAAGGCTAGCTTTTTCTAAACAGAAATGTGCATCCTGTAGCACAAACTTCAAAAAGTTCTGTGACACTGTAACGTCCATGGAGAATAAGAGCACCACCTCCCAGCTGCCCACTGCACTGAGGATAGGAAACACTGTCACCACCGATAAATCCACGATAATTGAGAATTTCAATAAGCATGGCTGGCCATGCGTTCCACCTGGCTACCCCTACCCTGGTCAGCAAATTGCCAGAGCCTCCTCCATTTCTCCTTCAACCAAATCCAGATAGCTGATGTTCTGAAAGCGTTGCTGGGTTAGACAATCTGGATCCTCTCTTTTTAATTTTTAAAATGTTTAATTTCACCTTTATTTAACCAGGTAGGCTAGTTGAGAACAAGTTCTCATTTACAACTGCGACCTGTACAAGATAAAGCATAGCAGTGTGAACAGACAACAACACAGAGTTACACATAGAGTAAACAATAAACAAGTCAATAACACAGTAGGAAAAAAAGAGTCTATATACATTGTGTGCAAAAGGCGGTAGGAGGTAGGCGAATAATTAAAAAAAATCTGATTAACACTGGAGTGATAAATGATCAGATGGTCATGTGCAGATAGAGATACTGGTGTGAAAAAGAGCATAAACGTAAATAAATAAAAACAGTATGGGGATGAGGTAGGTAAATTGGTGGGCTATTTACCGATGGACTATGTACAGCTGCAGCGACCGGTTAGCTGCTCAGATAGCAGATGTTTAAAGTTGGAGAGGGAGATAAAAGTCTCCAACTTCAGCGATTTTTGCAATTCGTTCCAGTCACAGGCAGCAGAGAACTGGAAGGAAAGAATGGCCAAATGAGGTGTTGGCTTTAGGAATGATCAGTGAGATACACCTGCTGGAGTGCGTGCTACGGGTGTTGCCATCGTGACCAGTGAACTGAGATAAGGCGGAGCTTTATCTAGCATGGACTTGTAGATGACCTGGAGCCAGTGGGTCTGGGGAAGAATATGTAGTGAGGGCCAGCCGACGAGAGCATGCATGTCGCAGTGGTGGGTGGTATAAGGCGCTTTAGTAACAAAACGGATGGCACTGTGATAAACTGCATCCAGTTCGCTGAGTAGAGTATTGGAAGCTATTTTGTAGTCGAGGATCGGTAGGATAGTCAGTTTTACTAGGGTAAGTTTGGCGGCAGGAGTAAAGGAGGCTTTGTTGCTGAATAGAAAGCCGACTCTAGATTTGATTTTAGATTGGAGATGTTTGATATGAGCCTGGAAGGAGAGTTTACAGTCTAGCCAGACACATAGGTACTTATAGATGTCCACATATTCTAGGTCAGAACCATCCAGGGTGGTGATGCTAGTCGGGCGTGCGGGTGCAGGCAGCAAACGGTTGAAAAGCATGCATTTAGTTTTACTAGCGTTTAAGAGCAGTTGGAGGCCACGGAAGGAGTGTTGTATGGCATTGAAGCTCGTTTGGAGGTTAGATAGCATAGTGTCCAAGGAAGGGCCAGAAGTATACAGAATGGTGTCGTCTGCGTAGAGGTGGATCAGGGAATCGCCCACAGCAAGAGCAACATCATTGATATATACAGAGAAAAGAGTCGGCCCGAGAATTGAACCCTGTGGCACCCCCATAGAGACTGCCAGAGGACCGGACAACATGCCCAACATGCCCTCTGCTGCCTCCTGTAGTCCACGATTAGCTCCTTCATTTAGTTGACGTTGAGGGAGAGATTACTTTCACTCCGCCAGGGCTTTCACCTCCTCCCTGTAGGCTGTTTCATTGTTGTTGGTAATCAGGCCTACCACTGTTGTCGTCAGCAAACTTGATGATTTGAGTTGGAGACGTGCGTGGCCACACAGTCATAGGTGAACAGGGAGTACAGGAGGGGTCTGATCACGCACCCATGTGGGGCTTCCGTGTTTGAGGATCAGTGTTGCGGAGGTGTTGTTGCCAACCTTCACCAATTGGGGTCGGCCCGCCAGGAAGTCAAGGACCCTTTTGCACAGGGAGGGGTTCAGACCCAGGGTCCCGAGCTTAGTGATGAGCTTGGAGGGCATTATGGTGTTGAAGGCTGAGCTGTAGTCGATGAACAACATTCTTACACAGTAAAAAAGTGGGTGTAAGAATTAGTGTTGACTTATTTGAACCCGGGATGAGTTTTTTTCAACATTATGAGGAGTCAATGAGCTATAGTGTCGGAGTGTAAAATTATGCAGCCATTGCAGTGTAATTCAACTCAATTCAGTGGAATGAAAAAACGTGCCAATCCTCTGCTGTGGTTGTGGATGATCATTATTTCAACTTACTTGTCAACGCAATTGTAAGTAAGGTCAACAACTAATAGCAAGGTTTTCACTTTGACATTTACTTAATTGTAGAGTAATAGCCTATATATGTTAAACCAGTGTTATTACACATTTTAACACACCATTTTGAGTCAAATTAATTTTGTAGACTGGGACCAAATGTTATCTGAAACAGTGTTGAATTAAACTCTATTGGAGTTAAATTAACACTTTTATTTTTTACTGTGCAGGGCAGCAGTGAAAAGGCAGAAATAAACAGAAAGATATTTATTGATTGTGATATTTATGTGTATCATATTTGATATGGTTTCAATTAAGTAAGCAATTAAGTTCCTAATTAAGTTCCTAATGTGACACCTGGCCACTACCGAAACGCCTGATGTTTTGCCACAGAGACAAAGTGACAATTGAAACATCTAACGAACATAACTAATTAGATGCATAATGAATCAATAAGTTTCAGATTCTGTCACGCCCTGACCTTAGAGATCCTTATTTATTCTCTATGTTTGGTTAGGTCAGGGTGTGACTCGGGTGGGAGAATCTATGTTTTCTATATCTTTGTTGTTTTTGCAGAGTGTGGTTCCCAGTCAGAGGCAGCTGTCTATCGTTGTCTCTGATTGGGGATCATATGTAAGTTGTGATTTTCCGTTTGGGTTTTTGGGGAGTTATTTTCTGTTTATCTGTTTTGTTGCCTGACCGAACTGTGCGCTTTCGTTTTTTCTACTTTGTTATTTTGTTGCGGTGTTCAGTTGATTAAAAATCATGAACTCCTACCACGCTGCACCTTGGTCCCCTTCTTCAACCCACGAGAGTCGTTACAGATTCATAAAATCAACATTGAACCTTTCATAGAGAATAATAGAGATTATATTTCTATAAATGAAATTGAAATATTTTGACGATCTGGTTAAAAATCATGTTTTTTTCCTATTTTGTAAATGTTGTCTGCAAATAACGTTTAATAAATGTATCTGTAATAGAAGGTTAATCACAATGATCACTACTGTGCATGGTTCTCGCTTTGCTGCAACTATCACTATGTTTCGGTAGTGACAAATTTAGTGGCTTGGAGTTCGGTACATTATTTCAAATATGCAATACAAACAAAGTGTGTGAGTAGTAGATATCACGGCAGGTTGCTGGCACCTTAATTGCGGAGGACGGGCTCGTGTCAAGGGCTGGAGCGGAATAAGTGGAATGGTATCAAATACATCAAACACATGGTTTGTGTGTTTGATGCCATTCCATTGGCTCCGTTTTAGCCATTGTTATGAGCCGTCCTCCCCTCAGCAGCCTCCAATGGTAGATATGTCTATCTGACATACAGTGTGTTGTAAGACGTGCTTAAAGTTTTGGAGAAATAGGATACAAAAAAAAACATTTAACCCCCCAATTTGCATCACTTCTGTAGAATGGCCTATATTCACTGAGATTACAACACATTAAGAACACTTTCTCTTTTAATGACACATACTGACCCAGTGAATCCAGGTGAAAGCTATGATCCCTTACTGATGTCACTAGTTAAATAAACTTCTCAGATGAAGGGGAGGAGACATGGTAAAGAAGGAATTTTTCAGCCTTGAGGCAATTGAGACGTGGATTGTGTGTGTGTGCCATTCAGCGGGTGAACGCAACTCAACATTAGGAAGGTGTTCTTAATGTTTTGTGCACTCAGTGGACCCTGGTCGAAAGTAGCGCACTATAAAGTGAATATTGTACTATTTAGGACGCAACCTATATGAAACCTCCTGCAAAAGCAGACATGACTGGCCTGTCTAAGAGAAGTCTCAACAGAAGTTGTTGAGTTAGTCAGCTCTATCCCTTCTGTACGCTCAATTGTCCTGGAAGGAGAACATTTGTCCCCCCCTCCCCCCCAGATCTATTACATCCTAAACCTGAGATGAAACAGGGATGATGTGGGATGGGGAATGGCCTTAACAATGCACACGACAGGCAGGCAGGCAGGGAAGGGCTTTATTGGAGCAGAATGTGAGGAGAACTGTGTGTTCAGGTGCTGGTCCAAGCTGGGCTGGGGCTGAGGCTGGGTCTGGGCTGGCAGGGAGACGCCACACACACAGAACCGGCCTGTATGGAGCCATCAGTGGGTGTGCAGACGGACAGCTGGTATTAATATCACCGGGTGCTGGTCTGAAGGGCCCTCGCACGGCACCGATTCCGTTTAACTAGATTTAATGAATCCCATTCACTGAATCATGCGATATGGAATTGGCACAGGGGTAAGCGGTGACGACACGCTCATGTCTTCCAGCTCCAGAAAATAAATGTCATTCATTTCAGCTTCGACACAATGGACAACTAACTGCCTACCTCCTCTTCTCCCCCATAGCAGCTAGGAACACTGCATAGACATGTTGTATTATCCAAAGCAACAAAGGACAATACAAATTAGAATGATGTTGTGGTCCCTAAGATAAAGACAGAGGATCAATCTGCAGTTGCAGCCGTACATCCCTCTGGGCTAGAGGGGTAAACTCCCCTACTACACAAATAGTCCTGCAGCTGTGTCCTAGCCCCCCCCCCCCTATCTCAGATACCAGTGGTATCAGCACGGTATGTGACCTGGGTCACTGTTCTGTTCACTCCTCTGATGATACCCCTGTGTGTGTGTGTGTGTGTGTGTGTGTGTGTGTGTGTGTGTGTGTGTGTGTGTGTGTGTGTGTGTGTGTGTGTGTGTGTGTGTGTGTGTGTGTGTGTGTGTGTGTGTGTGTGTGTGTGTGTGTGTGTGTGTGTGTGTGTGTGTGTGTGGGGGCGCGCGTGTCTTTCAGACATCCGGGAGACAGCGTTTGTGTACGCCATCACAGCGGCTGGGGTGACCCACACGGTGACTCAGGCCTGCAGTATGGGGGAGCTGCTGCAGTGTGGCTGTGAGGCGACCAGGAGCAGGGCTCCCCCCCGGCCTGCCTCCTCCTCCACCACCACCTCTGGCGAGGGAGTCAAGTGGGAGTGGGGCGGCTGTGGAGACGACGTGGAGTTTGGCTACGAGAAGTCCAAGCAGTTCATGGATGCCAAGAGGAAAAAGGGCAAGAGTGACATCAGGACGTTGATCGATCTCCACAACAACGAAGCAGGACGACTGGTAGTGAATGAACTTTTCTTTTTTTTAATAAGAATTGTGGCACTCCTTTTGTACTTTTTAATCCTTTATTACAAAGGGTAGAGATAGAAAGGAAATGAAGCTGAAAGGGCCCCTTGCTGCCAGCGGTAAAATGTACAGTACACATGCTCCAGAGGCAGCAGCTTAGAACACTAGACCATCCCAGGCTGTGAATGGAATTTTTATAATTCCCCCCAAACACACTCATCTCCTATCTTTTATTTTACCTGTGCTGATTTAAGCAAAAGTACAAGCAAGCATACATGTCAAATGTTTTCAAGTGTCATCAAGTGAAATTCTTTAATTTATTTGTATGGCTTTTTTTTTAAACAAAGTTGAAAATTGGTGAAAAAGTGCTGAAAGTATTCATTATTTAGCTGAATGTTCCTCTTTTTATCCAATGCATCATCCAAGACAGCCTCTAGCTGTAGTTCTGTAACAATGTAAACTGATATCTTAACCAGAATCATATTTCGGATAAAGGAAAACAAGTGTGAGCCTCAGTTTTCAAGGCTTTAAGGCAAGTAGCTGCTACTTTTTCTCCTTGTAAAACTTTAACCTTTTCAGGTCTTTGTCAAGGACTCAATACAGTACATGTATGTTAAAAATGTAAAATATTGCATTCACAATGGCCTCCTTGTTGATAGGACGAGAGGAGCATTGCACTCAGTTAGGAGGTTGTCTGCTCTTTTGAGAAGCCAATTACAGGTTATTGCTTTGAATTTCCTGGGACTTTGTTCACCCCTGTCAGTATTGCTTCATCACAGTATGTTACATGGGCACACAAGCCAAAACCTTTCCCAAGGGGTCAGAGACAGGTAAATGGGGAGGAGTGGCTATGTAGTTGGGCCAATTATAGTCTCAAGAAGACAGGTTTTTGAATTAAACAACAAGAAGAAAAGGTTGGACACATGTAGAAAAACAACCGCATGAGGCTAAAGACTTAGGAGGGTAGAACGCTGCATGCCAAAATGGGTTTTAATTACCTCAATTGTAACTCAATTGATCTCTGTTCTGATGTCAAGGCCTGTGAGCTCTGGGAAGGCCAGAGGCCGGTTGGGGATGGGGGAAGGGATACATTCCTTCTGAATAGAGTCTGCTTTAATCTCACCTATCTATCTCTGTGTCTTTACTACAGGCGGTGAGGAATTATATGAGGACTGAATGTAAATGTCATGGCCTGTCCGGGTCTTGCACACTCCGGACCTGCTGGAAAAAGATGCCTCACTTTCGCGAGGTGGGTGATCGCCTCCTCGAGCGGTTCAATGGCGCTTCCAAGGTGATGGGAGGCAATGATGGCAAGACCCTGGTTCCCGTAGGCCAGAACATCAAGCCTCCGAGCAAACAGGACCTGATCTACTCGGCCGAGTCGCCCGACTTCTGCTCGCCCAATAGGAAGACGGGCTCGCTGGGCACGCGGGGCCGCATGTGCAACAGCACAGCCATGGACGTGAGCGGCTGTGACCTGCTGTGCTGTGAGCGTGGCTACCGAGACGAGACGGTGGTGTTCGAGGAGAACTGCCTCTGCCGCTTCCACTGGTGCTGCGTGGTGCAGTGTAAGAAGTGCTCGGTGAGGAAAGAACTCAGTCTCTGTCACTAGCATTACCATAGTGAAGCTGGGTTGGCTCCAGGCCTGGCCTCTTCTGCCTCACACGAAAGATGCACTGAGATCATGCTCCCACAGTTCAATTCAGGAGCACGCTGAGAGATTAGTATCTTATCTAGGATCATCTTGGACAGACAGCTGCAGTAACTCTTCTCTCAAGCTGTAGAACAGTCCAGAATGGCCGCTACTCCAGTGCTCACCACATAGAGCTCTATGACCCAGAAATGGAGGCTCTTTTAGGTTCTTTTTCTAGAAACCCACCGGAGGAACTTACCCAACAACTGTTCCAGCTCTCCAGAGTGGAATATTGAAGGTCACACCTAAGGTTAAAAGTTCAAATTCAGCTCTGAGAACACTCTAGAACTGAACGGTTCGGTCCCATCTCATAGAAGACCATCAGACAGCTTGGTACCATTCTCAGTCGTCGGTACGGAGGTCGTTGCCTCTAAAGCAGTGGTTCCCAAACGTGTTTGCGCAGTGACCCACACACCAGAAAATAGCATAACAACTGTTTCTAGCCTCAAACCCAATGCCAACGCCCTCTAGGAACATGCTTACAACCCACAATTAGGGAAACACTCTTCATAGTCAGTTAACCATGTAACTACAAGTGAGGACTATTGTAACAAAAGCATAATGACTTTTGAGTGTGGAAAATAAGACTTATGGTCTTGGTAACAAGACAGCAAGCACATCAGCATGCTACGTTTCTACACACGGTAACTGGAATGTGATGGAAGAAAGGAAAATGGACACGCACAATGTGGAATACAGGTATCAAGCACAAAACGTATGAAAAAGGGAAATCTGGGGATTATTTGTTTGGAGGACGAACCCCATCACGTTTCATGGTGAGGAGCTGAACTGACACCCGAGACTATTATTTATGGACATTTTATGACAAGACTACTCATAGTGATAAGGTGTGGAACGTGCCTACCGTCTCTCTGAAAAGCACTTTGAACATGGGAGCTATCTCTGTGAACCATATGTTACGTTGGTTGTTGTCTGAGTGGTTTGCAAATGGAGAAACGTGTTACAACTTTCTTTTTTTTTCGTACGAGGTGCAGTATCGAGAAAGTATAATATTATGTGTATCTGTTTAATATACAGGGCTTTTGTAATGCACTTTCAATTAAAGCATTTGCTGCGTATAGATTTGTTACATATAGTCATGTTTTGCAGAATGGCCATTCCACAATCACATACAATGCTGACAATGAATCCATCCATTTGTCTCTTTGATAAGTCAACTCGCTGAAGTGAGTTGTACATCAGGAAGCCCATTTATTTTGACTCTAAGGCCTACGTTCTTCGGAATAGGCAGATCAGATCTCTGCTTTTATTTTATTTTTTTTTATTTGGGGGCAACAAAACCTATCTTCACCATCATTAATAATAACAATCACTTACGAAGCGTGTTGTACCCAAACGCGCTGTACATTTTCACTTTTTACGTGTATAGGTCAAAGGTATTCTAGTGTACTGTGTCTTACCCTTCCTTTAGAGTATGATTTTGTTGCTACTTACCTTTCAGGGATCTGTAAGATCTTTTGTTGGGCAAAAGAGAAAGAGAGGGAGAGAGAGACAGAGAGAGAGAGAGAGAGTACAATGAGGGATGACATCGCTACAATTTATTGCCAATATGCCATGGTTTATGACCAGATTATTCCTTGCCAGAGGGTTCATCGTTAATATTGTTACCATGACAGTGGATACACACTGCACAGGATTATTCTGTCTTCAGAGCTACTAGTCCTGTCTGTGGAGTCAGCACCATTCGATTTTTCATTTACCTAAATGTAGTTTTTGTGCAAAAGCATATCACGTTAAGGTATAAAAACTTGGTATAGTGGAACTATTCTGACTGAGCTCTGCAACAATATTAGGCATTCTTTACATGGTAAAGTGGTCAACTATTCTGACTGAGCTCTGCAACAATATTAGGCATTCTTTACATAAACAGTCGAATTGGCCACTTTACCATGTTACGTTTAGGTTGCAGTCTACCAAATCAGGAAATCAGACCAAATGTAGCTATTCCTATGTGAGACACACTCAGTGGCCAGTTTAGTAGGTACACGAAAATGGTTCGCTCCTACAGAGAGTGAGTCACGTGGCTATGGCTTGCTATATCAAGCAGGCAGACGGGCATTGAGGCATTCAGTTACTGTTCGATTGAACGTTAGAATGGGCAAGACGAGTGACCCAAGCGACGTTGAGTGTGGCATGATCGTTGGTGCCGGGCACACCAGTTCCAGTACCTCGGAAATTGCCGGCCTCCTGGGTTTTTCACCCGCAACCGTGTCTAGAGTTTACTGAGAATGGCGTGACAAACAAAACAAACATCCAGTCAGTGTCAGCCCTGTAGGGGAAAATAGCTTGTTGATGAGAAAGTTCGAAGGAGAATGACAAGAATCGTGCAAGCTAACAGGGGGGCCACAAACAGACAAATACCGGTGCAGTAGAACAGTGGTGTGCAGAACAGCATCACGCAGCGTACAACTTGTCACGGATGGGCTATTGCAGTAGATTCCACTCCTTTCAGTCAAAAACTACAAGAAGTGGCACCAGTGTGCATGCGATCACCAACACTGGACAACTGAGGGTGGAAAAACATTGCCTGTTCCGACGAATCCCGTTTCCTGTTGAGTCGTCAGGATTTGCCATAAGCATTATGAGTCCATGGTCCATCCTGTGTGTGTGAAATGTTTTCCTAGCGACGTTTGAACACCACACCTTGTAGAGGGGGGTCTGACCCAGTACTAGATGGGTGTACCTTAAAAAAACTGGCCATTATATTTTCCCCATAGAACAACTTTAGGACTTGTTGGGCTGCCAGGAGTTTTTCGATGTTACTGCATGTATGTTTAAACAGCCCTTGTCAAAATGGAAGACAGCTGCTTTGACGGTTTGATTCAAGGCAAGACCCAATTTCCAAGTTTTGAAAACATCATTTTGTCAGGGCATGTTGAATGATCGGAAGAGAATTCGTCAGCATTTGTTTGGATTCAGAGACAGGATTTTGACTTCCATAATTGCTTCTTCATTGATTAAACTTTTGTATTCTACAAAGTTAGTCTCATATCCATTTTGTTATTTTCCAGTTACAGTATGTGTAGAAATGGGAATGAATTGACAAGTGAGTTTCTGCATTTACTATACAAATAAAAAGTCAACTGTTCTCTCTACTCTTGATTTTTGGGGTATTTCATTTAAAAAATATTTTTGTTGTATTTGATGTGAACTACATCAACTTAACTTTTTTAGACCAAGATAAAGCAGAGCTTTAGATTCATTACCCTTGTATAAACTGGTAGATTTATAGAAACGTATGTCACTTTTTCCTTCCATTGACCTTCAACACATAGTGTAAGTGTTATTTCTAACTGGTTGACTTCATACTGGGTCAGGGTTGAGGGTTTCACCTCACTCCCAATGACCATTCTCAAAAAGATCTTTTCGACACTTCTGCTTCAACTATATCCTTTTGCCACTCAGCAACAAAGGTGTTGTTTTTAGTTATTTATGGTGTTGGGGAGGGGGGGTGGAAAACTCCCGCTGTATTAGTTTGAGCCTTGCAAGTCGACACAAGTTCATATTATCCAGGAATTCGCATTGCAGTGGAGCCAGCAGTGTTGAAGGCAGAGGTAGGCCACAGACATGGAGAGCGCCTGAGGCGCTCTCTCCTCAAGCTGCCACGGCTCAGCAATGGTAAAGTCAGAGAAACTGCATAGACAGTGGATAGATTTATAGAAGCTCTGGTATTAATGTGGCTGCCTCTCTCGCTCTCCCTGCCGTGTTTCAATGAAGAGGTTGTACTTTTCCATATGTCCCCCCCCCCAAACAGTGCCCCGAGGAATGCGGTGTATTCGGAGATCTGTCTGTCTTTGCCCGCTGATTGTAAAACACACAGAGACATTAATGAAGGCCTGCCACTGTAAGTGGATATATGTCATGAGGCAGACAGTCATTTCCTTGGATCAATCAGACCAATAGGAGTCCTCCTGGGGTAGCGTCTGGTTATCGTAAGGGCAATGAATGAACTCCCGGTGGTCTAGTCACTGAGCTTAGAGGTTATCATTAAAGGTGCATACTGTAGGTCTTTAGATACTAGAACTTTTGTTTATGTCCCAACTGGCACCCTGTTCCCTATCTAGTGCACTACTTTTGATCAAGACCCATATGACTCTGGCCAAAAGTAGTGAGTGCACTAAATAGGGAATAGGGTGTCATTTGGGAAACATGTTTGTCACAGAGAGTAGCTGTCGATATGAAGTCCTCTCAAAGCCAGTTAAATTGACTTAAACGTGAATCTCTTCTTGTTCGCTCCTTTAATCAAGGAGATCTTTCTCTGTTGTCAGGCAGCTTGACTCGTTGCTAAGAACAAAGGAGAGAGTGAGAGCTAGAGTAACTGTTACAACACAACACCACAATGTTCTGTGAACTTTTGTGAATTTCTCTTGCTCGTCACTGAGATGCTATCGACTATAAATCTACTCACAAACGTTGTGTGAGATTTAATCCGATCCATAATCAATCTAATTATAACCCACAGAGTGTAAACCTCCGTGTTCTAGCAGTGTGTGAGCGCTGTGTTTGGATGAAACAATGATACTCACGAGCGAGACGTCCCGCTGGAGCTGGAAGTTCAGCTGTTGTCTGCGTGGTGGACTGACTGAGAGGGGCCCACCATGGTCCGCGGCATCATACTATGTGAGTAACACAATTACCTACAGTGTATCATTACTTTGGCTGGATGAACATACAATTGAGCACTCTTTGTTTAGTAAAAGTAGACCTCCTTGTTATCCTTTGCAGTAAAAACATTGCTGCTTGGTCGGGGGGTGATTGAGGAACCTGCTGTTTTAGGTTGACTTGGCAATGCCTGTTCAAAAGAAAACAGGCTTCAGGACAGTCACTCCAGGACTGTGTCAATAAACAATGTTGTTTGCGAACACTCCATACGGGAATTCCCTAATGTAGTTGTCTCTGTCTGGAATCAAATGTTGATTTCACTGTTTGAGTACATCCCTCTTGTTGAGTATTTATGATACAGTATATGGCTCAGTTTCTCTGGTGTCCTGGGGCCGTATGTGTCATGCGTCTCAGAGCAGTAGTGCTGTTCTAGGATCAGGTCCCCCTGTCTATGCAATCTTATTCATTGTGATCGAAAAGGAAAAAAAACACCTCAAATCGGCACTGAGATTCAGGGCCAATATAGAGGACAGTATGATCTTTTGACACAAGATGGCGCTGTTTGAACAGGGTGTTTTTTTCCCTCTCCCATCTGAGCCATGCTTCAAAGACAACTCCTCGAAATGTTGCGTCAGGGAATAGCTGGTTAATTGCGATGGATGACTTGCAACACCAATACCTATGGGTTTGGAGCTTTTTGTTGACTTGTGTGGCTTTCAAATCCTCCACTCAGTATAACTCTCTGTTCAAGGCCACTGGCCAGCCAAAGTGATCTGTCGCCTGGTCAGCCTGGTCAGCTCAGTGCACGAATGTCTCCGTCCCAAATGGCATTTCCTTATATAGTGCACTACATTGAACAGAGGAGCCCTATGGGCCCTGGTCAGATGTAGTGCACTATAAAGGGAATAGGGTGCCATTCGGGATGGAGACACTCGTGCACTGAGCTGACCAGACCTAGTGGGCCAGGTGCTTCAACAGACTGAAATCCCTGCTTTCTCATCCTTATCTTCATCTCTGTCACCTGAGATCACTCCACTTAAAGGTTTTGAAAGATGCCCGGGCTCAGCATATCTTCAGATCTCTATCTTCACCCCGTTTCTCTCCTCAGATTGCTCATCGATAATGCCTCAAGCCACTTCTTTCTCCTCCTTTCTGGGGTTTATGTGCAGTTTACGTAAAAGTTGTAAAAGTTCCGCTCCGTAAATTGTTGCGATCCTTTGTCTTGATCAACAAGACATTGGTGAATGATTCACAGGAGGCCATGGAGAGAGACAGTCCAGATGATTGGGTCAGCACTGCCTATGAGAGAGAGAGAGAGAGAGAGAGAGAGAGAGAGAGAGAGAGAGAGAGAGAGATCCCACTACAATATTCCCACAGTAGAGCAAACAAACAGCAGATATTTCAAAATGTGTATTCTATCCCAGCAAACATGACCACATTGGCACGATTTGTGCCCAATGCAGGAAAAAATATTGGCCCCATATCGGCTGCCAACATTGGGCCAATGCACCTTTGCTCATTGGCTGGACATTAGCCCCGAAGGCATTTGCCACGTGTGGCCTTGTGTGAGTAGCCCATATCTGATGAAGGCAGCCCTCACTTTGTCTGAAATAAGCACAAAGAAAATACTAGCAAATATTCCCAAATTGGCCCAATGCAGGCTAAAATATTGTCCCCGTGTAGGCTGCCCACATTGGACCAATGCATCTTTGACATTTATTAAGTATTTCATTCAATGCATAAATTGCATAATTTCCAAGTGTTAAAGGTTTTTATGGAATGTGATACATTATTGTATCAGAAAGACATCTGTAATAGTCCTATGTGTAGCTGGTGTAGAGAGTCAGGCGCAGAACAGCAGATATGAGTAATCAACGTACTTTACTCAAAATACAAAAATACACAGCAACATAGCGAGCCCACAAAAACGGACCGATGTACAATGATCAATCACTCACAAACAAAACATGGGCAACAGAGGGTTAAATAATAAACAAGTAATTGGTTGAGTGAAGCCAGGTGTGAAAGACAAAGACAGAACAAAAGGAAAATGAAAAGTGGATCGGCGGTGGCTAGAAGGCCGGTGACGTCGACCGCCGAACGCCGTCCGAACAAGGAGTGGGACCGACTTTTAATTTCTCATGTCACATGCACTTTTTGAAGTCTTTTTAAAGACTTCATTATTGGCAGTGTACAAGATCCCAAAAATTGGGCATCTCACAACATAACGCTTAAACTGGAACGACACTCAGTAATGGTTGCATAAAAGTAATTGTGTGCACACCACACAATAATCGAATGAGCCCCCTTCTTTAGCTGGGCTTAGTATGGGCTATCCTGTGTTGGGCTTCTTGGTATGGGCTATCCTGTGTTGGGCTTGGTATGGGGGGCTTGGTATGGGCTATCCTGTGTTGGGCTTCTTGGTATGGGCTATCCTGTGTTGGGCTTGGTATGGGGGGCTTGGTATGGGCTATCCTGTGTTGGGCTTCTTGGTATGGGCTATCCTGTGTTGGGCTTCTTGGTATGGGCTATCCTGTGTTGGGCTTCTTGGTATGGGCTATCCTGTGTTGGGCTTCTTGGTATGGGCTATCCTGTGTTGGGCTTCTTGGTATGGGCTATCCTGTGTTGGGCTTGGTATGGGGGGCTTGGTATGGGCTATCCTGTGTTGGGCTTCTTGGTATGGGCTATCCTGTGTTGGGCTTGGTATGGGGGGCTTGGTATGGGCTATCCTGTGTTGGGCTTCTTGGTATGGGCTATCCTGTGTTGGGCTTGGTATGGGGGGCTTGGTATGGGCTATCCTGTGTTGGGCTTCTTGGTATGGGCTATCCTGTGTTGGGCTTGGTATGGGGGCTTGGTATGGGCTATCCTGTGTTGGGCTTCTTAGCATGGGCTATCCTGTGTTGGGCTTCTTGGTATGGGCTATCCTGTGTTGGGCTTCTTGGTATGGGCTATCCTGTGTTGGGCTTCTTGGTATGGGCTATCCTGTGTTGGGCTTCTTGGTATGGGCTATCCTGTGTTGGGCTTGGTATGGGGGGCTTGGTATGGGCTATCCTGTGTTGGGCTTCTTGGTATGGGCTATCCTGTGTATGGGCTTGGTATGGGGGGCTTGGTATGGGCTATCCTGTGTTGGGCTTCTGGGTATGGGCTATCCTGTGTTGGGCTTGGTATGGGGGCTTGGTATGGGCTATCCTGTGTTGGGCTTGGTATGGGGGGCTTGGTATGGGCTATCCTTTGTTGGGCTTGGTATGGGGGGCTTGGTATGGGCTATCCTTGGGCCTGGTATGGGCTATCCTTTGTTGGGCTTGGTATGGGGGGCTTGGTATGGGGGGCTTGGTATGGGCTATCCTTGGGCTTGGTATGGGCTATCCTTTGTTGGGCTTGGTATGGGGGCTTGGTATGGGCTATCCTTGGGCTTGGTATGGGCTATCCTTTGTTGGGCTTGGTATGGGCTATCCTTTGTTGGGCTTGGTATGGGCTATCCTGTGTTGGGCTTGGTATGGGCTATCCTGTGTTGGGCTTGGTATGGGGGCTTGGTATGGGCTATCCTTTGTTGGGCTTGGTATGGGGGGCTTGGTATGGGCTATCCTTGGGCTTGGTATGGGCTATCCTTTGTTGGGCTTGGTATGGGCTATCCTTTGTTGGGCTTGGTATGGGGGGCTTGGTATGGGCTATCCTTTGTTGGGCTTGGTATGGGCTATCCTTTGTTGGGCTTGGTATGGGCTATCCTGTGTTGGGCTTGGTATGGGCTATCCTTTGTTGGGCTTGGTATGGGGGGCTTGGTATGGGCTATCCTTGGGCTTGGTATGGGCTATCCTTTGTTGGGCTTGGTATGGGCTATCCTTTGTTGGGCTTGGTATGGGCTATCCTTTGTTGGGCTTGGTATGGGCTATCCTTTGTTGGGCTTGGTATGGGCTATCCTGTGTTGGGCTTGGTATGGGCTATCCTTTGTTGGGCTTGGTATGGGTATCCTTTGTTGGGCTTGGTATGGGCTATCCTTTGTTGGGCTTGGTATGGGCTATCCTGTGTTGGGCTTGGTATGGGCTATCCTGTGTTGGGCTTGGTATGGGCTATCCTTTGTTGGGCTTGGTATGGGCTATCCTGTGTTGGGCTTGGTATGGGGGCTTGGTATGGGCTATCCTTTGTTGGGCTTGGTATGGGCTATCCTGTGTTGGGCTTGGTATGGGCTATCTTGTGTTGGGCTTGGTATGGGCTATCCTGTGTTGGGCTTGGTATGGGCTATCCTGTGTTGGGCTTGGTATGGGCTATCATGTGTTGGGCTTGGTATGGGCTAGCATGTGTTGGGCTGGTGTGGGCTATCCTGTGTTGGGGTTGGTGTGGGCTAGCCTGTGTTGGGCTGGTGTGGGGTTGGTGTGGGCTAGCCTGTGTTGGACTTTGTGTGGGCTAGCCTGTGTTGGGCTGGTGTGGGCTTTCTGTGGGTTAGCCTGTGTTGGGCTTGGTGTGGGGTAGACCTGTTTGGCTGGTGTGGGCTAGCCTGTGTTGGGCTGGTGTGGTTTAGCCTGTGTTGGGCTGGTATGGGCTAGACCTGTGTTGGACTGGTGTGGGCTAGCCTGTGTTGGGCTGGTGTGGGCTAGCCTGTGTTGACTTGGTGTGGGCTAGCCTGTTAGGCTGGTGTGGGCTAGCCTGTGTTGGACTGGTGTGGGCTAGCCTGTGTTGGGCTGGTGTGGGATAGACCTGTTGGGCTGATGCCTGATTGCTGTGGGCCTGGTGTGGGCTAGCCCGTGGCCACCTTGCCTAACAAGTACCCACATGGGGCCAATGGGGTCATGTTTGCTGAGATGTTTTCTGTCTTACATACTTCTCTGGTCGTATCTCCAGCATTGCACAAACAGATGTTCTTACACAATAACAATATCAAACAAACATGTAATTATGCCCAATTAGGGATACTCAGGAGTAATTCAAGCGGTAACGAAAATAAGCGATGTTCTGATTTTCCTCAATGAGCTCTGGAGAGCCAGCTGATATGTAAACACCAGCACAGAAGATTCCCTGCTTATTGCCCTCCAGGAATTAATAACACATCCAATGCTTAGTTCAAACCATAAACTACCTGGTCACGGAATATCTGGGAATAACTGAAGATACCCAGACAGTAGAGAATAGAACAGAATATAATAGAATGCGGTAGAATATAATATGATGGAATAGAATAGTAGACATTTTAGCTTTTTTGTTTTTAAGAGAATTTTACCTTACCAGCATGAAAATCCAATCCACACAGGACATGATACAGTGGAGCAGGGGGCGTCATGCAACGCAAATATCTGAAGTGGCACACAGTACGTTCTGACCTTAGTTCCTTTGTTTTTGTCTTTGTTTTAGTATGGTCAGGGCGTGAGTTGGGGTGGGCAGTCTATGTATGTTTTTCTATGTTGTTTTTTTGTGTTCGGCCTAGTATCGTTCTCAATCAGAGGCAGGTGTTGTTAGTTGTCTTTGATTGAGAATCATATTTAGGTAGCCTTTTTCCACCTGGGTTTCGTGGGTGTTTATTTTCTGTCCAGTGTTTTTCCAGCACCATTCAGGACTGTTCGTTTGTCGTTTTATTTATTGTTTCGGTGTTCAATTACTTTATTAAAGATTATGGACACTTACCACGCTGCACCTTGGTCCTCACCTCCTTCCACCTACGACGACGCTCGTTACACCCTCTTTCAGGAAGTTGGAGAATTTTGAATGTTTCAAAGACATTAAACAGTTTTTTTCTACAATCTAGAGCCATAAACATTATGCTTAATTCTATGTTTATTTTTCTGCGTATCTAAGCATATCTCTCGAACAGTCTGTACCCTCCTGACTAGTAGTTTTTTTTTTTAAAGAAATGAAATATGCTTCTCTTCATCTCTGCTAAAAATCTAGGTAAAAGATTGAAAGGAATGTGAGTCATATTCAGTACATTTAGTAATTGCTTGCTTTTCTAAAGTCTACCAACCTTGCCAGAAGGTATGCCAGCTAAGGTAGTTAGACAAGCTAGCTGATTGCTGTTTGGCTGATACCTGATCCTCCTTATAATTTAATTCTGAATAAAAAAATTCAACATCACACTTGGTGTGAACCTTTTTACTACGCTTTCACCATCACATTGAAATTATACTGTGAAATTAATTTTCTTATATATATATATATGCCATTTAGCAGACGCTTTTATCCAAAGCGACTTACAGTCATGTGTGCATACATTCTACGTATGGGTGGTCCCGGGGATCGAACCCACTACCCTGGCGTTACAAGCGCCATGCTCTACCAACTGAGCTACAGAAGGACCTCTGATTTTCATTAAATCTATTGAAATTTGGAAATTATTCCAATGTCTCGAGTACTATTTACCTTTTTTTTTTATGAAAGAGAGCACATTGATAGATATTAAGTCAACTTTGAATAAGACAATCATTTAAACTGTGCAGCCAGCAGACTTTTATTGAAGACTACCTGTTGTGAAGGACATCTGCAATTTATTATTTTTATTAGGATCCCCAGGGGTGTTGCCAGAATTGAAGAAAAAAAACTACCGGGCCCCTAACATAGAAATTAGAACATTTCAGATGAAAATACCGTACCGAACAATATGTGTTATTACATGTACTAACTATAAGCTTCTGCTGCTCTATAATTGTGCAGATTCTAGTTTCCACCTTCGTCCTTTGCCTATATTAACAGTACTGCAAACATTTTTGGTTCCTAATGTTAACAAAAGCAGTCTGGGTCATGCCATTTTTATGATGCTTTATTATAAATAACTACACAATTGGTGACTTTAAAAAAACAATATATGGTATTGTAGTCAGTTTTAATGAAGAAATGACCAATGATCCATGTTTCAGATTAAAGAATTGAATACCAATTCTTATAAACAAGGCTAACCCTCTTCTGCCCTACGCATAATTCCTAAATATATGCCTAAATAACATACCCAAAATAAATATACATGTCCTGAATTATGTGGACTGCAGGCATAAATGTGGTATCTACAGAGAACAAGCATCTGTGAAACTGCAACTGTAGTGTCAAGACATTATGTGGGCCTTCTTGAGTAAATTCAACAGGAGATAAACCATAGCAGATAATACTCTGGAACAGTATTTTGCCCATCTCCGGGCAGGCTTGGGTAGAACAGGTTAAGGCATTTGTCCTTGCGTTTGTTCCCTGTAAACAAAACTCAGAGCTTACACTGCACCAAGAGCCCAGCGTCGAGCCTTCTTGTGAGCAAACTCATTCATAATGTCTTTAAAGTTACATTTTCTAGCTAACTGGTTTTCAATTCAAAGGATAGCAAGGATGTCCAACCTGTCTTGGCACATCGTAGATCTTAGACAGTTCATTGTAAGTTTCAGCTTACTGAAGGCACGTTCACCTCCAGCAACTGTTACAGGTCATTGTACAGAAGATTCGCGGTGCAACGCACACCTCTCCAAAAATGCTCTGTAGCTGCATCTTGTGGATGGCATATAGGATTTAAGGCATTTAAGACCATCTGAAAAAAGTGACACCATATATCGTCTTTAGACGCCGCACTTCATTTTCAAATCCATCTGTGAGATCTTTGGAGTACTTGTTTCTCAATTTGTGGCAAGATACACAAATTTGGTTTTCAGTCAATTTCCTAAATGTAAGTATTGGTGAAAACTCCTCGCGTATAGCTGTAATCGTGTGGAACTGCACATCCAAATGACTGATTATACTATCCAGAGCCACATAAAACACTGTGTTGCGAAATCCAGTGTCTGACGGTTAATTTGCTCTGTCATCTTCGGTCTCGTCAGGGAAACGTTTTCTTTTTTTCTCTGGCGGCTCCTCTGTTCACTGTGAAACTGAGTAGTTACACCCATTTCATTTGCCACCGTGGAGGCTTCTGCCAGAAGAGCGTTAAATTGATTATGCAGAGCCTGTATTTCTTCCTGTAGTGCCTTATTGTGTGTCCAGATAAATATATCCTGACTGAAGAATTAAGCTTCTATTCTCAAAACGCTGCAAAACTTTTACCCAGAAAGTGAGCAGGAAGATTGCCTTGAAAGACATGAAGTAGTACTAAACACGGCTGCTAGAATCTTGACTAGAACCAAAAAATGTGATCATATTATTCCAGTGCTAGCCTCTCTACACTGGCTTCCTGTTAAGGCAAGGGCTGATTTGAAGGTTTTGCTTCTCTGATTCTCTGCCTCTAACCCTATTACAGGGGCTGAGTCACTGGCTTACTGGTGCTCTTCCATGCCATCCCTGGGAGGGGTGCATCACTTGACTGGGTTGAGTCAATGACGTGATCTTCCTGTCCAGGTTGGCGCCCCCCCTTGGGTTGTGCCGTGGGGGAGATCTTCGTGGGCTATACTCGGCCTTGTCTCAGGATGGTAAGTTGGTGGTTGAAGATATCCCTCTAGTGGTGTGGGGGCTGTGCTTTGGCAAAGTGGGTGGGGTTATATCCTGCCTGTTTGGCACTGTCCGGGGGTAGCGTTGGACGGGGCCACAGTGTCTCCCGACCCTTCCTGTATTTACGCTGCAATAGTTTGTGTCGGTGGGCTAGGATTAGTCTGTTACATCAAGAGTATTTCTCGTGTCTTATCCAGTGTACTGTGTGAATTTAAGTATGCTCTCTCTAATTGTCTCTCTTTCTCTCTTTCTTTCTTTCTTTCTTTCTTTCTTTCTCTCTCTCGAGGACCTGAGCCCAAGGACCATGCCTCAGGACTACCTGGCCTGATGACTCCTTGCTGTCCCCAGTCCACCTGGTCGTGCTGCTGCTCCAGTCTCAACTGTTCTGCCTGCGGCTATGGAACCCTGACCTGTTCACCGGACGTGCTACCTGTCCCAGACCTGCTGTTTTCAAATCTCTAGATACAGCAGGAATTGTAGAGATACTCTGAATGATAGGCCATGAAAAGCCAACTGACATTTACTCCTGAGGTGCTGACCTGTTGCACCCTCTACAACCACGGTGATTATTATTATTGGACCCTGCTGGTCATCTATGAACATTTGAACATCTTGGCTATGTTCTGTTATAATCTCCAACTGGCACAGCCAGAAGAGGACTGGCCACCCCTCATAGCCTGGTTCCTCTCTAGGTTTCTTCCTAGGTTCTGGCCTTTCTAGGGAGCTTTTCCTAGCCACTATTTTGGGTTTTAGGCTGGGTTTGTTTTGTGTGACATCAGCTGATGTAAGAAGGGCTTTATGAATACATTTGATTGATTGATTGATTGAAGTAGCTTTTCAGATGCTTTGTCTCAGATTTGTCTTTGTTTGTCAGGCTGCAGGTAGCAAGAAGCAAGAAGCATGTCTAGGGCCTTGATGATAGACGGTAAATGAGTTGCCACCAGTCGGACCGCAGCAATACACACACTCCATCACGTGTCTGAAAGGCGATTAAGACAGCAGCCAGTTTTTTTAAAACTTGAGAATGGCCCATCGCTCTGGGCTGGCACTGAACAGATTGTAAAGACAATTCACACAGTGAAAAAAGGTTGATACTTCTGGGCACGACTGAGCTGCATGTACACCCACAAGATTAAGAGTATGGGATGCACAAGGTGAGTATGCCCAAACAGTTCGAGCTTCTAATTAAAAAAATTAATCTCTCCAGAAATAAATCTCTCACTGTTGCTGCCTGTTATATAACCCCTCAGCTCCCAGCTGTGCCGTGGACACCATATGTGAATTGATTTCCCCCCATCTGTCTTCAGAGTTCATTCTGTTAGGTGACCTAAACTGAGATATGCTTAACACCCCAGCAGTCCTACAATCTAAGCTAGATGCCCTCAATCTCACACAAATCATCAAGGAAACCACCAGATACCCTAAATCCATAAACATGGGCACCCTCATAGATATTATCCTGACCAACTTGCCCTCCAAATACACCTCTGCTGTTTTCAATCAGGATCTCAGCGATCACTGCCTCATTGCCTGCATCCCCGCAAAGGCTAGCTTTTTCAAACAGAAATTTGCATCCTGTAGCTCTAACTCCAAAACGTTTTGGGAGACTGTAAAGTCCATGAAGAACAAGAGCACCTCCTCCCAGCTGCCCACTGCACTGAGGCTAGGTAACACGTTCACCACCGATAAATCCATGATAATCCAAAATTTCAATAAGCATTTCTCTACAGCTGGCCATGCTTTCCTCCTGGCTACCCCAACCTGGCCAACAGCTCTGCCCCCCCACAGCTACTTGCCCGAGCCTCCCCAGCTTCTCCTTCACCCAAATCCAGACAGCAGATGTTCTGAAAGTGCTGCAAAATCTGGACTCGTACAAATCAGCTGGGCTAGACAATCTGGACAGCGCCTTTCCTTCCAGTTCTCTGCTGCCAGTAACTGGAACGAATTGCAAAAATCACTGAAGCTGGAGACTTACATTTCCCTCACTAACTTTTAACATCAGCTATCTGAGCAGCTAACCGATCGCTGCAGCTGTACATAGTCCGTCTGTAAATAGCCCACCCAATCTACCTACCTCATCCCCATATTGTTTTTTATTTACGTTGCTGCTCTTTTGCACACCAGTATCTCTACTTACACACCATCATCTGCTCATCATCATCTGCTCATGTATCACTCCAGTGTTAATCTGCTAAATTGTAATTACTTTGCTACCATGGCCTATTTATTGCCTTACCTCCTCATGCCATTTGCACACACTGTACATAGACTTTCAATTTTTTCTATTGTGTTATTGACCGTACACTTGTTTATTTCACGTGTAGCTCTGTGTTGTTGTTTCTGTCGCACTGCTTTGCTTTATTCTTGGCCAGGTCGCAGTTGCAAATGAGAACTTGTTCTCAACTAGCCTACCTGGTTAAATAAAGGTGAAATCAAATTTTTTAAATGTAAATGTGGCCAGTGGATTTTTTTCCAGTATGTGTGCTTGAATTCCCTTCCCTTTCCCTGACATACTTGCACCATTAACATAGCCTTCACCACGGCAATCTGCTCTGCAATGCCAGGCCCTCCCAATGCACTCAAAATCATTTCAGAAATGTCACTTCCTGTCTTTCTAGCAAAGTCTTTAAATACAAGAAAACGTTCAACTCTTTCCCATTCACCTGTTCCCTGAACTTTATCGTTGTGGACGTAGCTCACCAATAATACATTTGCCTCAGTATGGGAAATGTCTGGAGTTGCGTCACATATAACCGAGTAATAGATGGCATCTTCTCTTTCATAAAGTTTTGTTTTCAACACCCTTTGACCACATATTCCTATGAACACGTTTTGGCTCTCAGGGCTGAGGTAAAGAGTCAGTCGTGCTCCTTTCTATTGGTCCCTGACTTTCTGTAAGTGCTCACCTAATAGCGGGTCATCATTTGACAACAATTCAAGTAAGCCTACAGTAGGTCATGTCCATTATGCACATCATCAAGATTAAGTGATTTCTCCCAGAATGGCAGATGCCTAGTTGCTAAGTACAGTGTCCCATCCAAAATCCTTTCTAAAAGTGCTCTGTTTTTATACCTTTCTGACTGGGTTTGCTTCTGCAGCTGACTGTCTATACCTGTAGCTGTTGTTTTCTGTATGCTGCAGATTTGTTCATTCCCAGTAACAGTTCTTGTGAGACACATCGACCTCGTGCTCTGGTGGATTGTCCTACATTCTCCACCATTTCAGTGATGAACTGGGTAATGGTTTACTTTGCTCATGAGATAAAAGAACACATGGAATGCAATATAATGCCTTTACACTTATAAATAAGCCAGTCTCTCTGCACCTTTTCTCTTCTGTTTTGGTGACTTACTGTACTGTAAATAGTTGTGGAGTGGCTTGGCTTCTGAGTCTGGGGGCATGATTCTATACAGTTCTGTCTCATCACCACACCTGTTGGCTAGTCTGCGAACGATAGCTTCGAATCTTCGAATCTGTCCATACTCTTCCTTTCCCTTATTACTTGCTTGTTGGAGTCATTAAAACTCGTTTACATACACTTTAGGTTGGAGTCATTAAAACTTGTTTACATACACTTTAGGTTGGAGTCATTAAAACTCGTTTTTCAACCACTCCACAAGTTTCTTGTTAACAAACTATAGTTTTGGCAAGTCGGTTAGGACATCTACTTTGTACATGACGCAAGTAATTTTTGAAAAAACTGTTTACAGACTGTTTAATTGTGGGGGTGTTTTGCTGCAGGAGGAACTGGTGCACTTCACAAAATGGATGGCGTCATGAGGCAGGAAAATGATGTGGATATATTGAAGCCACATCACAAGCCATCAGTTAAAGCTTGGTCGCAAATGGGTCTTCCAAATGGACAATGACCCCAAGCATACTTCCAAAGTTGTGGCAAAATGGCTTAAGGACAACAAAGTCAAGGTATTGGAGTGGCCATCCCAAAGCCCTGACCTCAATCCTATAGAACATTTGTGGGCAGAACTGAAAAAGTTGGTGCGAGCAAGGAGGCCTACAAACCTGACTCAGTCAGGAGGAATGAGCCAAAATTCACCCAACATATTGTCGGAAGCTTGAGGAAGGCTACCCGAAACGTTTGACCCAAGTTAAACAATTTAAAGGCAACGCTACCAAATTCTAATTGAGTGTATGTAAACTTCTGACCCACTGGGAATGTGATGAAAGAAATAAAAGCTGAAATAAATCATTCTTTCTACTATAATTCTGATATTTCACATTCTTAAAATAAAGTGGTGATCCCAACTGACCTACGACAGGGAATTGTTACTAGGATTAAATGTCAGGAATTGTGAAAAACTAACTTTAAATGCATTTGGCTAAGGTGTATGTAAACATCTGACTTCAACTGTATAGCTTTATAGAGATGGTTGGGTAGAGATGCCTGATCTGATTATGGTTATTCACTTTAATTTTCATCACAGATTTCTTTGTTGAACATTTTTTAAGTAATAAACAAATCATTTTCTAAACATTTAGGGGCCCATACAAAGCTAGGGCCCCATGAATCATTAATGTCCCCCCTTAACGACGCCCTTGAGGATCCCCATTAGCAGCGGCTAACACAGCCTCTACTATTCTTGGGGTCCACAAGATGATGCTGACAGGCTTAAATAATACATTAATGTCAAATCAGTTACATTAAGTTGTCTTTCTTTTTGTTTGCTATCACAGTTTATCATTAGGTGTAACAAAGTACCTACATTTGTAACTTAAGAGGTTTAAGTATAGATTTTCAGTACTTACCTACCTCTGCAAACGGGACATTAGTCGTCTTTTTACCTAAACATGCAAACACCATCAGATAGAATTCATAGCAAGCAGTGCACTGGAATGACATTCATATGAACAGGAATGACATCCACTCTCATGGGATGGGTGGCCAACAATAACTAACTGAAACCCACACCCCCAATAAGCTATGAATATGACCGCATTGAGGCATATGTTTCTACAGCTACATGTATATGCAAAATGCCACTGCCTACTGTACTTCATTTTTTTCATTTAACAAACAAGATAGCTCATAATCCAGTGTCTCACCAGTGCCTTTATCACAGTCAACAAACCAATAGCTTTAAAACGGCAACATTTTCTCCCAGCCTCATGGCAAAATGTGTAGAATAGCAAGATTAGCTATACAACTGCACATTTTCCTCTCTGTCCCATGGCAAAATGTGTAGAATTGCAGGAAATGAGATTTAACACAGCAATGTTTTATCTCAGCCTCATGGCAAAATGTGTAGAATAGCGAGATTAGCTATACAACTGCAAATGTTCATCTCTGCCCCATGGCAAAATCTGTAGAATTGCACAGACATGCACCCCCCCCCCCACCACCACCACCAACGCATTTCTCACTACGCTACTGATTTGTTTCCTCTCGTACTCCAATGCATGTCAGATATCAGAGGGAGGCTGAGAGTGGCAAGTTTCATCCAAATGCCACCCGATTCCTTATATAGATGTCACGACTTCTGCCGAAGTCGTTGCCTCTCCTTGTTCGGGCGGTGCTCGGCGTTCGACGTCACCGGTCTTCTAGCCATCATTGATCCTTTTTTCATTTTCCATTGGTTTTGTCTTGTCTTCCCACACACCTGTTTTCAATCCCATTCATTACCTGTTGTGTATTTAACCCTCTGTTTCCCCTCATGTCTTTGTCAGAGATTGTTTATTGTCAGTGTAGTGTTGTTTGTTGTATAGGTGCACGTCGGATCTTCGTACCCATATATTGTTTATGTTATTTTCCTGTTTAGTGTTATGGAGCATGTTACTAGGATATTATTAAAAGACTCCATTTTACACTCCGTTTGACTCTCCTGCGCCTGACTTCCCTGCCACCTATACACATATGCCTGACAATAGAGCCCATAGGACCTCAGGCAGAGACAGTGAAGGTGCATCAAAGCTGGGACCGAGAGACTGAAAAACAGCTTCTATCTCCAGGCCATCAGACTGTTAAACAGTCACCACTAGCCAGCCTACGCCCAGTACTCTGCCCTGAACCTTAGTCACTGTTCTCGCCGGCTACCACCCGATACTCTACCCTGCACCTTATAAACTGCTGCCCTATGTACATAGTCATTTAACACTGGTCACTTTAATAACGGTTACATGCTGTTTCACCCACTTTACATGTAGATACTGTATTCTAGTCATGGCTCATCCTCAACTTATTTTGATATTTTTCTGGATTATGTGTTTATTGTTTTGTTTTTTATTGCTAGCTGTTACTGCACTTCAAATCTGTGTACGTGACCAGTAAACTTTGATTTTGATTCGATTTTTAGGACTCACAATTAGCGCACTACATAGGAATAGGCTGCCATTTACAACACACCCTATTTCAGCCTGACCTCCAGTATGTCCTTTCCAGATAAATAAACATGTAGAGTAGTGCATAGACACCACACTCTCTCTGGCTCATTTCACCACCCTTCCCGCCTCTCTCGCTAACATCGAAACAAAGCCCGCCCCATTTTTCAACAGCCCACGAAAAGTTTTGCTAAATTTAAAGTCTCCCCGAGGCGACAGATTAGTGTACCTTCTGTGAGTCGTTAATGACGGTCCTAAATAAGGTTTCACTCATCCCCAAACTATTTTTTGTTGTACCGCAATGACTCGTTAATTGATTAAAACCATACTGTTCTTCCACCCAGAAGATTGCAACACAGATAAAAAGGAATAACAAGGTCGGCCTAACCTTTCTGTTGCACCTTGCATCAGTTTAACAGTGCAGTTTCAATAATCAACCTGTTTACAACATTTTTTTTATAAGGTCTTGGCTTAAGACTTTAAAGAAGTTCATTCCCGGCATTACAGAGCCCTGGTATACTGTAAGTCTCTTTTTTTTAAAATAAAAATTCAGCACAATCTTTCTGTACAACAATCACTAAATTTCTATGGTGGTTGTTACTATGGAAATAAAAACAGGCAGGCAGAAGTATTGACCAAAGTACTGGTCCGGATCTATAGCCCACTGCAATTGTCTGAGATGTAGGCCTATTGTAGAAGTTTATTTCTCAATCCTCTAATAGTCCTGCATTAGCCCATGAGTTCAATCTCATGAACCGTGACTTTCTCTTATTTTGATTAAATTGTAATAATACAGATCCATTCCAAACACTGATTATTCCTCCAACTCTTAGCTATTATTTGTCTGCATGCTCCTATAAGTGGAGAGTGTTCTCTGTGTTCTTTTCAACATAGTTTGTCTTGTAGTTTCTCCACCTCTCTTGATGTACTCTCAAGTATTTACCTATTAGTCTGTGAAATTGTTGTAATTGGCTAAACTTCTTCTCATTCCTTTACAAAACTCTCCAAGAAACATGAACTTGGCATGAGCTTTTGAGCTTTCAGCGGACAGTTTCCTCAGCAACATAGTGCTGTATATATCTGCTAAAACTGTTAATGCTGTAAATAAATCAAATCAAATCAAATCAAATTTATTTATATAGCCCTTCGTACATCAGCTGATATCTCAAAGTGCTGTACAGAAACCCAGCCTAAAACCCCAAACAGCAAACAATGCAGGTGTAAAAGCACGGTGGCTAGGAAAAACTCCCTAGAAAGGCCAAAACCTAGGAAGAAACCTAGAGAGGAACCGGGCTATGTGGGGTGGCCAGTCCTCTTCTGGCTGTGCCGGGTAGAGATTATAACAGAACATGACCAAGATGTTCAAATGTTCATAAATGACCAGCATGGTCGAATAATAATAAGGCAGAACAGTTGAAACTGGAGCAGCAGCAGTCAGGTGGAATGGGGACAGCAAGGAGCCATCATGTCAGGTAGTCCTGGGGCACTGTCCTAGGGCTCAGGTCCTCCGAGAGAGAGAGAAAGAAAGAGAGAATTAGAGAGAGCATATGTGGGGTGGCCAGTCCTCTTTGGCTGTGCCGGGTGGAGATTATAACAGAACGTGGCCAAGATGTTCAAATGTTCATAAATGACCCAGCATGGTTGAATAATAGTAAGGCAGAACAGTTGAAACTGGAGCAGGAGCATGGCCAGGTGGACTGGGGACAGCAAGGAGTCCTCATGTCAGGTAGTCCTGGGACATGGTCCTAGGGCCCAGGCCAGTTGAAACTGGAGCAGCAGCATGGCCAGGTGGACTGGGGACAGCAAGGAGTCATCATGTCAGGTAGTCCTGGGGCATGGTCCTAGGGCTCAGGTCCTCCGAGAGAGAGAAAGAAAGAGAGAAGGAGAGAATTAGAGAACGCACACTTAGATTCACACAGGACACCGAATAGGACAGGAGAAGTACTCCAGATATAACAAACTGACCCTAGCCCCCGACACATAAACTACTGCAGCATAAATACTGGAGGCTGAGACAGGAGGGGTCAGGAGACACTGTGGCCCCATCCGAGGACACCCCGGACAGGGCCAAACAGGAAGGATATAACCCCACCCACTTTGCCAAAGCACAGCCCCCACACCACTAGAGGGATATCTTCAACCACCAACTCACCATCCTGAGACAAGGCCGAGTATAGCCCACAAAGATCTCCGCCACGGTACAACCCAAGGGGGCAACCCAGACAGGCCGACCACAACAGTGAATCAACCCACCCAGGTGACGCACCCCCCCAGGGACGGCACGAGAGAGCCCCAGCAAGCCATTGACTCAGCCCCGTAACAGGGTTAGAGGCAGAGAATCCCAGTGGAAAGAGGGGAACCGGCCAGGCAGAGACAGCAAGGGCGGTTCGTTGCTCCAGAGCCTTTCCGTTCACCTTCCCACTCCTGGGCCAGACTACACTCAATCATATGACCCACTGAAGAGATGAGTCTTCAGTAAAGACTTAAAGGTTGAGACCGAGTTTGCGTCTCTGACATGGGTAGGCAGACCGTTCCATAAAAATGGAGCTCTATAGGAGAAAGCCCTGCCTCCAGCTGTTTGCTTAGAAATTCTAGGGACAATTAGGAGGCCTGCGTCTTGTGACCGTAGCGTACGTGTAGGTATGTACGGCAGGACCAAATCAGAGAGGTAGGTAGGAGCAAGCCCATGTAATGCTTTGTAGGTTAGCAGTAAAACCTTGAAATCAGCCCTTGCTTTGACAGGAAGCCAGTGTAGAGAGGCTAGCACTGGAGTAATATGATCAAATTTTTTGGTTCTAGTCAGGATTCTAGCAGCCGTATTTAGCACTAACTGAAGTTTATTTAGTGCTTTATCCGGGTAGCCGGAAAATAGAGCATTGCAGTAGTCTAACCTAGAAGTGACAAAAGCATGGATTAATTTTTCTGCATCATTTTGGACAGAAAGTTTCTGATTTTTGCAATGTTACGTAGATGGAAAAAAGCTGTCCTCGAAATGGTCTTGATATGTTCTTCAAAAGAGAGATCAGGGTCCAGAGTAACGCCGAGGTCCTTCACAGTTTTATTTGAGACGACTTTACAACCATTAAGATTAATTGTCAGATTCAACAGAAGATCTCTTTGTTTCTTGGGACCTAGAACAAGCATCTCTGTTTTGTCCGAGTTTAATAGTAGAAAGTTTGCAGCCATCCACTTCCTTATGTCTGAAACACATGCTTCTAGCGAGGGCAATTTTGGGGCTTCACCATGTTTCATTGAAATGTACAGCTGTGTGTCATCCGCATAGCAGTGAAAGTTTACATTATGTTTTCGAATAACATCCCCAAGAGGTGTAATATATATTGAAAACAATAGTGGTCCTAAAACAGAACCTTGAGGAACACCGAAATGTACAGTTGATTTGTCAGAGGACAAACCATTCACAGAGACAAACTGATATCTTTCCGACAGATAAGACCTAAACCAGGCCAGAACATGTCCGTGTAGACCAATTTGGGTTTCCAATCTCTCCAAAAGAATGTGGTGATCGATGGTATCAAAAGCAGCACTAAGGTCTAGGAGCACGAGGACAGATGCAGAGCCTCGGTCCGATGCCATTAAAATGTCATTTACCACCTTCACAAGTGCCGTCTCAGTGCTATGATGGGGTCTAAAACCAGACTGAAGCATTTCGTATACATTGTTTGTCTTCAGGAAGGCAGTGAGTTGCTGCGCAACAGCCTTCTCTAAAATCTTTGAGAGGAATGGAAGATTCGATATAGGCCGATAGTTTTTTATATTTTCTGGGTCAAGGTTTGGCTTTTTCAAGAGAGGCTTTATTACTGCCACTTTTAGTGAGTTTGGTACACATCCAGTGGATAGAGAGCCGTTTATTATGTTCAACATAGGAGGGCCAAGCACAGGAAGCAGCTCTTTCAGTAGTTTAGTTGGAATAGGGTCCAGTATACAGCTTGAAGGTTTAGAGGCCATGATTATTTTCATCATTGTGTCAAGAGATATAGTACTAAAACACTTGAGCGTCTCTCTTGATCCTAGGTCCTGGCAGAGTTGTGCAGACTCAGGACAACTGAGGTTTGGAGGAATACGCAGGTTTAAAGAGGAGTCCGTAATTTGCTTTCTAATAATCATAATCTTTTCCTCAAAGAAGTTCATGAATTTATCACTGCTAAAGTGAAAGTCATCCTCTCTTGGGGAATGCTGCTTTTAGTTAGCTTTGCCACAGTATCAAAAAGGAATTTCGGATTGTTCTTATTTTCCTCAATTAAGTTAGAAAAATAGGACGATCGAGCAGCAGTAAGGGCTCTTCGGTACTGCAGGGTACCGTCCTTCCAAGCTAGTCGGAAGACTTCCAGTTTGGTGTGGCGCCATTTCCGTTCCAATTTTCTGGAAGCTTGCTTCAGAGCTCGGGTATTTTCTGTGTACCAGGGAGCTAGTTTCTTATGAGACATTTTTTAGTTTTTAGGGGTGCAACTGCATCTAGGGTATTGCGCAAGGTTAAATTGAGATCCTCAGTTAGGTGGTTAACGGATTTTTGTCCTCTGGCGTCCTTGGGTAGGCAGAGGGAGTCTGGAAGGGCATCAAGGAATCTTTGTGTTGTCTGTGAATTTATAGCACGACTTTTGATGTTCCTTGGTTGGGGTCTGAGCAGATTATTTGTTGCAATTGCAGTTGCAAATACAGTATTGTTAATGTACATGTAGTGCAAACGTAATGTAAATCTATTACCATAATAAGGGTTAGGGTTGGGGTTAAAGCTATTCAATTCAATTCTAATAAGTTATTCTATTCTAATATGTTTCTTTTTTCACATCTGCCAATTTTCAGATGGGGAGGGAGATGATTTTGAGAAAAGAGACATTCGATAGTGAGAGTTACCATAGCATCCTTTCTGCTATCTAATCAACAATGCACTCAAATCTCCCACTCAAAGTTCATGGGAGATTCCCCCCCTCTCAAACTAGACACTCTAATGTACTTGTCCTCTTGCTCAGTTGTGCACCGGGGCCTCCCACTCCTCTTTCTATTCTGGTTAGAGACAGTTTGCTCTGTTTCAGAAGAAAGGTCTTTGTTTCTGGCCATTTTGAGCCTGTAATCGAACCCACAAATACTGATGCTCCAGATACTCAACTCGTTTAAGGAAGGACCATTTTATTGCTTCTTTAATCAGAACATCAGTTTTCATCTGTGCTAACATAATTGGAAAAGGGTTTTCTAATGATCAACTAGCCTTTTAAAATGATTAACTTGGATTAGCTAACACAACGTGCCATTGGAACACAGGAGTGATGGTTGCTGATAATGGGCCTCCGTACGCCTATGTAGATATTCCATAAAAAAACTGCAATTTCCAGCTGCAATAGTCATTTAAAACATGAACAATGTCAACACTATCTCTGATCAATTTTATGTTATGTTAATAGACAAAAAAAAATAGCTTTTCTTTCAAAAACAAGGACATTTCTAAGTGACACCAAACGTTTGAACGGTTGCGTATATATATTTAAATGAGAAATACAACAACAACAAAAATACTAATAAAAATAACGATTAAGAAGGAAAGAAATTCCACATATTAACTTTTAACAAGGCACACCTGTTAAATGAAATGCATTTCCAGGTGACTACCTCATGAAGCTGTTTGAGAGAATGCCAAGAGGGTGCAAATCTGTCATCAAGGCAAAGTGTGGCAACTTTAAATAATTAGTTACACTTTTTTGGTTACTAAATTATTCAATTTGTGTTATTTAATAGTCTAGATGTCTTCACTATTATTCTACAATGTAGAAAATCGTTTAAAAAAAATAAAAAATCCTTGAATGAGTAGGTGTGTCCAAACTTTTGACTGGTAGTGTAAGTCAAAACTGTAACTAGGCAACTCAGGAACATTCAATGTCTCGTTGGTAAGCATTTCCAGTGTATATTTGGCCTTCTGTTGCAGGTTATTGTCCTGCTGAAAGGTGAATTTGTCTCCCTGTGTCTGTTGGAAAGCAGACGGAAACAGATTTTCCTCTAGGATTTTGCCTGCACTTAGCTCTATTACATTTATTTTTATCCTAAAAAAAACTCTGTAGTCCTTGCTGATGACAAGCATACCCAAAACATGATGCAGGCACTACCATGCTTGAAAATATGAAAAGTGATACTTAGAGATGTGTTGTGTTGGATTTTCCCCAAACATAATGTGTTGTACTCAGGACAAAAAGTGAATTTCTTTGCCACATTTGTTGCAGTATTACTTTAGTGCCTTATATTCTGTGCAGGCTTCCTTTCACTCTGTCATTTCGGTTAGTATTGTGGAGTAACTACAATGTTGTTGATCCATCCTCACTGTTTACCTGTCACCATCTTCAAAGAGATATTTATTGTCTGCTTTTTTAGTTTTACCCATCTACCAATAGGTGCCCTTCTTTACGAGGCATTGGAAAACCTTCCTGGTCTTTGTGGTTGGATCTGTGTTTGAAATTCACTTCCCGACTGAGGGACCTTACAGATAATTGCATGTGTGTGGTACAGAGATGAGATAGTCATTCAAAAATCATGTTAACCACTATGAGTTCATGCTACTTATTATGTAACTTGTTCAGAAAATGTTTACTTCTGTACTCATTTAGGCTTGCCATAACAAAGGGGTTGAATACTTATTAACTCAAGACATTTGAGCTTTTCATTCCAAATTCATTTGTAAAAAATTTTTAAAACTAAATTCCACTTTGGCATTACGGGGTACTGTGTGTTGATCAGTGACACAGAATCTCAATTTAATCAGTTTCAAATTCAGGCTTTAACGTGACAAAATGTGGAGAAAGTCAAGGGGTGTGAATACTTTCTGAAGTCACTGTTACATCAAGACACTGATAGGTGGACAGAAGAGGTGGGACGTGTCATTAGAACTGGCAATAAACAATATTGGGGAGTATTCAAATGAGTGAATATATAGGGCCTATCCTGCAATATGAATACAGTGTGTCAGGACAGGACACTGACGATTTCAGGAAACCGGTTGCCTCGAGTCATTTGAGTAAAGCAACTCATTTTGTAAGTTAGAAGTACACTTGGCTGAATTAGGACAAAACCATTTTTTCCCCCCATGTCACTTATGATACATTTAATTGAACAGGAAATGTATTACCCAGTGAACAATGGGAAACAATTAGGCTCTGTGTGTTAGAATCCTGACAGCAGTTCTGCTTGGCAGAAAACCCCCAGCTCACCAGATGGAAGCAGTATTTTTTTGTTTTTCTTGAGCTTGCAACATCTTGCTATTCATTCTCAGAGAGGAAATGTGTCCACTGTAATGAATCTGACCTGAGGAAAGCAATATATGAGTACTATAGCAGAATAGTGACTCAGTTGTAATGGCTCACAGTGGTGGTTGACTGCAGCAGTATGAAGAAGATAGTGGGATACCTTTGCAATAGAGTATAACTACCCCCAGACTTATAGAGCCCCCCTAGTTCAGACCATATGAACTCATGTTGTGACTTCAATTGCCAGAATACACTGGTGGCTAAATGTTATTATTTATATAAAAAAGCCATTGTGATATTACTCATCTTGGGCTTTTACGAGTGGGAATTTAAAAAAAAAAAATAAAAAAAAAATATATATATATATATTTTTCCCACTCTCGTAAAAGCCCAAGATGAGTAATATCACAATGGCTTTGAACAACTTTAGATTTTGACACAATTCACAATTTAATATCCAGTTTGTCTACAAATGAACAATCGAGACGTTCAATTCACGTCTCCATCCATCGGCCAAAGGTGAAGGAATAGGACCAAATCGAATGAAATCAAACTTTTAAATGCACTTTTAAATAAAGTTTGATTTGATTCAGTCCTATTCTTTAACTTAGATTTGTTTCAGCTGCGATGGAGACGTGAATCCAACACATTCATTGTTAACTTGAAGATTACATTTGAAATCAACCAAAGCTTGAAATCCTTGGCCAATATGTTTAGTCTATTTTTAGTTGAACCCTGAGTTGAATTGAAGCAATAGCGGCTGATGACTTCGCAAATGCTATTCATGGGTTGCACCCCCATCACTCGGTCGCATAGTTGCCAATGTTATCAATATTCTGCAGACTCCTTAAACCCACATATGATGCTCAAAAGTAGAACGTGGGCTAATGGCTGTGTTCTCTAAATGACATTATAGGACCTCGGGGACTACAATGACTTTGCGGAAGTAGGCACATATTTAGCCGGAAACAACTTTGCTGTTATCATCATGTTGTCAAATTTACTTCAGACAAATGGCAGTGTTGTCTGTCATTAGCTAGCACATTTCTCAGTGAAAATCCATGAATATAGGCCTAAATAGAATAATTGATATAAGATTTATAAATTCTTAGATCAACTCCCCAGTAGGAGGTGCTGCCCAGCCTATAGTTTTTTTTCTGATAGTGGATATAATGTTCCAGATCTGACATTGTTTCAAATTTACCCTCAAAACAACATGTTGAAAATTGGTTACCATGATGACATAACACTGTGGTTGAAATTTCACCCTCAAAACAACATTTTAAATGCATGACGTTTTGCAAATCCAATGTATTTTCCATGTCACAATACATTAACAAATTAAGTTGAAACAACGTTGATTCAACCAGTTTATGCCCAGTGCCTACTGGGCACAGACATACATTCAGCATCTATTCCACGTTGGTTCAACATTATTGTGTTAAAATGATGTGGAAACAACATTGATTCAACCAGTGTGTGCCCAGTCGGTGGGTTGTCCTCCTCTGCCGCTATTAGTTACTCTGAGTGACGTAGAGGTGGGCTGGCAAAGTGCTAAGTGGTGTAGTTTAGAAATGCTATCAGTATAATCAAATCATCACAAGTCAACGAGACTCCAGATAGCGCGCTGTTAGTACACCCACGACTTTCGGATGTATTCCAATGCAAATATCTTGGCGGAGCTGTCGTACAATTGTGCAGATGTGCGATAGCATGGAAGAGTGTTTAGTCGTCTCTCTTCCAACTTATTATCTTCATTCAATAAGTTGACAGATAGTGCAGTCAAACGAGTGTCGTTCTTTGAATGACTTGTCCTGCAGTCGTTTGGTACGTCCAGCACTTTGTCAGTCTTGTATCAGTTCTCAAATCAGATCCATACTTGAGCTCAAGACCTGTCATCCTCAAAGCGCGTCCCCCGGAACTCTGGAGTGGACAGATATTAGAGGGACATATAACTTGTTATACACCGCTCTATGTCATTTAATATCTTTTGTCAAAAACAAGCGACACAATGGATTTCTCGTTCTGCCGCCTAATATGTCTAGTGATTGCAATCACTATGTTCAACCAAAGGTGAGTTGAGAAGTTTCATTTGCTTACTTCAATATTTTTTTTACCTGAAGATTTCTTTGAATAGTCGTCTTTTACTTTTGCTGGTGTACTCACAAGTTAATGAAATAATGAATGTTCCCGAGTTCATCTAAAGTTTGCACCACAATACAACCTACAGTTGCCACATTATTTTCGGCTGTGATTTTATTTACATTTTGCAGCAGCACCTAGCTACAGTTTACACTCTACTCTAGTCTATGTTGGCACAATCACTATGGGTTCATTGTAGGCATTGCTCTTGTTCACAAATCATATTGTGCAATTAAGTACTGTACAATAAATAACTCCGAATAACTTTAACTTCACAAATCATGTTCATTTAGCATTACATGAGTTTGTCACAACTGAATAATGCGTATCATATTATTGACGTGGTGACTAACTTTACTGTCATAAAGATCAGACTCTTTGCATGATAATGTAATGCACATGGAGATTTTTAGGAGATGTCAGCAACGACAAACAAAAAACGATCTTTGTTCCACACTGGGTCAGTGTAGGTATCCTGCTTAGGCTATTGTAATAACCCAAAATTGATTTAAAGGGATATCAAATGTTTACTTCTGCGTAACTGTTTTACTGATGAGGATGCAGTATCACAGACAGACTACATTTCTTTCATGATTTACATAAATGTTCCCAAGTACTTTTCTACTCAAAGTGATGTGAATTTGCTCTTAGGATTTTTCAATGACTCTAAAAAGTTATCGCGCCACGTTTGACCTGAGTGTCTATTTTCCATTCCTGTTAACATGGTGTCCATCCTCTCTGGTGACATGCCCCTTCATTCAATATCAGACTGCGGGACTTAAGGTTTGATGTCACAGAGTGCTTTGAGACATGGCACAATGAGTTGTGGAAATGCAATCTGTTATTTTATCAATGACATTTCAGAAACATGTTTCTTTGATCAGTCCTGGCATTACAGTAACAACTCTGGCAATATGAATGGTTGCACAAATGGATATTTATGCAATGAACTTCCTGAGCTTGACTGGTGTGTGTGCTCGCGCCCCCATGTGCGTATGTGTGTGTGTGTGCACGTGTGTGAGCGTGTGTGTGTGTGTGTGCAACAGGCAATATATTTTAGAATGCATAACAATAAAATCATTAAAACTGAATTTTTCATTTCCTCAATGTACAACGTGCCACTTTTCGACCTTCGACTACTTCATGAGTCAATACTGTCAGAAACAATTTACAATCTTAAACTCTCAGAAGTGTAATACTGTAAAACACCCGACTCCTGTCATGTAAATGACAGTTGTTACACATGATTTACATGCCACAGAAGTATCAATCATGTGCTACAGTACAGACACACCTTAACATCAAACCTTCTGTGTTCCAGGGTAGATTCCAACAAGATTCTTGGGCTGAAGATCCCCAATATCGACCCCATTCTCAATGCTAACACCGTGTGCTTGACCCTGCCTGGACTGAACCACAGACAACTGGAGGTGTGCATGAGAAACCCCGACGTCACCGCCTCGGCCATCCAAGGCATCCAGATCGCCATCCATGAGTGCCAGCACCAGTTCAGAGGACACAGGTGGAACTGCTCCAGCCTGGAGACCAGGAACAAGATCCCATACGATAGTGTGGTTTTCAAACGAGGTGAGTCACCTAACAGACAGTACGGGGTAGGGACCCCTCCTGAGTTAAAAAAAAATGGTGCTTCTGATTCCCATACCTGCATCCCAAATGGCACCCTATTCCCTATAGTGCACTGTTCCCTACAGTGCCCTTACTTGAAAAACGTATTACCCTATGAAGGGCATAGGATACCATTTGGGACCTATCCCACATGTCCCCTTTTTACTCATTCACTCTACACACAGCGTTTGTTGTTAGATCTCTGGCGTTTGGTTATGGATGGGTATGTTTTGCCTGAGGCAAAAACAAACGTTTTCAAATGAGTTGATTCATCCGCTAAGAAATGCATACTTTGAATGAATATTTCGTGACATGGTTGCATTATATGAAATATATTTTCTTGTACTTACGTCAGCAAGTTATACAGTAGGAAATACAGTAGCGAAATGACGGGTATGACGCTATTAAAGCTAATGCAAGTTTTAGTTTCGAAGCTTTTATGAGTGGATTTTGCGAATGCAGCATATTATGCATGCCCTATCCAATTGTTTGTTTGGATATCTCATTTTACTACAGGAAACATATCCGCTTTACCTCAAACATGTATCTGCTTGTTGATTTATTCTGACATACTTTATGGGGCCATATTTCTACGTTAGTCTGAATTAAAACTAGGCTAAAAAGCCAGTGAGACACATAAAGTGAGCCTTCTCGGGGCCCGGCTAATGCTTTTACTCTCTGTCAGTGCAAGTGCTGTGAATTGGCTCACAGCACTTTCCCAACTCTCAATGGTAATACATAAACCTGTTTAGTTGGTTTCTGTAACGCAAAGTGACAGTTTTCTTTAATCTTTCATTCATTTTCCCACTTCCTCAGCCATCAGTTCAGCCGGGCGTGCCTCTCACTTTAAATTATTTGTCAGATTGATTTGTTCCAGGTCTCTCGCCTCAGTCTGCTAGGGAGGAAATCTAAAACAGCATTTTCATGTCTGTGTCTCTGGGCTGCATCTAAGTGCGGTCCTCCGTCCCCCATGGAATCATGGGGAGTTGGAGAGGCGGAAAAACGACTGTGTGTGTGTGCGTGTGTACGTGCGTGCGTGTGTATGAGTGAGTGAATAGGGGATGATCAATGGTACATCATCGACTATATCTTATCTATCCTCTATACACTTGGGATGCTTTTCTTTAAGGCTTTCTTTACAAGCCCCAATATGCATTGAACTGGGATCATGGCCAGTTTAGGACTTGTTCAAACTTCGGCACTTTTTTTTGGACTCCAAATGTAATTTCTAATTGATCCTGTATACCTATACATATTTAACAATAACAGTCACAATTGGGAATTTTTAAATGATACAAATGTGACCAATCGAATTCTTTCTTGATCATGTCTTCTTTTTGTCATCAAAAAGCAAGAAGATCATTGTTACAAATATCACACGTTGAAATAACACAGGATAAGTAACACTGAGCATCTCTACAATAGTAACACATTTGGACTGTTTGTAGTAATATCATTTCCCCCTCAAACTGAAAGCAGTTGAATCAATCCCAAATCGTACTCCCCTCCCGTTTCAGTCGAAATCTGAGGGTTGGAGCTGGAGATAAGCTGCATTGATAAGTCATATTCAAGAATCAATTAGTACATTATCATTCATTTATAAGCCTAAAAATGGATGTAGCAACTGCAGATCTCCCCTTTAAAGTCTTGAGTATGTTCTAAACATGTTTATTTTCTAAAAACTTTTTTCCCCTCTTCTGTAAGTGATTCTGAGAAGGGCTGGTTTTACAGGAACTCGGGGAGTCATGGTTACAGGCTATTAGCTCTGATCACCACTAAGGAGAGTACAGTATAGACAGACACCTGTGGTGAATATGCTCTGTATGTTACCCTGTAACCCTTGGAATGGGCAGTACTGGACAGAGAAACTCTAGGCGCATTAAGTTGCTGTAACAATGTTAGGATTCTGCACGAACAACACGAGCAAGGCCCTCAAAATCGCCTTTACACATGTGAACCTTCTGTCAGAGATGTGTAGAATAATATGTATTTATGTGGGCCTTACTTACAGCATGTGCTGTCAAGTGCTGCAAAATTCTGGTAACTTTCCCAACCTTTCCAGGTTTTTCCAGAAATCCCCGTTGGAAGATTCCCCAGGAATCAGAAAGCAATAAGCAGGAAATCCGAAATTCTCTAACCTAGGATTTCTGGGGGGAAAAAACGTAATTTTGAAACCCTAGTACTGGCAACTTTCTGCTATTTCTTTTTGTTCCGCCTTGCTGCGTCACCCATAACATGCATGGCATGACAAGAGCAGCCCATACTGGCCTGATTAGGGCTGAGACGCCGTGCGGCTGCTGTGTGTGATTTGGCAGGCAGATCAAATGGTTTCCGACAGTAGCCAGGTTAATTGTAAACATGCTGGAGAGCTCAATAAAGGGAGAGCTTTAAAGGGGATTAACAATACGGAGCTCACATCTGCTGCACCACCACCGGCCACTTCCACCCCCGTTAATGATCACCGTCAGATCCTTATGTTGAAAGGATGGTGGGGGTTTGTTCACTCTCAGCCCCTGGGCCTGGAGACATGCAAGTGTTTGGGTTTAATTGCTGTTGTCCCAGATGTTTCTGCCTCTGTTGTGCTGTGAGGTAGGGTGGGGGTTTATACTGGTACTGCAGTGTATCTCAAAAGCCCATCAGGGCTCATTGGACTTCTGTATAGCTCCACAGATAGTCATCTACTGCGCTGTACTTGTATGTGCAGTAGGAATCAAAAAGGACTATAACAGGATAGTATCTCTATTGTTAATCTTTTCTTTTGTCTTCATCTCTTGTAGGTTTCCGAGAGAGCGCCTTTGCATACGCCATTGCGGCAGCGGGCGTGGTCCACGCCGTGTCCAATGCCTGCTCCATGGGGAAGCTGAAGGCCTGCGGCTGCGACGAGAAGCGGAGAGGCGATGAGGAGGCTTTCCGCATCAAACTGAACCGGTTGCAGCTGGAGGCCATCCACCGGGGGAAGGGCATGGTGCACGGAGTCATGGAGCACTTCCCTGCAGACCTGCCCGGGCCTCAGGACTCCTGGGAGTGGGGAGGCTGCAGCCCGGACGTGGACTTTGGGGAGAAGTTCTCCAGGGACTTCCTGGACTCGCGCGAGACATACAAGGACATCCATGCCAGGATGAGGCTCCACAACAACAGAGTTGGCAGGCAGGTGAGAGGAGGTGTTTCAGCTACTGACGAGGGCTGTTTGGGGGTGGTGGGTGGTAGGGTTGCTATGGTAAAAAGTAGTGCACTTTATAGGAAATAGATTGTCATTTGGGACGTATTCTTAAATCATTGAGGAGTTTTGAATGGAAAAGATGTATTGGGGTAATATTTGATATACCGTAATTTCCGGGCTATAAGCCGCTACTTTTTTCCCACGCTTTGAACCTCGCGGTTTATACATTGACACGGCTAAATCTATGGATTTTTCCCGCTTTCACAAGATTCAAGCCGCCAAAAAACTGAGCACCGTCACATAATGTGACGTAAATCGAGCGCGCTCAAACTTCCCATCATTCTGATTACGGTAGTCATTTTGTCACCCTCATCATGGGAAAGACACGGATAAATGCATATGATGCAGCTTTCAAGTTGAAGGCGATCGATGTGGCTGTTGGAAAAGGAAATAGAGCTGCTGACAGCGTGGAGTATTGTCAAAAAATCCACTATCATCAACGGGTTTCGAAAGGCTGGACTGCTGCGTGTTGAAGAGGGCAGCGATCCAACATCGGATGAAGCAATTCTGAGGCTATTCAACTCTGACACCGAAGGAGAAAGATAGTGACCAATGACTTTCTTGGTAGGCTACTGTTTACTGCTATTTTTAAACATTTTGTTACAAGCCGTGTTTCGTTAAAGCCTATTTATTTTTGTTACAATCCGTGTTTCGTTTAAAAGCCTATTTATTTTTGTTACAAGCCGTGTTTCGTTTAAAAGCCTATTTATTTTTGTTACAAGCCGTGTTTCGTTTAAAAGCCTATTTATTTTTGTTACAAGCCGTGTTTCGTTTAAAGGCTGCGTAAAGTTAATTTGTTTCAATGTACCGGTAGGCACCTGCGGCTTATAGACATGTGCGGCTTATTTATGTACAAAATACATATTTTTTTAATTCAGTGGGTGTAGTTTATATTCAGGTGCGCTTAATAGTCCAGAACTTACGGTATATGCATTTTATATATACAGTTGAAGTCGGAAGTTTACATACATATACACCTTAGCCAAATACAGTTAAACTCAGTTTTTCACAATTCCTGACATTTAGTCCCCGTAAAAATTCCCTGTCTTAGGTCAGTTAGGATCCCCACTTTATTTTAACAATGTGAAATGTCAGAATAATAATAGAGAGAATGATTTATGTCAGATTTTATTTCTTTCATCACATTCCCAGTGGGTCAGAAGTTTACATACACTCAATTAGAATCTGGTAGCATTGCCTTTAAATTGTTTAACTTGGGTCAAATGTTTCGGGTAGCCTTCCACAAGCTTCCCTGTCACGTCTAATCAAGGTGGGTGGAATCAGGCGCAGAGAGCAGATAGCGATATGAAAGTTTATTCTCCGGTGAACAAGAAACAGGGTCAACCCAATACACACAGGGTGAACAATCCAACACAGGATAAAAGACAAACCGGAGAATAAGAACACAAGATACACCGACAGACATAGATGACAAATAAACAATCCCGCACAAAACAAGGGCGGGACAACCTACTATATATACAGACACTAATAAACTAAACAACACACAGGTGAAACCAATCAGACAAAACCAACAGATACACGAAAAGGGATCGGTAGTGGCTAGTAGGACGGTGACGACGACTGCCGAGCACCGCCTGAACGGGCAGGAAACACAAATTGTGTACAGGGTTGAGGTCAGGGCATCGTGATGGCCACTCCAATACCTTGACTTTTTTGTCCTTAAGCCATGTTGCCACAACTTTGGCAGTATGCTTGAGATCATTGTCCATTTGGAAAACCCATTTGCGACCAAGCTTTAACTTCCTGACTGATGTCTTGAAATGTTGCTTCAATATATCCACATAATTTTCCAGCTTCATGATGAAGACTATTTTGTGAAGTGCACTAGTCCCTCCTGCAGCAAAGCACCCCCACAACATGATGCTGCCACCACCGTGCTTCATGGTTGGGATGGTGTTCTTCGGCTTGCAAGCATCCCCCTTTTTCCTCCAAACATAATGATGGTCATTATGGCCAAACAGTTATATTTTTGTTTCATCAGACCAGAAGACATTTCTCAAAAAAGTATGATCTTTGTCCCCATGTGCAGTTGCAACCCATAGTTTGGCTTTCTTTATTGCGGTTTTGGAGCAGTGGCTTCTTCCTTGCTGAGCGGCCTTTCGGGTTATGTTGATATAGATACATTTGTACCTGTTTCCTCCAGCATCTTCACAAGGTTCTTTGCTGTTGTTCTGGGATTGATTTACACTTTTCACACCAAATAACTTTCATCTCTGGGAGACAGAACGCGTCTCCTTCCTGAGTGGTATGAAGGCTGTGTGGTCCCATGGTGTTTATATTTGCGTACTATTGTTTGTACAGATGAACGTGGTACCTTTAGGCATTTTGAAATTGCTCCCAAGGATGAACCAGACTTGTGGAGGTCTAAAGTTTTGGCCGATTTCTTTTGATTTTCCCATGATGTCAAGCAAAGAGGCACAGAGTTTGAAGGTAGGCCTTGAAATACATCAACAGGTGCACCTCCAATTGACTCAAATGATGTCAATTAGCCTATCAGAAGCTTCTAAAGCTATGATGTCATTTTCTGGAATTTTCCAAGCTGCTAAAAGCCACAATCAACTTAGTGTATGTAAACTTCTGACCCACTGGAATTGTGATACAGTGAATTATATGATAAATAATCTGTCTGCAAACAATTGTTGGAAAAATGACTTGTGTCATGCATAAAGTAGATGTCCTAATAGACTTGCTAAAACTATAGATCGTTAACAAGACATTTTTGGAGAGGTTGAAAAACAAGTTTTAATGACTCCAAGCTAAGTGTTTGTAAACTTCCAACTTCAACTGTACTTCACATGCGACCTGTGATAATACTATGCACTTTGTATGTTAACAAAGCCCATTGTTAATCTGACTCCATCAAGACTATTCAGCAATATGCAAGAGACTATAGTTTAGTTACAGGAATAAAGCATCAAGAAAATAATAAGAATTGTCTATCAAAGGCAAATAGATGTAATTACATTGTAAAAATGAATGATGGCATTAGCTTAAGTTGCAAAGCATTAACAAGCATTACAAGACATTATTCTAGGCATGATCAGAGAGGGAGAGAGAGA